>NC_079344.1:4969831-5639831 GCF_029582105.1 Oenanthe melanoleuca | reverse complement strand
CTTTCACCTCTTCTCAGTGCTTGTGAAAGTTTTCCTTTTGCAATGAAACCTCAAATGAATGCAAACTGTATTCAGACTTTGTACAAAACCTTTACATGGTCCTAGCTGAAAACAACAAGCACAGAGTGAAGCACCAACCCTTCCACCCAATATCTCTGTACAATGTTAGTGGGCTTGGTGCTATTTTAGCCCCTCTGCCAGCCGTACTCACTGTTTGTGACAGAAGAGGAGCAGTGTCTCCAGTTACCTGGCCAAATTCTTATTCTGGCATTTCATCCTCCCTGCTGAAGGAGCTTGCATGATGTCTAAGGAATTAAGGTGTTTGTGTTCCTCCTTCAGGAGCACAGAGCAGTGATGTGAGGAGGGATGCACCTTGCTCCCACAGGAATGTGCAGCCAAGGCACATCCACCAGGCACATCCAGCCATCCAGGGGGTGCTGCACGTCCTGCAGCATTTCTGGGCATCCCTGCTGACCTGGGGTGCTGCTGCTGACACATTCCAGGGAACATCCTGCCTGGTGTCCTCTGCATAATTAAATTCTGGCTCCTTGGGAAGCAATCCCATCTCCTCACACTCCAGTTCCAGTGCTGGACACATTGCCAGAACCCAGAAAAGGAAAATGTGTTCCTTCCTGCTCTTTGCCTTCACTGAGTGCCCACTGCCTGAACAGGACATGGCAATTCTCTCCTGGGTTTGTGAGGGCTTTTGTTTCACCACACACAGACCTGAGTCTGCAAAATTCAACATACCCCTGATGTTTGAATTACCTGTTACATTAAAAGAGGACATTTCCCATGTTTGTGGGGTTATAAATGTCCCCTGGCATTTTAAGACAAAATGTTGAGCCCTCAATCTTATACATTGTTGTTTCAATAAGATGTACATCTGCATTACAGTAGATTATAGATTCAAGCATACCCTTGGCTCCAATAGAATCTCACTATCAAATGTTTTTAAACACAAGGACCTTCAAATTTTGCTTTTAAATCAGATTATTCCCCAAAACAGAATAAAACAATTGACTGTAGGGTGTTATCTTTCCCTTGCTTTCACCATCTCCCTTTCATGACACGATACAGGCACACAACAGAAGATGCTGTACATTCTCTTCCTCCTTCCCTTTCAGTGCTAGAACCACATCTTTTATCTGAAGGATCAGCCACCTAAGGCTCTTTTTCAGCACACAAGTATGTGTGTTTTTTCCTCTGTGCTTTGAATGATACCAGTGAATGCTGTGTTCACAGGTACACTGAGTGTAAAGATACATATTTGAGGGTAAAATGCTCTGTAAAACTATCAATTGTCTAAAAAAATTAAAGGATTTAATTGTATTTTAGCTGCAGAGGCATTTTATGTGCCTTCACTGTTAAAATAAAGAGGAAAACTTTCATTATCAGGTTCTGGGATTCAGCTGTGCATCTTTCCTTAACACTAATAGGAGACTCTGCTGTATCTGCCCACCTAACACTGAAAAATTACTCAATAAAAATTACTTGTCTGGTGCAATTACACCCTCATCTTTTAATTAGCATTCTCTCTAGCAGTTAGGGTGGGCTTTAGCAGCCTGGCAAAGAGATATTTCTTGGCCAAACAAAGTCATCTTCTTACCAAGCAGATTGGTTTAGCTCCAGCCTTTCAATGAGCACAGGATCCCAAAAGCATTTCATCCTCATTACTGAATCACAGTGCTGCTGCTGAAGTGTGAATGTGGATGCCTTGGGAAGGGAGAGCTGATATTGAATAAACAACTATCTGGGGAGAGGGAAAAGACTGAAAGGAGCTTCTGGGGCAGAAGTGGGCTGAAGCCAAATATTTTTATCTGTATAATTTTTCTTTTAAAATGAAATGAGCCACTTAAGTGTTTTCTTTGATTTGTATTTGGCTGGCTGAATCATTGTCAGAGAGAGGGAAATGCCTGCAATGCAATCCTGAGTGGTGAAGTACACAGCACATATTAAAAAGTACAGAACCCTTAAAAAGCATAATGAGCACAGGGAAGGGCTTGCATATGAGGATCCCTCTCTGACATGAAGTTTGAATCATCCAACAAAACAGAACCACAATTTTATTTACGCTGTATTTTTTTTTTTTCTCTCTCACACTTTCAGAAATTTCAGGCTGAGCAAACTTTTCTTTCATTTTCTGACATTTTGAATGAAAAGTGCTTTGGAACAAAAGGAGTCAGTCCTGAGCAGCAAGGACAGTGTGTGGCAGCTCCCTGGGGAGTGGGTGAAGAGCAGCAGGGCTGGAGCCCAGGGACCAGGGCAAGGACAAGGACTTGTCCTTCTCAGTTCCCAGGTGGGTGACTCACCCTGTTTACACAGGTGGGGTTTCTATGATCTCACCTTTCAAAACCTTCTTCTCTCATAGAAATAATCATACATTAAACCAAGCAGAGGAATTCCTGTCCCCTCACCCAACAGAGGGTTCTACTTATTTAACTCCAAAAATAATTTTCTCCCCTCCCCTGGCCAGAGATTGCCATCAGAGTTTTGAAACTCATAGGATCACTTCTATCCTTTACAGTCTTTTTATTATTGAGGAAAGGTATTTATGAGATGAAGGAGACACAGTGTATGTCTCAATTTACAATGCAGCTATAAACACTTATAAAACATTTAATCCATTAAAGTCTGGTTGTTTTTTCTTTTATTTTCCACAATTTTTTAATTAACAGCAAATAGTGTGGCAAGAAAGCAGAGTATTTCAATAAAACTTGACATGATGAAAACTTTAAAAGGTCTTTGCTAGAAGATTTTTTGATTTTTCAATTACAGAGAAATATCTCCAAAATCAGATTAAACCAGAGCTGCCATTTTACCACCTAATGTGCCCTTCTAGACCTGAAATCTGCCCCTTGCTCTGAGTGAGAATCTCTTCCACCAGCTGCCAAAATGGGCAGTGAGGCTGGCTGGAGGTGGCACAGCTGTGGCAGCCAAGCAAGGCAGTGTGACACAGCCACTGTCACTCACAGTGCTGCCAGCACAGCTGGCAAGGAAGGGACAGGGCAGGACTGAGCAGGAAGAGTGCAAATCCAAATCTTTGAGGATACTCATGTTGCTCAATTGCTAATGCTGGCCCCTGTATTCTGGGTGGGGTTTTTGGTTTTTTGATTAACCACTTTTTTTTTTTTTTTTCCTTAGCTCTGTAAACCAAAAGTCTTGAGATGGGCCAAGCTGCCAGATACACTTGACATGAGAGGTCAGGAGCTGTGGCAGCAGCACAGGGGCCACTTTTTGGGTAACCAGCAGGTTCCACCTTTGGCAGTGATGCTTCTTAGTCTGTGCCTGGAGCACACCCAGCTTGTGCAGGACAAGGTGACCTCTGCAGAGCTCACTCTGCTTTCACATGTATGGGTTACAATAGGTGTGTGTACACAGAATAAACATAATTTGGTTGCTCTTCACTGTATCTTTGGTCTGTGTCAGAAGCCTGAGAGCAGGAAGACCAAAAGATCAAAATAGAATATTCTGGAAATCTATCAAGATGGGATGAAGAATCTGTGAATTATCAACCAAGACCTATTCCTGGAAATTCAGTATGCCAGCTCACCTCCCAGGCATGCTCAGATGAGATTTCTGTGATGAAAAAACAGAGCATCCTGATGCTACAAGAGACTCACTCACATCACCAATGCATTGTGGCCTTGACTCTGTGCAAGCATATTCACAAACTGGGTTATTTTATAAAATTATTCTGCATTCCTGAATACTGAAATAGAATGGCAGGAAAGCTCAAAATTCAAAATGCATACATTGAAATGCATGATGCTTTGTTCAGTTGAAGGTAGGTAATTTCACAGATTTCAGTTTCCTTTTGTTGTGTGTTTCTCTCAAAGTCAGTATCTGGGAAAATGCGCATTAACAAGCATCTGTACAGTGGGAGGATGACCACACAGTGATTTCAAAATCATGCTCTCATTACTGCTAAAAATATAGTTTGTTATCCCAAGAAGGGATGTAACACCTCTGTAATTAGGGACTGCTCTGGCCTCGGGGGAATCCTAATAAAGCAAATTTCATACATTGATGTGCTTCCCATTGCTTCATTTCTTTGTTCTATCACCCTGTTGTTAATAACACCCTGCAGCAAAAAATGTTCATGAAGCCAAGAGCTGTCCAGATAAGAGAAAAGGTCATGATCCCCCTAGTGCACGTTCATCAGTGAATGGACACCAATCTGAAAATAAGAGGATGCCTGTCAATATGGAATGGAAGGCAGCAGCATAACATCAAATTAAAGCCAACGAATGCTCATACAGTTGTACTGGGCTCCAACCTTAACCAAAAATCAATAGTCAACAAAGTATTACAATATGAAGTGACTGAATCACTGGGGAAGGAGGCAGCAGAGGGAGGAAGTGCATGAAAGCTTTGCAAACATTATTATACTTACACACACACACAGATGATGAGGATGATGATGCTCTGTTGCCTCTAAATTTCAGCAGGAAGTGGAGCCTCAGTTACCAGGGGCAGGAAAGACAGCACAAGATTCCAGCCATGCCAGAATTGTTAATGGGGGATGAAGCAGGACCACATGATGCAAGGGCCCAAAACCCAAGAAATGTGCTACACACAGATTTCATGTTTGATCACAGCCCCAGACACCAAGGGTTCCTGCTGAACATCATTCATGTATATTTTTATGGCAATTTCTTTGAATAATCACAGTAGCAGTAAAAATTTCACAGGGCAAGCAATGTCAGGTGGCATTATGGGAAACAGGGATTTTTGCCAGGGAATGGCTGCAATAAAAATACTGGTTTGCTTTTGATTTTTTTTTTTGGATAAATTATGTTTGTCAGGAAAAACGTTGTGAAACTACTTACAGATAAGGCATCACCCATATTCCAAAGAGTTTGCCTTAAAACCCTCTCCACTTATCAGCAAATTCATAACTACAGTCAAATTGTAAATTATGCAAATGCAACTTTTTGCTAAGAAATTCTGTGTTTTAATTTTAGGCCATAGATAGGTTATTTCAAAACCACTCACAAGCAGTTAGGAAACATCCAAAATCTTCAGTGGAATTTGATTCAGCCACCAGAGACAATGGGAATGACTCCATCCCTAACTACAGGCAAAACTCAGTTAAAAAATTCTTTATTTTTCCCTATCATTTTCAAACAAGAAAATTCAAAGAAAGAAAAAGGCTAAAGAAATTCAAAACATATAGCAGACTTGTGTAATAACTATTTTTCCTCTGAGCATTTGAGAAGGAAGAGTGAACCAGGGAATTTCCTATTTGTACATTATGTTGTTGTGAAACAATTTTAGCAGTAAGATGGCCCCTTGGTTTGGAGCTCCTCATTTTGCCCCACTAAATGTACAAGATTAATTTTGCTGCCTCAAGGCCACCCTGCACATAATTAGACCCGAGGCTGGAAAATGACCTTAATTTTCTCCATCAGTTCTGCACTCAGAGCAAGCACAGGAGCACTTTATAGCCCTTAGACATCTGATGACCAGATTAAACATGCAAATCAGATAGCTGGACATCTAAGCATGATTAAATTAGTCATCCCTAACTTGAATCTATTAACTTGCACAAATAATTACTTTTAAAATCTGTCATTATTTCTAAAGATAAAATGCATCAACAAATGCAGAGAATGATTCTGGGCTCTTCTAAAATTCCCAGAATAGATCTTTACAGTTTATCAAAGAAGCAGGGCAATTGAGATTTCTCTGGGTTTGATGAAAAAACCCCTTATTAAAGGCATTAATTGGGATAGGGTCCAGTTGTTCCAGGCACTGTACAAACTGTGCAATGGTCACCTAGAGATTTAGGAACTAAAAAGAAAGACCTCAGCAAACCTTAGCAAGTAAATGACAGGAAAATGGAAACTGCAGGGAGACATCCCCAAAAGACAAGACTGATTACAATCCACATCCACTGAATTTTATTACAGTTGTTTCTTTCCCTTTCCTTCCCTTCAAAAATACTTTACATTATGTATTTTATCAAGGTGACTATTAAGAACTCACGCTTACTCATTTGCTTAATTGCAAAGTGCAGTGCAGAAAATAGAAGTCAGTCTTATTTCCAGGAGAGCTTGGATATGAACTTTGTTATCTGGGCCTCCACAATTATGGTGTGCAACCTGCAATGCAGTGTCAGTTCCAGTAACACAGGGACCCTCATCAACCAATTTTTGTTTGGCTTGTTTCTTCTGGAAACCTTGGGCTCCTCATTTTCAGGGAAAACTCTACCTGGACCATATGGTGTCTCAACAGCTGCATCATAAGCAAATCTTCAGGTTTATTGCTCTGTTAATTAGGGTCACTGCCCACTAATAATTTACCCAATAATAAGATATTTTTTTTAATCAGCCAGTCATCGCATTTATTATTTCCTTTGGCTGAAACTGTAATAAACACAATGAAATACTTTAATTTATGATACTTCTACCCACCATAAAAGCATTTAACCTGGCATTAAATTTTCTTTAATGGTAGCTTTCATTTCTAACATTTTAGGTCTTTTAAGGCTATAATACATGTTCTGGTAGGTGGACTTCACTGCCATTTAGTATATTAGCCTTACTAGCCAAATCCACTCTGAATAAATGCTCATTTCATTGACTTGCTAAGGAGGATTATAGCAGAGAACTGTCCTGCTCCTAGGCATCATCACAGCCTGTGTTATTGTGTTAGGGAGGATACACATTGCCTACAGAGGATGCTGCAGACCAGATGGATCATTCTGAAATCCTGCAGGTCACCAGCCCAGAAAAGAGAGCAAGACTGCAGCCATGGAAACAATTCAGAAACCTGGCTCCACTCTGTGCCCAGTCACCTGGAGGTGGCAGCAGCATTTGTGGGGCTGGTTGGAGGCCATATGATCCTCAAGAACCTCTAGGAAAGATACTGAAATCTTCTCAACTGAGAGCTTCAGGAAACTCTGCTCTGAATAAAAGAGATGAGCTCAATGCTGGTATTTTCCTGTTTTCATGCTGCTGATAGAGGAAAGGTCTGTATAAACCTAGTGAGGATGAGAAGGGAAAGGGGAGGAGGAGGGGCTGGAGGGTTGTGCCACTTAATAAAAGTGGCAGAAAAATGCTGCAGAAAATGCTTAGAAGTGAGAAGAGATGGTTACACTTCTCAAAAGAACCAAACCTCTAAAAGTGGCCACACATTGGAGAAAGAAGTGCCAGGAGTCACTAAAGGTTTCTCTGAGCAGTGGTGTATGCAGAATAGAGTGCCAGCAGCTCCTCCTGGCAAGCAGAGATAGGCACAAAACCAGAGTTTTCCTTTCATGAGGGAGGAGTATTAACCAGGAAGATGTTTTTCCACACCAGTGGGACTGAATACATTAGGATTAGGAGCAAAGATGGGCAAAGCAAATGCTGAGAGGTAAGGAGCTTGTCAGCATGATACTGATGTCACAAGCCATGCTGATGCCCAGGTAGTAATAGCACTATTTTTTAGCTGCTATTTGTATTAAAGTAGCTGAGATTAGGATCTCTTTGTGTTAAGCCTTTAAACAAGGGAAAGTCTAAGCCCCAAAGAGAATGCAGTCATCAATAATAAGCAAAATCTGGGAACAAGGCACTTTTATTATTCCCATTTTACAGCTGGAGAACTGAAATACTGAGATTAAATGATTTGTCACAAAAAAAACCCAAACCCAAAGCAGAGCAAACCAACAAAAATCAACACTTTGGCACAGTTGTGACATAGAGCCACATCTGGTTCTACAGTTTCTGCTTTAGCCACAAGACCCTTTACAAATGGTAATAGGAGGTAAATAACTTACTAATAAAAACATACTATTCACCTAAAAATCTCAAACCACTTAATGTACTAGCTGAGCCTGACAGTGATTTTAGTGTCTTATTCAGTGATGTAAACAGTAGCAAGACTTTCCATGGGCTGACACTGGTGGAGCCTGGAAATCAGAGCTGCAGAAATATTGTTATTCAGCAACTGGGCTGCTGAGAACCACAAGGGTGACACCAATGCAGGAATAATGGAAAGTGCTGTGAACTAAAGAGAAACACACACACAAAGGGTCCATGTGTATGTGCTGCAACAGGACAACAATGCTGAGCACAAGAAAACTGATAAATAAGACTTAGAAATGGAATAGTGTAATTACACTGGATATTCCACAATTCTGAGAAAAAGCTTATATATAGTATATATATTAAAAGCTTGTAATATTAAAGAAGCAGTTGAGGATATTCCCCAGCAAAGCTAGTATTTATATTTCTGCTCAAAAGAAAAAAAAAGAATGCTTGGTCAACCAGATTGTTATTCTTGGAGATATTAAATAGGAAACTTGTTACCATAACAAATCTGTGAGCTTGTAAAACAACAATTCTGTGTGACAGGTACTCCAGTGAGTGATGCACAGCCATAATTAGCTAGATATCTGCTTCATGAAGAGCTGTGCCACTGCCTCCCTACGTGTGTTACTCAGACCTAGACTGTCACCATCTGTGCACTGTGAAGACAGCAAGAACTCATTTCATAATTAGCATTGGTGGGAGTGCTGTACCACAGTGTTCTACATAACTGCAACGTGGCTCAATAACAGGCTTAGCATGTTTAAGCATAATTGGTTGGAGAAATCAATCCTCCTCTGTGGTGTAATTGTTGTGCATGCAAGTGGGAAACAGAGAGCTCTGCTAGGTGGCTGCTCTGGCCACAGGTTCATCTTTCAGCACAGGACTAAGGAATGCACTCAGAAATCAGGTAAGGAGGGGAAGTCACAATGTTCTTCTCCTATTTCTGGGCAGATCACAAAGAGCAATTGCAGCACAAGGAGATTTCTCCCATCGTGCCCTGTGCTCTATTGAGCTCACTCAAGATGTAATTGGAAAACAAATACAGCACCACCATCATCAGCACAGACACAAGTGTTTGTCTTGGGTACAAGCTGCTGTATAATGTGATAGGCCTTATTTCCACTGACACTCTTTATTCTTATCCAACAAAAAACACCCCCACAGCCTTTGTAACCTGGTAGTGATAATTAAACCCCATATGTGTATATTGGTGCTCTGCACACATTCAAAAGGATATTTTAATATCTATTAAACATTAAGAATTGGCCTATGTCCAGAAAATAGAATCTAGTTCATCACCAAATTGTTTTGTAAATATAACATTCTCTTCCTCTCATACACTTCACAGCACATAAGTAAGTTTTGAGTAGCAGCTAATAAAAGTGAGTCTTAGGAAAAAGAAATGTTTTTGCTAAAAATAGTGCATCACACAGAGTTTTGCTGATTTTTAACCTTTCTATTTATACACATTTCCAGTGCATTCAGTGTAGTATCCAAGCAGATGTACCAATACATTTATGATGAAGTCTATAATATATACAAAGAAAATAAAGAAAATAAATTTCTGCTGTAAAATACCACACTTTTAAAACATCCCATCCAAAGCTTATGAAAGCTGAATTTGATGAGATTGCTCATTGAATGTGACTCATTTGTTTGATGGTTTTAGTTTTAACAAGCACATGGCTAAACCTGAAAAAATAACCTCAAAATAAATGCTTAGCTATCAGCTGCTGGACATCACAAAAGTCATACCAGAATAGCATTTCTAAGTCAAACAAACTAAAATATTTTGACAGAGACAGTGACACTGCCAGTGACTGCAGCCAAAAAGCTTTTATCTGCCCAGGGTGGACTAAGATTTTAGACTAGAAAGCATCTCTTGGCTGCCTCAAATATGTGTAATTTTTTTAAGACTGCAAGTCTGTAGGCATGATGTGTAACACACATCTGCAGAGGAATCCACTGCAGCTCAGTGTTACTCACAGCCACCTAGCTGCTATGACAGTGCTGTTAATTTATGTCACACCCACAAGCTAACAGAGAACCACAGAGGAGCTTCATGTAGAAGCATTTAAAACTGCACAGTGGCTTTAAGTGATTACACCACATTCTATCAATATACTGCTAGCACTGCCCCTCCTTTACAAGCATTTCTGTCACAAAGGCTCCCCCTTCTGCACCCCCACTCCTCTGCTGATAAATACAAATCTTAATATCTACTACAGATAATACAAACATACAAAACTTGTAAAGAAACCTTTAGCCCTGAGTACACGACCACAATTATTTAGTTACCTTCTCCTGTTTGCTTCCTGTCTGCTAAGTGTGATGCTTTTTTTCTGCCTAATATCCTGTGAAGGTGCCAATTACCCTGCTGCTTATCAGCTGAAAACTATGCTTTGTGCAAAGGGAGCATCAATTATTTGTGAGCAGAGAGCAAAGCACGTTTGAATCATAATGATAGGATGCTGGAGCTTTCAGCAAATAGAACATATCAAAAGGTAACATAAATCTAATAAAGTGTAGGTCATAAGGGATCATCTCAGAAGTCCACACTTCAATCTTTAATTGTTAAAATTATGTTAGTTTTGTAGAAGGCAAGTCTGTGAGTGTATAGGGGTTTGCTATAGCTTAATAATAGGAAAAACCCACAGCAGAAATAAATTTTTCTTCAAGCAACATTGTCTTTAAGACACATCATTTCTTCTACTCAATTCATTGACTCGTTAGCCTTTCTACTCCGCTGCTGTTGTTTATGCTTTGATTCCACCCTGATAACCATTTTACAGCAAAACCTCCTTGGTCTCAGCCAGACATAAACATGCTGCAAACCTGTAATCCTCTGCAGATTGCAGAGAGAGGCTGTAAATGATTTTGTGAGGACACCAGTCTCTTTATTTGGTATCAGCATTGCCTTTACAAGCTTCCCCCACACACACTTTCAATTTCAGGCAAGCTTTTGTACATCGGGGGATATGGGACAGAAAGATTAGGTTATTCCTTGAACTACCTCTGTAAGGTCAACTCTTTATATGCTTTTGAAACCCAATTTGAAGGGCTTGTCCCTACTTTTTCCTCAAGGATTGTGATTCACAAGGGTTACTACAAGCGACCATTATCTTATCGCAACAGCTGCTCCGAGTGGTGGGACTGCAGGGCAGCTCCTGCTCACAGCCCCCTCTCCATTACAAACCTGCTTACCTGCTGACTGACACAGGCTCATTCAAATGATGTACAAGTGTGTCCCAGCCATTACAGGATTATGGTGCTCTCCTCTCACGGGCTCCTGCCCACCCCCACCCCGGCTCAGGTCACAAATCCAGACATGGTTCTTCTGGGGGCATCTGATCACAGTTGTGAAATGCAGGGAACAAACATCACAATAGTTTTAGGCACAAGAGTTTCACTTGGGATCATTACTCTATTACTAGGAGAGCAGCAGTGCTGCTTTCTGTTGAAACTTACATCCAGTAAAACTATCCAGTGCAGAACACTTCTTTAGGTCACTGAGTCTTAGGCAAAAAGGACTAAGACAAAGTCTTAGGCAAAAAGGACTGATTGTTAAAAATTCCTGCTTCCTAATGCCTGCCCACAGTATGATATTGGTACTGTAAGAGACAAAATAGTGGTGTGACAGACTCAAAGGACCCATCTAAACACCACAGCACTAAGAAAATGCACGTGCACACAGACATTGAGGTGAGCCCCTGGTGATGCTCATCACCTGGCAATAGCTGCCACTCAGTGACCAGAGGGGTGGGAGATGCTTGAAAAACCCAAGGCAGCAGAAGTGACACAAAAAGCCTGATGGAGACAGAAGCAGAATGAGGCAGTTGAGGAATGGCACATTTTTCTGCCTCATCTCTGCACATCTCAGACCAGCCTACAATGTTCTGTGATCAATTATTATACCTGCAAGTCTGCTTAGGGATCTTGAGAAATTCAATATTGTGAGCTGCAGCTTTCTTCCCAGCAATTGCAGACCTCTGCCTTCCAGAAAATCCACCCCACACACCAGTTTGTAACACTGTGCCCCTCGTGGCTAA
This sequence comes from Oenanthe melanoleuca, assembly GCF_029582105.1. Lineage (NCBI taxonomy): Eukaryota > Metazoa > Chordata > Aves > Passeriformes > Muscicapidae > Oenanthe > Oenanthe melanoleuca. The sequence goes on along the minus strand of NC_079344.1, from coordinate 5,627,986 downwards.
GAGCATGCAGCCACTCCTTGTGCTAGAAGAAAATTCTGGTGCTAACACCCATTAATCACTGTTGTTCTTCAAAGGGCTGATGGATCAGTCTCTTTCCTGTATTAATCATTTCTGTGAGTAGCCACCACTCTCTATTTCCAGCAGTTATGAGAGGGGCACTGCTCCCCTGTCAGAGCACAGCCATCTCACACCATTTGCACAATTATTCCTCTGCTCTGGCTCAACACTGGGGCACAGCCATTGCTGCCATGCCTTCACCCCTAGTCCTCAATGCTGCCTCTGGAGGAATTTACCAGGATGTGGAATTAGCTCCTGCTGAGGTTCTCAAATTACATCTTGGAACTTAAAAAAACGTCCCCTAAAGTCAAAGCACAACCTACTCTATAAATGTGTTGCTCTGGCCTCCTTTACCTGCTCCTCACATATGCCCCCCATGTGGCCCCAGTGACCCTCAGTTCTCTCATTTGGGAGGGATTTGGGGGACTTGGCCCGAGCCAGGCTGACAAACTCACAGGATGGGCTGCTATTCCTAGAAGTGAGGATCTACAGAGCCACAGATTCTTTCTGCTGCCAAGTGGATAAAAGATGGGAGCAGTTGTGTTTCTCTGAGCCACAAATCTCCCTTTGATATCCTTGGAGGATTGCTCAGTTCCTTGGTTTGCAGCTTACCTGGAACAGGGGACTGCAAAAAACCAACCTGTGTCACAGGGCAACCCAGCTACAGGACATGATATTGAAGTCAAGGTACCTACACTGATATTCAAGCTATTTTTAAGCAGCACACAAATAGTCTGTGGCCAACTGATTGCTTTCTCCTGGCATTGACAGAGCTTGGTCCAGGACCAGGACCAGCAGCTATTGTTACTGCAAGTAGGCATGGCCAAGAAATCTAGCTAATATGTATAATAAAGATGCAAGTTAATATCCACAGTGAAAAACCACAATCTTATCAGCGAAACAATTCTTCAGCTTACACAGCCTTATTCAATTCACAATTTCTGGGAAAAGATGCAAGATTAGACAGACCTTGCCATGACCGTGAAAGTCAGCAAATCTAATTAAAAGGGACTTGCAGAAACAGGGCATCATGGCCATTAAATCCAAGCAGATGTAGATGGACAGCCTGGGAGAGGCTGGTAGCTGGCAGGTACCACCTGACCCATCCTTAGAAACCTTGTAGAGCATCACAGCTTGGGCAGCCTCTCTGACCATGGAGTGCACGTTCTGCTGCACGTCCCAGCTGTGCCCCAGGCTGACACTCCTGCCAAAGCTCCATCCAGCTCCACCTTCAGCTAGAAGGTAGAGACCTGCTCAGGCCCTTCTCCACTGCTGAGGGCTGAAACTTGGCTGCTCTGGGGGCTCTAGGGAAGGTCTCTCTTGGCCACAGCCTTTGTAGGGGCAGCACCAAAGGGAAAAGATAGGAGAGAACCTTTGCACAGAACTGACCCAGGTCACATAAATTAGACACTTGCTCAGACTTGTTCTCTGCAGGAGCACATCTCTTTCTCTATAAAAATCTTGCAAGACTGGTGTCATACCTTGGGCATTTAAGACAGGTCCCTGTAGGGGCTTACATGAAAATCCAAGTGATTTTTCCTTAGTACATGACCTCTTTCTGCTGTGGCTGATATTTAGTATTCCAAAAGTCATGTATAAAAAAACAAAAAAACCCACAAAAAACAGGGTAACCACTTATATGAATGTAGCAGCTGACAAGAAGTCAACCCCATCACCAAACCAGCAGTGATCACCCCAAATCTTGGAGCTGCAAGAAACCTTGTTGTCCTCAAGGGGGAGGAGAGGGTTTGAGCTGAAGACATCACAGGTGGCAAAAGACACTATCTATCCTCCTTTCCCCCTGCAGCACTTACACCAGGTAAATCAGGTGTTTCTGGGGAGGGAAGGGCCATTATTTGCTCCCCTCTGCCCAGAGGTTTATTTTCCAGGAGAGACTGAGGTACTACTATCAGCTGCCAGGCACATCAATAATTCTTGTTTCCAGCTGGCATTTCAGAATTCACACACTGTGGTTTGTGGAGTTTATAGAGAATTTGGGATCCCAGATATTCTGCACATGCAAGATAACCAGGAAGGAAAAATCTCAACTGAAATCACAATGGGTCAACTTCAGTTAGCAAAGAGCAAAGGAAATTGCAACAAGCATTATCAGTGCTGAAATTAAAGCTTGGGCATAATCCACCTAACAAGATATATCAGGTGTGTAGGTAGGTTTTTATTTCTTCTGTTATGATTTCTCCATCTCAAGCATTTTGTATGGCTTTTCAAAAGTATAAAAGCATCATAAATGACAGACTTGACATCATAAATGGAGATTCTGGTCAGCTTACACTGTCCAGCACCTCTGTTATATCAGTTTACTCTCTCATGAGATGACATTTAAATAGAGTAGTTTTTAAAACAAAACTAAAGCAAGGATGGAAGGTTCTAAACAGTTCATTACTGCTGGTGCAAGTGGTTAATGTACTGCTAATATTTAAATCTCAATTATTAAACATTTTAACCAGCCTAAATGTGCTAAGATCTGCTTATGTTTAGGAACTCAGAAGTAGATCAAGATAACACATCTGGGTTGAGAAAAGTTATTTCCCTCAGGTACTGTTCTGTCTTTCTCATGGATCCTGGTGACCCTAAGCTAATCACTACTTATAGTAAGAGCAATATATTTGCCTAACCATTAAAAACAGAAACTTAAAATTTATAGAGTTTGCAGACAGTCCCTGGAGTGTTCCAGGACACTAAGGATGAATGCCAAAGAAGAATTTTTTATCTCTCCTTTTTCCCTTCTTCCACTCTGAAACAATCATCAATTACCCTTATCCACTAGCACCATCTCATTTAAGTTCATTTTCAAGATGAAGTTTCCTCGTTGGATGGTGGCTGTCCAATCCTCTTTCTGTCCATCATGGACTGCTTTAGCTCTGTCCCCAGATTGACAGCCTGAGAGCGAATCAATAATAATTATCAGACTGCAACCACAGCGAGCTGTGTAATTCTGTGATGGGATAGCACTGAACAAACAGCCCCACATCTCCTGCCTCAGCTTTAAATATGTGCCTGTCCATTTAACTGCTTGGATCATGTGGTTAGTAGGTAAAGTCTTGGCATTTTTTCCATGCCAAACATAAAACATTTAAAAATTGCCTGATCTCTAACGTGACTGTGCCATGTCCTGCCTTTCACTGTGTAACAGCATTTGCCAGCAGATGTTAAATGTGACCATGAAAAACAATGGCACAAGCAAAAAGGAGGAACAGGCCAGTTTCCTGGATGAGAGCAATGCACCACAGGAGAAGTGAGAGGCATTTTGCACACTGTAAATGACAAATGTCTGAGGGCTTTTCCACCTGGCAATGATGTTCCTGGCTCAGCCAGGATGCTGCAGGCACCTTAGCATCACTGCATGTGCATACACACAGCAGATGGTCTCAACTGCCCTGGAAAAGAAGCAGCTGGACTAGTGGAGAAAGAGGCTCATATTTTCCTGGAGGAAAAATTCTGAGTATCTACAAAGTAAGGGGAGGTATGTGCACTCTCTGCCATATATTCTAGGAAAAAAGAATTAAGTACATCTACAGGTAAATTGGCACTGAAATAGTTTCCAGGTCAGTTTTGAATCTTAAAAGCAAACTAATATTCTGGAAGGTACATACTTCAATGTATGACATTCAGGTGTAAGAGAAGGCACAATGTGGAAAAAGCACTGGTCTTAAAAGAATAATTTTCACATGATCCAGATGTTTAACAGAAGTATGAAGTAACACAAAGTAGCAAAAGAAGCAATGAAAGCCTTTATCAACCATCATGTGGAGTGGAGATTGGTAGGCTTGTAGGGTGAAGCCCAGAAACTGAAGATAGAAGATTGATAAGGGTACAAAAATGAGTAAGAGCCACCATCTTTTAACCAACCGTTAGAAATGTGAAATTAAGATTTCTTAGCAGATAATAAGACTAATTTCTAGACACAAGGAATGGAAAATTGTAAAAATACATAGATACATGCATAATCCCCATGCCTTAGTTTCACTAAAATGGCATTAGAGAGCCTTGATGCAATACACATCATTCATATGATATTTACAGTAAAAGAGTTGCAAGCTGATTTTATGCTCCATTTCAGATGTTTTCTGCAGTGCCAACCACAAACCAAGCCAAGGTTTCATGGTGTGACAGACCAGTGTGAGGACATCTGAGAGGGCAAAGTGCCAAGACCAATCTATATTATTGACCCCACAAATGTTAACATACAGCTGGGGAGAAGTGGAGATCCACTGAAACATTAGGCAGGAAACAAGACATCTTCAAAATAATGCACTTATAAAAGATATTGAATGAAAGAAGAAATTCAATAAATCTTAGCCAACAGCTTGTCTCCTCCAGAATTAGGAGGACATGTTGAATGTGTTCAGGATGTGGACACTGACACTGAGAGAAAGAGTCATAAAGTTATCACAGCAAATCAACAACTGTAAGGCAATGAGGTCTTTCCAGAGAAACCTTAGAAGCAACTTCAACAGGGCAGTGCAACCCATATCACAGCACAAGGCACATCAAGAGAGGTGATATCCATAAATGACAGCAGATTACAAAATCTTTACAGGCTCTGCTAGAAAATTAGTTGAGACTTCCATCAGTGTATTCTTGATCTGTCATATATTAAAATATATGCTAAAGCTTCCAGTACTTTAATTCTTATAAGAGGAAGGATACATTGACATAAAGTAGAAACAATATTTTACTTGGAGAAAGATGGGGCCAGTGACAAAAAGGAATTTGCACTTTTAAGTATTTATGATGATTTTTTATTAATTTATCAAATGGATTATGAAGAGCTCCAGCACATGGGGGTCAATAAATAGTTTAATACAAATAAAACAGAATTTGAACTGTAGTTCAAATCCCCTCTGGTTGGATTTCTGGCTTTCTGCCTTGGTCAAATTCCTGATTCCATGGCCAAGTAGAAAGGTAGCTGAGTTATTGCCTGGTTAGCAATCAGAATAAAAACAAAGGCTGAGAAAAAGCTTAGTGCTTCACAAGGACACAAGGACAGTGAAAAAATGGCCCAGTCAGTGCTAGAGCTGAAGGTCAGGATGCAGTCTTGAGTGTTATCTACCATTGCTAGATATTGGAAATCCTTATAAAGAGTCAGAAAGGTGTTGCATATTATGTGAGAGGTTTAACAGCAGTAAAGCTATTATTGCAGGAGCAATTTCTGAAAGCCTAACAGAAAATCTGACTCTTCAGTTCCAAACACAAAACGAGCTTATCATGCTTATCATTGAATTCCCACTGGAAGATCCCCAAATTCTCCCTTCTCTTGTGGTTTTTTTTTTTCTCTTTTATTTTCCAGTGCCTTTTATTTTTTTTTTTTTTTCCAGAGAAGTACTTACTGCCTACAAACATACAGAGCTGCTTACTTTCTACTGGCAAGGAAGAAATTAAATGAAACAAGCCAGAGGCAGGATATTAATGCAGAGTGCATTGAAAGAAAAAAATTATGGTATGAACAGGGTAGTGACTGATTTATAAAATCAATCACCTACTTTTGGCTCGATGTCACGTTATAAAAAGAACAATAACCCTGTTTACATGAACAGGATCATTAATCATTGTTCTCCTGTTAGTTAAGGTAGGCAATTTTTATTTCCGTTTTTCTTTCATATTAGTAGGCAGTAACATAGTTATTTTATAATATCAGCTGAATAATTGTATTCTGATAATAGTGAATTTAATGCACTGCTGTAGTTAAAAGGTTTGTCAGCAGACATTCTGAAACCAGCTTTCAAGCATCTCTAAATAGACAGAAAAATTCAATATTGGATGAAACTTGAATTTTATCAAAATTTTAGCAAAGAATTAAATATTACAAACTTGAATGCAATATCTGTAGGTCACATATAAGCACTAGATATCAAGGCAAGCATTTGAGGCTGAATAGTTATATATGATAACTTTTCCTTCTCACATGTATGAAAACAAACTGATAAATTTTCAGGCCATTTAAAATGTGACTACTCAAGATGTGTCTGTTAATTACAAATTTATTTTATTACTAGTGGAAAAGAGGATTCTTTTATAGTTTGCCAGTTCTGAAAACTGCAGAACTGCATCCTGATCCTGATATTCAAATCAACACTTCAAGCCCTTTTACATTTTAGAACTCAATAAATCTGCAGAAATTGCCTTTAATAACACCTTTGCTTCAAAACACATCTATTTTGTGGGATACATATGAAAAAGAATTATGAAAAGGAAATAAGTAGAGTCACTAGGAATTTTAACAAGACCATGGGATGTCCACACATAAAAATTCTGATTTTATAGGTTATTGCCACAATTGATAGCAATAAAAAATGGATCCATCTAATATTCTAAAATTATCTTAAAATTATTTCACACCATCTGAGAGAGGATGCTGATGTAAATGTTGTTAGTAACAACTATTTCTACTTCAAAGAAGATTAAGTAAGATCTAACAAAACAATCATATGGTGTAACATTCTAAAGAGGAGCATTATTTACATGATGCCATCACAGAAATTTTAGCAATCTATAAAGTGCTGTCAATCAACAACCAGTATAGAGATGTACTTGAACTTCTTGATGGAGTTTAAATTGGCAGATATCTTGAGACACAGAGCCCTAGCTATGTTCCACCATCCTGCACAATTCATTCAGGTGGTAGGACAACAAAGGATTGCTTCTTGGCCATGAAGAATATAAAAAGTTAATTAAATTCTTGTCAGTGGTGAAAGCACTGCTTTCAAATTAAACTTCATTGACTACTATGCTTACATAGTTAAAATTAGAGTATATTAAAATAATTTATCAAAATAAGCACACAAATACAATCAAAATCAACTGATTAAAAGTTCATTGACTAAACACATGCAAAATGTTGTTAATGTAATAAGGAAGAAACAGCAACATTTGTAGAAAACCTGTATGTTGCCATTTAGGTCACATAGGCTTTTGTTAGAGCATTTATAGTTTTTATTAGCTACGGTTGTCTTTGAAAGCTAGCTTTGATATGGCTGTACAAAAAGAGTCATCACTTAGACTTCTTTTTATGCTTCAATTTTAATTTTAAATTCTTGGAGCATATGATTTGACTCCATAAAATTCTTTCCCTCCATGTTGCTGATAGAGCCATGTTATTAAATGAAAATTATTCTCCATATCTATTGTAAATATTATTCACTAAAACTTTGCTTAAAGTTATCTTTGATACTGTAAATGTAAGTGTTGTCAAAAAAAGAAGGGGATGATACAAAGCAAACCCAAAGTCTAATAAAATGCTAAATATGCAATTGTGAGCAAAACCCCTTTTAATTGGAGCATTGCAGAGACCTTACTGTTTCAGCTCAATAGTCTTTATGTGGCTACAGCTTTGCAGTCTAACTGAGTCGTGTATGAATAATTTTTCATTACAGCAGTACAGAATTACTCATGGTAAATACTTGATGATGTTGCATAGGACTCAGTAAAACTACAAATTACCTTTCTAAAATCCAGGGAAATATCCTAGATATAACCTAAACTAGTATCTCCTATCAAAAGCAAGTTGGAAAACTTGCAAAGAAAAAAACAAAACAGACTCTGCTTAGAACTTTCAGGTTTAAGCAGCAGCACAAGATTTGATGCCTACATCCTTGTTTCTCTTTCAAAACATGACATTTTATGTATTGTTTCATTTGTTGACTTGTCTGAATTATTTTATAAACTCATACCAACTGACAAAGAAAAACCAGGAGAAAAACTAGATTAAATTGTTTGGATAGAAAGAATTCCATTTAAGTGTAATTCCCCCGATAGCATTAATTTGGTAAAAGCCCTGGTACATGACCCAATCCTAACCTTATATTGAGAAGTCAAAGATAGCAAAAAAATTCATTGTCAATTCCAAGTTGCAATTGCACTTGTTTGCCACCAACAAAGGCACCTTATACCGTGTGTGCAAAGTAACTAATAAGTGCCTGATTGAAGTTTTGACTTCTATTAGTCCAGCCAAGGCCAGAGCAATTTTCTGGGTTTGAATGTCCAGGGTTCAGTTGGATTCCCTTGAGGATGAGCAGGAAACACTGCTAGACAAAAGATGCTCTGTGGCTGAACTGCTTCTTCTGCATTCAGTGCCACTGCACTGCTGCAGCTGCTCTAGCCCAGCTACTAATAATGTTTTTGTATGTCAGCCCTGGCTCCCAATAACGACAAGGACATTATTCTTAAATGACATGTGAAGGTGTGATAATCAAGACACTGCATTCAGTCCTGGTGGGGATTTTGATAGTGCTACTTCTCCTGATTATATCACAACCTTTTGTTCAGGTGCCACAGTAATACCTGGAGTGTCATTTGCAAACGGGCAGGTGAGAATTAACAGCATCTGTGATGCAATTTTTAATGTATGTGGGAATTGGTGAAATTATAAGCACTCTAATAGAGAATCAGATGATTCTAGAAATGTTATGCTGATCAGTGAATGCACAAACCACTCACCTGATTCAGAGTCTGAGTAACAAGCACTGACTTCAAAGGGATTTGAATCAGACTTTCCAGATTTACCATGTTAACTGTGAATAGCCCACACTTCACTGGTGTGAAAAGCATGGTCATTTTCAGCCAACCTTCTTCTTATACCTTGCAGGGTTTACAGTGTATTGCAGGTTATTACTTGTTTTTATTAAATCCACTTTGAAGCCTGGGGCTAAATCCTAAAGTCCTTGCCCAGCCATTCCCTTCTTCCCCCAGACAAACATCCCCACTGCCTGAAACCAGAGGAAGTAGAAATAATCAACTCTGCTTAAATTTAACATCAGCTTTTGTTAACTGGCTTATCATGCTGTACCTTTATTCACTGGATAAACATACTTTATAGTAGTGCTATCCTTTATGAGCAGTAATAAGGAGGGAGGGATTATACACCCAACTTTTTTTACTTGTTCTGTAAATTCAATCATGAAGTGTTTCCACCAAAGCAGATTTTATTGGAGCTATTACTTATCTTGTGATTCAGCCAGAGCAGACCTATAAGATCTGCAAAGTTTACAAGGTGCTAAACTATACCCAAACCAACCAGATGAGCTGAGATAGATGTCAGGGTAATTATAGGCAGTAATGCCTCTACAGTCCTGAGTGTTCAGAATGGAAGACAAAGTTTTATATTTAAAGGATCAGATAAAACAAGACATTGTCTATTCTTCCTGGAATCAAAATTGAATACTAATTGTTTATTAAAGTTTGAGATTCTGAATTAAACAGCATTTCCCCTAAATCTACTGGAAATCACTATTATTAGGCCTCACATTTTAAAAAATAAATTTTTTGGATTTCCTTGAGCCTACAAGAGTCTGTTCATGTCACCTATTATGGATTCATTTGTGCCTGGGTATGAGGGAAAGAGAGGACCCCTCATTTCCATGCAAAATGGAGGGGGCATGAAGGAGGTTATTGCATAAATCCCCCTATACCTGCTGCAGTTACACCAAGCTCTAACAAGAGAATAGACACATATAGGCTCACAATTACCTACACATTTTTTAATGAATACCAACACCTTCAGGGGAAATCAGAATATTTTAATAGACAAAATAATTTCAGTTCAGCATAGTTGCTATAGAAGTTCATCACTTGCATGTCTATCATGATGTTGGAAAGCTTTTTAAAGAAGCAATGATAAGTGAAACCATGAATAGAATGGTTAAAATTGAACCTTGTCAATCAGCTGATAGAACAGAAACATGCAAGTTAATTTTCAGAGGCCTTTAGGCATGTATTTATTACTTGATTTCTAATCAAAATTATATACAGAACAGGAAAAAGTGCAATTACAGGTCTGTTGTGATACAAAACAAGTCCAAAAAACTATGGATAATTGCAGCTGCACATTTCTAAACTAATATACTTACATGCTGCCAAGACTAATAAACTTTATTTGATTTCTAGCTGCAAAGACCAATGATATATGTTAACCTGGTATCTGATTTTCAGCAAGGATACCCAAGTACTATTTAACACTGACAGTTATAGATAGCTTAGCATTTAACTGGAGTCTCCCTTGACCTCAATTACCACATTAAAATATTGTTAACAAATTTAGAGTCAAATTGGCATTTATTATACAAGATTAGGTTCACTCTGGGTAATTTACATATTGTCATCAGGTCTGCAACTGCTTGCATCTTCGTGTAGTTTGGGGAAAGCCAGTGTTGATATTATCAGAGCAGATGTGATGAGAACTAATAAAGTTTTGCTCCCATGACAAAGTGGAATTTTCCCTTTGACAGGACTTCTACCCACAAAAGCTGTTATCCTACACACTGCCTGCGTCCTTTGAACCACAGTGTAAAGGACTCATTAATTCATCAAGAATTCATGGAAAATGTCCATAATTTTTGACCCATATGAACAGTTTTTCCAGTTTGAAGTGGTATGTGTGACACTGTACCCTGATGTAGCAGTGAGTGTCTTTTTAAGTATTTCAGTTTTAACATCAGTATTGCAGGTAACATAGTGCTAAGTCTGCTTCTCATAATTTCATATGCTTGTGTGTTTAAAGTGACTCATGAAAGATGAGAATGAAAATGTGTTCACACTCCTGTATGAAATACATGAAAGCTAAAAGACATATGCATGTGTTTCACTTTGCCTCCTAGATTAACAGGCTTTCTGATATTTAGAATTGATGGCTGTCTCCTGTTTCAACCTATTTTTGTGGCCTTTAAATTTTAGTCATAAGGAAATAAGTCACAGAGCATTAGTAATCTAACTTTGATCAGCCTTGGAAGTCCCATGGGGAAAAGTCATGAAGTCTCTGCTCAGTTTAAAGTCAATCCCTAATCAGACAAAATGCTGAATAATTTCAGTAATGACTTTATAAGGACTCAGGATTTGTTCTACTCTTACTGAGCAATGCAGAAGAGGGATCATAGAGTATTTCCAGTTTGCCCTCAATCTAAAAGGATATTTAGTGCATTAGGGAAGATCTCATAAGAAATGCTTTCTTAAAGGCAGATTGGGCAGTCTGGGAGATTTCCAAGGTGTGTAATCCCTTTAGCAGAAACATCAGTTTATCTCAGCATGCTGTAAAAACCATAATAACAAACAAAACTACAAATCCAGAGATCAGTTTCTGCCTGGTATTCAGCCTTAAGTGTTTTTTGAGACTTGAAGACACTGACATTCTTTGGCTGCTTCTAAAAATTATTTGGCTTGCTTTCATTGTAAATCTTTGAAATTGCATGCAACACTACAGCTGGTCTGCTCAAACTGCTAATATTACAGCTGCATATTTGCAGTGCTTCCATTCCAGCTTGCCCAGATTTGTAGATCTGCCATTTCTTAATCTTGCCTGTATTTTTTTTTTTTTTTAATACTTCTTAAAAGGAAAAAGGGTTTTGGGGTAAAGTAAAGGGAGAGACTTTGTATTGAAGTTTGAAGAGATTCTCAAAGAACTTAATCTGCCTGAAGACATTTTCCACACGAATCAGTCAGAATCTGGAGGCCTTTTTGAAGAAGAGTTATCACAAAATTCCCCAAAAACTTTTTCACTTGCAAAAACCAAGATGCTCCTACTACTCCTGAGCTACCAAAAAACCACAATATAAGGCATATTTCAACTCCAGTTGAGATACTGACCCCAAAAGAGTCCCTGTAGACTTAAGGAGGGTCTTTGAGTTCAGAACTGGACTCATGTAGGAGTTTTGCTAGAAAACCTTCACTGTGGTCAAATCCAAAATACTTCTTGCACATAGAGATAGATAGAAATAACTGTTGGTGGTTGTCTGGGGGTTTTTTGCTGTTGCTTTTTTTCTTCTTCTTTTTAATAAGGAAAACTAAAATAGTTTTAAATAGTTATCCCTATAGATGCTTACAATTTCTGGGTTTACACAAAATAAATATAATGTGAGTGAAATTAGAGAATTATGCAGCTGCAGAAAATTATAAAAGGTGAGAAACTCCTTTTTATTTTAACAGCATATTCTGTTGTTAAGGAGTCAGAATCCTCCAACAGCCTGTGTTCCAAGTTATGTTGAGGAAAAAAATCAGACTACAGTCCAAGCAATGATAATTTTTGAGTAATATTTGACTCTTATAAAGGACTTGAGGAATTTCTGACCCATCAACCTAAAGAATTTCATATCCAGAATGTGTGGGACTGTCAGTTTGGTCTTACAGCTATTTTTTTGTCCTCCCCTGAGGACAAAACTGGAAGTCTCTGCAGGTTTTTCACAATCAAATTTACAGCAAAGCCAAGCAGGACATCACAGAGTTAATGGCTTGTTCTAGTTAGGAATTCCTGGTCTTCTGGAGCCTGAGAGACTTTCTTAATTTGGATAAACTGCTTTAAGTAGTGGCCTCTGTGCAAATAGTGGTCAAAGGCACTTTGGTTTGCTCCTGTTTAACTACAATGAGGTGAACTGAAGTACTTTCCAGAATATAGTTTAAACAAGGAACATAAAGAACAAATGTCTTTCCTGGAAACATTATATACTGACTAATCACTGGTGACAAGACAGACATAGCAAATTTAGTAAAATACATATTAAAATATATGTCAAAATACATAGTAAAATATATTTACAAAGTAAATATTTTGTGCTACAGAAATCCTCTAATAGACTCAAACCCCAAGCACAGTACCTGAGACCTCTCTGACATTTTCAAATAGTACTCTTTGGTGAACAGAGAACTGGAATTCTCTTCAGCTGAGGCTTTCTCTCCCAGGATCCCTTCAGCTTGGAATAGGACCCAACTGAAGCCAGTTTACAGCAGGGCTTGTCAGTGGATTAGTATTCAGCTGTGCTTTTCTGGATTCCCTCTTTCAACCAGGCATTTTTCACAAATCCTTGATCTTTCTAGTCCTCAGGAAAGCTGATGTCCTTGTATGAAAATCTTGAGATTTTCAGTGGAATTTAGTGTGCTTGCTGGAAATTCTCATAATGCAGAGCATAAGTGCCCAAGTCACTACAACAGTGGCTGGTGTAGCACTGCAGTAAGATTTATTGCTTACTATTTGATTTGTGAGTGTGTGCCTCCATATAATCTCTGAGGGACCACTCAGTTATTATACAATTATAGTGCCATCCTACACACCTCAGCATCAAACCTCCTGAAGTTCAAAAACTCTCAATATAAAATGGCAGTAACCTCAGAACAGTACATTAGGCAGTTTATGAAACTTCTCTCACTCTTTAAATACATCTTCCAAAAGGAAAAGGGTCCTAAAGCATAGCCTATAACTTGACCATTTCAAGCCAGGAGTAGATGTCATTCTAGGGCCCAAGACTCTCCCAGAGAAAGCTATTGCAGCAATCTATGGACTGAAAGGAAGACCTTCAGTCTTGGTTTTTCTTACCTTTCTATATAAAAGACTTCAGTGTGCATCACAGAAGCTTTTCAATTTTATTATAAAACCTCATTACTTCTTTTTATTGCAGACTTAGTGGAGCCTTCTTGTAGAAATTAATCATATGATTAACTATGAGATAGTCTTTTAATACTGTATAAACCATATATTGCTAAATGTCCTTCTTGACCCTTTATTTGCAACTTGGGTATTCTCATAGGACAGAAAATAAGAGACAAATCAATGCAATAAGATATTTCATCCAGGGCTTCCTGCCCTACCTTAAACTCACATTATTTTAAATCTTATTATGCAGGGAAGGTATGGGATCAAATTCACAGCTGTCAGATGCCATTAGAGTCAGTGGAACTCCACCTGCTTGTTCTACCAGGGAATCTGGCCAACATCATACTTTTTATTCTTGATTACCTTAACACCTTAAACAGGGGAAGTTTTGCAATAAAATGGAGATAAAGCATCTCCAAATTAAAGACACTGCCCAACACAAACTTTAGAAGCAATAAGTCATCACAAGATGCTGCAGACAGAAGTTACCCAGAGCAGCAGTATTCAGGGCGGCCAAAATTGGAAAAAATCTCCAACCCAGACATAAGTTCTGCTATCCTTGGAACTCTATATCTATGTAGCTTGAAGTCACAGTACATGAGCCCTTCTGTGGAGGCTCTGGAGACTCCTTGGGAAAGGCACCTTGTTACCTGTTCCCTCTGGATCCTGGGGCCCAGCAGGGACGCTGCAGCCCTGCCACCTTCTTCCCTGTGCTCCAGGCATGCAGCTCTCCCCTGAGCTCCTGCTAGCTGAATTTCCATTTGAATTGGACTCATGTTTTCACCCAAGGTGAAACCCTCTCCACTAACCCCCAGAGCCTCTGAGGTTACTTTTTGCTACTTCAGAAATTCTACAAGACTCTATTTGCTTTAATCAGCAGCTCTGCCTAATGGCCAAAGCAGTCCTCTAAGGGAAAGGAATGAAAGAGTTCTGAGACCTATTGAATATTTTTCAGACTTTTCCATTGGGTCAGCACAAGGAATTTTAGGGTTTTAGTGCTTAGGGTTTAGTTTTTAATTGCAGACATTTCAAATAGAAATATTTCATGAAACACATGTATAGTTTATAAGTTTATGGTAACATTAAAAAAAAAAAAAAGTTTATATCCAGTGTACTTAATTGAAGATTTATACTGACATGTTTCCAATATGATTTTTGAGCATATCTTGGTTTACATATTTGTAGATTAGCCACACAAGTCAAAGGTATACAAGTATCTATGAGGGCAGACAGGTGTGTGCTTTGTGTCAATCTACCATGAATTTACCCTGACAAAAACTTAAAACACCTACATTCTTTTGTAAACCTGACCTGGAAAGTGGAGCTCATCACTGCTGAGCACTGATTGTGTCTGAGAAAAGTACTTATAAAAACCCTTAAAAAATTAAGCTACCTATCTGCTGTTGATGTAATGTTGTATAGAATCTGTTAAATGCAGATATTTAGAAGTTTCAAAGCAGTGTAGGGAAATGTCAGCAACATTATTTCTTTACTTTAGAACCAAGTAGAATATAAATTGACTTAAAACACTGCCTGTTAATCTTCAACCACTTGTGCATTTTCATAAGACTGCAGGATTCAGCTGGGCTGAAATGCAGAATTTTTAAGGGGCTGGGTACTGCAGTGAGAGCCAAGACATCCCTAGAGGGGTTCAGCACCTGGCAGGAACAACAATAATGTTCAGCATGTGGGTAATGGGGAAAAAAAATCAGCCTCAGGAGTGGGATTCTCATCTTTCCACAAGTACAAAACAAGGAATATCTCTTCTGAAATCAAGCAAGGTTGATCACAGAGAGAGGAAAATCAGACTTTGATATATCTAAATATAAACCCAACATGGATTACCTTTGCAAAAACCTAGCTACCTTTACTTCTTAGCAGTGAAGACTGTATCCAAATCTGCTCTCACCATAATGTGCACTATTATACAGAGATGTGAAAGCTGATGCAAGTGAATGTGCATAGTCCTGGCAATCTTCTCTAGTTTATTTTTGTACATTGCAAGACAGTCCAATATTATCCACTTCAGTATAAACTTGTCTTTTCAGCTTTTTCTACAATGAAGTGTGTGCCTTCTACTGCAGTTCTACTCAAATCCATCTATCATTTTATTGACCCACCGAGGAAAAAAATGTCCTTTGTCCAGCTCACAGATATGAGCTCCTCATGACCACAGAGCAGAGACATTGCTGAAGATATTCAGAAAGCTGTAGATGTTTTCTCTTTGTGCAAAAAAAAAAAAAAGAAAAAAGAAAAATAGGGACAGACAAGTGTCCTTACAGGAATTGTGTTCTGCAGAAAACAGGGACTTGGTCAAGGATAAAACCCTTACTATAAACTAAAGAACCCAAAAGCACAGAAGAAACCCAGGCTTGACAGAGAGCTCAGCATAGGAGCTGGATTTGCCATTCCTTTGCTCTGGAGCAGCTGAGCCTGGCTTGTCCTGGCCCAAGGCACCATGTGGAGACCCCAGCCCCCCCTGCAGCCACAGCTCCCTCCAGATTCACCACACCTCTTCATCCTGACTCAGCTCAGACCTGCCTTGGAAAGGCCCTGTGGGCTCTCCAGGACAATGTGGGGTTTTCTTCTGGTGGGAGGAAGCATCTCCTGTGTGGCTGGGAGAGGCTGAAGCCCATGACCCCACTGGGTCAAGCAGCCCAAAATGCACCTGCAGCTCATGGAGCTCTGCCAGAAGGGAGTGACTGGGGCACTTTGTGAGATTCAGGAGACAGACATGTTATTAACCCAAGCCATTTCCTTTACTAATGCAATGTAAGGAATGCCAATTGGCCATAGAAGACAAAACACATCTTTAATACAGGCCAGCTGGCAAGAGTGACATGATGTTGCACAGAGATGTTTCAGCTGTGCTCTTGCTCCTTGTTACAAATTCTGCATAATGCAGCTACTGAAACACTTTTAAGTTTCCAATGCCACGAATTCTTGTAGTGTTTTCCAAGCTTGGCTTACCTGTAAACCTTTTGGGGTTCCTCACCCATTTGTTTTGATAGATGGGTAAAGAAAACACAGAATACAGAGCTTTGAGGTTACCAGCATTAAACTCATACCTGTGCTTTACCAGTCCTGAAATCCCTAGCCCAAAGTGATACATCAGCAGTTTTCAGAGAATGCTGCTGAAGGGAGACAGGGTATTAGTCTGAGTAAGCTGTACAATTTGTTACAATTTTTTGTGTGACCATGGTCACACCATTTCATTTTCCCATCCACCTTTCCAGACAGTCAGTAAGGAAAAATAGCATATCAATACTTTTCAAAACTGGATATTCATGCTTGCAGGATATTCAAATATTATTGGAATGGGACAGTTTTATTCCTTAGATAGATGAGTATCAAATCAAGAAAAAGCTAGATATTCAGATTTTCTGTACTGATTTTGTTCCACAGATGAATGTAAGTTTCCTTATAAAGTCTTGAAAATCCAGTTTCTCCTATGGCATGAAAATGTTGTTTATCCCTTTAAAGCACTGATCTTTTGGCAGCAATCCTTAAATTCTAATTAAAGACCTTTTGTTTGATCTCTTTTTTCATTCCCAGCACCTGTCTTTGAGACTCTTTCCTAGCAGCATCTCTCATTTCTGACAGAGATAGCATATGGGTGGCTGAGAAATTCATCTCCACCAGCAGTTCCTTGTACAGTGGGGAAACCCAAGCTGCCTTCTTACTACTGACAGAGAAACCTCAGTTCTGGGTTATGTCCCTATCCCTGCCTTTGCTATATTTGTAGTTGAAACAAAGGTACAATTTGGAACTTAAAAATCAATGGTAATTTTTTGGTCTTTGTACAAATTATCTTGAAGTGAAAGATTCAATTTTGTCTGATATAAGACTGATTGGAATCCATTTTTACCAGCAAAAGTATTTTTAGGCATCTCACAAACTCATCCTTAAAGACTCAGATCCCAATTATTTTACAGGAGAGGAGCATTTGTCTCCATATACATCAAGATTCAGACCTTAAAAATTCAAAAAAATCAAAGGTGATGTGCTGACGGAAATATTAAATAAGTTTTGAATGACTGGACATCTATCCTGTTGTAGATGTGTGAAAATAGGAGAAAATAGGCACAAATGGGATTGCATCAAAATCTTTCCCACTGCAGATAGTGCACAGTGCAAACAATAAATACACTGTAATCTCACTGAGAGAAGCAGTGACATCACACACACATCTGCTGCACCAGTCTCTACAGCTCCACAAGAAATTAGGGAGTGGAACATATCAACACATCAGTTCAGATTCTGCCCTTCTTTCCTTTTTTTTTTTTTGCTGGATTACAAGCAGGAGCCGAATGAGCTGCTTTGAGCTCTTAGATTCTGAGCCAGCATCATACTCACATAATCTCAGTAAGGTCATACTTTCTAAATGTACATATTTGAGACTACTTCAAGATAATTTCCTACATCCTCTGACCTTTAACACTTTTGCTTTGGCTCCACCTTCTCTGATTAATAAAAGAAAACACCCCACTTTTTTTCTTTCTTATTTACAAAGCACATCCTGTTTTCTCTGCATCTGCTGACTCTCACTGCCAGAGGTAAATTCCTGTCTCTCTTCATCTCACCTCACCACTTTCTGTTTTTTTTAAGAGACACTTACATCCTCTCCTGTATTGACCTTAGTTTGGTTGAGCTTTCCAGAGGCTCAGAGGGATTTTCACCTAAAAATCAGTTTAAAAGCCCTATTTTGTGTGATACCAGCCAGGCTCTTGATAAAATGAGTTTAGGTCTGTGCTGAGCTAGTGCCTGGTGCTCTGGCCCAAGGCACCTCAGCCCCAGCCTCCTGCCTGCTCCCAAGCACAGGGTCTTGGATCAGCAGTCATCCATCTTATGATAAGACAGTTAATAGTGGTCTAAATTAGCCTCAGACATGCCATTGATTTGGTGATGCTATATGATCTGTGTGGCACTAGAACATATATCTATCTCCAGATGACTTCAGTATTTTTTTGCCCATTCCAGGATTCCTCACGCCTCCAAATCTTTTTCCTCTAACTTAAAGAACACAGGTCAGTTCAACCCTTCTTTATAAGTCATACTTCCAAAACCTTAAATCATGCATTTGTTTGCCTTCCACTGCACTTTTACAAGCTCAGTCAGCAATGTCCTTCCTATAATACATTGCAGAATTGCAGATACTCCAAATGTAACCTGACTAGCGATTTTCCAAGTGGCAGAGTAACTGCAGTGGTAACAGCACACATTTGCTTGCATTCGTACTTCTGCCAAAGTTTTCTGCTCAAGACTGTATTTGAATCTCTGGTTTCCCAGAGCTAGAAAAGAACTGGTGCATCTCTGAATGCAAAGGCAAATGGCCTAAGCAATAATGGTAAGGATTCCTTCCCAAATACATTTCTCCAAAGTTGGTAAAACTCCTTTCAGAGTAACTCCCATATCTAATCCCTTACAAGCAAACTTAACATACTGGATATATCCACAGCAGTTATTTTAGGTGTTGTAAGAAGCATCAATATTGAATCAGTAACATTCATACCCAGTTAATCAAATGAATCCAGAGCCAAAACCTCAGAGTGACTCTAAGGGCTTCCACCCTCTTTGATTTCCTATTCTTTGGATGAGATGCACACTACAATCTCTTCAGTAAAAATCCCTTAGAGAACTTTGCAACAACCTTCAGTACAACACTCTGGCTCAAATCCATCTGCTATAATTGTACTTCATTATCAATAGCCCTCCTTCACAGTCTACCATTCTGCAATACATTCTAACAGCCAGTGCCTAGGAGCTGCTGCACTATGCCTTGCAGAGGGCATCATTTCAATAACAAGGATATGAATCCTAATTTAAACTTTGCTTTGTTTTAGGGCAAAATTTGTCACACAGGACCACTGCTAATGATCATCATCTCTCTCCCAAGATTATCCCTTTGTGGATGGGCGAACTGTTTAGTTCTGTCAGACATAACCTACTCCCCATAACTCCCAAACTTGTAGGGGTTCTTCACAGTCTGTGTTTACCTGTTGAGATGGCAAGATGCCTGGCTGCTCACCAGTTGGTCAGACACTTCCCCTAAGACATAAGTTTCCAGGGAATATGAAAGCTTAGACAGGAGGCCTAGATAACATTTAAGTGCCATCACTTTTACAGGAAATCCTTTCCACTGTGACAGCTCTGCCACACTGGTGTCACATCCCTCTTTACACTTCATCACGCCTGTTCACACTTTGGTGCATTGATGAATCAATTAAAGCATTTTCTTGGCTTTTTCTCTCTCCCTTTTGCATCAATATGGGACAGTTGGCTCACAGCATGACAAACTTTCACATCTAGATTTTCAAACTTTTCCTGGAATCTAACAGGAATACATGTTCCACATGTAAATTAACCAGTACATCAGGATGACAGTGGAGTATTTCTCTGGCTCTATTCTGTTTTCTTGTAAATTTTACAAAATGGTGGCTCTAATCTCCCAGAACTGGTAGACTGAAAAGGAGTATCTGGTTTACTTTATAGGAGTATACTTTTTATGAGTATTGCAACAACTGCTACTATACAAAGCTATTATGTTTGGATTGTGTGCTAAAAATTCTCAATTTCTGGTGTCTGTTCCAAAATTTGGAAATCTTAATGAATACACATTAAACTCTGAACTTACTTTGGGTTTCTGATATAAATGACTAGAATTTCAGGAGTGAGACATGCCCAGAAATCCCAATACAATTAGAGATACCTTCAGGTGCTTGACAGCTTGGGAAACATAACTTCTACCTAGATGCTGAAATGTAAATGAATCTACATTTAGGCAACCATGTTCAAACATTTTCATATTATTGAGGTTACCATGCACATACCAGTGCAAAACATGCACAGACTTTTAATAACAAGTCTATGAAATGTCCAGTTTTCATAATTATCAAGATGTATGTGCATATCTCTGTGAAAATTAGACTAAAATAATTACCACCTTCTCAAGGTTTTCAAAAGTGCTTAAAGACAGTAACCCCAGAGAACTCTCTGTCTAGCTGAGAGCTGTTCACTTTTGAATATTTTTGAAACAAAGTGTTTAATACTACAGTTTTTCTAATGAAAGTTGACTCTACTATCTACTAGTAAGTTTTCTAGAATGTATTTTCACGATGGGTCCAACCCATAACATGCAGCTTTGCAACATGGATTTAAGGATACAGATTTTATCCTAAGCATGAATAAAACTTTTATATTAAAACATTAAAATCTTTCTTAACCTGTTGCTGCTGCAAAGAGGCATTCTAAGCCTTTCCCCCAACACCTTTTCAAGAAGACAAGGTAAAAGAAATCTGTCTTAAAGCTTCTGTAACCTCTAATTTGTGGATTAGTTATTTCCCAATTAGAGAAGAAAGCACTTCCAGGAAAAGTGACATGTGAGTGTTTACTTTCTGTTTAAAGACTTTTTTGATTAAAAAGATATTGAAACAGATAACACAACAAAATTAGTTTTTGCTGTGGTGGTCAGGTGAAGGTTTCTGCTGTTGCTAGGATATCCTGCCCTATCACAGCCAATCTCGACGGTGGAAATTGGTGCCTTAATTTCCCAGTGGTCCATGGTACTTCTGACTTAGGCCTCAGTCTGGTTAATCATGCTGTCATTCTCACTGCAGATTGCCTTTTGACATCTTCATCTGCAAAAAGATTCTGTACTCAGGTCTGACTGCAGTGAGTCAATTCAGTGCTTCACTGGTGGCCAAGGCTGAACTAGTGGTCAAGTTTCTTGTGAAAAGAAGAGATTCATGAAAGGATGAGGAATACAGTAACTGAAGTGATTTTGCTTGGCAGAGGCAGGCATGGACCATGCCTGAGCAAACTGTAATGAGGCAGTGATGACATTTGGGTGCTGGTACTGCCCTGTCAGGAGCCACTGACACTGTCACAGGAGTCAGGGGACAGAGCCTGCCCCAGCCTGAGCAGGTTTAAATAACAAAGCAAAGTTGCTTCTGCTTTACACTTGAGAACAGAACTGAGCATTGCACTGGTATTTCTTAACTCAAATGACAGATCCTGTTGAAGATGTGTGTTTTAAACAGTTTAGACAGCTTAATTCCTTAAAAATTACTTTCTCACATTTTGCAGCAATTTCTGTTATATTGTTCATAATGTGTGATCCACTCATTATGTAATAGATCACCTGTATAAATTCCTTCACAAAGTTGAGCTGACTCTCTCAGCTACCTACACATCTGCCCTCTCTGAGAGAGTTCTGTGGTGTGAGATCTGCCCAACAGAACACAGCCTGCAAAGCCATGCCTGCTGTCACTGCTGTCCAAAAGCCTTTCTGAGCATGAGTGACAGCTGTCTTTGCCTGAAGAGAAACAGAAAAAACTCTGCAAGATTCAAACAAGGTGACTTCTAGCTGGCTGAAAATCAGGCATCTGTCTGAGAAATAAAACTAACCTTTCTGTTATACAAGGTAAGAAATTAATTCAGTTAGAAAATCAAATTACAGAGACTGTAATTTACACTTAACTATATCCAAACTGCATGTTTGTTGGTTTTGTTTTTTTTCCTAAACATGTTATTGCTTTCACTGCCATATAAGTTTAATGTGTCCACAAATTACATTAGA
Organism: Oenanthe melanoleuca; assembly: GCF_029582105.1. NCBI lineage: Eukaryota > Metazoa > Chordata > Aves > Passeriformes > Muscicapidae > Oenanthe > Oenanthe melanoleuca. The sequence goes on along the minus strand of NC_079344.1, from coordinate 5,605,979 downwards.
TTCATTTCCACCAGAGAATAGGAGTAGATGTCAAAATTACACCAGTGGAGAAATGCAACAAAACACTGCACTGTTTTGCTATAGGTAGGAATGAACAGGAAGCATTTTAGTATTTTGAATAATTTATTGAGGCTTTTGAAAAGCAGATGTGCTCTCATTAACACTGTCTCTCTGCCCTCACCAGCAAGATTTCTTCTGGTGCCAGTATTCTACTATTTTTTCTCACAATTATAAAAGCAGACCACTTACTACAGAAAACTACAGAGAGAAAGTACAGTTAGCCTTGCAGAAGATTTCTCATTAAGAACTATTATTTTATTACACAAGAGCAGAAAGATCATCTGATGCTCTTAGCACCTTCCTTGATACCTGGCAGGTATTCTATCTGTGAAGATATCAATTACTGGAGGGGGAAAAAAATTCCTTATTTGTAGTCAATCCAACAAACCAAACCCTACCACAGTGCTTACAGTGCTAATAGCTTCAGTAAAGGCATCTAAAATGAAAATTATCTTTCTTTCAGAAAGAGAAATAACCCTCAAGATAAACTATATAAGAACTTGAAGTTTCTAAAAGACAGCATAGCCCAAATAAATCTGATTAATGTAGGAGCTAAAGGGAAATACACAGAGTTACAGGACACTAGAATAGGAAAGTGAGCAAGGGGTTGATTGGAAGTGTGGCTAATGAAATCATTTAAATTATTTGGAATATATAACCCAAATTCAGAATGAACCCCAAATCTCAGTAAAAAGATTCTGCTTCATGAAAACACAAAGCTGCAAATAAAAGCATGCATTTTTAACAAAGAATAGAGATCTGCTTGGTTAAAGAGTTTCCAGAAAGGATTTCCAGTTAATATCATTACAATTCCTCTGCTAATTCATATCATCTCACTAGCAAAGGTCCTGTTTATAGTAACTAGAACACCAGAATTATCCCTCACCTGTAATATTCACACACAGCACATATGCAGCAGTGACACAGATGTACTAAACTCCAAAACCAAGTGATAAATTGCATTTTTCCTGCACCTCTGATCGCCTCACCTGCACTCTGCCCACTAATCCATCTTTGCCAGGACTACCACTAACCTTCCAAACCTATCAGTTGTTTGCAGACAACCATCATTTTTTTCAGATAATAACCTGCTAAAAAAAATGTTTTCTTCCTTCCTACAAATGAGGAATTTGCCCCCAAAATGTATTGGTCTGAGGTTTAGGGCATTCTTGGAACACTGACAAGTTTAAAGTCCAATATCTCAGAACACTTGAAGGTTAGAGCTGAGTACTTTATATAAATGGGGAAGAGGCACAAATTCACTCCCCTAATTGATCAGTACAGGCTTGACCAGATGTAAAACTTTTTATTTTAGCCATGGTTGATCATAAGATGTCAATTTTTCATTTTGCAGTGCTGTGAGGCACAGAAGGGCTCTCAGCTCATGTTTAAATGCTCTAAAGTTGATTATTCAGGTTCTCTGCCTGAAAGACCTGTAAGATTAAGTTCACAACACTGAAGAAGGTCAGTACAAAGGAAGTGAAGAGAAGGGCATACACACATAAGCCTTAAAAATTGGAAAATATCTACTGCTGTGTGGCCCTATGCTTTACCAGTCTGAGTTTATTCACATCAAATCAACTCCAAGTACATCTGAAGTTTGTCACATTCTTGCATTTAATTTTTTTCTTCAGTGGCATAAACAAAATGCCAGGACACACTGCCAACAATTCTATTAACTGGGTGTGTGTACAGAGAACTGCTGAAACCAAGGTCTGTGCTCTGCCCCAGTGAAAGGCAGGCATTTTATCCTGGGAACTTGGGCTAAGCAGCACATCCCTCCACTGCACAGATAACACCCAACCAAAACACTGATGAAACCATTGCCTCCCTTCCACCTCTGCAATGGGCTGTGATGGGGGGATATAAGATGCTGTAAAACATCAAACTGCCTTTAAGCCCCCCAAAGCTCTGGCACACACTCCTAAGGAAAGCTTTGTCTGCCACCTCCCTGATCTATGACTGGTGAGTTTGCAGGATCCAGCCAGCTGTGAGACCTGGGGAGAGGCAGAGCTGCACGTGCAGACCTGGCAGACTGACCCTAGACCACTGGGACAACACTGCAAGGGAAGTTGCAATCAACACTATGTAAAGACTGAAACAAAACAGAACATTAAGTGCAAGAATCAAGTTTTCTCATGACAGTATTTCAGATCATACATGGCCAGCATGTTTTACCTGTATCTATGTGTACAGAACCCAGTGTGAGAGTTACCTACAGGTCAATACCCACTGGGACAATTCTATGCAGTCCTTTGGTTTTGCATAGAGTTAATTAAAACTAAGGTAAATCTCAGAAGAATGTGAAGATCTTTGCTGATATGGTTGCCTTCAGTGACTTACATGTACACTGAAATTCTACAGTCCTCAATCTCTGTTTAATTTTAGTGAGAGTTATATTTTCAGAGGACACTGCAAGCAGACCTTATTTTATTTATCATGTAGGAGTGATCAGTTAACAGAGCTGGGATTCACACCTTGGGATCAAAGGAGCATAGGTATTTGAAACCTGATGCTTATAGCATTAAAATACCTGCTCTGGGACATGCTCCCTATGCTTGGCCTCTCTCCTCTCACAAGTTATATTCTGTAATAAAACCTTTATATTCTCAAGATTTCTGAATATCATAAATTTGCCAGAAAACTCTACTTTAAAAGAAAAAAGCTGATACAATGAGCTCTGGATGACACTGATTGACTTTTGACAACCTTTCCTGGGCTTCCACATGGTAGCAGCATTAGGCTTAGTCATAGGGACAAAGATATGTTTAGATTCCAAAAAATCTTATCTGGGTACTTGTGGACAGACCTTAATCCTAACAGAAGGAAGGGATAAGAAATCGGTGAGAAATGTTTTATTTGCTAATTGTTTAAATAGGAGTTGCTGTAATTACCTAAGTTTTAATGGTTTACTAAAAGAAACAAAAATTCTTAGCTAACACTTTGCTTTATTAGGAGTGAAGAGGGTTGCAAATGCACTGTACTATTATCTGTGCCTTCCTTCATATGTTGTGATTATGTGTGCAGCAAATAGCACCCAGACTAAAAAGACCTTGTTGTGAAATCAAGCAACATTAACTCATTAAGTCAATAATTCATGGATTCTTTTATCTAAAGTGGCAACATCACACCATCAATTCACAAAACAGCCACTTCTCCGAAGTGTATGTGATGATAATAATGGATTTTCTAACAATACACTCTCAGAGCAAGGTCACTGCGCACAGATGCGCTGGACGCCGTCAGCTGACCTAGGTCAGCAAAACAAGCTTTATTATTGAACCTAATTATGAACTATCAAGATAATGGCCTAGACTAAACTGTTTCCTTAGGGATTATTTAGAAACTAGTCAGCCATTTTAGGTTCAAATCTACTGTACAGCACTACCTTCCAAAGCAGAGCAGATGCTAGGTACATCCTGCACATCCATTTCTGAATATCCACACAAAGACAGCTCAGGTGTGCACAGCACGTATTCAAACCAAACTGAACTCAGTTTCTGAAGGGGCAATCTAATCAAGTGAAAACACCAAGTAAAAAATATGTGTACAAATCTTCATGGACATCCACAAAGTGGTAACAATCCAAATTTTGCTTTTGGTTTTGTTTAGGTCTAGAATCAAAAGCCTTTTAATACATTCTGATAACAATGCAATACCAATAAGCATAAAGAAACAAAGCAAAAAACCTGTTTGGAATATCATTAACTTGCTTTCAGAACAAGCATGGTAACACTCATGATGTTTATAATCTATTTCAAATATATTCCATAAGAGTTCTCATGGAGGAAAAGTATTTCATGCATCTTACATTTCCCATAACTTAAAATAATGCATGGGATCAATGCTGCCTTGTGTCATTTTTGCTCAGCTGAGGGTATTTTTACTTCTTTCCCCTCCACCCTCAGAAGATAAAACATTTCAGTTGAGTTCACTTCTCCAGCCAGAAAAGTCATTAAAATGTTTCCTCCCCTTGTGTGCCTCACACTGTAATTCTCCCAGGTATATAGAACTGACTCATTAATATTTTATATTTCAGTCCATGTAATTATATCCAAGTTTCAGAAAGGAATAGTTCCTTGAGATCAGAGATCTTCTTGTGTTAGAAGTAAAGCCAACCTCTGAGTACTCCTAGCAGGGGAAGATTGATTCCCTGTATGATTCCCTCAATTATTTAAAATTATCTTGTTTTTATTTAAGGTTTTGATTCATATGATAAGAAGAGACCTAGTTTAGAGATGTTTGTTTTTCTAAGATCAGAGTTATGTTGCTGTGATAAACTTCTCACCTTTTCAGCTTCTAGTCCCAGTGAACCAGTCAACCTGTATGAATTAACATGATGTGATTGACCCTGTACCTTGCCTGTGGGTTTGTAATGAGATCCAGCCCATGGGAAAACGTGTAGGGAGAAGGGAGGGGGTGGCTCAGCCTGAAACCTTTCCTTTAACTGGTTGGCCTGTGAACCCATGTGAACTGGATCTCCCACAGAAGTCGTGGTTTGAAAGTAACTCTTTCAAATCACACTTGGAAAGGTTTGCATAGCCCTAGTACTAATACACTGGGGCAATTTGCAGAAAATTTCATATTCCTTCACTCCACACTGACAAAGACTGAAGGTTCACAAGCTCTAGGCCAAAAGAAGCCATAAGGGAAAAGCAGTTTTTCACAAAAATCAAGATAAAAGAATGACTTTGCCATACATTGATGGAGAGAATCTTTAGGAATGAATTTAAGCTGGAAGGAGGGACTACTTTTACAGGGGCACTGCTGAAAAAGTATATTATTTTTAAAGAAACAGACTTTTTTCCATTTCATATCCTGAATTAGCCAGGCTATGTTTATTCTGTATTATATAGAGTTCTATAACAAGGCTTCTGAGTTCTTGTATAATTATTTAATACAGTCTGGAGGAATTTGAGAGTTGGGTTAGCAATAGCTGCTTAGTAGAACATTCCTCACTGTGTGAGTTAAAGGCTTTTAAAATTATTTTTTAAAGATTTCTGTAACAATTTATATGCTCTTTCTATTAATATGACAAGAAGAAAGATCAGAAACTTCCCAACTAGAATCAGAGGCAAGTTGGAAACAGCAGCAAAATGCTCAACACCTGAGAAAATGTGTTTTAATAGCCCAATAAAGAAAAGAACCAGTCCTGTTATGGTGCAGTCCTATTTACTCCTTCACAATAGCAGCCCAGATACCTTTCAGTGAGAGCTTGATCAACTTCAATAAATTTGGGACTGAAGTCTGTCCAGGCATCCAACCTACAGTGTTATTTTTTACATGCTGTACTTCTACAATTCATGGACTTCATGAAAACATGGAGCTACCAGATAATGTCCACATTGATACCAAAATACAGTTTCAGACATCTAGTGGTAAGTAAATGAAATTTGAAAGCAAAGTTTTTCTGCAATTCAACATTCTGGAGCAATCCTGCTGGCTTTCCCACCCCTTATCCTCTTGCTTTTGTACCTTGCCATGGCTGCACCAGTTGCAGCAAGCAGCTGGAAATGAAGACAGGAGAAAACTGGGGAATGGCACAGCAGGGAGACAAAGAGCCAGTGATTAATAAAGTTTTCGAGCACAAAAAATTCTTTCCTTCTATAGGAAATAGAATACCTTGGTTTTGCATTCTTGCTCCAGCAAGCCACCTCAATACTTTAATTATATTTTTAAGACAAGGTGATGACACTCATTCTTTTGCAGTGTCCTACTTTCAGGAAGCTGTTCATGGTTTCCCTGCCACAGGCTGCAGTGAGCATGGGCTGTGAGCAAAACACCAGACACATTAACAAAAATCTCATTCATTTAATTAGACTTCATTGTTTTTTTGTGGAGCAACATGGAAACAGAGGGTGTGAAAGTCCCTGAGATACTGCATTGCTAATTAAAATTTCTGGAATCTTGCTGCAAAGGTAATGTAAAATTGAGGTAACTCCAAAGAGAATTTGGTACAGTACATTTCTAAGACACAAATGATAGTGGGAAGCACTCAGCAGTCTTGCACAAATTGTAAACATATTTGTCAATCTGATTTTTGTGCATGCCCTCACCAATCTGGTTTTACATGCACCCCCATGTTTGGGAAGCAGACCAAGCCTTTTCCATAACCTCACAATGCACACATGCTGAATCAGGCCAATGCATTTTTTCATACATAAGTGCATGCAACAAAATCAATTGTCTAGAGCATTATCTGATGTAGCCAGCCAGTGGAAGGCACTTTACATTTTGTTTATACCTATTCCTGTTCACTGTTTTAAAATAAAGCATCTCTAAATGGTGATAGCTTTTCACTATAATTCTGCTACATTTCTAGATTCCAGATAAGGAAGGAAATGCTGAACTGACATGAATACAAAATGTTAAGAGGCAGAATACTTTAAAACATTAAAATGGTGTCATTTAAATTAATTTCAAGGAATATATATTGCCTCTCTCCTACCTTGCCTTGACTACAATATTGAAAATAGAGGTGAGATTGAAAGGCATCAGGCCAATCCTTTGATAACAGCAAAGAGAAACTTCTTGACAGACTGGATTATACTTCTAACACTGTCCTTCCCACCTTCCTACAGTCCTTAGCTATTGCTATCCTTGCTGGAATCAACAGTTTTTATCTGATTGTGACTGTAGATAAGTATCAGGATAGTAGTTACCAGCTACAATAAGAGGATACACAGCTTTTGTGCTAATAAGCACTTCTGTTTAAATGTTAAGAGCAATTAGTCCTTTTGTGTCAACTATTGATTATGCAGACTGATAGACAAAAATCCCACACAGCCTCATTCTTCTTTCTCCTGGATTTCTAAAGAGCAAAATGGGCTTAAAGTAATTGTAAAGCAGACTGATATTCCATCTTTGGAATCAAGAGCAGCTTAGCTGTTTGAAACAGCAACTGTGATGGGTTGGACTATGGGTGAGAAAAGCAATTTCTGATTTATTTCTTTTTCAGTGCTATTTCATGAAAATACCCAATTTTGATACTAGCTTTCTGGAACAAGCATGAAGAAATTTATTTCATAAAAAGTTTTAACTATAAATAATTTTAGTTGTTTCTAATTACAACTTCTTTAGAAATTGACTTTTTAGACAGTCTACCTGCATGCATGCATTTTAAAAGTAGCTTTCTAAAGAATAAACACAGTTCAAAGTTTGTGGATTTAGAATCATCTTCTGACTTAAGCAAGGGACACCAGCATGACATTAACTTCAACCACAACTACCTTATTTATAGAGTATATATGTGTCAAACTGTTTTATTTATAAATCATGTAGCATCAAGAAAATTATTTTAGAGGGTCTTTTATAAAAAAAAACTTACATAAGTAACAACAAGCACATTGCAATACTAAAAATGCACATTCTTTCTAAAATGTAAAACTGCTCATTATAAAAATATGATAAAATAAAAAGAGGTAAAATAAGGACAAAAAGGTAAATCAAAGTTTATAAAAACATACTGTTTCAAAATAGCATTTGAGTTTTATTTGCTCAATCATTTCCAGGTTCTAAATACATTCAAGCTAAATATAAAGAAACACTGAAAGAACAATTGCCTGGCATAAGAGCCCCAATTTTCAAGGGTAGCAACAACAGATTCAACAGATACAGCAGGTGTTACAAGCCTATTATTGTATTAACTAAGTGGTTTCTATTCCTATGATTATTCCTTGAGGCATATTTTCATTAAAACATGGGAACCCTTGAAAACACAGACCCAGAGAAAGTTGGAATTCACCATGTCCAAATTTTCAGCAGTTTGTTGAAGACTCCTTTTCAAGACAGAAATACAATGTAGATTAAAAGAAAAGCATAACCTCTTATAATTTCATGTGAAAAGCAGCAAGGTATTTAATTTTCATAGTTTTTTATATTGCTGCACTGCTGCTGCACTCTGAAGTGACTGTGAAGCTATTTCATGAACTGCTCATTGATCTCTATGAATTTATTACAAACACTCTGGACCTTATTATAACAGCATCCTTGAAAGACAAGCATTTTGAATGTCACAAGGAGATGTTGCTGTAATAAAGGAGAATGTAATAGGCCTTCATGCACAGTATTTGTGAGCCAGAACACTTTCAAAGAGAATAATGTAAGTAAGTGCCTTATAAGGAAGGTGGACCCTATACATATTGCAGTTTGAAGATTTCTTGATATAGTACATTAAATCTATAGAAGGATTCTGTGTTCAGACATACACAAGAGTGTATCAGCCTGTATCACATTCATGTTTTGAAGAGAATACACAATTTTCCAAGAAAATTAATACACCTTTATCACTATTTTACCTGCATTAAGATGAATACAGAGTATGAACATTTTGTGTACATCACCAAAACTGATGGGAGCACTAAATTCCTGTGAATGTATAAAATGTATTTACAAATTGATTGTAATTTAAAATTCTGAGGATAATGTTATACATGTTTGGAATCTCTGTTCTAAATACCATATTAGGTCCCTAAAATCTTCATGTGCTCTGGCCACATCTGGGCCCCTAACACAAGTATTCACACAAAGGAAATACAAATATAAGAGCTAAATTTGTATTCATATAATACAGAAATGTCTTCAAGGTATTGGTATTTGACACATGGAAAATCATTGCCATGTATTTTAGCAAGTAACTATTAGCACAGTCATTTATGAAGTTTAAATGTTTAGTATTGGGTTATTCATGGCTGCATTTTAAAACCCAGTAATCTAATTATATGACTCTGCCATATCTGATTAATGTTTTATTTTGCCAGGATTTCTTCAGCTTAAGAATACCTTCTCTGTTGTTTTGCTTTGCCTGAGCACTGTTGATCCCATTACTGAAATCTCTACTCAACCATTAGGTTACTTTTTGTAAGTGCATGCATTGCTTTTGAAAGCTGTTGAACTTCCAGATTTATGACACTGAAAATCTGAGCCATTGATCCACCAGGCAAACGCATTACAGAGAGCACTGGCAATGCACAGCAGCTGCTTTACTCAAGAGCTATTTCAACAGGCTTCAGCCCTGACCTGGGGTCTGTCTCTAGAAGGGAAAACAGTTGAGACTTCTTGAGTCACTGAACTTTGCAGCCTGAGCCAGAAAATGTACAAATGCTGTGTATTGCTACAGTGATGGCAAATCAGCAGCAGTGTATACAGCTCCTTATCAGAAACCTGGTGAGATCTTGGCATCCTCTGCAGCCAGAGCACACAGGACTACATCTGCAAGATGCATCCTTTAAAAGCAGAGTACATCTCTAGAAATGTGGCAGGCCTTTTCTTGAAGTTACACCACACAGCCAGAAGCTTGAACAAGCATTTAAATAACACACTATTGAACACAGCTCTGAAAACACACTGGGTTTGGAAACTGGTGCTGAAATGGGATTGCCTGGTACTAATACTAATCCTTCAAGGGAAAAACCCAGACATGGTTGCTTTCAAAAAAATCTTCATGTCAAGTAATGACAAAATATAGGACAATGCAGATAAATCAGTCTTGACCCACTGCCACATTTCAGTGACATTTTTAGTGCTCAGATGGACAGTAATATCTGAAATGCAATAGCCAGCTAAACAGCAAACATTCATTAACTGAAACACAAAGGGTTCTGAACAGATCCTAAGAAACATAGAAAAAGTTAGATAGAAGTTGAGTTTTAATAGTTCTTCACAATTTATCTAATGCATAATGGTTTCTGGAAGATATGTGCCTATCAAATTTATTTTTATTCAGCTGTAACTCAGCTGACTCTCATGTCTAAAGGAAAGATTCCCTCCCAAGAATAAGCTAAAAGATATTGTAAACATATTACATAACAAAACCAAATTATACTTCATAGAATACACCTTGGATGTAGGAATGACAGTTGTAGAGCTTGAAAGCTTTTTGTTGGCAATATCAGCAACATTTGATACAGGGAAACTTTCTGGTGGTGCAGGATTCTCCTGATGTTCCACAATAGATATGTCTGCTTGCATAAGCATATCCTGCATGAAGAGCCTGAGCAAAAAAATTTCTCTAAGTCAAAGAGAAAGGCTTAACTTAACTTCTAAAATTAACTCCTAAACATTTTCAGATTCTCCAAACCACTAGGGAAAAAAAAAAATTCATGTAACTCCATTTTCCTATTCTGGCAAATCAAGTTATGAAGGGCTTGGACAATGAATGAGACAGAGACCTGATGCATAATTCTGAGCATCTGTGAAAGGTACAGTTTACTACTGTGGTTGAAAACCAAACAAACAAAAAAAGCAGATGCCAGGAATATATTTATAATAAATATGGAAGAAAGAAAATTAATATGGCAATTCTGGAAGAGAAACATCAGGGGATATATATTTCTCTGGACAGTGCTTCTTCAAGAAGAGAAATAAAGATATCCTACCAAAAAAAATCCTCATGATTCCTTATGAAACACTTTAAAACGTGTTTAACAAAATTTTTTTTGCAATGAATTCTTGTATTCTTTCTATGTTCTAACAGTTGGAAGGTGATCAGAAAGAGGCAAAATGTAACATTTAAAGAGATGTAACATTGAAAGAGATGTATATATACATTTAGAAAGAAATATATATCTGTTATTAAACATTAGATAGGAATACATTAAAAATTTACTGTAAAATCAGCAATTAGAATTAATTTGCAATTAATTCCCTATTACTGAGGGAAACAGATAAACATATGGCAAGAATTAGACACACTTAGCTTGGGGACTTTTTACCTTCATGAACTTCTCTAAATGCCTGGAATTCTTTTCTTTTTCTTCTTCATTTAATGTAAGTGTTCTCTCAATTTATGCAATTGGTTTACTAAAGAAAAATAGTAGCTTCTGCATAATGTAATTTAGGACAAATTAGAAACTTTGAAATATGTTTTTATGCTGTAAAAATGATCTTAATCAAGGTTTACCACTAATATATTGACAACATCTGAAATGTTTTCCTGGAATCAAAGAGGAAAAAAATCTCATTTTCATAATGTATCATTCAACCAAAAAAAATTAATTGCAGCACCATTTCTGACTATTACAGTTGTAATGACTTCTGGAGAGTCCTCTATATCCATTAGGTGTCTGCAGGCCCCAGTTCCTGATCTCAGAAGTGATTAGAGTCCTGCTGCTGTGAGAAGGCTGATTAAGGAGCCCACCTGGAAGTGTCAGGATCTGTCTCCTGTCCTGCCAGCACAGGAAGATCCTCCTGTAAATTCTAAGGTTATAAGCACGAGCTTTCAGAAAACCACACTTTTCAAATTGGTACAATTTATGAAAGTAAGTTTCTACTTAAGGGCAGAAGAAACTCTGAGTAGATGTCTAGCAAGCAAGATCCAAGCTCAATTTTCAAAAGCAACTTTTTTTCCTGAAGAATTAATTAAGTTAAAACATTGTTCCTGCAGCCAAAACTTGATACACTGATGCAGAAAGATTAATACAGCTAAGCATCACAGAGATGAAGAATTTCCTTCTAATTAAAACTTTCTGGCAAGATAACTGAATTGCCCTCGTATTAAAGATTAATGCTTTTGATAGCTTTGATGGCTCAATATCCCCTGTAAATCATAAGAGTAAGATGCTTAAAAAATTGATTCAAGCTTATTAATTGAAAAATAAAATATCACAGCATCTGCAGCAACTATAAAAAGTTGAGTAGCAATCACTGGCAAGTTAATTTTTATTTCTTTTTAGCACGCTGCATTAGTGGAGTAACCAAAGCACTGCTGCCTCAGGGCTGCATTTTGCAGCTTCCCCATATGTATTAGACAAACATTCACTGACCCATGTGGTTTTATGGAAACTGCTGTGTTTACAAGAATAAACTGATTTTTTCCCCTCAGCACGTCTGCAGCTGGGCATTAACCTGTCCTTACCCAGGGAGGGTATATGCCAACTGGAAAATCAGCTTCCAGCAGGTGGAAACACGGAATCACTCCGAGGTTAAGCCCTGAGGATTTTTGTGTTCTTATTCCAAACTTTACTCTTTAACCCTATTTATTTTGAGTTTATGGACACTTCCAATGGTCAGCCAATAAAAGCAAGCCCTTACTTCACATAAAGGTGTCTTCATTTGAATGTGAGCAATATAATCTATTTCAACATGAATTCAGACATTGCAAGATTTATATTCTGCTCTTCTAGAATCCCTACATTAGAAGTGCTTGAATCTGTCTCTGTGCTGAGCTCTCAACAATATTGACCTTGGACTATATGGGACTGTTTGTGGAAAATATTATACATTCTAGAGACTTGATTTTTTTAGTTTATTCTTTAAGTTTTTAACTTTTTTTAGGTTATTCTTTAATGACAAATCAGCTGAAGATCTTCATGCAATAAAATTCATGCTAGAACTTGTTTATAATGGAATATTGCTCCTTCCCAACTTCCTGCCTTTTGACACATGGTTAAAGCAAGAATAGAAGGTGTAGAGGTATCATCAACCTGGACATATTTCCAGTTCACAGTAACTGAGAAACCTCCTAGAACTCAAATTATTTCAATAAAATAAGTGGAAACTTTGTCCTCCGGAAGGAAGTGGTATATAACACTTCCAGGCTTCCTTTTGCACGTGCCACTGGCTAACAGGCTTCAGAAACTGAAATTTAACAGGAATATTTTTTATATTCCCTCATACTGCTCTTATTTATCAACTCTGTTCATGGAAAACTTACAGAAGCAATGCCAGGAGCACAATAAAAGCAGTCCATTTCTCATCATGCACATACTCCACCTGGAGATACAACTTTTTAACTAATGTGCTTTCTGTTTATTCTGTTCCATTTTATTTTTTTTCTACTCCAGTATATATGTTTATAATATTTTATATTATTAGACAGAGGTAAAAGAGAGCAAATCTTGATTACCTATGCTAAAGAACAGTAACAGAAGACATTGTAAAGTTAATTCTCTTCTGCAGGGTTTGGAGAACAGAGAGCAGATTATGTGCATCAAGCCATATTCTGATTCCATGACTCACAGGAAAATAAAGTTGATTGCATGCACAAGAATTAACCCATTATTTTTACTTCTGGAAAGCCTTACTGGCTTCTCCAGTTAAAAGAACACAAAATATCTTATTTGTCTGAAGAACTAGTATCTGTACTTTGAGAAAAACATACATTTTGAAGGTAATAAAGAAGTTTTCTTGGAGTAAAATTTCTGGCTTTAAGAGACCTGGGGGCCTGAGATAAAGGAAACCAATGAAAATCTTCAAACCTGAACCCAGTAACAGGCACTGATATTTATCTGTACTCTTGTTTGAGCACTTCATGTTCACAACCATTTCCACATCAGCCATTATAAGGTTGAATTTGAAGGCTGTCTGTATTTAATTGCAGAAGGAACAATAACCTATAGACTGATCCAATACAGGTGACATTTGCCCTGTTCACTAGGGAGCATCTTTTTAGTGTTTGAAGGAACAACTGGCTACTGCACTAATTTAATGGCTGCTTTGGAATGAAACTGCAGATGCAGTTATGTACACCCCAGCCTGGTGCAGGGAAGAGAAAAAATCAGAAGGGATTGACACTAAACCCTGAGCACAGGGAATAACACAAGCATCTGGGTCTTTGTGAAGCTGTTGTGAATGGTTCTAGCTCTCTAAAACTGTGCTATAATGTCTCTGCAAATGGCTCAAGGTCTTAAATATGTAAGCACAAAAAAAACCACCTTCAAATTTCATTTCTAATTTGAAAAGGAAGACTTGTAATGATTATAATGCAGATTTCATCTGGACTGAACACAGAGTAAGAAATTATGATTATTAGCTGCACACAAGCTCAAAGTGCAAGAAGGCAAATTCATGGAAGGAAAATTCATCATGGGGTACTGAACAGAAAAGGTATCACAGAAGCCTTTCTAAGCTACACACTATAGCAGAATAACTTAATTTAGTGAAGTATGACTAGATGCTTGCCCTGTTCTGGTTCTTTCTCTTAGGTATATACTTTAGGTTCCACTCAGAGGCCAGATAATAGGCTCAGAATCACCTCAAGGCCATCCCGGTGTGGCCATTCTTACATTTCACCATTTCTCAGGGAATCTAAATTAAAGACACAAGAAAACTGCATGTTCTTTGGTTCCAAATTGAAGAGAACCTTTTCAACAGCACATATCTGTGTAAATTAACAGGTTTTGCTGCTAAAGCACTAACAGGCTCTTTGATATTATTCACAACTACCATCTAAGGTGAATAATTGTGGAATCAGGCCATCTGCCAGCTGAGAAATTCTGTCACTTTTACTTTAACTGAGTATGACTTTACTTTGCAAGTTGACCTGTAATGAGATTCTGATGGGGATAGATAGAAGCTTTTCAGCCAGCCTAACTCAATGATGAAAAATGATGGGTATGAAATTACACCTTTTTCATATAATTCTCTCTGCTTCTCCTACTGCAACCCTGTAGCTTCATTTTTTATGCTATAGATAAGAATTTTATTACAACTTAGGTAAATAAGATAAAAGATTGCCATCTGAACAGTAAGGCTTGCAGCACCCAATGACATGGGAAGATTCCCCTCCAAGGTTTTCCCTAGATGCATTTTCTGAAAGTGAGTTGTGTTCCATTACCCAGAGCTTCCCACGACTCCCTCAGCACACCCAAAGTCTAACACAGTGCACGGACTGAAAGCACACACAGCAAAACTCAGGGACTTTTCACAGAAGATCATTTTTTAGTTGTTGCCTCTTCTGTTTCTGCTCAGGCTCTGGTGGATCTTGATGCTCCCAGGATGAGCAATGTCAGCTCAGCACGTGCTTCTTGCTAGCAAGAAATGCTCTGAAGAGCAGTCTGACACCACCATCACTCTGCCTTCCTATGGCACAGCTGATTCAAAGGGCAGCTTCAGATTTATTGTCAAGGTGGTTTCAAACTGGGGAAGGACAGATTTCAGTCCTACCACAATATTAAGTAATTTAGAGGACAAATGTGATTAGCAGCAAGAGGCCAAATTCCTTTTCTTCTAACCCTTACTAAGCTACAGAGGAAGTTGGCTTTGAGATGAACTGAGGTGAAAATGTTTGATAGGTAATTTATTTCCACTTCTCTTTCAAAACCTGAAATAATTACACATACAAATCAGAATATTTCATTTCCATAGGTCTGAAACACACATATTCTCTACACTTTTTCTCCTTGTGAGATGATCCACAGACCTTAACATACAGCAGGAGATGAGCCATCAGTTCTCAAAAAGTTCCTGCCACAATTGGTGGGTTTTGTAGCTTTGCAGGGGTAGTGACCTGGGCACTGTTTCTCCTGGGCAGTTCTCACTACCAGAAGTTGTATAGCATAAGGAGTTATATATATATCTTTCTCCTAGGAAATTAGATTTTAAAAAGCATGAGAGAGATAAGTACAAGAAATTAACTTAGCTGGTAAGAGGAAACAGGCAAGATACTATGGAAGCAAATTTATTCAGATACAACTTTCTGGAAATATAAATAAAGGTAATAGATGCATGAAGGTGAAAATAGTTCCATTAATAATTGTGCAAACAGATCTGCAAGTGCCTGGGTGTCAGCTGGGTCATTATTAGCTTTTTGCTTCTGAGCAAAGAGAGGTCTCCAGAAAGAATAGTGTATGACACAAGTGTGGCCTTTTGTAGGAGGGAAAAAGCAAATTTTTGGAGAAGACCAAAGAGGCTTTTTTTGTTTCTTTTAAGAACAGATCATCCTGGGTCCCTTGGCTACTTCAGGGCAGTTCTTGTATTTCATTCTTTGTTCAAAAGGTATGTTTGGGCTGGCTGCCTTTACGTCTGTTCATCCTCAGCTCTGCCAAAAGTTAGTTTTGAGCTGCAAGCAATTGACCACAGAGGAATAGGCTATCAAATAATTGATTTCTCAGAGCTTGTATGGCCTCAAACAGGTTTAGAGAGTGCTGAAGCAAGACAGAGTTAAAGGCTGTCTCTAATTCTGCAGCTTGTCAAGATGAGAGACAGCTTTATGGGCATTTCCAAAGGTATGGCTCTGCAAGCAGCCAAACGTGGGGGACTCACAGCTGAGGTCTGGAAGATAATGCTCAGTACAGTCATTCTCCACCTTTGTTGGACACAGTTTGCAGCACAGCTTTTATTGTCTGGGTATTTTCTACTTCCTTTCAAAGCTAAATAAGCAGCAGGATTTTCCTACAACCCCATTGCTTTAAAAACAAGTGTCTGGGTTTATTTAAACACTAATACAAAACACATTATCATTATGCCTCCAAGACCAATAACTCCTGTGACCAATTTCCATTGTCTGCACGAAAACATGACGGAATGGTTCTAAAAACTTCTCAGTGGAGGGAAGAACGATAGATTTCCTGACCAAGTAACTATTTCAAAAATTTACCAGTTCATTTAGCAAAGACCTTCAAGTTGCTTAGTTAAAAGGCCTGTGGCCTAGTTTTCTTAAAAAAAAATTAAAATCACCCTACAAACTAATTGTTGTTATCACACTTGCTAGCAACACCATTAGGGGATGCTCTGACAGTCCTGGGACCATGACTGAAAGGTACCAGAGCTCTTAAGGTGTTTTTTTGTAATGCTGAACAGTGAAGAATGCTACAGATTCACCTAAGGAAGCATTCCTTTGTCTATTGCTCAGGGGCATTTCAGAGTACCTATCTCAGTATCTTTACACTCTTTTTCAGCCATTAATGACTTCAGTAAAATGTGAAAAACTCTGCAAAAGCTCAAGGCTCTTGTGATGGATAGAAATTTTGTTAATGTATGAATTAACTATACATGTGGTTTTTAAATTCAATTTAAGCCTGAAAATCTAACCTTGGGGGTTTGAAGTAATGGGACATTAACTTCACTGCCTTTTACAAACTACCATGAAACATAAGTAAATGACAAAGATGAATAAAATCAGAATGATAAATGTTTTATAGTTGGTATTTTTTTAAAATAATGTTATTGCCATTGAAAACCTAAGTGAAATGAATTCAGTCATTCCAGCTTAGTCCCTGGTGGACAATAGTCCACATTTCAAAAGCATCACACATAATTTGGCAAAATTGGCAGCTTTGGCTCAGATGTGGCTTAGGGCTGAGTAAGCATGCAATTCCCCCAGTGACAGTGCCCCTTTCCTTGAGGGTTAAGGTCAATGGCTAGTCACTGTGGGGTAGGAAGGTTGATATTGTCTGCTTTATTCATCTCAACTACAGCCCCAGAATTTCAGCTGCTGGTCGTGCACAGCCTCCCAGTGCCAGGAAATACATTATACTCTTCCCTTAAATATACATGCACCTTCTCTCTCTTCCATCCTCCCAGATAAAACACATACTTTCCCTTTCCAGGACAGACAGCCCTTCAGTCAGTTTTATAATCCTTGTCTTCCCCCTCCTCCCCTTCCCATCTCACAGTAATATTTCACCTTATACTAGATTTAAAAGATTGCCCATTCTTGACCCAGAATACAGCTGGGCAATATACTAGTTTAATGGCAGGAAAACAGGGGCATCAATGGAAATTATAGAAAATCAAATTGAACAGATGTCAGGAAGCACATCAGGCATTGTAAATGTGAGGGATGCCCATCAGACAAGGTTATGGAGGTGAAAAAACAGAACACGTAAAAAAAGCAGAGCAAGAACAAGAAACCCAGTCCCCCCCCCAGCTGTGCATGACATGCTCTAACTGATCCATTGGGGAGGTTACCCTGTGCCAGCCTTCAAAGTGACACTGGAATCTACTGGCTTATATGATTATAAAATATGACAAACAAGTGTTAAAGTAAACAATGTTACACAAATAATTTTAAAAAAAATCCTTAGTGTCATTAAAAGTTAATGGGAATATTTATCTGGCCCTGAAGGTATTGAGACATCTCTGGTTTCCTATGAATTTTCCACTGATTTTAACCTACAGAGGGACAGATTATTCTCTCCAAAAGTATTCAGACATTTAACACAGTAGATTGTGTCCACTGGGATTTTAAATGAGCCTAGACATGTAATTCTTATTAGTGACAGTTTTGAAATTCCCACTGTCATCTTATCAGCATTCTTGGCATTTAAATAACTTTACAGAATTGGTTTAAGTAGAAGATTTTTGCCTTTATTGTAGCATCTAAGGAAGATTGTAGAATCAGATTCAAATACTAGTAGAGTACATGAGCTCCTTTACTTCCAATAAGGCTACTCAACTCCACTAATTGAAATGATGTAACACTAGCACAAGTTTTGCTTTCTTTCATCTTACTAAGTCAAATTTAACTAGAACAGCTGTTGGTTCAGGTTCTCAAAAAGAACAAATAGAGCTTGCTCCCTATTTTGAGACAATGAATGTCTCACTGTAAGTAGTGTTTAACTCACAAGGTATCTTTTTCCATAAGGTTGCCAAATCACATAATGCAAAGAATTTTCTGTCAATTCCTATGCTTTTTAAAAGACTATATAATGCACATGAGAATAATTTGTTCAGTCTCTGTGAAGAACTGTTTTAATATACAGAATGACAGACAAATTATTTAAATTGCTTCAACAAGAAATAGTATCTTGCCCAAGCAGCTTTTAAAACACCTTCTGTTAATTTAGATACTTATCTATTTTAAATAAATGAGGGAATAATTACCATATGGTTTTCCTCTTTTGTGCTATTAAAATTTGATCAAATGGTTCCCCTAACAGAAGGTCATTAGGGAATGTCATTCCACCTCCAAGGTGAGCCTGGGCTACCCCACACCAGGCTCAGAGTGCTCAGCTGAAGGGCAGGTAGACACAGGCACTGAGGACTGATGGTCCAGACAAACTGAGAGCAAACAGGGCCAGGTGAGTCTCTGCCTACACAGGTCAGGGATGTCTAAATAGATCAGAAAAATTTATGTTTGTTTTAGACTGTTTTCAGTTCTATTCAGACTATTTCATTTTACAAATTTCCTCCTGGAGGGCCTGGCATGCAACTGTGTGTTGCTTGCAATGAAGTTCAGGCACAAGAGTTTATAAAGGTTCTGTGGGACCAAGCAGAAATCAAACAATGTTTGAAAGCAGCACTACTCATCTATAATATGTAAATTATACTTTTGTGTGGAAAGGTATCACCAATCACTGATCAGACACTCTTGCTGAAAAGGCCTTTTAGTTTCTGTACATATTGTCAAGTGCCCCTGACTGTGACTTGGCCAGTCTTAGCTGACAATGGTTCCACAAAACACTCACTTTACGAGTTTTGATTATTTTAGTGCAATGAGACACAGAAAATTAAAAGACAAAATAGCACAAGAAAATTTGGCCAGAAAGTTCCAAATGCAACAGTTTCAAACTTTTCTTTAAAGCCAAAATGTTTTGAAATTACTAACAGAAGTTTCCCTTAATTGAAGATGTAGTCAAGTAAAGCCCAACTCAGATTTCAGGAGGAAGTTATGGTACAGAGATTATTAAGGTTTAAATGCACTAAATCATCCCAGAGCTTTTCCCTTTCCATCAGCCAAATCTACCTCCTTGCTAGAAATGTGACTTGCCAAAACCAGAATGTCTGACAAATAACATCTAGGATCAACATGAGGAAGTGTTCACAAGAGAACAACTTTTTCTCCCCACCAAGTTCAAAAATCTGCAAAAAGATCTGTTTACTATCCTAAGGTTGAAGGTTGCTCTCCACCTTGCTCATCATTTTGTTCATTACTTCCAGTTCTTAATTGTTTGGACCAAGTCAGGCCAGCTCATCTTTAATTGGAATAAAGAGCTAATCTTTTATACAAAGGACCCAGCTGAGTCTTTGTACGTGTTTGAATATGTAAAGGGCTTTTGGCAGTTTAGAGTGTGTGTGGTGTTAGCAGGATTTAGCTCATTAGCAAACCACAAAGGCTCTGCTGACACTGTACTCTCAGTAAAATACATGAGGCCAACCTACACCCTGTGGACATGTACAGCATAACTACATAATAAACAGGCATTTATTAATAATTTTATCTGTCACACATGTAGAAGGAGAGGGTGAGAAGTCAAAAGCTGTCATATGTTGCAACTAAAGAGGCATAATTAAAATGATAAGTGTCATGTGATTATAACCCTTGAAGAATTAATCTACCATGAAACAACAATGGTATAAATACAACAGCATATGTTCCAAAAATTAATTTCACATAAGAGGTAGCTGATGTAAGCATTTAGACCCAATTATGTATGGTCATACAATAGCAGCTGATGCATGGAAAATCCCTTCTATAGTATATACTAGAATAATCCCATTATAAATGAATGAATGGAAAGACTCCTTTAGAGTCTTTGCACTAGTGTACTTAGGGACAAATCAGAATTTATGGAAATATTATGTAGCTTTACCTTCTCCACTAATTTTTCAAATCAGATATTTCTGCCCCAGTATCTCAGA
Organism: Oenanthe melanoleuca; assembly: GCF_029582105.1. Taxonomy (NCBI): domain Eukaryota; kingdom Metazoa; phylum Chordata; class Aves; order Passeriformes; family Muscicapidae; genus Oenanthe; species Oenanthe melanoleuca. The sequence continues at coordinate 5,585,618 of NC_079344.1, read as the reverse complement.
CCTTTTGCTGTTACACAGAAGGAGGATTTGTGGTGACAGCAGCTACAACCTACACATTTTTTTAGCCTCAATTTTAAACAATTTAAGCAAATTAAATTCCTAATTTCTACTTGACACAAATTAGACTTCATTCCTAATATTGTTCTACCCCATTCTCCCTCTGAAGCTGAATCAAACAGAACACTGCAAACTGCAGAGCTCAGAATCGAAGAGACTAACAACCAATGAATGTCGTAGGACAAATCTTGAATGTGTTGGCTGTACTTATATTAACATTTGCTTTAATACTATGAATAGGATTTTTCCTCATAGTGAAAGTGTGAACAGTCTATACATAAATCAAGCATGTTTGTGCTTCAGTTTACACTGATGGTGTGCACATGGGCATTGCTGTTTCTCTATTGACCTCAGCTCTGCTTGCGTGCAATGCAATGTCGCATCCCAAGTTTCAGCTTGAGAGCACAATGTGCATCCAAAGTTTCAAACCTGGAAGCACTAATAAGAATTCAGATGCACACAGATTACCTCCTGACAATGACAGAAATAAACTTATTCTAGAGAGAAACTGAATTTATTGATTAAGTTTTGGCCCTGAAATCACTTTGGATGCTTGTAAGGTCAATCACAATGCCCTGCCATATGTTTCAATAGCCTTCTGCTCTCTTTCAAATTACACAACTTTTAGTTATGAAGCTGTGAGCATTTCTATTACTGCCACTGACCAATGACACTTCATATGTTTCTGCTTAGAAAAGCTAGAAGCAAATTACAATCACTGTCTCTCTAGAGTCATATATTAAACAAGAGAAGAAACAATGGAAGTATTATAGCACTGTGACAAGTAAACAATGTTATCTGCTCCCTGGAATTAATGTTGAACTGTAAAGCAACAGTAGTCTGGGTGCCATGCTAGGAAAAAAAAATCAGACGTAGAAAGAGAGATGGAATTATCCTTTCAGCTGATCACATGTAAGTGTATCTGACAAATAAAGAAAAAGACAACACTTAATGAATGAAGTCTTCAATAAAGAGGAAAAAATTTACAACTTGCCTCTGAGAATTCATTTGCAATGCATGCTAGTAGTTGCTTTCACTTGTGTACATATTTTGTTCTTTCAGTGTGCTGAAAAATGAGAATGAATACATACAGCTCATTAAGCTGATTATTAACACTGTTCTTAGGTGTTAGAAACACATCTGGACTTTAAATAGATGAAGCAAAGAGGTGGCCATGATTAACAGCAAACTATATTTTTTAAGTAGACAAACTCAATGACAGAACTGCAAGTCCTTTTTGGGAAAGCAAAAGAAGTGTTTTATCTCTGGGGAAAGCAATGTTTTGTTGGCATCAGTACATTTCCAGGTGGAAGCTGCAGCCAGGACCCAGGTGTGCTTTCATCTGTTACCCAAGTGGAGCTAACCCTAAAAGTTCCATAAGGAGGAAGCAATAGACCTGCACTCAGGGGGTGCACTGAGCCACAGGGGAGTGACTTACTGCTTTGGGCAGTGGTGGATTGGGGGTGAAATGAGCAAGATGAAATAAAACACAAAAGTTACCACAGCTTTAAAAAAACCCCAAAAAACAACAAAACCACCAAAAAAATCCACCATGATATATTTCCTATCAGTCAGAAGACAAAAAAATAAAAAAAAAAAACAAACAAAAAATGTTAAGGGGAAATAAAAACACTTGAGAGAAAAACAAAATCAGAGAAGGCCAGACACTAATTGTTTACCTGAAATAGGAAAAGAGAGCTTCTGTTTAAAGTTAATGCATTTACTCAGATTTTGAAATTTCACTTGACATTTAATTCCAGCAATTTGTAAACTTTTGATTAAATTAACATTCTAAAAACATTGACAAAGGCAAATGACACAATACTACTGTAAGAGATGACTAGTCATACAACCAGCCTTGCTTCCTGAAGGCAACTCTTAGCACCTACCTTCTCTTGGGAGAATACCCTAAAAATTACACTTGTCCTTAATATAAAAGTGTTTTAACACTTTGCTTCTGGCAAACTGCACAAGCTGTGCTGGGGCAAAAAGCCACACACAGGGTCTGTACCCCAAGACAAGGTGCTGCCAAGGGCAGATCTTTAAGAGATCATCTCCATGCAGACCAGGGGAGGCAGCCCCCAGCACACCCCCACCAGGCTGCTGGGCTCTGCAACCACATAAAGCACCAGATGAACCAGGGAGCTGGGCCAATACACACCAACTGGACTGGCCCTGTGGGGACCCATTCTGCCAGGAAGGGATTATTGGACTTTGCTTATATCCCTTCTCCTCCTGGACTTGCTTTCGAAGAGAAAACCTCTACAAGGTCTCATGTGGGTCCTATTCCTTTGTGGAGAGAAGTTCATGGAAGTCCCCATGAATGGGATGAGAAAATTCCCTTCAGCCAAGGATCCATTTTAACTTCCTCAATTTTCAGTTATATTTTTTTTCAATAGACACAAAATAGCTCATAACCAAAAGGAGTTTTTCCTGTTCCACCCTGCCCCGCTCAGGATTGGATGCATGCGATGGTGCACTGGGGGGCTGTGTGTGAATGGTGAGTACAAGTGACCTGGCAATGGTTTGATCATTTAAGTGCTTCAGCCTCCAAGTTAAGGAGACATTGCACTTAGGTATTCCTGAATGAAGTCTTATCTTTATCAGACAAGGCCACACATTTGGACCTGGAACTAGTAACAGCTGTACCTAAGCGAATGTTATTAAGAAAGGAAATAATGAATTGGGAAGTATTTGAAGTTCTGACCTTTCACCCCCAGCACTATGATTCAAGCTAACCCTGAAGACCTGACTATGATCTATCAATGATTTCTGGTTTAGATCCCCAATAGTTAATTTGTTTCATGCTGGGAGAAGTGGCTTGATACGGTTTAAAAACTGGACTATTAGTAACAGCACATTACCTATCTGTGCAAAACCATGCACATAAGCTTGCATTAAGCACTGAATAAAATAGCATTATGTACAAGACTCTGGAAACACTAAATTGAAAAACAGATATGAATTTTGAGAATATGAGTTAGATTAAACTATTTTCTTTCTCTGTAGAAAAATCTCAAGTGAATGGGTAACAAAGTATTACTGGACTTCATGCCATTAAAATTAAAGTAATATCCAATGAATTTACAAGTAGTGGACACTTCAAAGGCCACTTTATTATGTCTTTCAAAAATATTGCTCCATTAGAGATGGATTTTATCAGTTAGAAAGGTGACATTACTCAGTATTAATGAAATACAGCAGAACACTTGAGGATGTACATATTTAATTTTAAATGAAATAATTTTTTATGTTTTCATGGATAATAAAGAACATTCTCTCTGAGTGGGGAAAATGCTAAGGAGCCAGAGGTTACAGGAGGATCATTTAGTGATGTTGTAAAATCCTGGCAGCACCAAAGTGGTAATAAGTATTACATGTTCCCTTCTTAATAATTGTAGAAAGACTACACACCAGAGCTTTATTGATGCAGTTCACTTGATCTCCATTTAAACTGAACAGATTTTTTTCCTTGCTTTTCCTCAAATTTTGATGTTAAGTAAATATATAAATTTTAGTCTACGTCATAAAAATGTCACAAATTATCTAAATAAGTAGCCAAAATGAAGGGATAATGTTTTATCAGCAGCTTTCACCCTCTTAACTGTTGTTTAAGAAGAATTCTGAGATAAAAATGAAAGGTTATTACACTTGGACAACCTTAAATCTTCAGGGAAAGATGCAGAGTTTAATAACAGCAGTCAGCCATCTGCTACTCCCAAGGTTTGCATGCAGATGGAGCAGCCTTGCAATTGTGTCAGCTCAGAGAGAGCAGATATCCTTCCAGGGCTGTGAAAAACCCTGCCAGGATGTAATCCCTTCTCACCAGCAGTCTGGGCTCAGGGAGTGCTGGGGCTCTGGGTGTGCTGCTGTGAACCCCTAATCTCCCCTGCACTAATACAGCTGCAGCAAGGCTGTAATCCCACATTCTAAGGGACAGAATAAGTTGGATTCTCATCTTAATGCCATGAGTTTAAAGCAAAGTTAACAGATTAAAGGTTCTTATTGCCTTCTTAAGTTTAGCAAGTAACAGTCCACATGACACAGAGCATGACAGCTGGGAATGGAATGTTGTAGGAGACAAATGTTCCAGCTTTCCTACAATTTTACTGGTTGTTACACAGAGAGGAGGTGGCAGGCTGGAAAGCCAGACTTGGGGTATAGACCCAGATCTTGGCCAAGGGTTGAGGAATTGACAAGTTTACAGTGCAAAGAGATCTGGATACATTGGAGATAGTCCAACAAAGCCACAAAGGTGATTGAGGGATAGAGAGGGCAGGATCTCTCCTCTAAGGAAGGACAGAGATCAGGGCTGTTTAGCCTAGAGAAGAGGAGGGTTGGGGGACCCTTATCAATGCATAGAAATATCAGAAGGGACTGTGCAAGCAGGACTGAGCCAGACCCTTTCCAGTGGTGCCCAGTGACAGGACATGAGGCAATGGACAAAAACAGAAACACAGGAGGTTCTGTATGAACATCAGAAAATACTTTCTTACTGTGAAGGTGACCAAACACTGGCACAGGTTGCCCAGGGAGGTCACAGGATCTCCCTTCATGGAGATATTCCAAAGCCACCTGGACACTGTCCTGGGAAACTGGCCCTAATGGCCATGCCTGAGCAGGGTGACTGGACAAGACCATCTCCAGAGGTCCCTTTCAACCTGAACCATCCTATGACTCCAAGGTTAATAAAGCTTGCTTAAAAATTTGATATAAATTTATATTCATTGGGAACTCATTTCTCAAGAACAGAGTCCTACACACTGGATGACTGTTTCAGAAAGTGCTTTACCCAAGGAGGCTTTGCATGTTTACAGCCTCCCAGAGATTTTTGGTACCAGTATTTTCAGCAAAGAGATCTTTGTAGACCACAGAAAGAGGTGGAAATTCTTTTTTCCTGAAAGTTCTCTGCTGGAGTCAGTATATGTTTCTGAGAACATTAAGCAGAGGGTCACAGTGCTAGTTTATTTCCCCTTCCCACAGATTTCCCAGAGAAATACTGGAAACATCTTTTTCTTCAGGTTTACACATAGTGCAAACTCTGCCAGAGCATCAGCTAAATGACCAGCACAGTATGAAAAACAGATGCCAAGTCTATTCGTTTTCTTATGGAGCTGCCACAGCAGCTATTTTTTCATCAGCAGCAACACTACTGGGGATGCTAAAGGAGAAATAAGAAATGTATTGTTTTTTTTATTTGCATCAGTACAAATGACCCTGTGTACTGTGTCATTCAAAGGCAAAGAAGCTCAGGAATATTAAAATTCCAGGGACAACTCATAGGAAAAGGAAGTAAAAAGGTTACTCTCATTCTTCATTCTTTTTACTAGCTAACATCAAATAAAGATTACCATTAGAATGCAGAATTTGAATCTGAATTCACAGAGGTAACATAAGAACCTGTGATATTTGAACTTGAGTTTTTCTAAGGTTTGCTCCAAGCCTCACTGGTGTTCTGTAAAGAGGATTTGGAATATCTTGCTGCATTTTCACTTGCTGCTTGAAATAAAAAGACATAAGTGAATGTCCCTTTTCAAAGTGTGGATGTCCACACAAAATTTCACACTGCAACAGATTAAAAACCAATTGCTGTATATAACATTAAACATATTTATTTTTCAATACTGAGACAGAAACTGCGATCCTAGACACTTAGGGAAAAGCAAGCACAGGGTTCCAGGAGTAACAGAAGCTAGTGAAAGAATTAAATATTTCCCCAAAGCCTTGACAAAGCACTGAAGCAGCATTCTCCTGTAAATTTGGGAAAGGAGTAAATAAAATCTCCATTCATTTTGTGCTGTTGGTCTATGAGGCACTGATGATTACCATCGCCTTCTTTAAGGCAGAGAGATATGACTTTCATCTGACATTCTGAGATAGTTTAAGTCAATATTATCATTGAATGAGACCCATTGATAAACCAAGTGAAGCAGCATAAAAATGGATTCCAGCTTTAGGAAAAATTCACTAGGGAAACTGCAAGCCTGGTTTGACCTGGCTTGGCAAAACTGAATTCTTTGTGCATTGACTGGGTTATAACTTAGTCTGCACAGCCAAATGCAGACAACTAGAGCCTAGATTTAGAAGCATGCTGTAGTTAAAATAGCTTCCTGACCAAGATTGCACTTAGTGAGGTCAGTAGTTGAAGCTTGACCCGGCCTGAGTGGACTGAGCCAATAATAAGGTTTGATACAGTTATGTGGTCAGACAAAACACTAATTAATTACAGCCCTGCCAGAAGCTTGACTTTCTAATGAGAGGTTGGTTGTAGCATTACTGTTTCCCTAATCTCTCTTGCTTTTTGGTTTATCACACTTTAATGGAGAAGAAAAATAGATTAGAATGAAGGAGGGGAAAGCAAATGAAGCAAAGGATGGAACTGAATCCCAGCTGCTCCAGAGAGCTCACAGTGGTAGAAGTACCTTCTAAACCAAGAGCTGCTCTTTGTACTGACTGCCCAGATCTGCCTCACAGACAACACTGTAAAGCTTTTTATAATACCTTTATGGTACACAGATGGCTTATTCCTTGAAGCAGCAGGGAGAAAGGTCCATAATAAATCATCACACAGGGCTCCTTTAAGGTATGTGATAAGTATGGTGAACTAGGACTGAATTCTGGATAACAGTGGTGAGCCAGGAAACAAAAGTAATGGTTACATAGCTCACATTAATGTATCCCTTTCTGTAACCAAAAATACCTACGATAACTCATTAGAAACATGGATATTTCCTTTAATTTCTTTCCTGCTGAACCTATGAAGATGACTACTATTGATCAAGGGCTGTCCTCAAGTGAAGCTATTTATTCATGTCCCAGTAAGAAATATTGTAAGCAATTTATTACCAGTTAATCAAATGAACTTTCATAAACTTCCAGTAATTTTATCCCCACCTAAAATAAATGTTCTATTTTAAGCTTTCATTTGACTTTGCTGAACAGCAGAGGGAGATTTCAAGCATTATCAATAGTGTAGGTCCCTAGCTCTAATAAAGAGCTACCACCAAGAAAGCTATTTTTTTACAGCAGGCACTGGACTAGAGGTGTTTTTTCCATTTGGTACAGGTTATATATTTCCTTCATTACCACAGCATCCAGGCAGTTTTCATTAATACATGAACTAACACTACTAACTTGCCACATGCAGTTGGCTCCTCTGAGCATCTCCCAGGAGACAATTGTGCACTCAACATGTGCATGCAACATGAGTTTTTCTTTGTTCATTATTGACTCTCTTAACCAAGATGGTAACAATCATCTATCAGCCTGCAATCTTAAATATTCATAATCAAGTGTTTTATCACAATTATATTCCGTTATGATCTTAGCTTTAGAAACAGAAAGAAAATTCAATCACATTTTCTGATCATGCCCACTGTTTAAAGAAATTCCCTCAAAATTTAACTTGCTCCTCAGAGTCAGATGCTTCTTGCACTGCAATAATTGCAGTAACAATCTCTGCAGAGAGGAGAGCCCATTATTCACATTTACAGGCTATTTAAACATTGTCAGCATTAGATAAATGACAGCATGTGCTCGCTGCTGTACATGAGCCCCAATCCTGTGTCAAGGGCCCAAGCTTCACTCTTGACTCTGCTTCAAGTCAAAGCACTGACTTAATCCAGAAAAATATTTAAAATACACATTTCAATTTTGGGCACTTTATTCAAATCTGAAGGCAACTAGTGACAGAAACAGCCTAGAAGATTGATACGGTTTGAAGCATGTTATGTATGGCTTTGCTCTTCAACTTGCAAGTCATTTGTAAAGCGGGTCTGTCCTGACTATGAAACATTGTATCAGTGTGATTGGAATCAATAGTTCCTGCACTGTCATTTGTCACATATTTACAAGCCTGAAAAATAGTTCATTTTGTCCTGATCCTATAACTCAAAAGATTGAATCAGAACCCTGGAGGGATCTTTGAGTGCGACACATTCATTACTGGTCACCAGCCTGGTGACGCTGCCATCACCACCACACCACACAGGGAACACGGCTCAGAATTCAAGCAGGGATGCTCCTCCATGTGTTATCTGTTCCAGTACACTAAAAACCTGTTCTGAAGTTGTATCTCTACTGTTTCGTTGTAGTGAACTTAAAAAACAAACTTATTTGTACTGCACATTGCTTTTAAGTGTTAATTGCCCTTTTCAGAGGAGCTTCTAGAATTTTTGCTCAGCTTTTTAACACATTCCAGTTCCTCCAAGAGTTCTAGATACAAGCCTGAGCCATGACACAGTCAAACTTATTTACAATTTCTTTTTAAACTTAATTTTCACTCTTCAAATCAGTTTTTATGGAAAAAAAATTGTTGGAAACATTTTTTTTCTTGAAATGTTTTTGCCATTCACTGTACATCTTTCCCTAATGCTGTACTTTGAAAGCTTGGCCCAGCAGCTGAACTTCCCCTTCAATCTCAGAGGCTAAAAAATCATTTATAACCCTTAAGACAGCGTGGTGCAAGTCAGCAGTTCACTGCCATGAGGTAACACTCACTTTGCCACAGGAACAACCTCAGGTTCACATTCCCAGATCATCTTCATGTTCTGAGAACTGGCAGGATCTCTGTGCTGCAACTCTGAGCAGGAGGCAGAGAGATTCTGTACCTACCTCATGTTAAAATGTGAACCCTGATACCCCCGGGACACCTCCTCCACCTCCTGCTGCTCAGCCTGGAAGCCTCTGCCTGCTCTAGCCCCCAGACAGGAGTGCTGGGGTGCTCCTTGCAGATGGGGAAAGCTTCTCATGTTTATACATCTAGCATCCAGGGAGCACAATTCCATTTCCTTCAGTCCTCTCTTACTCAGCATATTTGGCAAAGTATTGCTTATTTGGGAAGAAAAGCCTTAGCATGGTCAAAATTCAAATATCAAGGTTATTGAAGTATAAAAGGCAGTACTGAGAGCCTGTGCTCAATCATTGAATACACTGATGGTCTGCAAATACACATGTGGCCTAGGGTGATAACACTTCACTGTTGTGTAGTTTTCTGGTAAACCACATTTTCTGATAAAATGGTAATTTTAAAACATTCCATCAGATTGAGTAACTTAAGTGTAGTGCAGTAAGACAAAGTGTCACCTATACCTAGGAAAAAAAGCAGAGTGTTAGCTCTTGGATCAGATCTAAAAAGAGAGTCCAACTCTTTGTATCAACAAAGAATTCAGTCACCATTTCAGCAAAAAGTTCTCTTGAAGTTATTATCTCTGCAAATTAACAAAACCATCAGTGTCACTTTTCAGAGTATGCAGCATAAGATTGTGTAAGAACCCCAGATACAGTAATTCTGCTTCCCAGTTAATGCATCACAAAGACATGAGAAGAGGCAGTATCTGAAGAGGCTGGATTAATAGAATATAAAATACCATTTCAGTAGAAAGAGGAAAGATTTACCAAAAATACAATTTCAGAAAAGCATCTGAAGCATATCTGATCATCTTCAAAAGTGAAGCAACCATTCCATTGGTGTCTCAGGAGAAAAACCCCTCTAATCAGAGCTGTGAGCCAGGATTCCCTGGGCAGACTTTGCTCTGGCCCTTTGAGTTAGGTTAAGTTAGGTTGAGTTAGGAAAAGAGTCCTTTATTTTTCCAGCTCTAACTGTTAAAATACATTGATAGCAGCACTGCTTAACATTACCTCAAAAAGTTTTGAGAACTCAGTAGTAACAATCACTTTGGTTTTCAACTTTTACTTGTTGTAATCAAAGGGTGCATAAGACTGTATAATATTTTCTACAGTACACTATAGCTCTGTAGTAGTATTTTGAGTGCAAAAAAGAAGAAGAGTAGGCAGAAGTTTCCACATGAAAGCTACAAGAGCCACCTTTGATGGCTCACACAAACTTGATTCACCTTGCATTTTCACAGATACGAAAAGACTCTTCAGGGATTTTGGAGGCACTAAGCAAAAAAGACACGTTTGACTAAGGAAAGAAAAGAAAGAAGCCAATGCAACCCCTGCACCCTTACCAAGAACGGCAGACTATCCAGACTTGAAATGAGAGAGAAACCATCATGAAAACCAGATTTGCCATTTTACTCCACTTTCCCTCCCATAAGATAGGAGAGGGTGGCCACAACCTCTCCTCTTCCCTCAGCATTTCACCTTGCCTTGGTGGTGTTTATTCTTTCACCAAAATAGCATCCAATAATCCAGAATTTACTGCATCTCCAGCCATGCCGTGGGACTTCCCCTTTTCCCTCTTCTCAGCAAGATTTCCCAACCAGTGCCAGCCAGCACTATACTGGCAACAACTTCATCCCACTTCCTTCACAATGCTTGCCAGATCTCTACTTGCCTCTCTTCCCTTTAGTCTTTTAACTCCAGGCTTGGTGGGGAGTAGATAAAATTTCTCCTACCACATACCTTCTGTTTCTCTCTTCTCCTTTATTTCAGCCTTTTTATCTCCAAGCACATATTGCCCTTCTTCCTCCCCCAAAACTTCCAAAAATCTTTTTCTTTCAGCCCTTCTATTTTTGTTGAGTTTCAAACACAGTCCTCTTAGCATCTCCCCATCCTTGAAGCCATCTGTATGAGTCAGTCTTCCTCTTTTGTTTTTCTCCCAGAAGTGATAGAGCATATCCCAAAAAAAGACAAGGTGATTGTTACCACATATTAATTGTAAGAGTTCTCAGGTACTAAGATGCTTTTAGCTCAAGAGGTAAAATATAAATTTCAAACACAGAAATCTTTATATTTCTGCAAATTCTATAAAACTTCTGCCATAGTTTTATATTTTACACTGACAATAACCATTTCCTCAAAACCCCATATGCCCACAGTAAAAGCCTTTTTTCTTGCAGCTGAAGTAATAACTGAATTCCAGGATAAGGTCTATTTCTTATGTACAAACCAGATGACCCAGGTTTGCCTTTCAAGTCTGACTTATGCAGTCTTAGCCAAAAGAACAGCCTGCAGGCCACAGAGTGCTTCTCAGTACTGTCAACCAGTGCTAGACAAGTGCCAAACGAATTCAGAATGAATAGGTCAAAAAAAGAGGATAAATTAGAGGTACCTAAAGAGCTGGGAGTTTGCCTAAGTTAATTTTATCCTTGCAATGATTTTCAGAGCCCAAAATCAAAGCAAGTAGTCCTTGCTCTACCTGTTTCCAGAAGCAGAGCTTTGCCTGTTTCCAAGGTCTTCCTCACCCCTTCAAACCACATTTACGCATATCCTTCTTGTATCACTTGTCATTTGTCAAAAACATTAATAGGATTTAGAGCCTGTAAGCTTTTCTTAATCATCACTCTTTTAATCTGCACACTTCCTAATTCTTCATCTGTTGGCCTTAAATATTTGATGCAGTTTAAGTAAATCTGTGCCATCTTCATTTGTAAAACCAGATGCAAAACAGTTAATAACTTGCTGTTTAATATCTTATCCCTTAATCTGTACTACAGCATCAACCCCTAAGAAGATCAGGTTTTTTAATATTTGTCTCCTGACTTTACAGCAAACAAGAACCTCTAGCAACAGGTGAAATGCCTTATTTTAAATAGACTCCATTGCTTCTGAATTCCTGAGCCTTTACTATTCATAAGAAACATCCAAGAATATAAAATGAAGAAACCAAAGCACAAGAAGGGTACTTCAGCCAGGGATGCAGCAACACAGTCCTGCTCCCTATATTTCCACTACATTCTCTGTATTCTTAAATATTTTCTGTCATCAATTGCCTCACTCTTTTTCATCATGGAGCTGCACACTCCTTCAGTCCAGGAGGACTCAATTATATGAACCAAATGAGGGGTGAGCACCCAGAGCACCCAGCAGGTCTCCCAGCTGTGTCTCAGCCTCTCTCCTCAGCCAGCCCAGCAGGCACCACTCACCACTCTGGCTTTCAAGTGTCCTTATGCAGCCTGCCATGGAAAGGCACATGATGCCTTTTATCCATCCTCCTTTGTCAGTACAGCTCCTTGAAGTATTTCTTTTTCTGTCCCAGAGTCATTATGGTCACTAAGCTCATAAGCTACACAGAGAGCCCAGTCTGGAGAGTGGAGGAGACAAGAGGCTGCTGTTCACTTCAGTCATCATGGCCTTGGAGTCAGATGAAGAGCCTCAGCCATCATGCAGCCCCAAGCCTGGCAGAAACAGCCAGGAAAAGCTGGGCTTGTGCAGCCCTCCTTAGCAAAACCTTTGGCTTTCCCATGGCAGGGCACAGCAGGTGTGCAGGGTTAAGTCTCTGGTGCTTTAGGCACCAGCTTGTCAGGTTGTCTTCTTTAATGAGCCAAGCAGCTAATAGCTGTTATAAAGTTGTTAACTGCAGAAGCACACCAGTCTCAAAAGGTGAATCACAGGCACTAAAGTTCATGCTAAGGCACTGTTTGTCATCATTGTGGGACAATATGAGCAGCTGTTGCAAAAGTGTTATAAAAATGGCTGAAGATGGCTGTTAATATTCTCTTGGCACATTCAGAATTTCCTTTTCTATACTCTTCTCTCTAAGCTGGGATCACTCAATAGTAAACCAAGCAAGTAGAAAAGAATATTAGTTTTGTCTGAAATTGTCAAGAAACGTGAAGATTCTTGACATGAGAAGTAGTCTAATAGAGACATACACACACATTCCCATAGAAAAATATCATTAATTCCTGACACAGTAAAGGAAATATTAAAACTCTTAGTTAAAAATAGCTTCTGAGAGTTATTACAGACATAGAAGTGACCTACTAACTTTTTTTTTCCAACTGAAAAGTGTTTTCAGTAACATCTGATCTAATATTTTGGACAGTAGATGCTTGCACTGGGGAAAAAACCTAGCAATGATGTCCCATGGCACTGATGTATCTGCATAAAACTTTCATTTTATGGAGAAATAGAGCCCTCAGTTCATCAAATCACAAATAGCTGACAATGGCAATCAGACAGCCAGACAGCCAGGAATTCAACACCCCAAGCAAGCTAACACCAACCCATGAGTAAGATGTATTACTTACATCAGTGCTTTCTCTCAGTGTGAACCATTTTCTTTTACTAGCTTTAGCTGTGAATTCCTGTTCTTCACATGTGTGGAAGATTTTACAGAGTATTTCATGAAACCAGAAGCAGTGGAACTGCTGTCCCATGCCCACACTTAGTCTGGGTGGGGAGGGAGGTTTTGATGACCCTGGATGATGGGAGGAGGCTGTGGCCACTCCTTCACTGCAGTCCTTCCTGACTTGAGATTCTGGTCACAAGCAGCCCCTCAAGGGTGCCAGCAAGGGGTATTTTGCTTGCACTTACTGAACCTCCATTATTTTCTTGTGACCACAGTGATAAAGCCATGATCACTGTCATCATGGTATAATTACAAATGACATGATACTTACTATGGGATGCCTAGTATTTGCAGAGGTAAAAAATAAGGGGATTTTTTGAGATGACCAGATAGACTAAAACCAGTCAGGTATTTTTTTCTTTCCTTGCAACTTCAATTAAAACAGAGCCAATGGGATTCAAAATCTAAATTTTGTAATGTGTCCTAACTGAATGAATGAAGGTCATTTTCAGTAACACAGGTCAATGTGATTGAGTGGCCTATGGCTGCTGGGTAGATAAGGAGCTGTGGTCAAGGATCATGGCCTCAGTGCTAAACATGAGTGTAAACCTTAAGGTTTGGGAAAGTGGATGGGCAGTTTCAAGACTGTGTCCATCCATGGTCAGAAAATGCCATCACCTGCTCACCTGCTCAGTTCAGCCAGCCTACTGAGGAGTGGTACCAGCTGAGATATGAGCAGCATCTTCTACACATTTCTGACTTCCAGACAAGGCCAAGTGTCATGGCAAAGTCTCACACTACATATTGCACCGAACAAATTCCCAGCAACAGTTTCCAATTATGGATTTAGACAGAAAATTCAACAAGACGAGTGGGGGAGAGGTTGTCCTCTCTCAGGTTTTGGTACCACAAGAGGTGACTGAATGTCAGGACTCAGCAATTTCTTTTCACATGCAGTAAACCAGGTAGGAAAACCCAGCAGGGGACAAAGCAAGCAGGAGTGTTCTCCACCCATTGAGTGATGAGAAGTCAACAACACCTTGGAAAGCAAAACAGGTGTGCCACCTCCTGAACATCACACAGTCACACAAATACTGTCAGACAGGTGAGAGACTTGAGCCAACAGCTCAGTGATCACTAATAGAGAAAGGGAGGGCACAGCAAAGAACTTCACAGGTTGTGCTTGAGACCAGTATGTATATAACCCCACCCAGCTCTCATTCAGCTATTTGTAAAACAGAGGTGTTCTCAGCTTTTAAACAGCCATTTCTCAGAAAGTTTTTGGTAGGGCAAACTCTCCAAAGGAAGTAAACAGAAAAGAGAAGACATGGAAAGACAAAGGTTCATGCTGAGCTCTATTAAATGAGCTGAATGAAAGCTGGACAACGTTTTGTTAACTAAAACAATAATTCCTACCTTTCATTCCTCCTGTATTATCTAAGCATTGCTCCATTGTAACTTGAAGTAGGAAAGAGGAACTCCCTGTGCTGTGTAGGTTTATTGACTCCCAGTACTCAGGGTAAGTTGTGACACAGCCTGCATTCACATCAAGGCTGGCTGAGCTCCCAGGCTATGGCTTCTTCTCAAGATTGTGTTTCTAGGGCTAGAGAAAGAAGCAAACCTGATACTTAACTTCCTGTTTCCCTCTGCTTTGCAGCCTTCTTTGGGAGTTTGATTTCACATGTAATCATATCAGTTGCACAGTAGCTTGCATTTTGTACAGGAGGGAGAGATTCAGATTTTTTACAGTGCTGGCCATCTGTTAGTGAAACTGCCTCTCTGAGTCAGAGCCCCTGACCATGGGATGTCTGCTGCTGATGAGATGCTTTTCTCATTACTAGATCCATGACTAAGATGAGAGATTCTTGGATTGTATAGTCAGTAATGTGAAAGAAGCCTTAGATGCAGGAGTTCATGGATTAGTTTTTATGTAGATTAGTTCTTCATGCAGAGCTCATACATCTGCAATACCATGGTGTTTAATAATACCATGTTGTTATGTTTCTCCTGAGTAAATAACATAGGAGAGAGATGAGATATACC
The DNA here is from genome assembly GCF_029582105.1 of Oenanthe melanoleuca. NCBI lineage: Eukaryota > Metazoa > Chordata > Aves > Passeriformes > Muscicapidae > Oenanthe > Oenanthe melanoleuca. The sequence continues at coordinate 5,570,539 of NC_079344.1, read as the reverse complement.
TTCCCCTCCATGAGGTATATCTTCCACCTACACTCCATTTAACATTTTCCAAACACATTCAAAGGGGCCTGGCACTCCTGTTTATACACGGTTCCCCACTTTAATATTTGTCACTTTACTATTCACAGTGGGGATTTTGATACAAATAGTGATGCTAAACAACACATGTGTTTTAAATAGAGATGTGCTCCCAACAGAGTTGCAGCTAGGAAACTGCAGAGAGCATGTTAACTGAATTTTTATAAGCACATATCTCAGCTGAACAAAAATACAAGGTCAGTTATCTACTGTTTCTGAATGTCCTCAGTCTTCAAGTTAGCCACTTACTGTTCAGATCACAAATGCAGTGGCAGCATCTGTATGCAGGAGAGCTCTCTCTCTCTCCTCATGGATCAGGCTTCAGCACAGTTTCTCAGCCAACTATATTTTTTCCCATGAAAGCAGACTAAACATTCTAATAAAAACATTCTTTATCCTCAAAACATGAGAAGCATTTAACAAATTTCTAATAATGATGGCAAATGAATCGGGAAAAAAATAGCAGTGTAAAATGAAAATGGTAAAACCCCTCAAAGCCAATTACTTCAGTTAAGATCAAAATAGAAATCTTCACCATGCAGAAAAGTGACAAAAGCCTCTAAATGTCCTGAATAAAAACTGCTTCCACATTTTGAAAGAAAAACACCATGTCCCAATCCTTGTTTTGTTGTCTCCAATCTGCAGCCATGTAACACTTCATGTACCAGCTCAGGCCTGGGCCTCGCCTAATGGGAGCTGCCAAATGTGCCAAACAGTGGCAATTACCTGATGGCTTTGTGATGGACCATTGCCCATTAGGGACTCATCTTTGACAACCAAACTGATTTAACTTACAGTCTGAGGATGGATTATATAGACCTTCCAAATACAAAGGTCTCTGCTGTTAACACAGTTTAATTGCTGCCATAATCATAAATACAGACTTAAAATTATATTTTCTTATGGTTGATATAGAGGATGAAAAATATCTTGAATATCTCGTCTATTGGCTTAAATTTGCAAAACTCCCAAATGATATATAATGTTAACATTTTTTAATATTCACTATATAATGGAAAAAATATTAATTGGGTAAGTTGTTTACTACTTGGCCTATTTATTCAATGTGTCATTTAGCTAAAGACACATTATCTACTGACTTGTAGAAGCCCTGAACATCCCAGCACTCAGCCATGGACTGCTGGGATGATGTTCCTCACAGAATGCACCCTGGGTTTTCTAGTTGTCGCATATGTTTAATTTAATTACAATTAATGAGTTACAATTTACCCTAAGGGAAAACTAGCTTTTGTTGACAAAGAGGTGTTTAGTGAATGGCATTCAAATTCTTGACCTAGACCTCAAATTAACAGGCTGTCCATTAAGAATGCATGAGTAGCTTTAAAGACTGCATTTATCTGTCATAGTCCTTTAAGTCCTCTGTGATGTCTTAAAAAAAGACAATTGTAACTGTGCAGTGCTACTAAAAAAGATTCAAACATTACTTTTGATGGTACTTTTTTCACTGCAGAACATTATTGAGTTCTACTGGATTACAGTCCATAAAGACACCACAACAAATTAAGTTCTTACTTTTAAACCCTGTTCTGTTTCTATTGCTCCACATCTAAATACTGATGCCACTTTCCTTCATGCAGGAAATAAAAAACAAGGACTCCAGTGAAGCAAATTATCAGCCACACTCTTGCCTATTACCTAAGCAGTGGGGAGCTGCACTGATGTATTTTGAAGAGGAAGTGTGGGTTCAAGTGCAATAAAAAGGTGGGTCAAATTTCACAGCTAAGTTAAGCAAACAATTAAAATTACATATCCTCAGAGATTCTCATTCTAACTGCTGTATCACAAAACTGTTTTCAAATCTATTTTTTAAGATGTTAACTGGGTATAAAAGTTAAGAATACAAATTCCAAATGAAAGGGAAAGATTTTTTAATGGCATTTTAGAAATCTATACGAACAAATAACAGTGTTCAAGAGTCTTTATGTGATGCAGTAAAAGATACAGTCTAGTTCCTCTTACATTTAGCTAAACAATGCCTATTTCATTCATGTATTATTTGCTTATTTCAGGGTGAAACAATATGCAGGATCACTTTCAGTCTATGGAAAGCACACACAGATTAAGGTACCCTAAAACTGTGTAGATAACTTTGTAAAACGTTTTGGATTAAGGTGTAATAAAAACTAGATTGAGGCACTAAAATGTAGATTTATATAATTTAACAGTAATTACAAAATCAGTGCAAAATGGCTGCCTATGCACCATTGGTGGTTTTGTCTCCCTAGACCATCCAGGGCTGCCATATAACATTAAGTTTCTCAGAAGCATGTGTTTCTGATTTTAAAAAAAATCAGTTTGTTAGGTCATGCTATTCAGTGGCTTCTCAGAGCCATAACTTCTGACACATTTCTCCCTTATTTTGTCTCTTTCTGCTCATTCAAACACACGAAATCATTAACACAACACCAACATGTATGTAGAGTCAAGCTGCTATATGCTTTGGAAAATTAATATTTCAGTGTTGCTGAATCTGACAAAATTTGCCTAAATTTCCCTGAAAGAATATTCCATCCTTGTTCTGGATGCACACAACTCACCATCTGGACACAGATTATCACAGAGGCTTGGCAGTCTGGATCACAGGTACTTCTGCAATTCTGTGGCAGCACATATACACACAACAAAATCAGCTTGATTTTGCCAGATATAAATTTGATTCTAAATTTTCAGAAAAGAAAAAAAAAGTGTTTTGGGAAGCAGATGGATCTTTTCACTAGTAGTGAAATTCCTTTCAACCTGAATAATGTCAAAGGGTTTTACAATTTAGAAAGTTATCATGCAACTCAGATATATTCAAGTTGAATTTTCCAAAGAAGTAAAGCTGAGATGCTTTTATATCAAGGGCTCAGCAGATGCTATTCTTGCCCCAATATTTATTCATAAGTATCCATATTTTTCCTTTGTTTGGATACTACTGAAAATTACCAGTATTAACTGTAAGTTAGTTTTTGGTGGTAAAAATCAGGTTAATGATGGATGCAAGAATCCAGACACTTAAAAAAGATGGCAAAGTAGAGTACTCCTTAAAGTAGAGTACAGATCTTCTACCAATCTGCAGACCTTGAAGTACTCTGTTAAGTCTGTGTGGATGGAAAACAATAATAATGCAGGAAAATGAAATTCTAATCACCCTGGGCTAACTGAAAAGAGCCAGACAAGAAAACAGAGCAATTTGTGATGTACAGCATGCAGTAGTTTATGTTCAGCAAATTCCTATACCTGATATCCCACATCTTTCCCACATTTTTTAACTTAAAAGTACCTAATTTCCTAAATTACCCGATTACCTAATTCATTGGCTAGTTAAAATACATTGTCTCATTTGGATATTGCAGAGTGTTTGGTAAGAGAGATCTAAGGAACAAAATTCCACCAGTTCACCCCTATTTCCTACGTGTTCTTGCTTAGAGCAGTACAGATTAAAAAGGAAATTCAGGAATTGTTCAGTGGGAATTTATCAATCAGTGAGAGTGCATTGTGTTTTAAGCTCACACACAAAGCTGCTGTCTATATTGGGGAACCATTCTGAGAAAGCTCAGGTTAACTGTTCTCTCAAGATATCCACTAAGAATCTCTAAGTGTCTGAATGGGAGCCCTTTGCTATTTAGATAGTGAGAGATAAGATTTCTTCTTTAAATATTAGCTGTCTAACTGTGTTATGTCTTATTATGTTTCATCAGATTGGCATTCAGCATGATGAGGTTTAACAGCACATGCTGATAACACACAAACAGTGTAACATAACTTAGGAATAAAATTAAGGGCAGAAGACTATTTTCAGCTCAGATACCTGCTTATCAATGTTTCAAGAGAGAACACAATTCAACCACAATAGGAAATTTAATTCATGTTCACAAAACTGGCAAGTTTTTTCTCACCAGCCAGCTAATTTTGAGCAGCACCCATACAGACTATATTGGGGTTTGTGAATATTTTCAGTCACCACAGTATTTGTACAATATTGTCAAGGTGTGCATACTGCCACCTGAGGTGGATTCTTTAGGTTACATGTTTTGGGTGAGTACAGAAGGGATGTGTTCTGCATCCAGTACAAATAACAGTTTGAGAAAAATGCAAGAGAAGTTTCTAAACACTTCAAACAGCCTACACATCTCTCTTTAATTCTCCATTCTATGCATCACAGATCATACAGCTATAAACCCTTTTCATCAAGAAGGATGATTAGCAGTCCTCAGACATAACCTTTGAAAGTGAGACAGACTGCTGATTTTAATAGGTCACTGAGGTCTGTAGTCAAATCCTTCTCCTAAACCTTGTTCCAGAGTTGTAAGAACTCAGTTGGACCTAAATTTTTACTACATTACTTCCTTGCTAAATTTTATTTTCTTCTAGTTTTTACTGCTAATTTATTAATGTCAGATATTTTTTTATCGCCTTCCCTTTCTCCCCTGAACCTCAATTACAGGTTGCATTCCAAAAGATGAATATTTGTGCATGGTGGAGAATTAAAACGCTGACCTTCGATACACTTTTTTTCCCTCAGTGTTTTTCCGACTATCTGCTCTGTACCTGACAAATGAGGCAGTGAGGACCCTCCATATTCTGTTTGGGGTCTATTGGCTGAGGAACTCTTGGTCATCCTACCTGCCTGACGTCTAGGATCATGATGAATTGTCTCCAACTCCAGCCTCAGATTGTTTTTTAACATTTAATTTAGTTTCTTCCTGTGCTTGGATGAACATGGCCATGTTATGGATTTCTGCTCTAATGTACACCAGCAGGTTGGAAGAACAAGCCTCAGCAAGCTGTGGAAATAAGAGAGGCTGGATCAATAGTCAAGGTCACGACCCTGGCTCTGATTCTGTACACTGTCCTGAGATTTTCTCCCCTTAAAAGCCTCTGACTGCTTCTAATGTGGATCCAAGTGCATATTGAAAAAGAAATTCTTAAAAATCAACCCTCCAAAAGGGTAGGTGTAGCAGGATCCTCTTACCTTCTGTATCTTAGACACAGAGCTGACAAGAAGTGTGTCTCTCTGAATTTGGTCTAAAAGCAATGTCTCATTTTAAATATCTTCCCATACAATCATTTTGATAAAGAGATAGGTCATTGCAAATTTTGTCATCTGGTGCTGTAAATACATTCATTCATGGAGTGATTCTGCTCCTACTAAAACCAATTTCAGATGGATATTAATGATAATATGACATTTCAATAAAGATGCATAATTGTTATATAAAATAAAGAGCAAAAAATAATTATATCAAAAGTATACTTTGACTTTTACCAAGTAGAAAATGCTGCCATAAAGTGTTGTGATAAAGGACTAAAGATGCTAAGTCATTTGTTGAGCCTGCCTTTGTGCTGCAGATAGAGCTTTGAGTCTTCAAATATACAACCATAATGCAGTAAGGCACATTTCTGAATGGTAGTAATTTTCCACTGCAGGATATAGTCATGCTGAGATTTAGTGCTTAAGAAAAAAGAGAGAGAGAAAGAGAAAGATAGAAAGAAAAAAAAAAAATTGCAAAGGTATTTAATGTATCACAACAGCACTGCCCCCCATCCTTGATACAGATAAATTGTCATATCTGTTAAAACCCAGCCCACAATGATGGGCAGTCAATACAATAAACAATTCAGTCTCCAGTAGAGATGAGCAAAAGAATTTCTCATCTACAGAAGCAACCTTTTTTGTTGTTTCTGCAAAAGAGTGAAAAGAATTACTTTTCAGTTGGCCCTTGTTTCTGACTTTCACTTAGCAGAACAGAAAGCTGTAGATTGCCATGGAGGGGAAGGCTGAAGGTCAGTCAAGAAATTCAGCTTGTTGCATCACACTGCCCTGGTCTAAATCTGATCTGCATGCTCAGCAGCAGGGCAACTGCAGAGACTGCAACAAATATTAAAAAAAAAAAAAAAAAAAAAAAAAAAAAAAAAAAGGCATTCCTTACAAAGGTTTCCCATAATAGCTGAAAATAGTTTACATGTGAATTTGGCATCCTAATCAAGGGAACAGGAATTTATAATGATTCACATGGTAAAAATCAGGAGTTTGCTCAATGTGAGAAAGAGGAAAATAAGTGAGCTTTATGAATTGCCACAGTAAGGTTGTCCAGAGGTATTTAGGTGTCTCATGGGATTTTCAGTCAATGTAAATTAGATGTGAAATGGTTTTGAAAAATCTCTCTCTATGCCTATTGCATGTTGAAGTGCCAAATCACTTCTAATAATAGTCAGTGAGGCCTGCTACCCATTAAAAGGGAAAGGTAGAGGACTCTGCTTGAGATTTGGAATTGTCTCTTTGGTTCCAACCTCCAACTGTGAATTTAGGAATTTCTCTTCTAATATGTTGAGGAGTAAGCAATCAGACTTGTCTCTTGAATTTTTCTCAGAATTTCAGCATCCCAGCAGACACATTCTCTTTGCTACCCTATTTCTCACCATCCACTCTCAACTGTAATGGATGATTGCTCCCAGTGTTCCATAGACCCCAATTCCAAACACTTAACAAATGTTTGCAAAACACAGTGCATATAAAACATGGTTGTTAGTCTTCAAGATCAAATCAAGTATTGGCTGTCCAGGAATTTCAGTGTCTTTGAGTTCTTCCTTTCACTGAGAGAGGACAGCGAAAGGCACCAAAAATGTCACTCCTGGTATCAATGTCACCTCAGAGCCAAACTTTCTCATTCTTATACTATCTCCTGAATTAATATTAAAGAGCAGAGCACAAAAGTATATCTATTCAAGGAAGAAAAAGGAAAGCCCTATTCCAGCATCTGTTTCTGTCTCTCAAGTTCTTTTTACGCTACAGAGCTGGTTCTATCTGATGAGACATAATGTCATAATACATCTGTCTACCTCTCACTCACTCCACCAGAAAGTAGATCTTGCTTTTTATTGTATATTTTCTTTCCACTTTTGTCAGTGACTTTTTTTCCAACACTTCTAAGCGAAGTGCAGAAGTCCTTTTGTTCTTCCCCTGACACTAGTTCTGCCTGTGAATATCATGCACAGGGGAACTTCTGTGCTGTACCTCAATAAAAAAAATGAAAAATCAGCAGCAACCTCAGAAAATTTGTTCTCATATATCATGCAGAGAGCACAAAATGCAAATTTCCTCTTATAACGAAGCCCTTCCAACACCAGCTGTGCAAAAGGCATGGCCTTCTTTTTGCTGCAATTTAATCCACTGAGGTTAAAAATAAATATTAAAATTATGGTTTTATAAATATGGTATTAATAAAAAAATACCTTCCAAATAAAAAGGGAAAAACTACTTTTCTCGGCTTGGGGAAAATTACTCTCTCAGAAAAAGCAGTTGTAATTTTTTTTCAACATTATCCTTGTTTCATGACTTACTGCCTCCTGTTTATGTCCCTGGTGAAACAATCAGAACCCATGCATCTGAACTGACCTCCATCTCTCTCCTCTCTCGAGTACAGATGAAATAAGCAAAGAAATCAGAAGATTAACTCTTCTGTCAAATGCACATCTTCTGGATGTTGTGAACAATAAATATATAACATGCAAAGCACTTCCAAATCACTACTCTCTTTTGCTATCAACATCATCTCAGCATCTTAAACTTTGCACTCCCGTATTCCTTAAGTGCTGATTTCCCTATTTATATGCAAAGGAAAGTCAGGAAAAAAGCCATGTATGAAGAAATGCAGCCAAAAAAAAACCACCAAGCCATCAAACTGAGCAAACTCTGTCTCATTTCTATGAAAGTAAGAGAAAATTTCTTATTTACCTGATACTGTATTTCTGCCAAAATAACAGCTAGTCTTAATGTCTGTCTTCAGGTACCAGACTTAGATCAGACTCATAGGGAAAAGACTGTTCATGCTTTGTCTCTAGCTCCTTGTCTCCTTCACTGTAAATTCTGGAAACATGACTTTGGCTGGGCACTATTCCCTTGCCACTCCACAAACCAAACTGAGATGAGGCCAATTATGGGAGTCTTTCATCTTGCAGAAGTGAGATATCAAAGAGTGTAGTTTGATAGAGGCAAAAACTTCTAGTGAGACATTATCACATGCATTACACTCACACATGGGACTGTGGACATAAAAGATCAATGCAGAAAAGTACCAAAAGGTCACTTTTCAAGATTTCCTGAATATTCAAGGATTCAGCATAGATTTCTTTCTGACTATTGAACAAAACCAATTTAAATGAAAAACCCTGCTTGTGTATTGCCTGGTCAACTTCCCAGACCTTCCATACTTGCTACTGTAGAGAGTCAAAATAAAACATTTTTTAAATGTCTGTTATATACTTAAATAATTTTCAAACAGAAGAATGATTCCTAAGTAGATTTTCATCTCATCAGCCAATTTTCCCTGAAGTGGCAATTTAATAAACATAGCTACAGGATTGTTTAATGATAAAAGAGATCATCTTTCAAAACAAACAAAAAAACAAACAAACAAAACCTGAACAAATAAAAAAAAAAACCCCAAAAACAAAAACAAAACCCACCCACTCCCCCCCACCAAAAAAAGCCCCCAAAAAACAAAAAAACAAAACCACAAAAAAAAACAAATGGTAGAAAAAAAGATTATTTACTTTTTTGGGGGAGTGTACTGTGATTATAGTCTCCTAAGAAATGTAAATTTTTGCATTTTTAGTTATATAAATAATTCCCAAACCTATTTTTCAAAATCACACAAGAAAATTAGGCAGTCATACATAAAAACAGGTGAAGTGTGGCTCTACCTAGAGTAATTTTTGAAAAGGAGAAGCTTGACTGAAAGTTAAAAATAGAGTCCTAAATTTTCCCTGAGAAAACAAACAGTTGTGTCCAGGAAGAATTTAGAGATTTGCAGAACTTCTTAAAGCCACTTTAGTCTTTCCAAAATCTGCTTTTTGCCTCCTTTCTCTCTCCTCTTCTCACCCAGAAACACAGATACACACAGAACAGACAGGGAGATGTTTGTGAAAACTGCAGTTTCCACAATCAAAAGTACAACATTTACTATGGCTTTTATCAAAGATTTCAATTCCCTCATCTTAAGGAAAATGACCCTTTTATTTTGTTGTGGACATAAAATTATGGCTCAGGGAAAATTGGAAGCATTTCTGTTGAAGGAAATCAATTTTCTCACTGCCATATATGATCAACATGTCACAGCCATCACCTAGATAATAATAGTAAAGTACAAGTAAAATGGCTGGTAATACTGGCTTCAGAAAAAAAAAAAAAAAAAAAAAAAAAAAAGCAAGATAACACCTTTTTTTTCCCTCAACATGTTTTCAATAAAAAAAAAAAAAGAAGAAGAAAGACCGCAAAGGTTTCTCCCATGATCATAGCCTTTCAGAAGGAGAATGTTTTATTTTGTTTATTGATAGCCTGAAGTGTTGATGAATCTGATGAGAAATTTGGTCTTCCTGGAAAATAGTCAGCGTTTTGTGTAAGCTGTGCTGAGCCCGTTTCAATCAGCTTGTTAATGGGTGGCTAATGGTGAGGAGAAGTGACCAGCCTGAGATTACCCAGGAGTATGTTTATGTAGAGGCAACACTCAGAGCAGAGAAGCATCTTCTTAATTTGGATACTACAAACAAAGGAAACATCAGATTTGACCTTGCTGGGGAAATGTTAATGGCTTCTGCTCATCCTCCTTCTGCCACTTAGCATCTCTTGTGCCCCACCTTGGGAAGCTTCCCGGCAGAAGTGTGCATTAGCAGAACTCTACCCTTACAAAACACTGGCCCAGGCAAGGAAAAAACATTACAAGTGATTAAATGGTCTTTTGATGTTCACTTCAACAGATGTAACAGGTCACCACAGTTAAGCACATCTTCAGTGATGCCATTATAGTATATACAAGGTAAATCAGAACTCTGTAAACAAAAGGAAATAGTTTCATGTTTCAGGTTGAATTTTCAATGTTGTCAAGTAAAAATTAAGAAACTACAGTTGCCGAGGTGAAGGACTGCAACACTGTAAATGAGAATACATACCAACACTAATTTTAATTCATTGAAGAAATGTAAATGTGACAGAACCTTTCAAACCCTGGTGGTAACTGAGAATAAATAATTTCTAGGACATAAAATAATAATCATCTCTGCTCTTCCATCTCTGCTGTGCTTTGAACTTTACAAAATTTAGAGGAGATTCGTATAATGCTTCAAGAATGACAGTGGGCTTACAGAACAAGCTGAAAAATTAGTGTAATAAGGTTTGTCTTAAGAAAGAAAGGGAACAAAAAAGAAAAGTGGAGCTAATCCATCTCCCATAGTTTTTGTTGATGATTCTTGACTTTGCTACTGTTCCTACTGCTAAATCTTGAAAGATCATTCCTATTCACCAGTTACCTTAACATCCACAGCTGGATGTAACTGGTTTTTACGTTTGAAAATCGAGTAGCTAATGCATTCCTAGGAACTTATGTGGGATCCAAGAGCAAAAAGAGTGACATCAGATCATCAACTGAGTTGAGGTCCTTAAAGAAAGGTATCAGCAAACTGTGAGCTAGTATTTTAGCACCAGCTAACCACTGTTTGGTAGAGTGCACAGGTGAATAATAAGGAGTGATTTTCCTTGGCTGTGCTTGACCCATGCCCTCAAACTACCCCCTCCAAATATGTCTGAACTAGTATCATTATGTGGGGTGGTGTAAATTGGGATGATTATACATCAGGATATGAAAAAGAAATGACAGCATCAGATTGTGGTTGCTTTGAAGTATAGCTTTGCCTGTCATACCTCTGCCAATAGTTTCTCTTAGAGAAGTCTCCATTTCCACTCAACACAAGTGAAACTCGTGCTTTGGCTGCCAGATTCCCAGGAGAATTCCTGTGAGAGGTAGTCAGAGAAAGGACCTGAAAAAAGTGAGGAAGAGACTTTCTACTTGGGTTTTCATGCAGCAAAAACATCTTATTTAAACACTTTGGTAGTTACATTCTTCACTAAACTGCATAAAACAAAGCATATATTTATATTTTTTGAAGGACTTATTGTGAATTTCTTGAAAGTTCACTATGTCCTTGATTTGGCAAAATGTTTAAGAATAAAACTCCTAAATACTTAAAATCAAGCATCTGCTTACTTAGGTGAGGAGCTCTGTGTAATAATTGATGAAGGTTAAACATTAAATCTTCCAAGTCTATCTGATCATTCTAAGAATATGCAATGTCATGACATGCTTCAAATTTAAATACAGTCTGGAAGTGTGTGTCTAAGGAATAAAAAGTATAACTGAAATGTGCTAAAAATACGGTGAAGACCTTTCAAATCCTTTCTTAGCCTTTAATCCATTATTTAGCACTTCATTCTTTAAAAGAAACCTGCAGAGCCATATCCTCACAAGCACAACCTTGAAACAAAGTGTTTTTAGACATGCACAGAAAGCATTAGCAGCTTTCATTGCAAAATGACACCTGTGTGCCTGTATGTCCTGATCCCTGAAGTCATACTTCAGAGTATGGACTTATTCATTCAAAAACACTTCATTTGATTTATATCAAAGTACCTGCTCCTGTCTACACAGACTAAGTAAATGTCCAGCTCAGACAGCAAACATTATTGTCTTGAAATCTTTCATTCTGGTGTATTATCATACATTTATCATTACGGTGTTTCATACCCACATACACATAAATATTTGGTTTTGGTTGTAGACAGACATGAGTGTCATGGAAAGCTGATCTGCAAGTAAGTAAGAGAAAAATCTTATCTGTGGCCTTGGAGAAAGAGAGATAAAAATGAAGGGAAAGTTTGAGCAGTGTGAGCAAAACTTTTTTTAAAGGTAAATTAAGTAAATGTCTCGTAGTCAGTTATTAACTTCACATGGTTAGCGCTGCTGTTTGGTCTAGGAAGGTTATCTGCTGTAACATTTCTTAACATTTTCATAATGTTATCAAGAATTAAAAAGGTAACATTTATCAAACATTCACAGTGTCTGTGAGTCAGAACAAAGAGCAGCCACACAGTAGTGATAACGTCAGGCTGTCAGTTAGAAGAGAGTCCAAATACCTTGGAGATATTTGCTTTTGGATGATGCATTCTCTGTCATGTAAAAATGTAACTTTTCAGAGTACACATGTTACTGATTAAGTTAGTCAGAAAATCTTATTTCCTTCTAATTACTTCTAAAGCCATATGCAAAAGATGGAGAAGGATAATCAACAGGATGATCCAGATAAAGGAGCCTTAACATGAAGAGAAATCAAAGGGCCCAATCCTCCAAATCCTTCTATGATTAGTCTTTAATCTGCAGTGAGATTGCTCATGTGAAACAGAAGTTACAGGACCAGATCTTAAATCTCCCTACTGCATCTTCCTAAGAAAAAAGGTGGATTAAAATCCAGACCTAATGTCTCATTGTGTCTGGCAGTATCAGAGAAACAACGGCACCAGCCATGGAGTCTAAAAGACTTGTACCATTCCAGCAGACTTTGATTTGGACAGTTAGGACTAATCCTCAACACTGAGAAGGGAAAATTTTGATTACAACACTTTGTGTTAAAACCCTTACCAACGAAGAAATTGAACCCATGCAAGTGATCATGCCAAAAAGCTAGGACTCACAAACCTTTTCACCACAGCAAAGAGCATAATCTCTGATTGAAAAGCTTACTGTCATTTCAAAATAAGTGGGGGATAAAAAGAGAAAAAGCTACTTGTTCTGCCTTCTTTTTCTAACATTTCCATCAATGGCTATCAGTGCTGTCAGAGTGCTGGGGCTCAGGCTAAGATATTGTGTGCTGATTTACATTTTATATTAACAATTATACATGTAGAGGCTATTCCAAGAAACAGCAACATGCAAGTTAGGGAATGGAAAACTTGGCTTGAAAAACATGGAACTAAACAGCCTTTACGACAACTCAGATCTGTTTTAGGTTCACCTCCAACCATTCATTCCCCTGTCAGGTCTGGGTGGATCCTGGCACTTCTGTATTAACAGCTCTCATCCAGACCTATTTCTGGTCAATAATAAATAACTTGGGAAGAGTAAATAGGTGAATAGAATTGCTAGTTACAATCTCTAACAAATTAAAAGGCATCAAATCAATATTATGTTTCAGTGAAACTCCACACTTTCCAATTCACTCAACACTTCCTAAAATTATAATTTCACTAGTTAATCAGGGATTATTTGAACTGTGTGCTAACAGTGGCTTTTCTGTCAGTGTGTCTTTCAATATGTCCAATAAATCCTGCATCAGAAAGTGGGACTAGAAGGATGAGAGGCACCTGCTGGTGCTCCTTGGTGTGTAGGTACACACAGAGGCTGAATTCTTCTTGGCTGGCAGCCCCTCTGGCAGGAGCCAGCAAACAGATTGGCTCTGCTTCTGCCTCAGTAGGACTGGGACACAGACAAACAGAGCAGCATAGGACAGCTCCTGCTACTTCTAGCTATAGAAATCCCTAGGATCCACAAATGCCCCCATTTCTCAGGAAGGAGAACATACTTCTGCTCTACGTTTTTCTTATTTCCCAGATTTGCTAATATTTTAATGTAAAATACATCAAAATTATAGGTGACTCAGTGTCTTCTTTCTGCTTTGGCCAGATGTTACTAAGGCTTTCTGATGTCTGACTCCTCTGTGGAATATAACAAGTTTTGGAATAAACCTATTACTTGGACCTGGAGACATTACCAATTCTGGTTTTGTTCCTGATAGGCATGACACAAAATCTCTGCTCAAAATACATTGTGGGTTTTGTAGCAAAATGCAAAAGGAGTAGAACAACATTGTAAATTTATTGGGTTTTCCAATTATGGAATTTAAAATATTCAATTTTATTTAATATTTGGGTTTAATTATAATTATTTATATTCTCCTTTGAGAGGTGCTAGTCCAGGATGAGCAATCAATTCCAGGCCAAATTCTGATCCAGGTTATAATGAGCAAGTACAGGATGATATTTTGATCTCAGTGACATTGCTCTAGATTTACTCTAATCTAACCAAGATCATTACCAGACTTTCTTTAAAGATATTGTTCTCTCAGATGCCTTTCCAGATTAATTGACACAATTACATCCTTCTTTCTCTCTTCCCCCTCAGGTCAATCTGTATGTCAGAGGGCTACAAGCTCTGTTGATTCAGAGCTGAATGAGTCCTGTAGGGAAATGAGTTACAATGATTCTCCTCATCTCTAAAAGCCCAAACTCTTTTGGTTTTGATGTAGCAGTCACAAAAATACAGTAATATTTCATTCCCCCAGACTTCCTTTTCCTCATTTGAAGGGTAAGAGACCCTTCCAGGATGCAATGGGCTGTCTCTTCCCATGTGAAGCACTTCACAAAACCCTTACATGCACTTACTACTTCTTCAGCTTCCAGAGTAAAAAGACTATTGGCATTTCCAGTCAGAAGGTAATCTTTCAACAGGAGAATTGCTAGGCCAGAGGGGATAGCTTAGTGATCTGAACATCGAGGATCAAATTAAGTCCTGGTGCAAGAGAAAGCATCTCATCTGACTTCAATGGAACTGAGCACATTTGCATCAGAGCTGCATTTGTCCTGAGAGTTTGCATGGCAGCAGCCACAGATGAGTGAGGAGTGGATTGTCAACTCAGCAATATGAGAGAAGATTTCTTATGAATGCTATCTTAGGAATGGCTACAGTGAATAGAAGTGGAATCCTTTTGTGACAGACATGGAACTCTCAGGAATGAAGAAGGCTTGGTTTGGAAATGTTAACATGACATCTCATATAGAAAAAAATTTCTTCCCCCTTTTCTTTCAAAATTTCTCATTTCTTTATTTCCTCCAAATATTATTTGAAGGTATCATTAACTTTCAAAAATGTTTATCAAGACATCTTACCTAAATGTATTCTAACAGTGATTTCTCTTGTATAAAAAGTTATTTTATCTAGTAAAAAAACTTCAACAACTAAAGCAACATGAAATATAAAGAGACATTTACAGTCTGCCATGTGTTTACCTAAGTCTAAATAACAGCAACCAGAAAGATACTTCTGTTAACTTTCCCTGAAATCTGTTAGTAATGGGCTTGTGATAATAGTAATTTTTCCTGTTCTATTTTATCATTCAAACTCATTTGCTAAATAGCTGACAAATTTTCATCAGAACAGAAAATGCTGCTAGATGTATTTCAATTGACCATCTCAGCTGGATTGTGAATAATGTCAATTAAAAACCCATTAAATAAGCATTTCTGAATATCCACCACTTTTCTGTACTATTTTTCTGCCACAGTTTCCATTATGTTAAAAAATTAAATAAAATCTTCTTTTATACCATGAGGGAGCAATTAATACTGTTTTTTTTTTTTTTTTTACTGCACTTTGACTATGACTATTCATTATTTCATCAAGGCTAAGTAATCAATATTTTCATTTAAAAATAAAGACAAAAATCTTTTTATTAAGAACTTAAATGCCATTTTCAGACCTGCTGTATCAGATATTCTCAGGGAAAGCAGGAGAAATTAATGGCAGCTCCTATTCTCTCCTCTGCTGTTTAAATTTCCAGGGGAAAAGGCTGTGGGTTAGTAGCATTCAAAGACAATGTTCCAATATTAGAAATCTCCCAACCAGAAAGTTGTATTTTGGGCTTGTGTTTCCCAGACCTCTGCAGCAGCAAAATCCCTCATTGCTTTTAGATGGCAATTACACTTTAAGCAAAAAGATATTGCAGATCATTGATTCCTGCAAATCTCTTCCCCTTTGAAGTAGCAGCACTTGCTTATGAATGAAGATACACACACTTTCACCTTGAAATCACATCAGCCTATTTTCTCCATTTAGTCCTGGAAGCACATGAATTAGATGTGCCAAATTGGATACATCTCATCAGAAGAAAAGAGGTTTGGTCCTGAGAGCCTCCCTTTAAGCAGGTAAGATCCTTGTGTGAGGAGTCTTAGCAGTATCACTGACACTTTCATGGGAATAAGAATTAAGAGCAGGAAGCTTGTCTTGGACCTGAGTGCTCACAGCTCCACACAGGTAAGGAAGATCCAAGTGCTGCTGAAGCTTAGTGTCTGAATGTTTGTGTGTGCAAAGACTCCTTGCAGGAGGAAGGCTTGCACAACTCCACTGTGTGAAACTAGGCAGTTGATTGACAGAAAAAAATAGTTGAATTAAGCTCTTCTTTGATTTTACAGAACATTGACTTCTGCAAATGTGACCTTAAATTCAAATTGATTTGATCTTAAATGCAAGAGATTTCATCTACCTTCCAGGCAAATATGCTCCATATGTTAAATACTGGTAAATATAGTTAAGTTCTCCATTGTCTATGAACAGAATACAGAACAGCTTTTCTGTAAAGACCAGATTCTCCCTTAGCAGCAGAAGATTTAAAAGGTCAGAACTGTAATGATCAGCTGAAAACAAGGGCTTGCCTGAAAGCTGTTAGACTTTGCATTTCCAGTAGGTCCTAAAGCCCAGTGCTTGACAGTCCTTATAGAAAAATTCAGGTGAAATGGCACCTTGTGGATTTTTTTTTTTTTGTCCTGGTGATGATTCTTTCTTCTTTACCTTCTGATGGTGAACAGGGAAACTTGAATGCTGTTTTTAGGACACATCATCAAAATTGAGGTATTTCCTCTGAAAAGCTGCCACAGGTTCAGCATTTAAACTGACCACTACTGGAAGGGGTAAGGAAATAACTTTTGATTAGTTATCTCATAATTTCGTCCTGTAAGGCTTTGTAATTTTTCTTAAGGGTATTGTACTGCTTGACACCCAAAGAAGACTTTTTCAACAATTTTGGCTACTTATTTGTTATGCAGCTCTCTGATATTGTTCTGGATAGCCTCTATTTTTAGCTCTTGGACCATACATCCTGGAGAAGGAGAGTGATTCTACTCTCTCTCCCAAAGATAGATTGCCCCTGAGTGCCAAAAGCTGGCAATGGAAAAAAACAAAAACAGCAGCAAAGTGCTCATGGCAGAAGCCTTGATGGAAGCTTTAGGGGACTAATTCTGATATGTTTACTTTATTTTCTTTTTAATGGGTTGTCAGCTGAGGAGAACAAACAGCTCTTCCTGCATCCAGAAGCATAAACATTTATTGGTCCAGATAAAGCACAGAGAAGAAAAATTGTTCAGGGTGTACTATAAGTCATCACCATGTCTCTTCAGGTAAAATGGCAAAGTATTTCTGCTGTACAGTTTTCACTGTGTTGCTCCATGCAGCACAGATTGGTGCCAGAATGTACCATGGCCATAGGAACATTGCAGAGTTGAATACTGAATATAAGCTCTGAATCTCACCCTGTAACAGCTGATCAGCTGAAGACACTGCTGATATCATTAACAGAAAAAGCAGCTCCCTTGAGTGTGTGTATATGTGTTCTTTCAGGAGAAGCACATTCAGAGCCCTCCTGAAGCTGGGAGGGGTTTGGGAAAGTTTGTAGAGTCAAGGATTGCAGTGTCTCCACTCTGACAGGGTTATATTGGGAAGCCCTACTGTCTTCACACTGTTTAAACCAGTCGTCCTATGCAAAAAGAACTTGTATTTCCCTCTTCACAATCCATATCACCAGTAAGTCCTTGATTTTTTACACTGACGCTGGATCAAGCAAATGGTACACATGTACAGTAAAAAACGCAGGGGATTGTTTTCAAAATGCCTGTGAAAGAAAATCACATTGATACTGTTTAGCTGTGTTTCAGAATGTTGTCAGAAGACATGCAAAATTACATTTCCCCATGCCCACACAGGAGGTGCACTGCTGAGCTGACATTCTGTGTCCTTGGAATGAATCAAGTCTATGTCATTACAGAACCTGGGGTTTACAGCAGTGCTCTGAGTTTATAGCAGAGGGTAGTCTTAATGATCCATGTTTCTTTTATGTATTTCAAATTGATTTGAACCATAAGCCTTTCTTTGCAAAGAATTCTCTAGAAAGTTACTGTCCTAATCACCTTGTATATTCTGGACTAGGACTTCAGCTTCCTCAACAGGTTTTATTACAATTGCACCTGTGTTTCTGTGTGAAACTGCCCAGAGGGAGACCAGAATGTCAAATAAATCTCATCTCCCCAAATAACTGCTCTGGTCAGCTTTGGTGTGGTTCTCTTGAGCTGGCCAGTCTTGAACTCATGGACACTGGTTCTTTTTATGACCACCAGTATTGTGCATGTCAATGAGTCAAACACTCTGAGCAGCCTTTAGCTATCTCATGTGCCTTTTTGGTGACAATGACATTACCCTCAAAGGCAACCCAAGGACATTCCCAGATTGTCACTACTCGAGCAAACAAGTTTTGATGGTAGCCTAAACACATGATGGTGCCAGGCTCTCAGAAGGAGCAATGGAGATGCCAGGTGTCAGCACACAGGGAATCCAGGGAATCCAGGGAATTGCTGGAAACTTGTCAGACACAGGGAGAATACAGCCAACAGAGATCAGCAAAACCAAAAACTGGCTGGGTAACTCTTGAATTCCACTGGTCTAGGGATGTGACAAAGGTAAGGTTGCCATTTTATCAACAGCATGTCCAATAATTCCAGTCCCAGATTCTGCTCAGACATAATCATTCATCTGTATCTGTTAATGACAATTTAATTGCATATCCTTATCTCATAAATACGGAAATATTTGTTTATTGTAATATGTGCTAAAGAACACATTGAATTTCAGTTTGCCATCAATTTCAGTTTGCTATTTATATACAGCATATGGATTTCAACTTTTCCCTTGACACTGGCATTGTTGAAACAACCACTTGATCTATTAAATTTTTTGAGTAGCTCTTTAAATTATAAATAGTGCCTAGTTGTTTATTTCAAGTGCTTTCAGTACTCCAAATGTGGTTTAATTGTATTTGAAAACTGCCAAATATCAATGGAGATCAATCCCGTCCCATTGATCTGTTTATGCAGTTAAACATGTAGAATATCAGATTCAGGCTCTAACATATTTAAATACTCCTCTATTGATCAGCTACTGCCATGATCCAGCACAGATGATGGCATAGATGATTACAGGAAACTGCCTGCTCTGGTTTGCTCAACTGATACCTCCATCTTTCAAAAGGCATCATGAAAAAACTGACCCACAGCTCAAAACCAGAGGGTGAGTCAGATGGACACACGAACTTTCCATATAAAAATGTCTAACATCCATGGAAAGATTTTCACATTTGACATGGGAAAAAGCCATACTGAAAAGCAAATCACATTGAAATGCTGCACCTTTTTGCCTTAATGGGACAAGAGATAGGTTAGGGAGCTCAGAGAATCTTTGTTCCTTCCCAAAAGCAGATAAATTCCCTCCAATGCTACTTGTCAAGCTACAGGATAAAAGTCTAAACTTATGATGCAGAACTTCTTCTTTAGAACATATGGCAGAAAAATGCAGTAATGCCAGATCTTGCAATGATGGTACTTCAGTGATTTGGATGAGTATGTGATCCTGATTAGAGAGCTCTACAAGCAAAGGAAAAATACTTTGCTTCAACCCAAAATGCTTATGAAAAGATTTTCTAGAGCTAAGTAAATGTCTCTTTTATTTGTTAGCTATTTTGATTATCCATGAAAAGGCTGGTTAGGAAACACTGATGTGTAGCTCAGAACTAACAGGGTACAAAGAGAGCGAGTGGGTAAGGACAAAGCATTTGCTTCCAATACCATGTACTGATCAGGACAAGGTATCAGAGGAAAATCTCTCTGACCAGTGGTGAGGCTTCACTGGAGCAGTCAGTTCTGTGTTGGTATCTCTGTCAGCAGAGGGGAAAAAATCTTGCACATCCCTCAGACATCCAGAGAGCTAAATGAAAGCTGCAAAAGGCAGAGGAACACAGGGGTTTAGATCTTGGGAAAAGAGGAGAAGTGGGATGGATTAAAAAGCAAGATTGCTCTAAAGTATTGGCAGAGCCTTTCTAGGTAGGAAAAAGAAAGGAATCTCATTTATGGTTCCATAAAGTGCCCCATGCATGGGACAATATTGGAGAGAGAGGAGTGATGCAAGGAAGTGTCAGGAGTGTGTCCTCCCATTCCTAAGCACAGGGCCTCAGAAAAAAAAAAAACATTGCTGTGGATGAATGAGCAGAGTTCAGGCAGTTCAATAGTTCTTTCTGAGAGCTGGATGTTTTATTTCTTGGGTTTCTTTTGAAACTCCAGCTAGCTGTGTAATACTGTGATGAGAGCAAAAAATAAATAAATATAAATTGCTCTGTGGTGTTTCAAGTGAGTGAAATGCTTGGAATGCAACCACCCATCATTATTATTACTGTGCTTTGCCTGCTAGTTAAGGTAAGAAAGAAATTGTTGTTGTCAAAGTTTTCTTCAAAACTGACCCTTGCTTCAGGCCTTAAGTAAACAGCCTTCTCTGGGAAAGCTGCACGTGGTACTGTCGTTATCACATAGGCACTTTTTCCTGAATTGTACACAAGACAGTGTTTGAACAAAGTCTAAATATTTTTCAACTTCTCTTCATAGTCCAGAATAAGACTAAATCTAGTTTAAGGTAACTTATATACCCAGTATGACATTCTATTAACTGGTCCTGAAGTTAATTAATATAGTCCCAGATATGAAGTAAAAGACTTTTTCATTATTAGAGAGAATTACTGGTTTTTTTACAAGTTTTGAGGACACTACTGCATCTGCTTTAGACATAGGACTCCACAGTTGACTACTGCCTTTGGCAGGATTTAAATATTTCAGCAGCTGCTGAAAATGAATTTTATCAGAGATACAACATCAAAAGTATTTTGCACATTAAAATATGAAAAAAGGAAATGTAAGATTTTGTGTTGAGTTTAGAAGACTTCCTTCTTATCAGGAGTCAAGCATTGCAGGCAATACACTGTAGCAACAACTTGAACCAGCATTCATCAATATTTCTAAATTACTAAGAAGAATCTAGTTAATCATTAGTTTCTTTACACCTTCTGGCAACCTTGCAAAGATTGCTACGAGTTAATATAAATCCCATAAAGTTCAAAAATGTCCTGCGAGTACTGGAACTTTGTGGGAAACACTAATAAGCAACCTGGGGTTACACTACAGAACGTTTGTTGAAGGCACCCTGGTATCTGTGTGTGACTGACAGGGTGATGAATGATGATTGCTGGGCTTGCTTTGAACAAGCCCTCTTCCTCCAGCAAAGTCAAACAGACCTTGCAGAGGAAGTTATGGAATTTGCTTTCTGTTAAGTCCACTCAGAGATTAAAATTCATATGCCAAAACTTGGAAACTTAGAATCCAGCTACAGGAAGGGATGATTCTTCTCAAAAGAATCTCCCTAGAACTCTCTTGTCACTGCTATATATTAGCTAAAGACTCTGATACCCCTGTGCTCACCAGCAGAGATGTCACCAACAAAACGCAGCACAGCATTCAGAGAAGAAATGCTGCCCTATCCTGTCTGCCAGGCAAATGCAAAATACCTGCTTAGGATTGGTTTAAATAATATTTGAGTGTGTGTGCTCAGCAGATTCTTTGCTGAGAGCTCCAAAGCAGGCAGAGAGAGCAAGTGTGAATAAATGTGTGAATTTGAAAGCCCCAGTTAACATTCACCATTTATGTTTAAAGGCTAAACATTCACACAATGCCTCTTCTTAACACAGCCAATACACATTGTAGCATTCATTGATAAATGCAAGCAGACTGTCATAGAAACTGGAAAAAATAAGGATGGAAGAGGGTAAAATATGCAGGAAGCTATCCTATCCCCCTATGGCCTGAAATTTGCTCAGGGTATTATACATGTGATTAGCAACTGCCTGTCAACTAAAGGAAAAAAACTTGGGAAATTTAAGGAGGATATGGCTTTTACTGAAGATGCAGTAATCAAATAATAATGAAATATAAAAAGGATCATGATAAATTTCAGCTTGAAAGATGAAGTCTTTGAAGACAGGAAAAATAAGTGGTAAGATTCTTCTATCTTTTGTTTGTTGGCATGTTTGCTAAGACCTGCCTCATAATGGGTTAACATTTCAAATGTGAAGCCAAGTCTACCAATTGTATTGTTGTGGTCTGATTGTCAGGACCAAAATGAGACACATTTATCTTTAAAATACCTCTAAGACTGCTAAACATATGTGTGTATATAAAAATATAGAAGAGTTTGATGAGGCAATAGTATTGATTATGAATGGACATGGGCTAATACACATAAAGATTGGTGTGCAATATGTATGTGCAGAGGGAAGAGTTAAGCATTGCCACAACCATTCTTTCTGCAGTCCTAGAGCTGACATTCCCTAATCAACTGCAATCTTCATGTTCACTATTAAAATAGGACTCAGTAGGGAATATTCAGTAGTGGATACAAATAAATGCCTACACATACACATGATATACATGGATACAAGGCTTGACTCAAAATACTTTGGAATCAGTAAGCCTGTTCTAGTGGACCACAGCAAATAAATGTGATGTTGTTAATGTAAATTTGCAACTTTAAATTTTAATGCATTTAAAAAACCTAGTAAACATTTTAATTTAGCATCTCTAATAGGAGATATTTTACAACTTCACATATTACTTTCATAAACCAGACATTCATCATAAGCATGTATAATTTTGTCTCTTGGGCCACAGGATTTTCTGGATTTATGTACAGGATACACTCTGACAATCTATTCACACCCTAAATTCTTAAGATGTCACTCAGAATATCTCATCGTGGATTCACAGTTATTGCTGTTTCTTTAGGCTTCATTCTACAGTTTATTTCAAAAGTACAATGAAACTTCTTAGGAGAAGGAAAATTACATTTAATCTCTTAATATATGAATCAGTTTACCTGCATTTGTGCCATTAAAGAAATATAACAGCTTAGTTTCAAAAGGTCAGTAACTTCTGAAACACTCTTGATTCTCTTTCTTGTCTGTAGCTGAGAAAGAGCAGAGACCACTCTTCTCAGCAGTAAAGTGGTTCTGTCTACTTAGCTAATTTCCCCACACACTCTGTAGTTCACTGGTGACATATGTCCAATGTTTCCCCAGGTTTAAAAGAAAAGGAACTCACATTTTGCCAAAGAAGAGCCAAGACCACAGAGGAGATGAAATATAAGATAAAGTAGTAACACTGCAGTGAAGTGAACCCAAATGGGACCTTGATTTTTTTTAAAGTGACGTATTACAGACATAAACCCAAGTTGGAGAGATCAAATCTATATCAGCAGCAAAAACTAAGCTCTTCAAAATTTAGCAGGGCTCAGATCTCCTGGCTGGGCTTGCTCCCATCCTTCTGTGAGATGAAAATGTAATAGGAAACTCTAGCAAGAACATGCATTTTCAGCTCCATGATTTGATTAATATTGGTAGAGCACTTTCAAGATTACTCATATTGCATAGCACGCATTTCTCTTGAAGAGGATTCAATCCACTTTTATACTGACTTTTATCACATTCAGGAATGCACAAATACTATGCTTTACATACATTCCATCATCCTCTGCATACCCTTTGTATATATATCTATAATAGCAATGTTTCTCAGACAGTTTCCTGGCAATAAAGCCAACTGCCAGTAGAACTGAAAGCAAGCTTGAGTGAAAAATTATTTTAACCTCCAGAAAAGAATGGGCATGTTCAAATACTTCCTATCAGGCATGGTCATCAGGAGTGTATTAGTTGTTGTAGGCCAAGAGCATGGAGATTTTTCCATCATTTTATCAATTTATGTAATTTTCCACACATGAGAATTTTACTTCACTCTAATTTGCCAGTACAGATGCAGCATCTGTTTCTACAGTCAACATACAGTGAGTCATACCTGCTCATATAAATATACAGCTATGGTACTAAAACCATGAAAGAGAATAGAAATAACTCATAAGGAAAAAATAGATCAGTACTTAATTTCACAGTGTTGGGCTCAATAGACCAAGGTTGTCAGAGAAGCACAGTTATAGATTAGTTACGCCCATTTTTTTCCTATAAAATTTTAAGCATTTTATTTTCATTATTGCTTTCTAAGGATAACTCCAGACACTCAGATTTACTATTGTGATTTCATTAGTAGAATTTCATTCATTGGTAACATTTCAACTGATAGCTCTGAGAACAGAAACAGACTAGAAGAGTTCTTGCTGGGAAGGAAGTGTCTGAGGGCAGAGGAGGATGAGTATCTGCTGCTTTTTTTTCTGGATGCCACTGCAAAGTTTTAGCCAAGGACTGCCACAGAGGACCTTAGGATAGTTTTCACAAGAACAGTTCAATGCATCTCACTTGGTTGTCACTTTTTTCAAAAACACCCTTGTGCAATGGCAGTGGTGTGGAATAGAAGTTGAATTTCACTGTAGAGATAGCTACATTTCAGTGGTGGCTGAAGTGATCCCAGCAGACTTTGTAAAGCACTTTGGGATTCTTACAGATGAAAGGTGCTATATAAATGTCAGGTATTGTTATACACCACTTAGGAAAAACGTTGCCATTTATTCCTCTGGATTTACTGTTCAGCATTTAGAGATAATCGTCATTGCTGATAATAACAGTAAGAATCGTATCTTGAACGCTGCAGACTGTGCAGATTGTTCTGTATTCTCCTTGTCTGTAGCAGGAGGTCGCATACTGATAAGGAGGAGGAATTTTTTGACAATGTGATTATAGAGAACAAGCTATTTTTCATATTATATGGTCAAAGTGCCACTGTCAGAGTTATTTACATGGCTGCATCATTTACAGCCCAGGATTATTGAAAGGAGTCAGCTGAAAGGTAAGCTGCTTTCATGATGATATTCAGAACAGCATAGTACAACAGCTCCCTGTAGTAGGGCCATTTGTTTTACTGTATTGCCTCTCTATACTTGTCTAAGTTCTACTCATTCTTTTTATTAAAAGATTTTATTTAAATGCATGATGAATGTTTCTAACAATGCTTACCTACGCACTGATTAGAATTTGTTAGAGGGATTCCAGCATTTATCCTAACATGAGCACCTTTGGTTTTGGTGTTTCATTTAGGGTTGGGGGGGCACTTCTTTTTGGCATAATAGAGTTCCAATTGTAGTTCAGTACTGATTCTAACAGGAATGTAAAAGGCAGATGGGGTTTGCCAGGTAGATGAGTAATTTCAGCAATGCACTAACAGATCAAATGGTCTTTATAGTACTGGAAAACAATCCTGCCCCAGCAATTCTCTCAACTGAGTAACACCTGAATATAAAGAAACTCACATTTCCCCTTCCTCTTCTGCTTCCCAGTCTCTCCTCTCAGATTTCTGTCTTCCAGTTGGGGTATCTCATTAACCTGCAGGCTCTATCCCTGCCTCATTATCTTCTCCTGAACATCTGAGGGAGGCAGGAGTGAGGCTGTATTAACCCACTGATTGCTGCTGACCGAGTGATGCCCCTGAGCCCTTTTGGAAGCAGCTTTGCCTGAATAAAAGCTGCTGGAGGATGTGGTCCAGGACTGACTAATGGATAAGTATAGGAGTAATCTACAGTGGGGATTCCTTTTATTAAAACCTTGGAAAACCTTTGTGTGGAAGGGAGCTGAGTCTATCTCTGAGGAAGGCGAGAAACTTCTCTGCTATTCCCAATGTCTTTTAGTACAGAAGCTGTAAAAGCATTAAAATGTACAGAACTGCCTCCTCTCCTTCCTGCTAGCCAGCACAGGCACTTTCCCAGCTAATCCAGAAAAATTACCCCCTGGAGAAAGGCTAAATGCTAAATGCTATTGCTGAAATTCCTTTGACAGTCCCATATCCTATCAAAAATGCCACAAGAGAGCTCAGTGTCCAAATGAGCATGGATACTGCACCCAACACTTGCAGGATTGTAGTTATGGCTCTATGTAGCCTATGCAAATTCCCAGAAATTCCCAGTCTTCCTAGAGTATTGACATTTACACCCACCTTCAGAGCACTGTTCAGAATTATCATAAAAGATCAGAGTGCAGCTTGGAGGCCAGTGTAATCATAATTGACCATGCTGGTATATTTACTCTAGATAATAGAGTTTATTTCTTATTTTTCCTTTTTGCTGCTTTTACCTTGGTCTCTCTCTGTGGAAGTTTAACCACTGACTACCATGGGAGGCAGAAAAGCTCAAAATTCTGGAAAAAGTGTGATAGATTTTTCCCCCACATGAAGGAAAACCAGCAAAATAGCAGGAACAGAGATTAGAACACATAGATTAAGAGGGGTAACACAGGATGCTACATGGGCTAAGAAAAATTTAACACCAATTATATGTGCTTAAAGGACTTACATAAGAGAAGGCATTTTTAAATGAAAAATCTAGAATGAAACCTGTGAAGTACTTATGCAGTTAGTGACATGTGACTTAAGATATGAGGAAAGACATTTCTAAAATCTCATACAAAACAACCACACAAAGCTTAAGGCTTACTCCAACAATATCATAAATTGTCCTCCCACAAGGTTAGTACAGGAGAAACCAAAACCATGGAGTGTCTTTCAAGTATCGACTCTTTCCATGTGAAGTAATACTCTTAAACATTTAGTCAAATAAAAATGTACACAGAGTAGGACACATGCTCATCATATGATAGGTGGTAGAGCCATCTAACTCTTTCCAGAGATTTCTGTATGGAAACCACCAAAGAACCTCTGTAATTTAATCACTGGCTGCTGCAACTGGCTGCCTGCCTGTTAATTGCTTGGACAATACCCAAATTGTCAGACCAAAAGACCACCCAGTGATTCATTGGGCTGTCACTTCATATAACCAAAACAACAAATATAAGAAAGAGTGCCTGAAATGAGTCTTTGCTTGTGATGTCTTCTCTGATATTTTCTCAGTATCCAATCCATTAAAATTGTTTATCACCTTCTTTAAAAAGCTTGAAATGTTATTGCTGCAAATCTCAAGTTCCTGAGGAGCATTATACTCCAAAGTGATTCGGCAAGAATATCTCTAAGGAAAGCCAGTTTGGTAGTTCTAAGAGCTTCTATATTGTACTACTGATGTGGTTTTGCTGCTTAAGCCCAGTGAGTTTGGGCAGGGATAACACAAATCTACCAACATTTACTATGGAATTTTGCTTTTGTATTAACTTACAAAATGTCATGACCATCCTTTTATATGTCTTTACAAAACTGCTCCAATGTACTACACAGAGATAACACTAACAGAGTGATGGTGATTTTAAATCCCTAGAAGCTTTTAAAATATATTTTCATTATAGTTCATGAATAATCAGCACTAATATAAATTCTAAATGTATGCTTGTTTGCAATGCATAGAAATCTCCCATAACTACACTGGGTATACTACCAGTGAGGTAGAGGGAAGGTGAAAAGATATTTTTTTATTACTTAAATAGTGGCATAATTTTGGAAAAAAAAGGAAAAAAGGAAAAAAAAAGTGGATTTGGGAGACCTTGAAGCAGCTTTTTGACAAATATCTGCTCAAAGGAATGAAATCCATTGATTTAATGGATGCTATGAAGTGAGAAATAAAACGCATCAAATCTTCAAACTATAACCTAAAAGCAGCAATAATATATTTGCTCTCAGCATGCATTAGTCTGGAAGACATTTAAGAAGAGAAGTGCTTTTCCCATTACCCATGTCCAAGGCATCGTACTCAGCAAGTTAGGAGAGACAAAAGCTGGCTACTCCAGTGCTTGGATGCAACACGTGTCCACTTGCTGCTCTTTTCTCATCACTCATCTACTTTTACTGTTGTCAGACATTTTATCAGCCAAGAATTTCTGCTTTCCCTTTGTAAACCCTTTGTCTGAAGCAGCAGTTATGGAGTGCTGTCACTCCAGACATGTATCATGACATCTGCACCATGTTTTTGGTTGTAGCCCCATTAGACATTGGAGGATGGTTAGGTCAGAGCCCATCCACTGATTGCAGCGTGAAGCTGTGACAGACCCTCCCATAGCCCTCCCTGGCCTCTGCAGAATGCCTGAGAAACAGCTGGATGATCCCCTGTGCCAAGGGTTTCTATTTCACACCACACAGCAAGGGCATCTTAGGGATACCAGCTCCTGTTTCTCTCCCAGCTTCTGCAGAGGGTTAGAAGAGACCTGCCCAAATCTGCAGCTGAGGCAGCTGGCTGAGGGTGGCTCAGTGCCACAGTCTGCCCACTTTCCCAGCTCCTTTACTGATCCTATAGTCAGTGAGGATTAAACCTCCACAATGCATCCTCAGACAGGATCCTAAGGAATGAGATATGCTGCCCACTGGATATTTCATCTTCTTCAGCTGCTGGTTTAAAGTATTGAGGGATCTTTGTATGACAGCTCACTATAACACTACTCTTTGTCCCCAGCATTTAAACAATTATTTTCTAGTTCAAGTCACTTTTTTGTGCTAGTTTTCCCTCTGTGCACAGTTACACATGTAAACTTGCTTTTATCTCTGAGGGCCTGGAGATGATCCCACAAAGTCTCCCTGAGGTTTCAGCTGATGCTGCAGAGACTAAGATTGCTAGACAGCTTTGATTCTGGGTTTCAGTTTTGTTGCTTTTCTTTCACAATCTCTCTACTTCTTAGCCAAAGTAAATGTCAGTGCAGACAGTTCTACACTATGCAAAAATAAAGATATTTGGACCTTCAAAATGCTTTTTTTCCAGATAACTCATGATACTTTCTATAAACCACTGCAATTAGTAGAACCTGTAGCACAAAATCTTACACAGTGTATCCCACTACCTTTATCAGTCCTTCCTCTTTGTATCATTGACAAGGATGTCCAGTCAACAGCTTTCCTGCCCAGGCTGTGCTCATTCTGCAAGGAAATGCAATTTAGAAGTTTCAAAAATCATCCTGTGATCTTGCAACCTAGTGCAGTAGGAAGAATTCTAGAAATTTAATGTACATGGAAAAAAGTCAAAATGGAGAAAAAATTAATAGTGGCAATTATGTTAATTCAGACAGATATGACTTACTGTCTTTTAAACACCGATATTACAAAGTTAAAAGCTTCTTTAGAGGCACATGGTACTAAACTGATATCCATCTTTAAAGTAATCAGGCTTTCAGTTCAGTCTCAGCAAATAATATTCTTAAGCATGTTTTTTTCAAACAAACTCAAGAAAAAGCTGGAGTGAATTTCAAGGCTTGAGTGCTGCTGCCATCTACATGGCAGGAAGACTACAAACCAAAACAAACAACAAAAATCTGTGTTACATTTACTGGTCAGAGCTGTAAGTCTGCAAATCAGTGTGATGATAGAAAATACAGTTCTGAAACTGAACAAAATCTTTTACTACCCCGAGTTTCTGTGTGGAAAACTAATGATGATTTAGGTTACGATTTCCTCACATCCATATTATCAAGAAGATCACAAATTATTTAGATAAAATTTAAGAATAAAGAAGGAAAATATCACTATTTTATGAGTTTTGGATATTGTTAATATTTTTCTGACGAGTATGTTTTCAAATGCCAAGAAAGAAAGAAAGAAAGAAAGAAAGAAAATCTGCCAGTTGATGTAAAGCCAGAGGGACTAAGGTGCTTAATGAAACAACATATATTACTTACATATACTCCTTACTCCACTGAGACTATTTTTCACAACTGTGTTATTGAGAGTATTGCAGAGGAAGAAAAAACAGTTTTTATTGCTATATTTGCAATATACATACAATGTAAATTCAGGCAGCACAACTCTGTATTTTGAAGTTAAACCTTGAAATATATGAAATAAAAACTAGAAGTAATTAAATTTGTACTGCTAAGAAATTTTGTCCAGCGCACAGTCTGCTCTAAAAAACTGCAGGTGTTTGCTAAGTTTCATAATCTTTCACATTGTTTAACAACTCACACTGCTTCACCTTGGCAGCTCTGTTTGTACTCACCCATCACAGGCACAACCATCAGAAGACAGGGAAGGTGTTCTTGCTGAGATGTGCCTCTGTCCCACAGCACAGCTCTCAGACACACTTTAAACTTTCCAGCAGGTGTCATTCAAGAAACTTCCCATGAGCCCCAATAAGACAATCTCGGGTTATTATGTGAATTTTATGTTGCATCTGAGTTCAGAACTATTTCTCCAAAAGTAAAATTGATGAATTTTCAGTTTGGAGATTGATGAATTCAAATGATGTCTCAACTCAAATGCTAACAATAATGTTAAGATCTTTGACTAGCAGTTCAGACTACATATTCAATGAGGAGGGGAAAAGGGGAAGACCAGTCCTTGAAATGCCTCTGCATCCTTGTCTCATCCAAGAAGTATGGCCTGCAAAATCCAGCAGAAATATCCATTACAAGAAGCAGGACTTTGTCTTGACAGATCCCCATCACGGATGTGGGTGCAATGTCATTCAGCATTGGCATTTGTGATGGAGCTCAGTGTTCTGTCTGCCTTCAGAGAACTTGGTCTTTCAAAAGGAATAAAATCCTGGGCAGAGGTAATGCTGCTTACTGAACTGTCCCCTTCTTTTTTAAATTTTCAACACTTCAGCTCATTCAGACTTGCAAAACCACTTCCTTTGCTAAACTGCTGCTGTTTGGAGCTTGTAGCCCCATGGCATCCTGGTTTTGTTAAAGTGTCCCTGTTTCAAACACAGAATCTCACCAAGTCCCATGCCAATGTACTTTGAGAGCACCTTTCATTGGATTGGGAAGTGCATTACTCCACAAAATACAACTCCAAAATGGAAGCATTTTATTGCAATTTAAAATTTAAAATATGTAAATGGCACAAGAGATTTCAAAATATAATGTTTGGATTTGGAGACACAAAAGAACAGTTGAAAGTTTAGGGAGTTTTCCAGACAGGAATCTATGTCAGTGACCACTCAGTATGGCCAGTGAGACCAAGTATGAATTATCTGGAAAACTCAAAATCCCTCAAATAAAAGAAATGCTGAAGAGTTTCATCTTATACTAAAGAAGTGACTTTTAATTTTTTTAAAAATAATATTATGAATTATGCATGTAATGTAAAGAATGCTTATAGGATTTGAAAGCCTGAAGTATATGTTTAAGCAAGACCCCTGCACATAGCACCCTAAACATCACTTTCATGCTCATTTTTTGTGAACTGTCCCACATTTCCACTCTGGTTTGCTTGCTATGCCTCTGGTCTTTGCACTGGGGCCAATGCTTGCCTTGGCACGGCCTGGGCACACAAGCAGTAGTGCAAACACAAGTGAGGAGACACAGAAGCCTGAGGCTGGAATGGGAAGAAATCCCCCTTGACTGTGAAACCACACCTTGAGCTGTACAGGCCACTGGACCACATGACTTCTGTATGGGAAAAAACCCAAGCCAAACCAAAAACACCACATTCCTTAAGCAGTTCATGTATTCATTAATTTTCTCCCCATTTTTAAAATTTAAACAACTACTCAAAAATATTACCATTCCTTTTGACAGGATTCTTTCAGAGTAACACAATAGAAAAATATAATCTTAATTGCCTTGGGACTTTGTTGTAAACTCCATCTCCATAAGCATGAATGCAGTGTACATCAGACCACACTCATGAAATGCTTCTTCAGCTTGGCACACAAGGAACTATTGCAGGGAGTTCTTCTGTATTTGTGTATTCAGCTCTGAAATTGTACTTTGTTGCAAAAAGATTTTTCTGAGTGGGTTCATTGTAAGCACATATTATAAAGTTGGTTGTTTGAAAGACATCCAGAAGACAAGGAGAATACATTTGCTTTACTGGGAAATAAATGTACCTAATAAAAAGTTCCTGCCTTACCTTACTGATCCTGCAATGATAATTAGCACAAAGTACGCACAAGCATGTGCCAAACACCGACCAGCACTGCACAAACCATTCCAGAGGGCTGGCTCTATTGGCAGGCTGCTGATGTGCACTGCTTTGCAGAATTAAAGACAAGCAATCAAATATCATGTTGCACAAATGTAATTGCTACTACAGCAGTACTGGGTGTTATGGACAATGCCAATTCCTTGAGCTATGAACCTCGTGGAACAAATCCACTTCTGAAATTTCTAGATGAAAGAATTTTCAAAAGATTTGTTATCCTGGCCCAAGTGAGCAGATGCTGAATCAAAGCAGTGATGCTTGTTGTGAATGGACTTTTTAAAGTCCATGGAAGAAACTCCTGCAACAACTGGATGTGGCTGTTTATATGGAAGAGGAGCAAAGGAGGGAGTCAACCCTTTGTTTGCAATTTGTTCTACTGTCTGCAAGGTTCCTGTAGGGCTACTAAGTTCCTGTAGATATAGTTACAATTTTATTTTTACCTTCTTGATGTTTGCAACTCTCATTCAACCACGAAAGTTAGCAGGAGGATATATGTCAGCTAAACACATGTTCTGCTCTCAGTTATGTTGTGCAAGTATAAATACATCAGTGGTGTTATTCCACACATCCAGCACAAGAAATGCAAGAATGAAGCTGTAGCACTCAATATTCAGTCACCATAATTCAAATAAAACCACACATGAACAAAAGATACATTTTAGAGAGGAAAACACCTCCTACAAGGAAAGTGTTTCTGAAAAATACAAAATGTGTTAAAACCATTGACTTTTCTGTCTAAAGATGCCATTTTTCTGCATGGTATTCACAGTCAAAGAAAAGCAAGCATTAATTATCTTTATCTTCTCTGGATTGCAGTGAATTTGAATTAGATATTCTTTAGTTGAATAAAAACTGGGATATTTCTCACAAAGCCCTTCCTCCACCCAATGTGTTGGAAGACCATACACTGCACTAAGGGACATGGACTTAAGGGATATAAAAGAACAGAAGGAAGAAATTTTCATATCTGCTTCATTCAAACCATATTGTGGCAACAGAAACCAGATTTTATCACTCCTGTAGCCAAGACAAAAAAGAGATTCATTGCCAGAGAATCTTTCCACACCGAGAAATCTCTACTCTCCTAGTTAAGGGATCTTATGGCTAATGTGACAATTAGAAGGGATAAATCAGACCAGGATTTCCACCCTGGTACAGATCCATCAGGCACATTCTCAAGACCCTTTGCCTTCAGTAGCACTCCAACTACTGGCAACAAAGAAAGTGAGCTTACTGCTCTGAGCAGCCATTATTTGTCAAATAAGCTTAAGTCCCACAGAATATCAGGTGATAAATGGGTTGAATCAGCTGCATATATTCTACAAATATAACAACATAATATTTTTAGGAAAAAAAAGTAAAAAAGGTATAGCAGCTTTTGCCAATGAGCACAAATTGATATTCAATGAATTATATAATTTCAGAAGAGGACCCCTATGGGCTTCTCCAGTTCCATACTAGTACTGCATTTCTACAGATGATTGTAATGGCAGTCTTTGGGGAAAGGAAAATTTGCATCCTAGACATGACCAGATTTGTTCTCAATTTCCCATTCTCTCCTGTGCACAGAACACTCTTTGTATTTTAGTTATTTCTAAATATTCCATGTTTCATTCAAATTGTGAATTATTTTCACTTTTCTCAGTGAAAACCAATTTTCTAATTATTTGAAATGCATTTGGTTTTGCTCAGTGTTAAAATGTTATTGGTAAGAAAAGTCAGAAGGAAAGAGAGAGAAAAATTAAAATTTGATGTGTGTAAAAAAGGACTAAAATTTACATAATTTTTTGATGGCAAAGTTTTGGAAAGATCACTACATAAACAAGTGAATGACTTCTAAAAATGAAGATTTGGTATTTTCTATATCAAAACTATTCAAATTTAGTTGAATACATGTAAATGTATTATCAATGGAAACATGAATTGAAGCCAATAAAGAAGCTGTTCTTATGGAAGGTATTTCTTCTGAAAATAAATTGTTAAAGGTACCATAATAAATACAAAAACCATTTCATGTCCACCACACCACATATGTCCTATTTCTTGGCTGTCTTCTACATCTTCTAATTCCTTCATCTCAGCAGGTTTTTTTCTAACACACCTTACAGGAGCACACCTTAGATATCCAGGGATGTGGCTTCATGTCATCTGGAAAAGAAATGCATGATTTCTTAAGGATTTGCAATTTGAGGCTTAATAATTTTACAGTATGAGGTAACAACTGAGATTTTGTTACTAAAATATATGTTATTTTACAGTCTTTTTATAGAGTAACAAACTCTGTTATTTTTGTAATGGAATAAAAACTTTTCAGCACCTTCATATTAATGTTAAAAGGTCCAGAAATCTACCTCCAGAAGAGTGTTCACATTATAACTGATACATCACAGGAAGCAATACAGAACCTGAAACATCCCAAGAGATGTATGGATTCCTCTAAACTCTTCTCCTGCACAGACTTCTGCTTTTCCTTTCTTTTGTTTTAAAGGAAACCCTTCCAGTGGATCAGCAGAAAGACAATTTCTATCTTAAACTCATAGGATTTTATGCTTCCTCTACAAAAATTTTCTCTTAGCAGAAATAATCCTACAATAGCTGTAAAAAGAAGTAATGTTATATTATATTTTAATCTTGTCAAGGCATTTTAGAATTCCACAGAAAAACTTTCAAATACCAATTTTTACCTTCAAGATTTCTTTTAATTTGATGTACAGTAATATTTACAACCCGAATTTTAATTGTAAAATTAATTTTAATTTTACCACCTGAATTTTTATTACTTGCATTAGAAACTCTGCTCAAACTGGTACCACCACACCTTTCACGAGTATATGAACACTGAGAAAGCAGCAGACATTATTTTACTCCAGTCTAATGAATATTTTGTAAATTTATCATATTATCTATGATCTTTCTGCCTATCTGTATCATAGACACAGAGACATATGCATTTTCTTGAGGACTATCAGGCAGTCTTCTGAGTTTACAGTTTAATTTGCTATTAAAAAAAACAAAACCGAAAGCAAACAACAAAATCACAAATCAAACCAAAACATGAGTCAAGATTCCAGTAACCCAGACCACTGATAGGATATGACACTACATCTACTGCAGTGAAATTATGATGAATTCATCCATGCCTATGCTGGAAATTCCAGAACTTCTTTCTGGAATAATTCCTGGGCACTGACAGTTTGTATACAGTCCCCAGGCCCATCAGAGCCTGTGACCATGGGCTGCCCCTACACTGCATCTTCTTCCTGCTTCATGCATCCTCACCAGCAACAGCCTCCAGCACCCCTTTCCCTGGTCAGTCCTCATTTACTGCCTCCTGCTTTTCATGAGGATGCAAACACAGAAAATCATTACTTTCTAGGGTGCTTCATACTGAAGTAAATATTCATACTGAATATTTAATTTTACATTCTGCCTGTGCTCTGATGAACAGCCATAGAGCTAACACAATGCTGATTTTAAAAACACACTTCAGTGGATGGAACTTGGAGCAGGTAAGTGAATATTTGATGCTGCAATTATAACTTGCCTGATAACGTGACAGTCACACTTTTAGTGGTGTATTTTTAAGCACAGTGTGGCTAATAGGAATCTGCTGTTCTTAATTCATTTTTATTTCTATTTGCTGCAGTTCTGTCTCTCACTTTATTTCAGGGACAGTCAGAGACCTTTCCCATCTCTGTGCCAAGGTCTCTAAATAGGACAAGCAATTAAGCAAGATTGCAAAAACTGCTCAGATTTTTCCTATTAACTGTTATGCACCCAGAATTACAATCTGTCCTGAAAAATGAAAAATTGAAGAGAAAGAATTGTTAGTATGTGGAATGGTTTAGGAATGAAGGGATGGGAGAGGTCGTGAGCTGCAGGAGGGACCAGGCTGAGACTCAGGCAGACTCTGATCCTTAAGGCCATAAGCAAACAGGGGTTTTACCACTTACATGGTTTCTGTCCAAAGATGGAAAACACTATACTTTCCATCTACAGCTTCCAATTCCATCTTCCATTAGTGAGGCTCAGTTTCCCTCTATTACCAAGTGAAGTAATAGTCTATTTCCTATTCTGCTGCAATGTGTCTTTTGGGGAAAATAAGAGGGAAGAGGCATCTGTGTCTACATGGTTTCTTGTGACTTCAGCTCAAATCTATTTCCCACAGGACCTGCACTTGCAGAACCATCCTTAGTGGAACTGCCCCACAAATGAAAGCTAAGATGTTTCAAGCTGTGTTTAGACCCACTACAATCCTCTTAGATTTTGACTTACAAAATTCAGAGCTTTTTCAATCCCCTCAGGAACCATTTTAAGCAACTCCCTTTGGACAAGATATCTGCATCTGGGGGTGTAAATTTTCCACCACTGTTTGTACAAGAAAACTCAGGTGAATAGATCAGACCTAGAAGTCTAACTAACACTCCATGGACACTGGCTTTCAGCTTCTTTTTCAGTTTCCTTAAATGTGGAAAATTTGTCTGACAAAATGGAAAACTGCTGGGAATATTTATTTAAAGAAAGAAGCACTTTAAGGGATAGTACACTCTTTATGGGAGACTGATATGATTAAAAGTCAAGTTCTACAGAAAACTGTTGTGATTCTTATCTGATTATTATGTTCAAGGCCAGAGCAGAGACAAATTTGAAGAGCCAAGGCTTTGCATATCAAACAGGAGTAGTCCTCAGCATGTGGGGGAAAATGGCAGTGATAAACCTACTATTAGGCATCTGGGAGAGAAGCCCAGCATCTCCTCTGTGTGGGGCCTAAAATAGACATGAGCCACTATCACAGATAATGGCAGCCTGTAGCCACATGAAGGGAGAAACTAAAATCTATTTCACTTAGACAAGAAACTGCAGTCTGATATTTACCTGTGTCCATCACTAGTGAAAAGTGTTTACTGTGAATTATCCAAGAGAAAAGTGCAGGTTGAGGGGTTTCATTACCTATCTGAGAGTAGTTCAGATCACACATTAAACACAAGAAATCACAGGTAAATCTTGGATTGGTGTCTTGGGTAGTCAAACGGATTCCTGCTATTCATCTGAGTATCTGCCTCCTACGCTTGCTGGAGGCCCACGTGCAGAGCAGTGAGAACATGTGCAGACACAGAAAATGTGAAAGTAAAACAGAGTAAGCTTCATGTGGTTTTTGAAAACAAAGATCACTTTGAAAATAAAGCTCATTCTAATGTCAAGGAAAGAGACTGTGCCTTTCACCACCAAAAACCACAAAATACAGATAGATGTGTTAATGGCTGCTCTACAGCCTTCCTGAATCTGGCAGAAGTTGCAATAAAGAACCCTTTCTAGGAATAGCTGGAATTCCTTCCAGGTATATTGTAATATTTTCACCTTTTCCCCATCAGAAGAGATAATATAATAAATATATTTCTTGACATCACTTTCACATCTATGACAATATCTTGTAAGTGAAGCATGAGACTCTTTATAGATTCATTAATAAAATCTTATAAATTAAGTTTGTAAGTTTGCCCAGACTTCAAATATGTGTGAGAAAGATTCTTTAGTCACAGGTTTCATCAAACCAAACGCTGACATCCCAAGCATTCTCAGGTTCCATGATTTGCAGTTAAAGCACCTGAGAAAATCACAGCCAACTGAATGTCATATTATTGTTTCAATGTTTGCTACTAAAAGTAAATGGTAAGCTTTAAGTAAATGTATTGTGTTACCAAATCTTTCCTTTCAAACAAGCACTTCTGTCAGAAGTGTCTTAATTTCTTATCACAGAATTTCATCCGCACAAGGAGCAATAAATAATTCATGTTCCTGGCTCTTTGTTGTGTGTCCCTGAACTGCACAGAGCTGGAAGGCTGACAGCTGTGTCAGGACAAGCACCAAAGATCTGACATGACAAGTGACTAACAAGTTTCTTTCAGTCTATAGTGAAAGAAGACAATGGCATAAAGTGCAAAAACGAAATCCTGAAACAAAATGAAACTGTTTCTTTCTCTTTACCTAAGTGTTTGCTATGAGCTTATTTCCGACCCATAACCTCTGGTCATTTTCTAGTCCTGCCCAACCCCCTTTACTCCTCACATTCGCCTGGCCATTTACGCCTGTCCACGGATCAATATGAGCAATTCTTGGAGAAATACGATGTCTCCATGACAACCAAGCCACAAATTCTCAGTGGAAAGCAGTGAGACCAGTAGTGAAATCTCCTGAGGTTTTCAGACCTATAAGACAAGATGTCTTAAAATGCAGGAATGGACAGAAACAAAAGCCAGAGTAATTCATTGTTTATTACTAGTTTAATGATGTCAGATGGACCGATTGGAACTCAGTTTTTAAGTTTGGATGCTTTATCAACATGTATTTTTGCCAGTCAATATTCACCTCCTTATTCTTCCCGTTAGTTCATATAGATATGCAGAGTGTAGAATTGGATACATAAGTTCCTATCCAAACAGGTACACTTTGCCAGAGAGAATTAATTTAAGGTTAAAATTAGTTTTATTTTTAAGGTACATTAATTATCCCCTGAACACTGTAGTGTCACCTTGCTTTAATCCTTTCTCCCTTCAAACCTGATCAAATCTTGGACAATCCATATTTTGGCCCATAATTGTAGTTGAAGGGACTACAGACGGTTTCTGAAGGAGATACTAAACACCACAGATTGTCAAACCTGGCTCCTTTCTGAGTAGATTATCTATTTCTTTCTAAATCTCATGCTGGTTTCTGCTGAACAACATTGAGTCCATGTCTATGTGGCTTTAAAATGGATAGATATTTACAATTCATTGGTTTCAATTATTGTAACATATACTGGTGTTCATTTCTCTGGAAAAGATGAAAAGGGAATGTAGTTCAAATCAGGTATATGACAGTAGTTGAACTCCCAAGGAATCTTGGAAGAGTGGAGAGTGCTGAAATATAATCCCCCAGACATGGGTCCTATCCGGGTTCTGAGATGACTTAGGGGACCTGACATGGATTTCAGACTGCACCCTTTGACTGAAAATTAAATCTCAGCAGTGTTCCTTGGGGAAGGATCAGGGGACTGTTGGCAGCTGCCCCCTGTCAGCACAGGCTGCAAGATTTGGAAATCTCTTAACTAAGCTGACAGGCCGCAGAGACGATGAATCAAAAATATGATACACGGATCAGCACACAAAGATGCAGGAGGGTACAGAGAAACCAGATAAAGCAGGAAGGAAAATACCAAGTGAAAAAAGATGTTTAACTCTTTCACTAATGAAAACTATGTGCAGGTTATATGTATTGTGAATATGGGTCAAGCTCACAGTTTGCTTAAAAGATCTTGGTATTTAGTCGCACAGAATGTTTTTAATCAGCTGTGACTTGATACAATTTATATTTAATTGTTTCCTTTTGGGATTCATTTAATAAATTTCGTAGATGTTCCATAACGAGAAAGATAATGAAACTACATGAAGATAAATCTTTCGGTTACCAAAAAGGATGCACTTTATGGATGTTCCTGTATTTAGCTGAATCAATGTTAAGAGTCATTAAAATGAAATAATGATTGTGAGCTGATTTAAAGGAAAGAATCAAGCTATTTTTAATGCCACCAATTTGCTTTCCTCCAGAGATACAGTGTTTGAGTGTCCACTGCTGCATTCAGCTGCAGTATATACAGTACTTCTAATTTTTCATAATCTCACTCTACCTTCAAAGGGTCAGACTTTGTACATATATTAAGTAAGCAGTGTAGTCCAAAAGTAATTATAATGAACTAGTAGTGTCAGCTTTCTTTTTGGTCATAAAGCCTTTATCCTTTCTAAGACCTGCATTCCTGATGAAAGAGGAAAGGATAACAGCTCCACACTGTGACCCCTGGAGGTGACCATTAATTTGACATTGCAGCTGCTAAAAAGGAAACAGCATTACAATGTGCTTTTTTTTTTACAGACCCAAAAGCTAAGTCAGATTTATCACTTGATACTTGGTGGCTGTCTTTAAATGCCTCTCACCTGGACTCTCAGACTCTTCCAAGACACATCTGTCAGGCACATCCTCCACATCTTGGAAGTTTGCCGAGTTGGAGCTCTTGTCATGCTTCAGCACACTGACTGGAGCAAGAAAGAATAAAAACACAGGGAGGGAGAAAAGTAATGTATGCAGAAATCAACACTCCCTGGTTTTCTGCAGAGCTTTCAATGCTGAAGACATAATTTGTAAACACAAATAATAGATTAAAAAAACCCAGAAATACAAATGACTTATATGCAACCACAGGTCAGTTGAAAAATTTATAGACAAGAATGTATGCAGGGTGAAGTTTGAGGCATCAGCTTAAATGAGGTCTCTTTGAAGTAGAAAACCAGTTTTTCCTCACAGAATTCTAAAATAATAAAATTGTTTAGAAGTCATAAAAAATGTTTGTCTGTTTTACCAAAGAAGGCAGTGAACAACATAAAAGATCAATTTGATGGTTTTGTAATTACTGGAGTCATTCAGCAGGGAGAGAAACAGTGTATGTTTTAAGAAGAAAATATGTAGTATAAAACAAGCTGGAATGCAAGAGAATTACTGATAATTCCAAAGTGCAGTGAAACCCAGACTGAGCTTCAAATTAAAGATTACCAAATTTAATTACACATTTTATTAATTGCTAAAATAATTTTCATTTCAGAGCATAGAAATATTTTCAGGTAAACATTTACCTGTATATAAATGACTTTTTAATTCACTTGGCTTTGGAACAAATCCCACATAACTTTCCCCAAGCAGAAGAGAGGTATTTCCTTTGTCAAAGACCATTTCCCTCTCTTCTGCTTCATATCTCTACATGGAGCCACAAATACAGCTTGAAGATGAAGTACCATTATTAAGCAGTACATTATAGCACAGCACAGTAAAGACTAGATCTCGATTTTTCTGTCCTGTTAAAACTCTTAGCTGATCCTATTTCCTAAGATAATAGCAGTGGGTAGAAAACATTTCTCTTTTTTTGTAATATCTAGAAAAATAAGCAAAGTTAAAACCCTGGGGATACCAATGGTTATGCATAATCTTTGTGTTCTTCTGTCTTCTTTCCAAAAAAGGAAATTCTTTCCCTTATCAATTTTGATGGATTTTTTTTAAATGAAATTAATATTTGCTGAAGGATTATGCAATTTAAACACCTATTTAAATTTTCCTAGATTATGAGTGAATCAGCAAGGCCTCAGGGCAGTATGCAGACATGAGGAGCTCAAAAGACACATATTCCACTTCAGTGCTCTGTGCTTTCCATGGGTTTGCAGCTATTGATCCCAGGTCACCAAAAGGTTCCATCATTCTTGACTCCTGCACCTACACAGAGTCTGTTTGAAGCCATCAGGGTTTCAATACTATTGTGGAATTAGAACCTTGAAAATGTAACATTAAAACATAATAAATAATAAAACCTATGACAGTGACACCATGCATTTCACCTGAAGAAAACAAAAAACCAGTACATTTTGCTGAAGAGGTTTGCCTTGGATAGCAACAAATCAGTATGTAAAACCCTGTCCAGGTAAAGCAGGAAGCATTGACATGATAATCTCCACGTGGTGTGCTGACATTGAAGAACAATGACAGTAACAAATAACAAATGTTCTTGTTCACACTTAAAAAAGCTATGATATGTAAAGGAAGAAATGTCTTGAAAGATATCTGTGCTTTTCTCTTTTTACAAAATTTTGATAATTTTCAAATACACTAAGTGAAGATTTCTCCTTTAAAAGAAAAATTGGAATATACAAGTACTCATATTTAAAAACAGAATAACCTTATGCCAAAATTTTAGAGCACTGTTTTCTAAAACAGTTCTTCATAGAGTGGAGTCAGCTGCACTGTTCTGAGTGACAGATTGAGTCATTACAACTGCATGAATTTAAAAGTCAGAACTATTCTGAAGTAGAACAATAGGAAAATTTCCAACAGAGTGCCCTGTGATGAAAGAGAGAAAACAAAAAGTACAGCTGTGCCTTTGGAGAGAAAGCAAAAAATCACAAGGCCTGTCTGTTTTGGTCTAATAGGAGTCACCAAAAATTCAGAATCAGCCTTTCAGTATGAATTGTGTATTTTGACTCAGTCAAGAGCTCTCATAGTGAACCCAAGAGGGAAGACACTTCCATAGCACCAGATTCAGTTCCAGACTTGCCGCACCGCAAGTCTGTGCTGGAACTGCCTTGCATGGGACAGACAAACCTGCTCAAGTGCTCTGCTCCTTCCCAGGCCATGTCAATACAAGTCAGATAATTTCAACTAACCAGCTGGGTTTTACAACACAGTACTGAACAGTGTTCTCAGTGCAGTACCAGATTCAGCTGAGAGGTAACTCAGAGCATAACAAATAAAACCCAACTAGAAACAGATCCCTACACAGATGAGGTACCTCAGAAGGAAGCTGTGAAATGAGCAAGAAAGAAACCAAGAGAGGACAGCAAGATGCTTGGACAAAGCAGGAGGATTTCCAGTCAAAGTATCTGAGTAGATACTGCAGAGATTTGGGGAAATCTGGGAGAGGATGAAGTCATTAAAAGCCAAGAAAGACAAAAAATGAGAAGGAATGACAGGCAGAGCTGATAGAGCTGAAAAATGCCAAAAAAGCATGAAACACTTGCAGTAATAGCTGGCCATTAGGAACAGTTTAAAGGAAGTGGAAAGCAGTGGTGGAAAAGGTTTTCATGAGGATAGAAAGACCTCTGGACAACTTGTGCAAAAACAGCTGTCAAAGGAGGCAGTTCAGCAAGTGTCAGAGGGAAGTGGTTGTTTCAGAAAACCAGGAGACAGGCTGGGACAGGCTGGGATTGGGTCCCTGGTGCAAGCAAGTCAAGTGTCCCTCAGCCCTGTCACCTGTTCAGAGGTACACACACCTCCCTAGACAAAACTAGGCAAATAAACTTCACAAGGTTTATGAGGTTACATAATGAGTGCATGCAGTGAGCAAGAAAGGGACCAAGGCAGAGACCTTCAGATCTTTCTTTTCTGAAACATCACATTATATGCTCAACTGGAAAAGAAAGGTTTCTTAAAAATATCATAGAACAAAGGGAATTGAAAAGTTAAAAATAAGGAAAGTACAGTCTGGCCCAAATAAAGAGTGAAGGTAAAAATGGCATTATGTAATCAAGGAAAAATAGAAAAAAAAAATCTCAGCACTAACACCTACTTTACTGCATGTTCTCTTAGGGGAATAGGATTTTATGCACAAATATCAATAGGAGAGAGAGTGTTATGAATTGCTTATTCTGAGGATGCTGATGGAATTTAAGTTATTTAAACATAAACAGTGTCATCTTTATTCAGAAGATACTCTGTCCCACTTTGTGTTTAAATGGACCTTAAAATTACTTTTGCTTCCCTTTGAAAGGTAATCTCTGCAGTCAAAGTGACATAAAAAGAGTATAAATGAGCCCCAAATCTGTGAGTCATAAGCAAGTTAAAAACATTTATGATATTATAACTCCAATAACATTTTCTTTCTCTTCAGTGCAGTGTCATTTCCATTGTTACATGGACAGAAGAGATTACCTTTGTTGACATGGAAATAAGGTAAAAGGACATATTTCATTGAAGCAAATGACCTTGAAACTTAGCATTATAAAGATGACATAAATCTTCATTGCACAGGATCAATCTTGAGAATTGTAGTATTTTTTTCTGATGCATCCTAATGAGCTCTTAGGACTTGTTTACTGAACTTGATACCCATTCTCTTACATTATTGAAACAGAAAAAGTCATTAAAATAGATATGGATTCAGAATAGTAAAGGAATGTCATAAGATCATAGTATTTAATGAAACATTTATGTATCTAGTTTCAAAATATTTCAAACAATTCCACACAATAAAAACAAATAATTTCCAAAAAGGTACCACAGACTTGTGATCAATTTTTACAGAACAATCTTTGAACAGACTGTAGGAGCTGTTCTTTCTGAATAAAGCCTAATCATGAAATACAGCAACAACTCATCATGGTCAATTATTTCTACATGTTTGGTTGAAACTCTGAAAAGCCTTGTTCCACTCTGGAAATAGCCTACACTAAAGTCTAAATAACATGCTCTGCATACTCATTTTTAGAGGGCAGACACACTGGAGAAATAAGTTTGCATAATTCAGGCAAATAAAACATTTAACATTTTCTGATAAGACACCTGTGTTATGGATAAGGTGGATTAGTGACAGTCTGTCTGCAGGGAAAACAAGAACTTATTCAAAACAACTGGATAGGGCAACAAAAATTATTTTTCATTCTAAGACGTTAGGCAAGACAGGATAAAGGTGACAAATATATTTACAGTTCAATATGGAATACAAAGCAACCTGAATCTAAATAAAACTGCATTTAAAAAAGAAGCTGTAAAGGGAAACAAAATGGTGGTGTTTTTTATTCTTGTAAATGGATAAAACAATTGTGCTGCAATGTCACTTCTGAGCTGTTTGGCTTCTACAGGCACTTACTGTATTATACCTAAGAAGTTTGATGGAGCAATAAATGCTTTGAGTACTATTTTAAAAGTGCATTTCATAGATATCATAAAAATATAATGAAAATTATAAGAACAGCCATATTTGCTGAGACTAAAAAATGTCAGTCTAAGAGTCCAACAAGAGTCCAACAACCATAAAATAATACTTTACCAGAAATTTCTCCTAATGTCCAATTTGAAACTCAAGGAATTACAAAGATTTTTTTTCTCCTACCTGTAATAACTCACAGCAGATTTCTGTTTCACTAATTTCTTCAGTTTTTCCTTAAATGTGGAATTTTTGCATCCTTAACAGCCTAACACCCTAACTCACTTTGTCATGGCAAACTCCATAGTTTTATCACACAGGAAGGCACCTAATTTTGTTTGTCTGCCTTTGTTTGTCTGCCATTCCTTGTTGGCTTAATGTGCAACTCCTTGTTTGAGAAAAGGCACAGGTATGAGACCAGCACACTCTCTCCATAACCCCTGTGGCTGAAATTCCTTTTTTTGTCTCTTTTCCAGACTGATAGTTCCTAATCTACTTTGCTTTTTCCATGTATTTCCAGCCAAACTAAAAGGGTAAGATTATTTCACAAATATTACAAGAAATGCAGAACATATTACTGAGCTGCCAAGAGAAATATCAGCAGAAACTCCACAATCACTCCACAATCCTGGAGACAGAGGAAGGGTGGAGGTGACATCGCGCAGACGGAGCTCCCACCCTGGATGGGGATGTGCTCAAGGATCACTCACAGGTTTTTGGGGTGATACCCCCTGGTATGGTGCTTGCCTTTGTTGGCACACCAGGAATGCTGTCAA
This sequence comes from Oenanthe melanoleuca, assembly GCF_029582105.1. Taxonomy (NCBI): domain Eukaryota; kingdom Metazoa; phylum Chordata; class Aves; order Passeriformes; family Muscicapidae; genus Oenanthe; species Oenanthe melanoleuca. The sequence continues at coordinate 5,525,604 of NC_079344.1, read as the reverse complement.
CTATGCTCAGCTTGCAATCCAGACTCTTTCCTGAGAAACTGTTATCTTGCTTTTTCTTCCCCATCCTGTCTCTTTGCAGAAGATTAATCCTACCTCAATCTAGAGCCCTGTCCTCATCCTTATTGAATGGGACCCTAGTTTTTTCCTAGACCATTTCTCAGGCTCTACAAACCAAAAATTCATTTCACTGACAGAAGACATCACATGCCAGTTATTTCATAAATTTTAGTGTCATTTGAAAAAATCTGCACAGATGTATGTAGTTATCATTTAATTGAGAATAGCTGGTTATTTTCTGATTATTAAATATCACACTGGCCAACTTTTCATTACATTTTAATTTAAAAAAGAAAGATAAAGATACTAACCTAGAGAAACACATTATTATTCTGCAGTGAATGCTGCAGTATATGGAAGCTGAAATAAGCCAATATGGAACCAGTCAAACTGGAAGATTCTGTAACTTGAATCCATTACAATGAGTGCAGAAGTAGAACCTGCTGTGACGTGGCAGAGCTCAGTTTGCAGAACAACCAACCTGTGTGCCTGGGAAGCCTGAGCTGGGTCTGGCACTTCAAAGGCACCTGCAAACAGAACTCATGCCACTCACCAAGAGAACTGCAACTAAACATTTTTCCTTCTGTATGTGAGAAGGGTTTTAATATATCAAAAAACCTCTCAGAAGTCCATTTTCCTCTCTCCCTATATCTACAAGGGCAGAATTTCTACAGACAGAAAAACTGAAATTTTCACTGACTCTTTTCCCAATATACCCTGAAGTTTTATTCACCCAGAGGGACTTCCCTACTTCTCTCAACTAAAATGTAATGGCATGTAACAAATTATGCTCTCAAAGGACATCCCATTTTTGTTTCATTAGTGCAATGAAACATTCACTCAATTTTAAAGCAGTTGTCTTGATCTTAGTTGTGATTTATAGCAGATTCTGTCCATGTATTCTGGTAGTATATATTATAAAACACCTAACTAGTTAAATTTGTCTCTGTGGGTTCTGCTGCAAGAAATAAAATACTTTCCCATAAAATTCCACACAGCATCTACTGCACATCTCTGAAGCACAAGCTTCTGTAAAACTTAGGAGGATTTAAAAAAGGAAAATGCAACCCCAAAGTGTCTTTTATTAATTCTTCTATTGTTACATATCGTTTGTTCTTCTCAATGTCCTCTATGGCTAGAAAGCCTAAATTTCTCTTTTCCAATTTCCCTAAGTGTGTCTTTTAATCAAACATGACCTAAGATTGAATTATTTGATCAACATTATTTATCCCTCTCTCATTTTTTTCCAGCCAGTGATTGGGAGACAATAGGGAAGAGAAAATGGTTACAGAATTAGTAAAGAAAGCCAAAAACTGTTAGTTACTAGATAACCAGTCTCTTTTAAAATTAAAGGATATAGCATTTTCTCATGGAATACGCTGAGATGGAAAGGACCCACAAGGATCATCAACTCCAGCTCCTGGCCCTGCAACATCCCTGTGCCTGAGAGCATTACCCAAATTCTTCTTGAGCTGTTTGGTGCTCCCCACTTCCCTGGGGAGCCTGTTTCAGTGCCTGGCCACCAACCACCAAGAATGAAGAACCTTTTTCTAAAGAAGAATCTTTTTCTAAAGAAATACAGCAAAATTCCCCCCGGTTTCTGTACATTAGACCAATGGAGCTGCAGAGCACACAGTGCAGATGTGCATCCTATCACTGTGTCAGTAGCACCTACAAAACCAACAAAGAAATACTTCCTATTTTAAAGCTGCATAATTGACAGCATTGACATTATTATTATTTTCTTGAGAGCAGATTGATTTGGTATTCAAATATAAAATCATTAATCAGGAAGTTTGCAGAGGATTCTGGTTCAGTTCCTTTCTACAGAGATATTCTTGCTGTAGATTGCATCAATTTACTTTTAAAACCAAAACTAAATGAAAGTGTGCAGCATGGTTATGATACTGACACATCTCTGTGCATAATATGAGTGTTACAGCTTTCATAGTCTTCCCATCTCTCGATCAAAGCTGTCCAAATAGCTTAATCCATGGAAAAAAAAATACACAGAGCCTCTTTATTAACCTCTTCTGGCCAGATTATTGTTATTCTTTTGCATTATGGCCTTGGAGATGTATTACTGATAGGGAGGTAAAGCCAACTGCAGCACAGCATGACTCTGCTGAATGGCTGCTGTAGGAAAGTGGAAGTACTTATTTCCAAGACATTTCTGTGATGCTCCCTACTGTTAAAATGTTATCTGACTTTAAAAGATTTTCAGTTCAATTGTAAGCAATAAGTAAACTCAAGCAGTACAGAACTGTATACTGAAGAGTTTCACTAGCTGGTCAGACAGGCATTATTCCAAGAAACTAATGTTGTATAGGACTGCTTCCTGGTGGCTGAGACCTCTGATTGGCAAAAGACAGTGGACTTTTCAGTCAGCAAGCTAGTTACCCATGGATGTGGCTCAAGGCTGACACACAGATTGACTGGTTCACACTAATTTACTTCACACAGATTCCATTTATCTCCTAGAAGATCCCCTGGCAGCAGCTTATAATGGCATATCCTAGGATGCCTGCCTGCATGAGTTTTTAAAGCGGCAGAGCTTGATGAATCTAAGTCCAGAAAACAGTTCACAGATTGAGGACTAGGTGCAATCAAAAAACATCAAGTAGCACAGCTGGGACTTGCTAGCTTGCTTGACTGGTTTGAGCAGCTGAGCATTAACTACGCTTGCTTTCCTGCTGGCAGCCCTGTGTCACTAGGACAAATCGGAGCAATACCCGACAGAGGAGGAGAAAAAGAAAAGGAAAAAAGGAAAGGAAAGGAAAGGAAAGGAAAGGAAAGGAAAGGAAAGGAAAGGAAAGGAAAGGAAAGGAAAGGAAAGGAAAGGAAAGGAAAGGAAAGGAAAGGAAAGGAAAGGAAAGGAAAGGAAAGGAAAGGAAAGGAAAGGAAAGGAAAGGAAAGGAAAGGAAAGGAAAGGAAAGGAAAGGAAAGGAAAGGAAAGGAAAGGAAAGGAAAGGAAAGGAAAGGAAAGGAAAGGAAAGGAAAGGAAAGGAAAGGAAAGGTTATTGCATTGCATGGCTACTATTTACAGATGCAGGAATAACTCATTAAAGGATTTTATCTCTTTTCAGCCCTAGGATTACTAAAGTAAATAATGCACTGTTACAAAATAATGCAAGTTTTGACGTTGGAAATTTGGAAAATTTTCTTTTGGTCATGGTGACAGTTCCTAGGAAAAAGACCTGAATGAAACTAAAGTTGTTCTCATTTCTTCCTTATTAAAAAAATATATATTCAAATCTAGCAATTCATGTACAACTAAAAATAGTTACCACTATAGCTGACTATCCATTACAGCAATGTGAGCTACATGTCAATGCATTGCCCTGCCCCCATGGAGAACAACAGACTTCAATACATGCAAGTCTGTAAGAAGTATTTTTAAAAGGTCTGAAAGTAAAAGGACTGAAAATACAGTCTTACACTCTAGCTCTCCAAACTCAGATAGAGCCAATTCTAAAAAGTATTTTTTAGAAAGGAAGCAAAAATTAATATTATCAGAAAATAACATTCGACAGCAAATGTATTGTGAGAGAGCCAAAGCACATTTAGTACTTAGAAGGTTAAAGACTCAGCTGTAGTGCTAGTTGATGAAAAAGTAGGATTAAGGCTTTAGTATGAGTCTTGACATGATCATGTTGTCTGCCTGCTGTCTTAAGCTTTGAAAAACAGCTGGGATCATCTTCTTATAAGCTCCAACTCAAAGATGTTTAAGCAGTTCCAAATCCAATTAAACAGAGGTAAATATAAGGAAGGACCCTACTGAGCCAAATCATCTTATTTTTTAATGAAAACCAGCATAATTGCAGGTTACACAACTCTTTAATCTCACTTTAAACCTAACAGACTGCTGCCTTACAGTGCACATGGCAAGTCCAGTTAACCCAAGTACTCTGTATTGGTGTGCTTAATTTTTGATCATTATCCTTTATTATGTTACTTGTAATCCTAAAAGCCTATGATTGTGTCCAGATATTTGGCAAGGATTGTACCTGGATATACAGGGATTCCTCTTCTAAGAGTAATGGATTAATTGGATAGCACTGTATGACTAGTAGATGGTTTGCAGTGAAACTGCTGTGCAGTTTTTAATTTGTGAACTCCACTTCCTTCTCCTTCTGTGCCCATCCTTTAAACAAATTGCCTTTTTGAACATTAGCAGTATTGCTGGAGTAGCCTATCTATTCTCACCCCTAACGTGACATTGGATTAGAAATAACACTGCCATTTAGAGTGGGCTGCTTACTAAAATCCTCTTCATAAAAATTAATGGAAGATATGGAAATTGTATTTTTCACAGGGAATTGAATATTCAATTTAAAAGTGGCTATCTTATGAATATGACCCAATCAGACTATGATTGCTTAAAGGCTTAGAGCATTAGACCTTTTATTTTCCACAGAATCAAAAGATTTTTGAGGTGATCATATTGTACCAAGGTATGTATTTTTTACATTAATACATTTAATACCCTGAAAGCAAAAAACACACATCAGTAATCCTTCTACTTTGTCCTATAAATATGTACAAGGACATTCTCCAAGGATGAAAAGGAAAAATCTCATCAGGGACTACTTCAAATACAAGCTCCTCATGTCGGTAAGAGCAAGAAGGAAATTTAAATGATCAGGAGTGGAGTGTTTGCAGTAGTCGTGTTACATTATGCATGATTCTTGGCTGCACAGGATTTAATTAATGATTTCCAGTTACATGGTGAAGATTTGTAGTGAATTGGTGTTTAGGGCAGCAAACTAACATCTCAGACCACAATTTCGTATTTTTTCCCTAACACCAGTTAGTAGGGGTTGCTGTCCCCTTTGTTATTTTGTAGCAGGAAATCAGTTTTGTATGTATGGACAATAATTCTGGGCTCTGTTACAGAAGCATGAGTTTAGATAAATTTCAAGGCAGTTATTCTTCTGATGCAACTTAGAACAAAATTCGGATTTCACTATTATCTGAATTAATAAGCAATATCCTTTGCTATGTGTAAATATCAGAAAGGTGCTTGTTGAACTGTTGGATGATACATACTTATATTGGTAATAAATGTGGAACATCTGTTTCAGTTACCACGAAACAGACAAAGGTTTGGGAAACAGGCTGTCCACTTTAAGCACCACTGGATGTATCTCCAGTAAATGAATATGGCACTCCCTCAAATGAACAGATAAGCAAAAATCTGTGAAGTACTTAGTGGGTAGAAGATGACCACAGCCAAATACTGCACCTTCACCTACACACAGCCTATTCTTCAGGTCATCAGCAAGAGCCGTCTGTAAGTGGACAGAAGAGGCTGAAGCCTCCCCTTTGAGACAGGTAATAAAGAGGCAAGACAGACACCACAGGCACTTCCAAGAACCTGGACATCTAAGGAGGTGACTGACAAATGTCTCAGTGCTCCAGAGGCTGTGTGAGACCACATGTGTGAGGAACTGAAAAGCCTCGCCAGGTCAGACACATTCTTACCAGAGAGTTAGGGATCATGGTGGAATAAAGACAAGGAATGTGAGCTTCTTCACAATCTCCTTAATGCATTCAAGGGCCATGTATGTGCGAGGCAGAAATTATCTAGATGGAGAAGTGGCAAGATATTTTAAAAATGTCAAGTTCACTGCACTTTGCTTAAATAAGTTTGGTCAAATGTAACAGGAAGATGCTGCTCCATGCTGCCAAATGTAAAAGTCTGTAATCAATTTTGTTATTGCTCACTTTCAGTGTAGGACTCAAGCCTACAGAGGTATGAGGTTAAAAAAAAAACAAACAACGCCCCCCCTCAAAAAAAAAAAAAAAAAAAAAAAAAAAAAAAAAAAGGTTCCTTTAGGTTCTTTTTCCCACTTTTGTTTTTTTTCAAATGCTAGCATTCTGGGGTGTTGAGCCTTTATTCCTCAGGAAGAATAATTTGCTAGAGCAATAATTGCATACTACCACTTTCCATATGAACTGGGACTTTTGGGAAAGAAAAACAAGAGACCGTAACATTTACCATAAAATTATGAGTGTTGGTGAAGCATTACATTCACTGGCAGCATTTGTATTAGCATTTGTATTACCATAGTAGCTAAATCACTGATTAGAATTTGATTTTTCATTAATGACTGATCATTAGTTTCTTGTTAATTCTGAAAGCAAGCATTTCTATTACTTTTTGTATTATACCTTGTCAAAAGTATCTGGAATATCTTTATTTAGGTGTTCTGAAACTTAAGTCTACTAGGGTGTTGTTCATTTGTGCACACCTATATTCCAATTCACACATAGAAAAGGTAGGTATACACTGACTATTGGGAAATTATCCAGGCCTCCACATGGAATTCCATATGGAAGTGTCTTACCAGTCTGCTGCAGATACTTCAAACTGTATTGCTGGTGTTCTCTTTTACTGGTTGACTTGTTTCTGTTCCTATTTCCTTTCAACTACCAACTTGTCTGCACATTCAGAGGTGAATCTAGGGACAGTCATGTATATCCTTGTTCATATGGAAGGATAAAAACAAATTTAATGTTCCAGGACACAAAACTGCCAGTTCAGGAGATCATTGAAGGTTGCACTCCAGCTTGTATGATGAGTGAAGTGGAAATGCCAAAAGGCCTCCTGCACAAAAAAGGTAAAAATGTGCAGCAGGACTTTGACTGCAGTTTCAAAAGCAATGTGCAATGGCTGTAGCATAATTAACAGAAAACACAGCAGTCTTGTAAAATAAATCACAGAATGTTCACTCCCTTCTTCACCTCTGTGTTGACTAGGTGCATTTTTATAAAAAGCAATAGAGCTGCTCTTGATTTAGCACAATCTGAGTTCGGCCAAGGTGACCGAGATGAAGCAAGCAGAAATTCTAATGGATATGTGAAAAGGATTAGAACAGATATTGTAAAAGTAAGATGACTTTCCATAATTATGTTCTGAAGAATAGAATACAAGTTCACTTATAACTGGCTCTCAGGAATCTGTGTAATCTTTTCCAAAATAACCCAAGTAAACTGTGAGATTCAAAACAGAGCTTCAGATTTCCTATTCCAATGATTTGAGACAGCACAGCTGTAGCACTACACTGCAACTGCTTTCAATTGTTAATTAAATGCACCGAGCCCACTGAAGCTCCCACCCCCATCTTTGCATGTCCTTTATCACAAATGACAAACACAGGTGAACCTCTAGCCATAAACTGCTCCCATAACCCAAAGACTTTTCCAGAAGAGAAGAGAATAGCCTAACTCTGGCAAGAGAGCTCCACATCTTTACATTGCTGCAGAATTGCCAGAATTTTTGGGGAAGTATGTGAAAAAAATACCTACAATGCATGTGGCCTGTTGGACTTTAATAGGGTGCAAACAGATCCACAATTGTGTAAAACATTAGTACCTAGGGGTATTAACTTAGTTAGAGGCATTATTTTTCCTAGAAAATATGAAAGGCTAAAGAACTGATTTAAATAGTTTTTACAATGGGAAATATTAAATTCAGTATTAAAAAACTGGGATCACAACAGTATTTACCATACTGTATTATAAAAAGCATTACCTCTATCTACCTGATACTTTTACAGTTGCATGCACAGCTGCTACTTCAGGTTCCATTCCCAGGGAATTACTGATTCTGAGCTAAAGGAAAGTGAAAATGTGGTTTAGAAGAACAAATTCCTTGATTTCTTTTAGCTCATGAAAACAGCTACAGGGTGCAAATGAATAGGCAGGGATCACTTTCCTTGTCTTATTTTTTAATTTAACAATGTCACCTTCTAAAGAGGAGATATTTTATTGGTTTATTTGAGATTGCACCCTCTTTTGAATACATATTTATTTTCTTTACTTTTGACTTCTCAGGGAGCTTCACTTACCACTCAATGTAAAGACAGTAGAGGGGTTCTTCTTTCTCTTTGTTCATTTGGTTGGTATGTGTAAAGACAAGTCAATCTTTGCTCAGTTAAATGTTTGTTTAAAAAAGAAGATGAAATTTATTTTTTCATTAATATGTTAAATAATGTTTTCTATGTATTTTTCTGCTCATTATATGTCTGCAAGTATTATTTGTTTTTCACTTTAACTAGCAGTATTACTTTCTTTCATCCAGCAATTGGATAGCATTCTACACATTTCTTAAACCTAAATTTTAGAACTTTTGGAGTGTTTTTATGACACTATGAAATCTAAATTTGGTGCCTTCTGTACACACATCTCCTGCAAATTATCTTTCATGGACATATAGCATTCATAAGGTGTATAAGGAAGAATTATAAATGCCTTTTTTCAATTTAAAGGCTGGAGAAGGACCTGGGGTTAACTTGCATATGGCAGCACATGGCCATGTCTCTAGAAGATTCAGAGGGAGCACTGAGAACTCTCTACAAGGCTCATGTGTACTAAAAATAGCTTACTTATTTGGGAGCACAGTGTGTAGGTAGAAGCAAACAAGTATGATATATAAAATTACAAAATACCTGCAGATACATAACTTATAAACAAGAAAAACTCTGCACTTCAAACACTCACAGGGATAAATCCTGAATTTCATTAATACCAAAAGGCTTTAACTTTCAGTTTAAAAAAACCCAACCACAAAACCCTTAATGTGCCATCAAGACTGTAATGAGTACAAGACTGTTTTTAAAGCTAAGGAATTTGTTAAAAGGACTACTGCACCATGTTAAAACTCTCCCTACAACAAGCACACTTTCAGCCCACCACAGTTAGAAGAAAGCACTTCATTCCAACCAAATGTTATGTACACCTTGACAACTCACTAGTATACATTTTTTCTCTCCTACTAGAAATACCGAAAGAGAAGAGCTGATAACCTTACTGAATACTAATTAGTGAAGAGCTGCATTTACAAAGGCGATTAACTACAGGTATTTGAAACACTAGAAACACAATATTTACAACAATTCCAGTATCTACATGAATACAGATGTTTGGGGTTTTTAAATATAATTTAAATTTATTACTACTTGTTCATAGCAATTTTCTTCATTTATGTACATATGATTGGTCATATTTTAGATAGGTACAAATTCTGTTACTTAAAAGGATTTATTTTACAGCAGCATTTAAGAAACCATAAATTTATGACAGTATTACTAGAGGAAATCTACTTCTATGAAAGCTGTATATTTGCAATACCTTGTTGAAGTATATATTGCATTAATACTTCCCTGTGCTTCTAAACGTTAATATAGGTTATTTGTTTATTACTACACCAAGGTTATTCATCATATGCAGTGTCAGAAAGCACAAGCTGACATCTCATATTGTCTGCTTCAAGGGCAAGACCAATGTGACCTTTGGCTCCTTCTTTTAAAAAGGATGAAATCATTCCAGAGGGATAATGCTGAACTGCACAGCTCCCTTTAAGAATCAATCTGCCATTTATGGTTTCCAATTTTCCATACTGTAGTATGGCTTGTTAAGGTCTCATGGGTAATTTTCTCTTCAAAGTTTAGTTTTCTAGAATTCCCCAAATATATTCCTTACTGCAATGTCACTTATGCTTCCTATTTTAATAATCACAGAATTAAAATTCCAGATCATCAGTTCTTTTTAATTTTGCCAGGATGCTTCTGGATTGTGTTTGAACTAAAACCATGCTGGCCAGTGACTTCCTAGATCTAGATCACATCTTGAAACAAAAAATGTTTTGGACTCCATGTATTTTCTTTCCAGATTCTGTTATAATCACCAAGAAAAAGTCTCCATATTTATTGACTTTTCTTGCTTTACCATGCTTTAAGTTCTCCTATATTCAACTGATACAGGTGTGCAATGGAAGGTAGAAGATACAGTTACCAGCGAAAATACATCAAAACCAGAAACAGTTAATAGGTAACAGTGTAAAATGTATAGGAGTGATAAAAATGAGAGGTCATCTGTTAACTGCAGAGCTCTGCCTTCAGCTGCCTCTGTACCAGGGGAAAGCAGATGCACAATCAAATCATGAGCTAGATTTGAAGTTATGTGTGTTATTTCACAAGGATGACAAGGTGCCTCCATGATCTTGAAGCAGACATGTTTTTACAGGCAACTCTTCCAACTTCATCAACCTCAAAGTGAGTACATTTTGGAGAGAGAGGGTTGAGATACACGTGTATTGGGAATTTTATTATCTGTGCGTGATACTGATTTCACTATAAAATTCGACCAAGGAGAATGCAGCATTCTTTGACCTAGCTGATAAAAGGTCAGAAAGCAATTTTGAATAATAAATGAGACCTGCTGACCTCATGACCCAAGTCTGGCAGGGTCAGCAGCAGCCCTCTCACCAGATGCTGATGGCAGATATACAAATGCAGACAGCTCAACTAATGAGCTTCCCGGATAAAGGTTTTAGATCCAGTGACATTTAAGTGCTATGCAGTATATAAAACAAACTTACAAATAATCTGTGCTATAAAAAATTAAAGTGATATTTACAGTGAGGTGCAATTCGACACACTTTGTAATTGTCACTACAATGATTATTTTACTGCTTCTCCTAGGTGGCCATTAACCAGAAAATATAATACCTGACTAACATTTCCTCTAAGGTCTTTTCACGCTTATATGGTTCCCATTCAGTGGATGTACTTAAAAAAGACAGACTTTGATAGTGCATTTTCTAGGCACCTCATTTAATAAAAGTCAACAAAAATTACTTTTAAGACAAGTTTGAATTTATTTTATTTAAATTCAAACCAACATATTTCTTCCTAGTGAGTAAAAGACAAGCTCAGGGTATGCAAGACTAAGAACTATTTTCTTCTCATTGCTTCATGAACACTTCCACAGAGATGAGTTACACAGTACACAGCTCATCTGTGAAGAAGAGAGGGAATGTGCTAGAATTCATTCTCTCACCTACCTTACATTGCACTTTGCAAACATCTTACTCCATTTCAGAACTTAGAATCCCTGATTTTCAACTTCACCCTGGGTGCTGGGTCTGAGCTCCACAAACTGTCATCTCATTCCTCAGGTATATTGCTGCTTGTTTGAATTAGTAGGAATATAATTATATATTTATGTTCTGCAGGAATTAGCAGTGTAAGGCTGAATTTCTAAATATCATTTTTGAGATCTTATTTGTAAGGAAGGATAATTGATTAGGTTCTCTTCATATGCAAATAATTCACCATTAATACAATTAACTACAGGAACCACAAACACTAGCTTTTCTGTCCTTTTAAAGGCACTATTATTAATTCTATGGAAGATGTCTTTTAGCCACTTACTGAAGTCTAGAGACTACACTAAAAATGCTACAGAAAAGTTATTGTGCTCTATTCAATTCTCTCTTCCTTTGCATGACTAATTTTAACTTATACAACAACTGGTGTTTAGGAATTCAGAAAAACTCAAATATTTGCTGGAGATAGAGAAAAAAAATATACTGTCCCATTTCATTGAAAGAGACACTAGGTTGCATGAAGAAATATTTTCTTTTAAACTTCCTAAAGTTTCAGCCTTTCAATTTAATTGCATTCCTGCATGTTCTTGAATTGTGAAAAAGGATAAAGAATTGATTTAATTTTGTCAAACAATATGTATACTTCTACAATATTATTTCCCATTTATCTCCTCTTTAAGCTAATCAGCTTTTAAAATTACATTTATATTGCTAATTTTTTTGCCTGTCTCTAAAGTGTCCTCTACTTAAACCATAGCTTTTCTGAGTTAGTAAAAAAGAACATGACCTCTCCAAAAGGTCTCCCAATCAATGTACATAATAAATTTGTAATATTTGCAGTGTTATTTACATTCTTATATCTTCACAGTACATCAGCTCTTCTGAATGCCACTGTACAACTTTTGACTGAAATGTTACCCCTGACATTTATAGATGGAATTTACCTACCCAGTGGTGACTGGCATACCACTAGGGAGAGAGCATCTGTATCCTTCTGATCCAGGGGCTGCCAGGAGCCATTTAGATCTTTTTAATCAGTCCTGATTAAGGCAAGTCAGATGACTACCCTCAAATTTATCACTGCCTCTAAAGACCTTGTAGCTGCCAGTAGCTTGGGCAGCTCATGCAAGGGATTGTCTTGGCCACTCGCCTTCCCTCTGCACTTGTGAGGACTTTGCAAGGGGAATTACACACTGTCTCTACATAATCTATCCCAATTTTTCACTGAGTCAAGTGTGTGCCCAGAATACAATTTTGGAACTTCAGTACTGTGTGTAGATACCAATTAAACTCATTGTTAGTGAACCCAGCTTCTAAATCTTAGTGCATTCATTTAGGGAACCAGTAACAGAAACCAGCTCCTGCACTCTCAGCCTGCATGCAATTGAAATAGAATTTGATTATAAATAAATTAAATTATAAAAGTTGCTCAAAAAATCTGCCTGTAATTTTGCCTCATGTATTTAAAACAGCAGTAGCTTCCACTACCAAGAAAGATTTTCTTACTGCATCCAGTACATCAGTAAAATGTACTCAGTCTTGCTGCTTTGATTTCTGTCTTGCCACTAGACAATTATGTGTATTGTTGTAAGTCTGCTAGATTTCCTAAAAAGCATTACATTTAATCTGCCTTAAAATGACTTCTCCATTTCTTAGCTAAGAGAGTATAAGAAATTTTGGAAACCAAGAGTTGTTTACAGTAGCTTCACGCCCATTTTCCCCCAACAAGACCCTACAAAGCTATGCACCAGCAGAAGCTTCTGTCTAGCAGACTAAATCTTCCATTACATAAATCAGCTGGACTTATGTTAATTATTTACTGGTGAAACAGTGTGAAACAGAACAGTACAATCTGGAATTAAGAGATACATCTCTTAATGAACACCTGTAAATGCTTTAATAGAAGAGAGAGAGGAGGACTCAAGAGATCCACCCAGTGGGATCACCTATGAGCAGAAATCCCATTTAGCTTTGCTCAGCAGGAGAAAACAAATGCAAATGACAGAGTGGATCTCACTACAGGCTTGCAAGGTTATATGTATGGAAAGGAGAAACAGAAAAATTACTGTACCCAGCTGGTACTGTAATAACAGGAAAAAATTCTCTTGCAGAAAATTGTCCTAGATAGGTACTATACACTGAAATTGTTAAACAAATCTAGCTGTGTTTTGATGTACCCTCTGCCCTTGCACCATTGTAATGACAGCTAATACATGGTGGGCTGCTCTTTTCCATTGTTTGCCCTGGTTTTCATGCAATACAACACCACCATCCCATTTCATTTTTTATTCTGCACATTTATGCTGTGACTACATCCACCAAAGGATCCATTTTACCTCTGTACTCTAAATGAAGAATGTGTAAATTAGTACTGTTCACTAAAAATCAACATGCTTTTCAGAGTGTACAATATTTATTCTTCTTAACCTGGAATAGCCTATTCCCAAAAGCAATTAACATGCCTTATGCTCTTTCCTCCTCTCCTCCTAAAATCACCACAACGAAAACTAGAAATTAGATCTTCGTCTTGGTATGTTTTATCCAAATGCCAATGCCCTAGTTGCCAGCTTTCTAGCAAAATTATACTTGATAAAAGTATACTAGGTAAAAGCCACATTCATATATTCCAGCAGTTTCTGCTATCTGTGGTTTTTGTTTTCTTTTAAGAAATTAAATATGCCACTTTTCCTTGAAAAGATTGCTTTGTTCTGATTCTGAATATGTACTACAGTTTTGCAACTTGAATGAACTAATCAGCTGTGAATTTTCTAAGTAGAATTTGAACATTACCAGAGTAATAAACATACTGCAATATTTTTTTTTAATTTCAAAGAAACAGTTTCTCTGCATATAAGCTCCAAGACCTCTAACAACTGAAAACATAAAGCTTTTACTTGTGTTCTTGTTTAGAACCTCAATTACTATGACAGATTTTACAAGCATTTTGTCATAAGTAATCATATTTTCTCAATCCTTAAACTGCACTTAATTTCAGTCTTCTTTTTTGAATTTCACTTAGGACTGGCTCACAAATCAGAAGCAAGGAAACAATGGTCTTCATACATACTTGTCTTAAAAAGTATTAAAGATTTATATTTCTTGTTCATACAGATTCCTTTTAATTATATTATTTATACTAGGCAGCTTATTCACCAAGTAAAATCTAGTTTTCTAGCAGTCCATTGAATGCAGGGCAGCTTTCAAAGGTTACCACTGCCAAAGGATAATAGAAAAAAAAAAAAAAAGAGAGATAATCAGAGCCTCTGGAATAATAATTGGCAAAAAAAAATGTTTCTGATGAAAACAATTAGTTATAAGCACTACGAGTTGAAATTCAGTTCAGTGTTAAAGAGACAGTTTAGAAGCACATGGTACATTTATCACAGCTCCACAGACAAGTTATTGAGCTGTCTGTGAAAAACAGAGCCAAACAGGAAAGCTTTCAGCAGAAAGCAGTGGTTGAGGTCCTTGATTGATAGAGTTAGATGATGCAAAGCTGTCTGATGGCCTTTCTGCAAAATAAAGTGAAGGAACTCAAGGTCTTTCATGACGATCTCTGACCACAGATGAACAGCTACTTTATTACAGTGCAGATTGAGGTTGCACCTTAGTCCATATTCTGCCACTTTTGGATGCACACGGTTAACTTCACCAACAATCCACTGTGTTTAACATAAGTGTCTGCCATCTTTATACGGTTTTAAAAGGACAGCAGATTGCAGTAGTTAAAAGCTTAACTGTGGTGATTGAAAAAATATAATCAGTTTTATCACAGGGTTCTTATTGCAGTGATAGGGCTGATTGTTCAGGGAAAAGTGCTTCATTTAAAAGATACAGCAAAATCCCTGCTATGCATAAGAGCCAAAATCTGCTTGTGCTGCCTTCCTCAGAAACGGACTGATTTACTTTTTCCAAAATGTAAATCCTATCTTCCTAATGACTTGGGGGTGGTTCCATTTTTCACTGATATGATGCTAGAGAACACATAGAATCATCTATGTTTACCTATCATAGAATACACCTTTGCAAAGACTGAGGATGATTATAGCACATTTACTTTTAGCAGAAATTGAATACTTAATCTCCATGCTCGTGATATTTAACAAACATTATTTTTTAGGAATAGATACTACCTCACCAATATGAAGTACTTACAGCCACCTAAACAATCCTGACTTGTGGGGCACAACTCAGATATGAGTAGTGACTTCTTTCCATAGTTGAAGATATTTTGTTTGGGGTTCTCATTGTTTGTGATTCACACTGGCTAAGGCTGTACTGCCTCTTTCACTTGGAAGTCCAACTTAGAACCAAATACTGTGACCCAGTCACTTCTGTACTTCCCACATTGACTGACACTTCAGATTCTAGAAAAGCGAAAAATTCCACAAAGAATTTTTCAGAGTATATGAGTTTGATTCTGGGCCATATTTTAGTTAAAGTTCCTCTTAGCATAATTGGCTAAAGCAACTTTCCAGAAGTTACTCTCATTCACTCTCTTCAACTGTCCTTTGAAGAAAAATATGTTTTCAGACATTTAAAGTCCTTTTTCCTTAATTGTAGGTCTCTCTCCCTCACTGACAAGGCCAAAGTAGTGTCCTGGACTAAACAGCTGTTGCAGGCTCCTACCAGATGAACTATTCCAGTCTAATGAATTTTATATTTGAAATGCTTCAATTCATCCTCACATTCATTTGTAGACCTCACTCTGGGTTACTCTCTCAGCTTCAGTGCTCCACTGTGAGCATCCTCAGAGCAGAACAAGTTACAGTAAAGCAGTAAGCATCTCTCCCCATGAAGTGTCTCAGTAAGCAACCAAAGTGGCATTGACAGCAAAAACCTCAGTTCTAACAAGGACAGGTTCATGTATTCAGTCACTGTCTACAAGAATTATTCAGTTTTCTAACATTTTCTGTTCTGCAGTGATGAGTCTTGCTAATACCAACACATCTATTCCCCCTGTCTTCCACAGCTTTGGTTTTAAACTCTGTTAATCACTACTCCCCAAACTCTTTTCCTCAGAATAGCTTTTTCTTTCCATTACCTTAGTTTAATATTTACTTTAGAGGCTGCTGCCTAAATTGTCTGGTTATGGAATTCAATGTGTCATCTATCAAAGGACTGACAAGAGGAAGCTTGCCCTGAAATTCTGACTTTTGAGAGGCAAGTTTTCAAATGCATTTAGAACTACAATTCTAGCACTTATCATTGGCTGCACACTTCAATATGAAAAGTGTTTTATTTTGTTTTATTACACCACAACAGCTACCTAACTAGGCCAACATAACAACTGTGAAACCAGTAACTGATGAAGTAAAGAAAAGAAGCTGAGACAAAATTAAATAACAGCAGAATAGATGCCAGAATTCAGTGTTCAAAATAAAGAATGGCTTACTTCAGGAAAACATGTAGTTCTCTGAGGTATACAATCAAAGTGCATGCAGTACCTATGCTTTTTAATTAAAACATGCATACACAAAAATATGATCATTAATTGAAGTCTGTGTGAGTATTTTTCAGGGTTTGAATTCACAGAACTGCCTAGCTCCTTTTTCATGGTTGGAGTAGCATACAGATATTATGACCTATGTAGTCAGCTTTCAAATCAGTTATTTTACCATTTTGAAAATAACATACACCAGTAGTATTTTTAAATTGCAACATTTTAAACAACCTCACTTGATATTGTTTGGTTGGATCTCTTTTGACTGCTGGTAGGAATTCTGCAAGTCTTATGCAAAACAGAATTTAGAGTATTATCTAGGCTTTTCCTCCTGTATCATACAAAAAACTCCTCAGAACAGTACTACCTCATAAAAAGGAAGATGCTCTCAGTTTCCTGGGTTTGATACTGGTCCAACAAAATTGATGAAAATAAAAAAAACACTGAGTGCTGTCAATAGAGACAAGCACTGGGAAATAATAAAAAAAAAAATTTCAGTCTTAAACTTTACACTGATGTTATGTGTTTCTAAGCACAAATCTGTAAACAAGTTCTAAAGCATTTAATATTATCTCAAAGTAGTCTTCATCTCTGATTAACATTAGGAACACTATGTTTTGACACAGTAGAGGCTGAACTACAAAAAGGATTGCTTTATTATACCTTGATTGCATAAGTTCAATCTTGAAATAAAAAAAACGTTTAAAAACAAAACACCATGTCTGGTTGATATAAATAAAGGTGTTTTAAAAACATGTATTGACTTTTCCATGTTATTAAGCTTTTTAGGTGAATCCAGTTGTTAAATGGTTGTTCTAGTAACTGGCCTGTCATCTGGAAATGTTCTTAGATTGTTTTTTTGACACAATGTCCCTGCAGAAAGTTGGGCAGTGTGACACAGAGAGCACAGGTTTGCCTATCACACTGATTACTTGATGTAATAGTAAGCAAGCTTAAGTGAACTGTGTGTCTTCAATCTTTCCAATCACTTAGGGATGGGCACCAGAGGATACCATCCATCATCCATGGCCTGAAACATATGGTGCATCAGCAATCTTACCCTGACCTAAATGATAGTAAAAGCTGCTATGCTGTTCACAATAAGGAATTGTTGTCCACTGAATTACAGGATTGTGATTAGATTGCTAACATGGCCAACTTGATGTATAAGTGAAGTGTCCAGGAAAGATATTCCCTAGGATCCTTTGAAGATTAATTTATACCCTTGAAATGTGCACCAATCACAGAATGAAAAAATATGTCAAGGTATTTTTCTTGTGAACAAAAAAAGCACTGCAGTGGTAACAGCTATTAATTTATTTTTGGCAGTTTTAGCCAACAGAATTCAATAAACAATGTTCTTAAAGGTTTTTGTTTTGTTGCAAGGTTTTTTCTGCTACTCTTAAAACCACTGAGTTCTACAACCTCTTTTATAAGGGGGGCAGCTCCCCTTCAAATGCTATTCTAAAAATCTCATAAAGAATTGTAAGTATTACAAAAAGGCAGCAAGAAAAAGACTGAAAATTTTCATTTTGTATTAAAGTACAACTATGTAATGGATATATAAATATATTGGAATTGTATGTATCTATTTTTAAGATTAAAAACATACATATCTGACCACTGATCCGAAAATTATAAGTTTTGTCTCTCCATAAATTAGATTATGCTTGTCATATTATTCATTCATCAATTTAGGAAAAAATCACCCACATCACAGAGCTAAGGCTTCAACTGCAATATCAACTTTGGTGTGACTCAAGGCAGGGGGAAGCAAGGAAAGGGGAAGTTATTACTTCAGAGTAGCTCTTTCCCTTAAATCCTCTTTAGGTAGCAAAACAAATAGTGAAAAGCACATTTAGGAAGCACAGGCAAAGAGTGAAAAAAGAGCATTACCTTATAATAGCTATGAGCTGCATTAGAACATAACTAAAAACCAGCATACATACATACCCAAGACCATTCAAAAACCTCCTCACTCCAGGCTGAGGGAAATTACTCCCTTATAAGGCATGGAACTTTAAAGAAATTGTTTCACAAATATGTCTGCTATATAAAATTATCATGAGAAGCCTGGAAACAATGGTCTACTCTGCCCTATCTGCCAGTCTATTTTTTTTTTTGGTGACTTGCTTTGCTTTTCCCAGAACAACTGAGGCAGATATGCCTGCTGTGCCTGTTAGCTCAGACCTTCTGCTGGTGCTTTAACTTTATTTCTAGTGTGTTTGTCACTAGCATGAGTCCTGAACCACATACAAGTCCTATTTTTGAACATTCCTAACCAGGCAACTAAACCAAGAAATTTCATTACATAAAAGCACAGGTTTAAAATCATGGACTTTTTTTTTTTTTTTAACACTATTCCCCAATATAATCTGCTGGCAGAAGTGTAATTCATATAATATACTATATATCACACCTTGACACAGATAACAATGGTCACTTGTGAAAGAGGCTCCTATTGAACCTTTCAAGGGGACTTATTAATTAATAAATTCTTTCCTGTGCCATGAGAATAGCCTTAATCTGCTAAAAATATCTGAGACATACCTAATAGAACAATCAGCTTAACATATTAAAATGCTACTTTTCAATGAAAACACAACCTAGGACCAGTGTCTGCTTAACTTATACAAAAAAAACAGATTGTTTTTTGTTCCAAGACAGACTTATATTCATTGCCAGAATTAAACTTGACAGTTTGGTGAGATGCAAAACCCTGACAGTACTTCATGTCTTAAAGAAACAGAAAAATTTTAGCATTAGCATATTATTAATACATTAAATTGAGCTTGCATGCTTTAATTATGTCAGATAGGTTCTGCTTCTCTCTCTTCTGAATAAAAATGGAAAGCAAAAAGGAAATATAAAACCTATTCAGATAAAAGGGTGGTAGAGAGAAAAGAATACACAGACAAGCTACTAAACAGCCTACAGGAAATACTTAAGGCTCCTACTTCACCCTCTTCACTCGGCTATCTGAGCATCTCCTAGTAGAGCAGCAGGTGATGTGACTAACATCCATCATATGAGAACAATACAGGCACCTGTTCTTTAGGGAATTAGTGATGCATATCTTAAGTGTGATATAAGTTGGATTTTTCCAAGAGTAGGAAGAAAAAATGCCTTTGCTGAAACACTTGGAATTTGACAAAAAACTTCCTCGGATACACCAAAAAGGTTTCTATATTCTTTCACTTTTAAACAGTCATCTTTACTAGCAATGCAAATGAAAAACAGACATGATCTGAAGCAAGGCAGGACACTTGGTGGACATAATTTTAATCCTTAAACTAAAGAATATAGTGAAACATTAAATATGAACCAGTCATGAGAGAATACAGAACAACTTAAGTTTCAGAATCTGGGAGTCATCAAGTGCTGATTGGTTCTGTGCATCATGCAAATATGAAATACTATTTCTATTTAATGATGCTTATTTGCTTTGAAACTACACTGAGTTTACTTGTATATAACAAAGAGAAACAGATTTTGTACACATGAAAAATGAAATACAAATAGATGCATTACGCCGTCTAAAATGTGTACAGGTGCAGAAGTGTGCCCAGAGAGAAACTCTCTGTCCCTCCTGAAATTTAACAGTTCTGTTGAGATACATTCTAGTAGTGATGGATATATATGTACTTCCAACTGGTTCAATATTTTCTTGCTAAGCTTGGTAGGCAGGAAAGGCTTCTTTTGAGCAATTTCCATTTTTTGTTTGCTGAGACAGATGCCTTGATCTCATTATTACAGGCAAGCACTGCTCAGTTGTGCTAATCTGCCGTGTGTTAGCTGGGACTCTCTACTTCCATACTAATAATGACTTGTATAAATAAAGTCGTTTTACCTTTCAGCATGTTTTTCACAAAACACATAATGAAAAATTTCCATCTTACTGAAAACTATTATGAGAAGCTGGAAGTAATTTCTCTTTCTGCAAGGATTTTTTAAACAAACAAAACTTTTAAAACATTTAACTTGTTTTACTGCCAGATAATATTAGTAAAACTGTTGGTTCAATATTTGCGTGATCTTAATTTTATAATTTCTTTCCAAATAAGGTAGGTCAGTCTGTTATTCTGTAATTCAAGGACAGAAACATTTCCAATATATATAGTTATAGACCAGGTTCAGGAACCCATTCTGTATCTCCTAAAAGGTTAAAAAAAGGTAAGATGCAAAATTCATTAAAAAGAATCTTCTGCAATAAATCCAATTACATAACAGAAAACTAACCAAAGCATGACAAAAATTGTTAACTGCACACTGCAGATTGCCCTGCCTTCCCTACAGCCCAGTACAAGCCATAGGTAACTGCAGTCAAAATGTCTCAGCAAGATTTTATTCCCCATGATAAGGAAAATTCAGGCAACAGAGCCTGAAGAAAATATTGCCGAACCCTTGCAAGCCTTTTTCAAGCATGGCAGCAATATAACCATGTAACATGGAGAAGAGAACTTCTGTCTGGGGAATCATCCCTTTTTCCATGCTGTTCTGAACCACTCCTTTCTCAGAAAGGCATCCAGCTCTACAATCTTTCTAGGGTAGAACCTATTTAGATATTTTCTGTCCTTTGGTACCCATAGTGTCGTGCATGAATATTGATCAGCAAAGAAATTAATAAAAATAGTATCCTGAGGGGGGAGATTACAAAACATCAATATAGCACAGAAAAACTCGAGATGGTGTCTTATAAATATGAACAAGGTATTCTGATCCTGTGTTATCTATGGCTGCTAACACTGAGTTCAGTTTCAGTACATACTATACACAGGAGTACTTTTTCCCCCACCTCAGCCTGCTTCTCATAATAGACCCATGTAGAAAATCTCCAGCTTTGTAAGAACTATTTACACAAAAAAATCCTAGGGGAAATGCTAGAATTTAAGTACTCTATTTTTGCTATTTTATTCACAAGATTTTACAGAAGCTGAGTGACAGAGAAATAGGGAAGCATCATTAAGCATCGTTAAGGCCTATGTGTTCCTTAACAGTGTAGACAATAAAGAGGGCAGAGTCTGAGCAATTAGAGATTGATTATTACCAAGTTAAAGTAGTAGGACAAACTTCAAAATATAACCATACCAAGGTGAAAACCATCAGGTTTTGTTCTACCTTTGTGAATAGAAAATTAATTAACAAAACAAAATTAATGCTGTTATACAGACACAGATTGATTAAAAAGGTGAGTATGACACACAAGAAATTAAAACAATACTTTGCAACTTATACACTTATTTCTTATGGTATGTTCTCATGTCTTCCAGTTCTAAGGGTTTATTTGACCCATGGCTCTGTTTGCTAAATTAGTCACAAGAAATCCAGGGTTCCAATTAAACTATAAGGATTACAGATAATATACTATCAGCAAGTCTGAACACTGTGTTTAACTAAGAGCAATGATACAGGTAAGGAGACATTTAGACTAAGTAAACAAGATGTGACAAGGAGTGGCTCCTCAAAAGAAACCCCAAACTAAACAAACCCTAAACCCAACTAAATAACAAAAACAAACAAACAAACAACAACAACAAAAAAACCAAAACAGTAGAAGACAGTCTTAGAGGAGACAAAGTAACAGGGAGTATTTGCAGTTCCCCCACTTATTATTTTGAAGCCCTAAATCAGAACCAGCAATGAAATCTTTCTAAGATTAGCATTGCACTTTGCCTCACCAAATGAACTTCTAAATAAACAGAAGAGAGTAAAATTGAACCAATGATAATTTTATATGTCTGTATTAACAGCTCCCCTTCTCCCAAAGTATTTACTTTTAAAGATTTAAATAGAGAATTACATATTCTTTGCATTCAGTAAACACTGAAAAAAGCACATGGAAACCAAAACTGTCTAAAGTTTATTGTGCATTTGAATTTAGAATATATGTTATCCTTTTGCCTCCTTGACCAGTGAATGCTATCTTTCCTAATGTTTTGTAGGAGTCTGAGATGGCGCCTTTAGAATTTGATTTTGTGTAAAAATACACACCAAATCTGATTTCTGCTACATTAAGGAGTCCTCTGGTAAAATACATGAAGCATGAAATGAAATAAACTATAGTTCTAGAATGAGTCCTTAAGATTACTTCCTTTAGTACTTGACCACTAATATTAAAGACTACTGGATCAAACTACAGTTTTAATTGGATATATAGGACATGATACAGTGGTATAGTTAAACTGCAAGTTAGATGCTAAAAAAAAGCATTGATTTGTATTCTTTTACTGGAAATATCTGTAATAGGAAACTAGGATACAATACACTCATTTTTAATGCATATTCCGTACAAAGAAAAGCTACTGCTGTCACCAGGTTATGCTCAAAGTCCATTCATCAAATAAATGTTAGATTAATTGGTTTGCTGTTTCTCAGTCTAAAATGAGATTACAGATTAATCTAATTCTCATTAATAGTGATGAAATGTTGATTATACATTTCTTACATTGCTTATTGCTAATGCACACACACAAAAATGGCCTGCCACATCATTTTTTAAAATAGCCTGATGTCTAATAATTTAATGAATTGTTATGTATAGCAACTTGCCCAAGAGCAAAAGTATCAGTTCCACCTGAAAACTTTGTTTTATTGGATGAAATGTTTGTGCTAATAAGAAGATCAGATAAGATAAAGAAAAGAAATTTCATTGTAGAGGTAATTTTTAACATTCTTCTTTCTTGGTAAGTAGAGAAAGTCAAAGATGGGAATGTAAAGGAATAAAACAGGCTGGAAGAAATCCAGGTGGAAGATGTAACATGCTAGAAGAGAGTTACACTGGAAAAATATGAGAGATATCAGACAGGAAGATATCTGGAGCCAAAGTCAAAACAGCCGAAAAGCTGCAAGAAAATACAGACATAGTGTTGGGTTCAGATGGGGTACATGGATTCATAACTGCTTGTGCATTTAATGGTCTGTTTTCTCAAATTCTTTTGATTCAAAATAATGCACACTGTGAAAATTTCCTTATTTCAGTTAATCTCAATAACCTCTGTCACACCAGAAATGGGATCAACTTCTATTCTTTCATTTTTTAAATCAGCAACCAGACATGATTTACACTGGAAAACTGGCACTGTTTTGTACCTGATCACAGATAGATTGCCATGCATCTATTATAATCTTCTTCTCCACATTCCTACCTTTTCTTTTTAACCCTGGTTCCTTTGTGTTGCATTCTCCTCTTCTCTTTAGCCTTTTGTTTTTTAGAAATGCTCCCATGAGTTTGTTGTGCATCCCATTACCTCCTCACCCCTCCCCAACAATTCCTGATCGTATAAGCAGTCAATTCACAGGAGAAGAGGAATTTCCCAAGAGCTGCACTGGTAGCTTTCATTTTCTGGTTATGTGCATTTCTAGGACTCCAACGTATTTTGCCTGGACACCATTTTGCAGATTGTGTTTGATTACTGGATTCATAATTGATGACTGGATATGGAACCCAGCCCCAGCAAGGCAAGCAGTTCAAAGCCTGAATACATTACATAAATCACCAGCCCAAATCCAAACTGGAAACATAGTAAGGGTGATGTAAGGACATGAGGACAGATGTACTTTTATCTGAATTCAAAGTGTTAGACCACAAACTGATTCCTCGGATTCTGTTGGAGTTTTCTGGGCATTTAGTATCTCACCAGAACACAAATAATATAAATTACATGAACGTATTTATAGTGAAAAAGTGTCAATGCATTTACACCCCAAAAAGTTACTTCCTCCAGTAGTCAGGCAACAGAATTTTTCATTAAAATCTTGCGTAACCTTTGCTGGTACCAGTGATCCAAACATGCTAATGCTCCATGCCAGGATTATCTTTTGGGTCTTTGTTTAAATACAGGGTCAGAATGTATATCTGGACTAATATGAAAAGGCAGTAGGTTGTAACAAGATGACACTGTGAAAGAATATATCAGAGACAGAACAACTCTTCTCTTTGGCTGCACTTTCTAGACAAAACCTTCAGACTTAGCAAGCAGGCAAGGAGTTTCATTTGCTATACAGAAGGACAGACACAGAATTACTTCCTAAGAGCTGACATAAAAAAGTCATCTGTGGCTGGACAGATTGTGAAACCCTGACAATGGAAGTGCTCAAAGCCCTGTGCTGCAGGTCACTATTCCTCTCTAGTGAACAGGAGTGGTTATATCCCTCCTTTCATTGATTTACCATTACTGAACGGATTCCTCATTTTAACAAAACATATTGTTATATTCTAGATAAGTCTTTGACAATTCTTTACACTAACCTATGGAATTCAATTGCCACCATTAATTTCAGTCTGGTATTTATCAGCAGAAGCTTTTTTCCTGCAAGAACCAATTTATTTAATTGAATAGTTTAAAGGGCTCCAAAACCACATACAAAAGATGAGGTTATAGCTAATAGCTTTCAAATATACTTAAAAGCTTGAATCATTAGCAGATGCTTTAACTAGAAATTTTTAAGTGCAAGCCAGAATTTATTGCAAACTAGTCTTAGTGGTGTGATTTTTCACATTTCATTTTTTCACAAATACAGGAGGCAGTTAAAATATGCTATATTTAGAAATATAGCCTGTACTTTGCTGTCCTTCTACTAATTCCAGTTTTTGACATTCCTAGAATATCACATGCATAATTTCTTCAATTTATTATCTGAGTATTAAGTTCTTAAACACATTTATCTCCAAAAATTTTTTAAAAGGTAAATAAATTCAGTTCCTCACATTTTACAAAAAACTGAGGGGTGCAATTCCAGAAGAACTGGAATGCTGTGATGCTGTTCCAGATAACAAATTTTTGGCTCCCTATGCATTAGAAAAAACAAGCATCAAAGGTTGGCACATGGGAAGCTGCTTCAGTGTAGTAGCTATTGGGAGATTGCAGTCCTAGAGACAGAATGCACCTGGAGGTGAGAGAGTCTCATTTCTAGGTCTTACCCATGCAAATATTTTGATATTTCCATGAAAAAGGAAAAAAATTCTGTAGATGGCTCATTGCAGAATGCCCTGAGGATAAGCAATGAGTTACCACTGAGAATGATACAGGTTCAGATCTACTCCAGGAGGGAATATCCAATTTCTTTGTGTCCAATCAGTGGGCTAGGGAATGACAACAGTGGTATTATCCACACACTTCTTCTGATCAAAGAAGTTCTGCACGTGACTGGGTATGGATTAAGAATGTATGTCATAAGATCAAACACTACAAATGAAAAATGAATACCAGCATAGCTCCTCTTAGCTTTATGCTAAGTAGATATAAAAGTGGATAAATAAATTTCCAAAAATCACTGCCTCTGACTCACATGAGAGTGGAAAACAAGACCACACTGACAACCTGCTAAATGGTTATTAACCTGAGATTATTGGTGTGTAGAAGAATGCAAGAAGGATACAGTCCAATATACATTTTCAGAATTATGATTAATGTCAAAAAAATTAGTGAAAACCTAAGCTTCTTTGAAGAACTGAAGAAAATCCTGCAGAAATCAATAGTAAGATTGCTATCAATATGTTTGGAACAGGTCCAGAATTATTATCTCTGACATTAACATAAAGAAATTGCAGCTGTTTGCATTTATATTTCCTTTTAGCAACAATGGAAGAACGAACTAGGACAGACCAGAGTTAACCCTTTCTCTGGCATGCGTTAAATGCACAATTTGGGTTTTTTTAATTCTTTATTTTGGTTTCTGGAAAAAATATGAGTTTGGTAACTTGGGTTTTTTCTTTTGGTTTTGTTGTGGTTTTTGTTTGTTTGGGGTTTTTATTCAAATCAGCAATTCTGTCTGTATGGAACCACAGAAAAATATGGCATTTTAAATTATTCATCAAGTGAAGCTATTGTCTACATCTGTTCACCCTTAACCATGAAGTAAGGATGCAGGAGCTTCAAAGGAGTAAGGACCTTTCTGACCAAAAAATAAGAAATTATATAATATACTATCAACTTTAAAGATTAAAACTGAATGACAAATTCTGAAAGTTTGGCTTTAAAAACCACCAAACCAACTTCTATTCACTTCAGTGGAAATTTTTTGAGGTAAAAAAGATTAAACATCTCTAGATCTAATCTATTATTTCCAATTAAAGAAAAATGCAATATAGTGCAATAATGATGGCTGCCAAGATTCAGATTATTTTACTTTGGATCAGAGGGCACAAAGCCAGTCCTGAATTGTAGCTTTAAAACCCAAAACAATATTTAACCTTTACCTTGATATCGCACAAGATGCCAACTACTGTACAACCCATAAATACAGAGTATTTAATAAAATATTACATACCTGTCAGATAAATTACTAAATCCAGATATAATCACTCATCTTAACAATTACACTGGTTGTGGACTAACTCCTGCATGGGTTTTTAGTAATTTCTGCATATCATTAAGCCAAAATTAGTTATACTCTTTCATATATTAGAAATCACAAAAAAATTTGTTCAATTCTCTACGAACTTATCAAGTTTTATGATACATATGACAAAACCATAAAAACCAAAACAAGAACACTTCTGCTATTTATTTACCTCAATAAATAATACAACAAACATGAGTAGAAATGAGAACAATAAGAAATCTAAAATAATATTAAATATAGCACAAAATCTCTTTTCCAATCATTCTGTATGTCTTCAGCCTCTTTCAGACTACATTAAGTTCTGAATATATTAAAAAATTGACTTTTCCTTACAGCATGTAGTTATGTAGTTCAGATCACGGAGTATGAAAATGACATAGCCAGTAGAAAAGCTTATGCAGATGGTTCTCCTAGTAAAGCAATTTTCTAGCTGTTTTTTGAATAAACATTAAATAATTAGGTTAAGAACAAAATGGCAGTAAAAACCATAGACATACAAACAAATCCCCCTTTCAGAGAGTAGAAGTAACTCCCCTGAATTCATGATGCTAGAATTAAACATCAATTGACTACTAGAATCATACCAGCACTTTTTATGTAACAAAAATGTTGGGGTTTTTTTTAATCTAGTATAGAAAGTTTTGAAATATACCCGAAGATCTAAACACATTTAGAGTTTGGAGACATCTGCATTTGAAACTTTCAGTTAGTTGCATTTTAGCTGTATATCTCTGTCAAAATATTTCATTGAAATACACCCTGAAAATTCAGAAAATTGGAAATTAAGTCCATACATGAACCTTACAGCTGGAGTTGCTTTAGTTACAATGCACCTTGGGCCAAACCACATAAATTAAATGATTTGAAACAATCTTCAATGTAAGCAAAGTATAAACTCATATATGACAATCATTGGAAGTGTTTTGCATTTCAAAATTATAGAGACACTTCTTTGTATTGTGGCCTGAAGCAAGTATCACTGATCATTTTTAGTATGCTGGAACAAGGATATTGGTAACAAATTTTCATGACAGACACACACACTCAATGAGATAATAAATTAGTTTCCCAAGTGAAGGCTCACTAATAAGATTGGATCTAAAATTTAGGTCACTTAATTTTAAGACTCAGCTAATGGGCTAAAAAAAAAAAAAAAAAGAGTATAACTTCATAACATAAATTCAGGTTCAATCTTTTTTACCATAAACATTAGCACCATTGTAAAGTTTCAAAGAGTAAGCTTCTTGTAAAATGAAATTATCTAATTGTAAAAGGCATTTGATATCTCCTTGCAGGGAGGTTATTTCTAAAAGAAAAATAAAATATTATGTATTACATTATGAAGTTATAAAATTTAAGCAATTAATTTTTAGAGCTGTGTAAGGTCTGATGTCACTGGAAAGGCAGATTTGTAAAACTTCTTTCCAATATGATTTATTGATTCTATTTCAACTACAGTGCTTCTTTTATTTGCAAACACCAGACCTATTAAACAATCAAAGAAACTTTACCTTTTCTTCTTTAGTATTCAGAGATGAAAGTCCTTTAATTCCTTGACAATCATATGAGAAAACTCCTAGCCTGATAAGGTTAGATATAGGTCATTTAGCCTGTCTCACACAGAAGTAAAGTATTGTGAACTCATACTCCCAGCTTGTTCTGATTACTAGAGGAAGTTCTTTTAAAATAATATACCAACAGATTTTCCATTTACAAGGCAAAGAAAATTTTCTGAAGAATGCTTTACAAGGTCATAGTGATAGAACAAGGAGTAATGTATTTAAACTGAAAGAGGATAGTTTTAGCTTAAATATAAGGAAGAAATTGTTTATTGTAAAGGTGGTGAGGCAGTGGAGCAGGCTGCCTGAAGTTGTGGATGGCCCATCCCTGGGAGTGTTCAAGGCCAGGCTGCACAAAGCCCTAAGCATCGTGGCCAAGTGAAAATGACCCTGCACATGGCAGGCAGTTGGAACTAGATGATTTTTAAGGTCCTTTCCAACCGAAACCATTCTATTATTTTTAACATATTGCAAATCCCTCTCAGTGTTTGGCAGGGTCCAAACTTACCATTTCCATTCTCTACTATGGCCAATGGCTCTCTGCAAATCGCTGTCTTTCTCAAGGGATTAATAGTCCTCTGAACTTCTGCCAGCAGCACTGCTTGCATTGCCTCAACAATCTGTCATAAATGCAAATTATTGTTGGATATCAGTACCTCAACTATTTATCTAAGTATTTGACAATTTTAACCAACTAGCACAAAATCTGGAGACTGTCCTGGTGAATGTCATTAGAAAGTCGACGTTTATTAGTCTTTCAGACAGTGATAATTATGTGTCTCTACATACACATTGAAAAAAAAAAGGTTAACTAGATAGCAATAAAATAGTGTAAGTTGTCAGTCAGGAACTGCTCCCCAATAAACATTCATTTTCTTTAATGTCAAATCTAGAATCAGTCACCTACTGCCTCCTTGATTTCAAGGATAAACAAATACTAACAAAATATATTAGTAAAGCACAAGGTAATAACAGCTAATAAGTATCTTTATTCTTTTTCCCTGATATGTGCAAAAGTGCTTGGTAGACTGAATAATGACCTTGTTGTCTTGGGTGACATTTTAGGATTCTTGGCATCTAATCTCTGATAAAATTAAAGAATGTTTTGTTATTAGTGGTGATGGTCTATTCCTCTAGCTCAAACATAACATCCCCATATTTTTTGTCTAACACATTCCTCAGACTCCTCTTATGCAAAAGGAACACCTCCTGGAGTTGTGAGCAGCCTGTAAAAGGCACTTGCAATAGCTGATGCACCTCATGTGGGCATTAGGACAATGCAGTGTGAAGACTGTCTCACTGTTTCCTTCTCTTTAGCAAAATGTTGCCATAAGAACTAAGGACATTTAAAAATGCAAAGAAACTTATATAGCACATGAAGGCCTTAGACAAAAGACCCCAAACCTTTGTAATTCTTAGTTTTAATTTCAGCATGGTGTATCTTCTCTTCATTTGGTATTTCCTTCAGAAAAAAGAATACCATTTTTCTCATTTGGGAATATATTAATTCTCAAGTACAACAGAGTGAATCTAAGGCTTCAACTTCAACTTAAATATGAATTCGAATTTAATAAAAAAACTTTAATGTATTTTATTATAAAAATTTAAGATTATACACTATTTATATTATAAAACGATTTTGAAATTATTTTAATTTTCACATTAATTGAAATTGATATGCAGTATCCACCAAACTGCCTGGAAGAGAGAATGAAGTACCTGTCCTCCAAAAACATCTCTAACTGCCTTTGTAAATTCAAATCATTAAGTGGAACAAAGGCTGAGGGTGTCCTTTGTGACAAAATCCTTTATTGTAGACAAATACACCATAGTCAGGTCCACAATGTGAAAGTTCACTGCAAGTGAACTCAGCCCTATGTGATTCAACATAGCACAAGCCTTCATCTTGTTATAATAGAACTTTATTTTACAGGGAAAACCAAAGGCAGTTTCCAGTTCCTCACATCTATACAGCCCTGAGCTTTGGGGATTACAGATCCTGACTTTGCAGCAGACTCTTGCAATATATCTACAATAATTAAGAAAGAGAATGAAACACAGACATGTTTTCATTGTCCTGGGGAAATTTTTGACCAAAAAATTCTTACAGAGGTACACAAAAGAAATCTGCTAAGAATCTGTCACTAATCTGGATCAGATGCTCTTTACTTGTACCATTGCTGTGCATGCCAGGCAGCATTTGCAAAAACTTCCTCTAACATCTTAAAGCAAAAAACTGTAACAAATGGCACAATGTGGTACTACTGTAGAGGCGCCTGTAGATGTCTCTGCATGTTACTTGACTGTGTCTGTTGTTTCTGCATTTCCACAGTGCTTGGTGTGGTGGTTTCATGCTTAGTTTTGTCTTCTCATGGAATATTACCCCAAAATTCATATACCTCATCTGTCCTTATCACCAAGTTTAAAAATCTTCAGTAGATTTTCCTGTTTCTAACACATAACAAATCAACATGAGTATCTTTCATTTTCTCTGATCACTTCCACTTTATCTTTAGTGGCCTCCTGGATATAAATTAGCTGCCTTATTGGCTACATTTCCTTTCATTTTTTCCTGGTTATTGTAATTGCTGTTGAAAATACAATGTGTTTTGTAGTTGGGATTGTTAAATGTGACAAAATATGCTGCTTCTTTGACTGAGGAAGCATAAATAGCATATGTCCACCTATAAATACTGATATTAAAAGTGAAAGGTAATTGTTTGACTCTGAAGCAGCAATAATACAGAATAATTCAAAAAAGACAAGGGAACAAAAGTTGAGGTAAGTTGTGCTGCTACATCTATACTAAGTTATCCTGGCTTTCCTTTCCACACTTTATCAATTACTTCCAAGGATAACTATTCTCTTTCTGGCGAGTGGGTTTAAAGAGAGAAGTCAATAGATATAACTCCTGGTTATTGCTCAGGCCATAACCTCTACAGGTCTGAGCCTTGCAGAAACTGCCTCCCAGGTGCCTCCATAGCACTGTCACATCACAGGGCAAAAGATTCACATCAAAACATCAACTTGAATGATCCAGCCTACTTTGCTCTAATTCTGTACAGTAATTGTCACAACAGTTGTCTAGATAATTCTACTGGACTATATCTTTTTCTTCATATATCTATCTGGAAAGATGAACACACAAGTTATTTCTGGGTGGGATAAGAGTGTGACAAGGAATGGTTATATTTTATCTGAAAGAGCAGCAGAACAGGTGAAGATGTCATTTCCTTTCAAATCATCTGGGCAACAGAAAATACTAAAAAAATATTTTAAAAGCATACATATTTTTAAAATTTGATTCAGAAAATGAGCCTTCAAGTTCAACAAGTCAGTAGACCCTTGATAAAACATTTGCAGCAGGCTTTTTCAGCAGTTTTTTTCAGTTTTATTGTTTGCATAGAATCTGTTACAGCACTGTAAGGAGATGACTAGCCAATAATTGGTATCTCCTTTGGGTCATGTCTGAGAGTCTGTATCCTTCATGGAAATCACAATAGAAAAAGTTTTTAAAAACAGTCTAAATAGTGATGTTTTTTGGTAAATATACATGAGTGCTTAATCAGGCTGCTCAGGATTAATAAATTGGCCATTAAATTGTGATTGCATAAATAAAGTATTAACAAAACCATGTTATTGTCAAAAAAAGCTATAATTGTGTATAAACTACTGGTCACTAAATATCATACCTACTACCAACATTTATTTTTTTTTTAATCTTTAAAGTTTTATGGCACTTTGGTGGCAAGCAATCCAAAATCTGTGCTACTAAGTGGGTTAACAAAGCTTAGTGCAGCTACAATGCTTTACCTGAATAATGTTAAAATTTGAGAAGCATTGAGAGCATGATTTTTTTAGTACTTGACAATTTCAGTGTCGTAAATTTAAAGGCTTTTCAGGTAAAAAAAGTGTGAGGCAGCTTATTCCATACCTTATCTTCCAGAACACTAACCTCCTGTGCTAGATGAGACCAGTATCAATGCAATTAACTGATCAGTAGCCAAATACACTCAGAAATAAAAATACCTAGATCTCACATATACAGTTATGCTACAAACACAAATTCCATAAATATATTAACTACTCTCTAAAGAGGTCAGCAAGAGGTTATATGCATTCCACATGACAATTGCAGTTATTGAGGTTTCAAAAGAAGACGAAAATCTCTTACTTTAAGAGAAAGGGGAGAGCAAAAGAATTCAGGAATAATATGGAAGATGTGAGACAGGAGGAATAAAATAAACAACTGATAAGCTCAAGATGAAATGCTAGAATCAATTGAAAGTAAATATTTGCAGAAACTATTTTTGTCTAACAGAACAGGGGAGTATTACTGCAGCACCCTTTCTCAGCTCTGGAAAATATTCTTTGCATTTGAAGTAGGAGAGAGTTGCATTCAATTTCAAAAGTAATATCATAAACTAGATTTGTAACAGGTATTTCCCCTTTCTGGAATAAAATCCATTGTGGTCAGAGTATAATATTTTGAGTTATTTATCCCTGAATATTAACTCACTCAAACAACTAGACAACTTTATTTAAATACATATTTTCAAAATGAGAAATGGTTTCTAGATTTCACTGCTTAGATTGTTTCACCACTGACTGTCAACTCTCAAAAAGTTACTAATCTCTCAAGACTTCAGATTCTTCACTAATAATAGGGATGAGCATCCTATTGGATCATCTGACCTGAAGAACCCATAATTACATGACTTGCAATTTGTTCTTAAAGACTGTTGCAATAATTAAAGACTCGGGATTTTTGCCCATCACTAAGGCATTTTCAGTTTCTTCTATAATAATACATTAATATAGAACACTGCCTTTATTTTGCCCTTTTGTATTCCTGGAGTCAAAGATGGCATTTTTTTATATAAGTTACATGTGGTTGTTAGAGAAGAAATAGCTCATTTTTTAAATAAATGCTATGAACAAGAAGACTTAGATAAAAGATTAGTAGGAAAGTTACTTTGTCCCATCTAAACATTTAAGGCTAAATAGTTTAATGAGTGGCATACTTCATACTGTAATACTAATCTGCTTTCCAAAGACCTGAATGGTATGACTTCTGTAATAGTTTCCCCAGAAATTATAACTATTAGTCACACTAATATTCCAATTACTAAATTACAGTAAAATGGCACTTAAGGATTACATTGCTACAAATGACACAGGCTATTTCCTACCTTTACAGATTGGTCATTCCAACAGCAAATGAGTTTCAGCAATGAAATGCTCCCAAAGTCTGGGGAATATCTGCTCTTACCTGAAAAACACATGTATAATTTATGAACTGACAATATATAGAGAGGGACACACACAGAAAAATATTTTAGCATTTTAAAATTTTCATTTCAGCCACATACTTGAAAAGATGGGAAAAAATGTTCTTAGAACATCTGATACAATAAGCACAAAGTGTTCAGACAATCTATTGCTTTAATATTTATTCTCATCCTAAATTAGAGTTGGGATTTTTTGTGGTTTTTTTCTGGTGTTTTGTTGGGTTTTTTTCTTTGTTTTGTTTGTTTTTTAAACAGAGGAATGATATCCAATGGAGTACTCTTCCATTACAATTTTCTAAATATATCAAGAATACTGCTGTCCAGTGTATCCTTTATGCTAAAGAACAAGTTGTTCCTAGAACCTCCAAGATCTGCAAGTCTTAGATCGGATTTTATTTTGTAAATCTGAACAACTGTATGAACTAGGAGATACGGCATAAGACTTAGATTACCTTAGATTTTTTAGGTTACTCAGTAAATCTATTTTTATTTTCATGAACATTGCAGTCACCACTTCCATGCCTTTCCCCTACTTCTTTTCAATTGTCACTTGATTTTATGTTTCATCTCTTTTTTCCAATGGACCTCTCTGCTGTCATTGCAAGTTCTACAGTTGGGGTGGATATTAGAGAAGGAACAGTAACTAATTTTTGATAGGGATATTAAGGTTTACCTACACAGCAGAGCATCAAGATTTGATGCAAAAGAATTTGTGTTTTCAGTCTAGACATGGCTAATTCTGTAAGAGGAACACTATATTTGTCAGGCAGGTAACATGTACTGACAAATGTCCATATTCTGTCAAGGTTTTTATTTAAATGTTCTTTGGTTAGTTACATACTGTAAACAAACCAAGGCTGGCTTGCAAAGCCAAGATTGACGAGCGATGGCCTGTGGGACATTAACAGGAACAGATTACTTTATTCTGCCCTGAGCCAGAAGTCTGAAGGCATTATTGAACAGTCAGGATGGCTCTTGTATTACTAAGGCAACAGTTTGCTTGGAGGGCTGTATATATTATTGGGTGGGCACATCATGGTGATGAGGGAGATGGGGGAAGGGGGTGAGGGCAGTGTTTGTCTTATTACATTGCTGTTTTTCTGATTGCTGGAAAGTGTCTTTAGAAACTCAGTGAAATGTCTTGTCAGAACAGGAAAAATATCATTGATTCCGGTTAACACTTTGTTTACACATTTTTTGTGATATTCACAGACGAAATAGAGTAATTCAGTTTCTCTGTTTGCAGATTGGACAGCATAAAGAGAAACATTTTTTATCATTATTGAAATTAAATTCTATATTTTAGCAACAAAAAGCATGCAAAACCAGAACATTTAAAAGTTAGTAGTGCCAATGCACATACTTACTGCTTGGTAAGTCCCCATAAAAACTGGGGCATGAAAGTGCTACTGCTTCTACATTTTGCCATTTCTCATGTACAGATTCTGGTTTCTGTGGACTAAAAGAATATGAAACTATTAAACAAAACCTGAACATATATATGAAAAATCTTTTGTATTAAAGTGGGGTTGGGGTTTTTTTACAGTAGGTACTCTGATATCAATTACTATCAACCCCATTTAAGCTTCTCCTCAGAAATCACTTGCTTTCTTTTTTCCTAAAACTTGGTATTGAAACATTCATAAATACACATCACTGAGAAGCACCATCTAAATGAGCCTAATAAGTTTTGAGCCAAACGTGAAGCTTTATCTTCAATATAGAAACAAATTCATATGTAAAGAACTGAAAAACACCATTTCCACAAAAGAATTTGTCTGGATTTTTTTCTAATACATAGAACAAAAGTTCAAGGGAAACTAAAAGCATTTTTTATGGGTTCCATTTTTTTTTTCCACAGTGTTAAATAATTTAGAGTATCGTTACAATACTTGGGATTTCAGTGGACAGCTACAATTGAAGAGACTAGTGTTGTACAGATGCTTGCTCTGAGTCATGAACTCAGCAACGTAAAACAAAGATATGGACAGTGGAGAAAGAAAGTGAAAAAAACCACTCCAAACCCTTGCACAACTTCTTTTAAATAAATCACTATAGCGATCTGCAAAAACTACATTTATGTGTCATTTAAAAAAATAATATATTTGTCTTTCAAATTCACTACAATGAACAGTGAGCCATAACATTTCAAAAGACTTTACAATACCAAGCAACTCTGAAAGCTTGCAGCTTGAGATTTTTAAGTCAGACACAAGTGTCAAAAAGTAAGAGAAAAATTCTTTGAACATCTTTTCTTGCCAGGTTCTTCCTGCTTCTGTCCCATTTTTATGATCTGATACATTTTGCTGCAGGTTCCTTTATTTTCACAGGCTGTGTCAAATTGCAAAAAACTGACAGACAGACACCAGAACCTGTGAGAACTGGTTCTAACTACTTCTGTAAATACTGTTGTGAATCAGAGTTCAGGATGTAGGTTTCTTTTCCTTTGAGCATACTGAAGTTTTGGATAAAGCAACTGTCCAAAGAGGTCTGGCTGCATACTGTACTTTTTGAAGGAAAACTTGCCAAAATAACATTTGTTAAAGATGGTAAGGTTTATGTCTTCACATATCCTAGAGAAAAATTAAAGTTATATAGCATTGTTCTTAAAAAAGAAGGGGGGGAAAAAAAAAAAAGGAAAATATTTTTCCTTGATGCAACTTTAATACTTATAATTTTACAGGCTATATGTCCCAAAGCCAGGATGTGCACATCTGGGAAAAATGTTTGATTCTGGTACACTAATTAGTTTCAATTACACAATGTCTTTCCAAAAGAGTGCTGCACAGGCAAGAATGAAGTACTGTTTTGCATGGAAAGGAATTCAGGTTCAAGCTGGAAACCTGAAACAAGTACTCATATAAGAGCTTGTATTGAGCATGGACCAATAGGCAACACCATTAGCAGCAGAAGTAACTGAGAAATGTGCATTTGCCCTGTGGGATGGTGCACATGTCTTGGGAGACAATGAGTGCCTAGAGCTTTGTGGGAGATGCAGATATTTGCTGCAAGATCAATATTTTCTGCACCCCCACCCTCTTGCCTTGGGGCCATAGCATCACCAACACTGAAGTTAATTGTCCCTAAAAAACTAAATACAGACCAACACTATGTTTGCCAAACAACAAAAAATCTGTGGACAATATCCATTGCCTGATTAGCATGCTCTATTTGGCTTGAGCACGTTATTTTTCCTTTAATGCTGAAAAAGCATTTAGTCAATAAATTTGCTTTGAGTAGCATTAATGTTATTTGGGATGGTCCTCAGAACATAAGGGCTGATGAGACGTTCATTGCCAGTAGCTGCCATCATTACTGGGTGCACTGTACTTCAGCTAGTATAACTAGGGCAGCCTATTCTTGTCTCTTATGTTTTATTTATCTGTGAAGTCAAGGGTTCCATGGCAAAGGAAGTATATTGCTTATAGGGAGTGGAACTCTAAACAGCACAAATGTGCTTAATGTACATCTCACTATGTGCCTAAAGAGAACTCGTTATTCTACTTTGTTTAAACTGCCTCTGGGAAAACTGGGTGTGAAGCTGGGTAATTCCAGTTCTTGCTCTTATGAAAAAAAAAAAAATCTTGCATCAGTTCTCATTTGCTAAACAGATAAATGTACAGACCATTATATTCTGCCCTCCTCTTCTTCAAAAAACATCTGTCAAAAAGCTCCAGAGAAAGAACATAAGCTCTATTAAAGAAGTACATATTTTAAAAAGTTTGTTTCATTTTTCATTTTTTAACCATTACAAAGGAAAAGAAGACTCAGAATACTCTTAGTTGGAAGGGACCCACCAGGACCATTAAGCCCAACTCTTAAGTGAATGGCCCATACAGGGATTGAACCCACAGCTCCAGTGATATCAGCACTGTGCCCCAACCAGCTGACCTGATCTCACAGTCCTACAGAAAGAGCTCAGAAGCTGAAAGTATGGAGACATACTTGGTGAAGATCTTCTTTCCAAAAATATATGACTGGCTGTGTGTTACCTAATAAGCTCTTCAGAGGTAAGATTTGGGGCAGGAATAATACCAATTTAATACTTTACATTTAGAGATTGCTCTTTTCTGACTTGTTCTTTGAAATCAAGGTATCAGCTTGGTGTTTTATTTTAAGGCATGCTTCATTTTTATGTGTTTTCGGGACAGAAAGGTGTAAACAAGTGCATTAGTGTGACTTGGAGAAATTGGATTTGGATGTAGAGACATTAGAAAATATAATCTACTCATAATGAAGAAGTTCTTACCTTTCGATTTCATCTGTAACTGCTGAGGGTGTGTTAATTATCCTGTTGATTAAAGCTATTCTGCTAAATAAAAAAAATATTGTTTCCAAGTCCCTTGTTCCATAATCATTATTCTCAGGTCCATCCTCCTTTCCAGATTGTCCTTCAGTCGCAGTAAGGTATTTGTTTGATAAATCAAGGACTCTTTTTGAAAACAAATTGAAAACTTCATGTTCTCCTAGCACACCACAATCAGTACATCTCCATCCTGGCAACATCAGTGAGAGGTGACTTTCATCTGACATAAGTCCAAAAGAAACAGGACACTGAAGCCTCAAGATATCCAAGTGTCCTGCACAGAGATTGTCTATTTCTTTGTCTACACCCCATGGTAGGAGACATGACAAAAGCAGTTTAGCTGTATCAGTGGCAATGTTCACATCGATGTTTCCTGATGGCTGCATTCTGATCTTTCTTGAACTCTTCATTTTCTTCCGTCTTTTCGTGCCACCACTTTCTTCCACAGGCCTAGCTGCAGTATTATCCCTATGAACTTGGTCTGAACAAACAGTCTCTGCCTGCCCATCTACTTGAGGTACAAAGGCAGCAGTTTTATTTCTTTTTAATGTCAGTGCCCTTTTCTCAGTAGTACTTTTAACTCTTTCTAGGGTGCATTGGTTGTGGAATGATTTTGATGACTTTAATCCATTGAGTTGAGATGAGAGCAGTTCCTCAAGTTTTTCCAGGTCAAATAAGAGAATATGAAAATTTGCATTGTTCCATTTTGTCTTAGCTGGTAAAATAGTAAAGGGCTGTTGGACGCAGCTTGTATCAGTCAACTGAAAGAAAAATATTAAATGCCCATACAAAAATCCAACAGTACTTTGTAATTTTCAAGATATCAATATAGAATTGCCTATGGAATAGACAAAAGCTATTGACTCTGCTAAGTTCAATTTAATTATATTTATTCAGTTTTGATTATGTAAAAAAGATTTGCCTCCAAATAGCTTAAGATACACAGAGACAT
This sequence comes from Oenanthe melanoleuca, assembly GCF_029582105.1. Classification (NCBI taxonomy): domain Eukaryota; kingdom Metazoa; phylum Chordata; class Aves; order Passeriformes; family Muscicapidae; genus Oenanthe; species Oenanthe melanoleuca. The sequence continues at coordinate 5,486,758 of NC_079344.1, read as the reverse complement.
CAATGTATAAATACTATAAAACAGGATCCTTAATGTCTTCAATTACACAGCCATACTATAGATTGCATGTGTCTTTGCAGAAACTCTAGGCTGGTATCTTTCCGAAGTCTCAAGCTAAAAGGATTTTTTGAATATTTTAAAGCATAAAACCTTTGTTTTTTCAAAATAGAGTACAATGCTGCAAAATTCTTGCAAACCCCGTGTGTCTGTATGCCTTTTTGCAATTTGCTGTATGGGATCTCTCTCTCTCTATATATATATATGGGATTTGTATGGGATAAAGACTATGCCTTCAGCTATTTCAAAACATGCAAAGATATCTAAAAGTCACTTCCTTCTGAGGTAAGTCAAATATCAATATGACAATAAGGAACCTAGGTAAATAAATCTCTACACTCACAATTAATTATCTTAGCTGAAAATAGTTAAGAGAAAAAGGCTACTACAATGTTTGTGAACATCTGACTTTATCTTGTGCCACAGTATTTCCTACCTGCATCTTTCTAGAATTCTCCTTACCTTTTCCCCAACTTCAAAGCCCATTCACAGTAAAGGCAATTTGTAAAGCATAATTTCAATTCTACATACTAACATGATAAATTCATATGGCTAATTAAAGTTGATAATAAATGCAAACACATAGTTTTTGAAACCAGAAGATTTGAGAAGAGCTACAGCTGCTCTCAATTTTAGACTCACACGTTAAAGTGTAGAAGTAACTTAATGATGATGAACTGTCAACTGAATATAAGGAAATGTTCAAAATAATCTTCATTAAAAAAAATTCCTTGCATTTTCATTATTTAAATGATGAATAGTCATTAAGAAGAAAATTTTACATATTTTCTTTTACCAGTGCACTTGGCATAGGGTGGGCACTATGCTGTGACAAACTCCAGTGGAAGGGATGTCTCCAGGCATTTTGAAAATGAGCTGATGAGTCCATACAGTGACACAACATCTTATATCATAATCCTGCTCCATCTACTGAAGAAGTATGTTTTCAGGGAAACACCAGAAGTGAGGGAATATAAACTCCTTGCTGACACTTCTGCCCTTTTCTTTAAGCATTTATGACTAGTATGTTCTTATTGTCCTGCACAAGCTTATGCTCTCAGCACCATATTTAGCCTATTTCACCTTTACAAGGAGACACACACATCAAGAAGTAACTTTTCATCTCAGTAATAGTTTTTCAAACAATCATGCCAGGTAATACAGAATTTTCCAGATCACTCTTAGTTTTGGTTTTCTTTTGATAATTTGAAACATTCCACTAATGCAAAAAACTTTCTGTTGAAAATAGTTAAATCTCAAAATAAACCATCAAGTTTTAGTAAACAGGGCAGCAACCAGCTCTTGCTGGAATGCAACATTATTTACCTCATCTCTCTCATGGTCACCTTACCTAACTCCTTTTACATTAAAAACTATGATATTATAGGGTTAGCTATTTTTAAACTTTTGATATTGTAGTACAATATCAAAACTGTTGATATTGTAGTACAAAGAACACATGAAAAGAATTGACTGCATAAACTCTATGTCATGTGACTATTTAGTTTTGAGCAGTAATTTTTTTGTTATTTTGTTATTTAGGCTTTTTGTTTTTTAGAGAATGATGCTCCTAAGCAGATGAGTATGTACTCTAAATACATAATCCCATTTAAAGATCTCCATAGGGAGTCATAAGTAAGAGATTATAACTGCTTGTTCAGGTTTTCTTTTTATCCCTTTCCTTTTTCCTTTTTAAAAATAATACATTGCAGTTAAGCACTAGGATTATTTTAATCTTTAATTATGCTGTTTCCTAATAGATAGCGAGAACCCCATGGAATGCAGACACTGGAATTCACACACTAGCTTTGATATTAATTGAAGCTATTATTATTTAGCCTATTATTTTCTCTTTCTGTACATTCATATTTGCTTGACTAACATTAAGAAACCTTTAGTGAAATCACTATCCAAACAAAGGAAAACAGCGACAATGTCAATCCATTGAGACATCTGCTGATGCTACCACATATGAAGTCACAATAAACAGTCATGGCTTATTGACATTGATCCTAAAAATGTCTGCCAAGTTATCTTAGGTCTCTGCCATAGGCATTTCATTCCAATGAAAGAAGGTGGGCATACAAACTTTAGACATAAAACACTATTTAGGACATGTTATTCTCTTTACAGAGAATGGAAAGACACCCATAAAACTTACTACAAACTAGAGAGCTGGAAACTGCATTTTTTAAATAATGAAAAACAGATCAACAGATATCATGTATTGGTACCTTTCCTTTTCTAGTTTAACATTTCTAGTTTTAAAGTTTATTTTTGATATGTACAACCTAGTGTTAGCTTCAAAGCAGAAAGTCTGACTACAGACTAAAATTATATCCTGAGACCTGTGCATCACTGAGCCACAGCAGAACAAGCTTTCTATATCCAGGAAAGAGCAAGATTGAGGGAGGCTTTGCAATGCTATTTTCCATGCATGGCCAGGATCCCCTAACACGTCTCCAGTTTGCTGCTGAAGGTGCTTGAGCCAGGATCAGACAAGAGCTAGAACAGATTATTGCAGTTGGAAGGGACCTACAATGATCATTGAGTCCAACTAGACTCTCCAAATGCCCCTTAAACACTCACTGGCTTGGGGCATTGAGCACCTGTCTCAGGAGCCTGTTCCAGTTTTCTGGCATGCAATTCATCACTGCTCCACTACAACCCTGCTCCTCTAGGTCTTTTCCCCTTTACTCATTCTCAGCACCCAAGGAGAAATTTTCCTGTGACTATGGGAAGGGGGCAGCAGGGGGCTGTGCTTACTGTGGCCCCCAACTGCATCAATATATGCCATAATCTTTAACAGATTTAAGACAGACCTCTCACATAAAAATTTCATGGGAAGCACAATTCAAGTGTTATTTTACCTAGCTGCCTTCTCATCTCTAAAGGCCTTCTTCCACTGGGATTCAACTTGTTCTGGGAATGGTATTCCATTAAAATACACACTTCCATTAGCTGACAGGGATTCCCATACTTTTTCAGCTCCTCATACGCATGTACTTTTTCCACATATCTGCTTACTTTACCAGAAGTATTCTATTGTGGGTTTTGTACTAAAAACAGACTTGACAAGAACAATCTTGACATTCATTTTACATAAAGGAAATAAAGTAGCAAAGAATCACAAGGTAGAAATTTTAGAAGGCAAACAAAACTCAAAATACATTTAGAGGCTGCCTTGATAGCACTGCATAGAAGTTGCTCAGTTCTCACAGAACAAGTAGTATCAATTCCTATGCCAAATAAGTTCAGAAGTATTAAATGTGGCTTTTCTTCCAGACTTTTGGCATTCTTTATCCACTGCACTCCCACTTGATCTCAAATACAGAAGGACAGAACTGGCAGAAAACTGGTCTCAAAGTTCCCAGTGCCTGCAGAACAAATCATGATGTACAAAACCTAAGTGGCAGCTATCCTGTTGATAGCTTATATGATGACTCTAAGTTAGTTTTTTTAATTTGGTAATATTCAAAGAGTTTAATTCTGTTCCTTTGAGCTTCCCCTTTAAAGGGACATATTTTGATTCATTAACACTGAACAAGTTCTATCCCCTCCTTTATCCATTGCTTGTCACTTGCAAAGGCTCAAGAAAACATTAAACAAATTGAAGAACTTATTTTAATGGTGCACTGCTGTCTGATTTTTCTTGAGGCCAAGGATTTTCTATTTCTGATTTGCTTGAGAGTTTTGGTTTGGTTTTTTTTTTGAAGTTATATACTTCTCTATTTTGACAGCAATTAGGCCATTGGCTTTTAATACAAATACAACATGACAGCCCACTGAAGTACATGATAAAACAGTCTTATCTGACAGACTTTTAAAGAGTAATTGTTTCATTATTAAGTATACTTACTATTACTAAATTAATGCAAACTACCATTAAAATACAAGCATCCTACTGTTTGCTCAATAAAGATATCCACTTGTACTCTGTTTTCAAACAAGATTCTTAAAACAATTTTTTTAAAAAAATGGAATCATCAAAACCCACCATATCTTAAAGGCTCTAGGAAGTTTTTGACACCATTATTTCTGAAACATGACAATGATGTTTGATAATACAATATCAATATGCTTATTTCAATGAAATTAACAATTGTTTTTGTCATCTGTGTTTATTGTAGTCTAACTTTTTGTTACACTACAAAGAAAATAGAAACCTTAAAGACTATATATAATGTCTGACTCAGTCTTCATTAACTCTGTAACAATCATCAACATTAACAGCAAACATTTGGTTTTAGAAAACTAAATTGTGGAGAACCTGTTACAGAAATGAAAGAGGAAGATAGTAGAATTTGTCAAACAAAATTTATTGATGGGTAAGAATTTTCTGTATCTTGATCAGGCCAGTCACTGGATTGTCAACAGAAGTTCAGAGGTCATAACTTCTCAGAATCACATCTCATCACTGATCTGGCTCTGGGCTCACAAAAAATAAGTACATCACACATCTGCTTGTAAAAGCTATTTAGGTACTCCTACCCTCCTGTTATATTTGCACTTCGTGGAAATTGAAGAACTGTTAACTGAAGCATGGCTACCACACCTAAGGGTCTTATACATTAACCTACATTGCCAGTGATAGCTCCATTTTATTCTACACAATGATGGTGGGAAGGGATATCTGTGTCAGCTTTTGTTGGATTTAGGTTTGCATTTTTTAGCTGTTTTTAACTACTGAATAGGTTAAAAGTCATCTCTTCTTTCAAATATGTTTTTCTCTTCAACCTTTTTAATGAAAATAGTAGCATCATAGAAAGCCCCTGCAAATGTGTCCCCAAAATATAAATCTCTCTCATGAATAGTTTTGCAAAATAGGAAACTTGTAACTGTCTCTTGAATTGTCACAGAAAACAAATACACACACAATGCACAAAATGGCTGGCATAGTGTAAATTAAAGCATTAAATTTATTTCTAAATCCTCAGAGCCGTCAGTTGCTAGAGATGGTAGTCGATAGGAGTAAAAAAAAAATTGCCTCCTTGAAATGTGCTTGGTGAACAGCAGCTTGATGATTGGCAGCACAAATAGAAGACAAACGAGAAAGCCTTCAATCTGCAGCTGATGCACAGGAAGAACATGGGGAGCTGAGTTTACAATAGAGAAAACATTACCAAGCTAATGGCACAGGCAATCGTTTGACCACCATGCATCTCTGATAGCAGCAGGGCATCCATTTTCAGTTAAGTGTTAGAGTACCTTTTTGCTTTCTCTGACCACTGCAGGGGTAAAACAACCCAGAGCGTGAAACCCACTGACTGGTAATAAATTACTATATTGGATACTTTTTGTTTTCTTTCAGCAATGACTTTACTGTGTATTCTTGCTATCATTACCAATTAAAGTGGAGCTCACGTTAGCAAGCTGTATCTAACTGTATATCAGTCCCTACGCTCCAATTGCTTTGGCAAGAATCACGGGGTCAAGAGGCTCCTTTGACCTTTATCAGCTATGTCTCTCTGACCACTCACTATTTGAAGCAATCTCCACTGAACAGATGGACACTTTTGCAGACTCTATAAAGCTTAGAATATAAAGATAAATGAAATTGTGTTTGGGGCTTCAAACTGGTTTATGAGCATAAAATATAGTTAGCAAGTTCCACAGAAACCTCAGATTTCAAATAGCACATCTTAAACCTATGCCATGAACAGAACACCTCTGTCTACTGAGAAATTGTATTTTTTTAATATATCTTCTACATATAAAATCAAAAACTTGATGTAACTTACTCATCTACTTAGCATTAAGTCACTTCCAAATTTAGGAAGCCTAATTTAGTTTGATCATTAAAAGACAAGCAAGAAGAAAAGCTAGTATAACCTTTTCCCATGACAGCACAGCATATAGCACATGATCAAACATCATTCAGTGGAAGAGTACTAAGACAGAGAGTACAGATCACTCATGTATTTTATGACTAGAATTTTGATGCAATAATTTAAAAAGCAAGGACTTTAAGAAATGTAAGATAGAACAATCTGAAATGAGGGTCCAAGTCTTCCCTATAAGAAACTTCAAATTCTCAAGGTCATGCTTCAGGAATTGCTAATAATTAGATAGAAATATGGTCTTTCAAACCGATTTAGATATTTGTAACTTAAAAATAATCTAAACATTGAATGGTGTCTTATTTCAGGTAAATCCCATCAGCAAACCTGCCTCCTTCAGTTCATAATCTTTTTACAAATACCTTTTTACAGCTACCTTATTTTCTTACTCTGCTGAAAGGACAAGCAATCTAAGATATGTGCAAAGATGCATTTATTTAAAAACAGTTACAAGCAGCAGGTATATAACTGAAGTAGCACTTAAACATACACCATACACCATCTCTAAAAGAACCTGCTGAGGAAGAAAGGATGCAAATTGTTGGCTACACTTTCATCTCCACATAGAAACCATATGCACTTCCTAATCCAATATTAGCTCCTATCAGCAGTCCACATATCACACCCCAGCCTTACCCTGCCCACCTCCCATGCTTCAAATTTAGGGAGCATGTGAAAACTTTGTCACTAAGAGTATCCATGGTCTCCCAAAGTGCACAGAGAGGCCAGGCCTACCTGCCAAAAAAACAATCCTGGCCTCATGCACAGGGTGAGCATCACACAGTTATGGTGTCACTATCCCAAGGTCATGCATTTTCCTTACTTTCAGACACTTCACCTAGTCATAGGACAGAGGATCCTGCGATGAAGGCATTCAGAACTTTTTTCTTATTCATTTACCCTTTTTATAGCTCAGTACTCACATATGAAGAGCTATCTGTAAAAACCCTGGAGTCAGTAGTAGTGCCCCAGTTTACTTTCACATGTAATTTATGCTTGACCTGAGGCTTCATCATTTGGACAGTGCAGTCCCAAACAAATGTGTCAGTGCATGATGAATTTTCCCATATGAACTAGTATAAACAAACTGTTTTGAACTTGCCTTACTTTACTTTTATTATGGTATTCATTACAACTCCAGTCATATTACTGAAGATGCCCAGATACCCCTACGAATCCACTTCAATGAAGAAAAGGCTAAAGTATTTTTTGAGTTTGCACCAGTATTTATCTATCAACTTAATTGCAACATAAGCAGAGACACCCTCTTCCCTCACAACACTGCAATCTTTCTTTTTTCTTTTGTTAAATCCCAGTGGAAGGCTTTACTATCCTCACAGCACTTTGAACAGTAACTGTAGCATCACTGCTGATGCATCTGTGGCACAATGTAAGTAATTAAGCCAAGGAGTCTTCAGGCTCAAGCTGTGTGATGAATAGTCTAAGCAACTGAATAAACCCTCTTTTTATCATGTATGGAAGGCCACTGTCAGGCAGATTGTAGTCCAGATGGATCTACTGGGCACAAAAATTTCAATTGTTCAGGAAGAATTGCTAACACATCTATTCTATTGCTCAGTGTAGAAGTCTGGAATGAAAATATAATGTTTTGCACATTTTGTTTTCAAGTTAACACACTCTCTCTCTCCATGACACTCAACTTAGAGGTTTCTGCTGGATTTAATAAAAGTATCCATATAAAAGAGATTCTGGAGATAAATATTTAAAAGATATCAAAGAATAACAGGCAAGTAAAATTAATATCCTTCACAAAATTTCAACACTAGGAAACAAATCTACACTTTATTTTTAGACAAATATTTGAAGAAATGTATAGACTATTTTTTACAGAAAACTTTTGTTTTGCTCTAGAATTCATATCACTGCCTGCCTGGGCACACTATTAGAAAGGCAATTCTAAACAATACATTTTACACAATCTTGTCTAATAATATAATCCTAGAAAGAATATAAAAGTGAACTGGAAATCATCTCTAGCTAACATCCATTTCTGACATGGACAGTCTCAGTCAAGAAAAGTTTAGACAGAAAGAAGGAATAAGATATAGTTTAAAATTAAGTATTATTTATACACTCAATATTGAAATACTCTGCCTACATCTTAATATATTAACTTATTTTGAATGTAAAAGTAAATTTCCTAAGCATATCTTTAGAAATATTTACAGCTCAGTGGTGGGTGGTAATGAAAAATTTCCATCCTCACTCAGCACTTTAGAAAAAAAGATGGAACATCTCCAAAGTTTTCTTGATTATCAACTGGACAAGAAATGCTACAGCAATCCAAAGCCACAGACTGCTGGCTCAGGATTTAGGAATTATCATATTCAACAATTTACTGGATGAACAAACATCCAAATATCTGTTGGATACAATGCTGAACACAGAGATACTGCCAACAGGACCTTTGCAGGAGCTTGAGAATATTGCTTTATCCTAAGAAGAACTGATGTATATAAAAATTAAGTTAGCAATACATGTCTGAGTGCTGACTCCAATAGAAACACATTTTCCCTGGGCTGCTCTAAGTGCATTTCTCATCTTGAATTATAAGAGTCCCACCCAGAAAATTTATATACATAGACGTTCTAGACCAATTCATAAACAAGTGACTTTCTACTAATGAAAAAGAACAACAACAACAACAAAAAATCATGTGTATTTTATAAAGTGACATTCTTAAGATTTTAAGAACAGGCAAGAATTATAGATTTTAAGAATAGGCAAGAATTTCTTCAGACACTGTAGCATTTAGGATGTATCAGGATGGCAGCTAAGTTTCTGTATACATAAATTTGATACTGTTCTTGCAAGCTGTTCAGTCTTACTGCAGAGGCTTCCAAAAGAACAGGATTTGGAAACAAACATTCTCAGGTGTCTGCTGGGATGATTCATCCTTTCCCATAAGTACTGCAAGAACCAAACCTGACCACGAGAACAAATTAAGGTTTGAGTATTAATATACAAAAATCTATCAAGAGACTGGACATATAACCACTGCTCTTGCTTGCTTTGTTTGAAATCAAAGCATAGGTTAGCCAAGGATTTTATATCTGCTATATAACCAAGACAGGTGTTTCAATTAGCCATCAGAAGGAAGCTAGCACATAACAAGTCTTTCTTTTGCAGCATAAGGTTTGTTTGTTGCAAATCCTATTTCTAAAGTTGCAAGATGATGATGTGCTTCTAAAAAAGTCAATACTGTTTTTTTAAATAGATGTGTGAAATGGAAACCTAGGAAAAGGTATCACACTGAATTCACTTTGAATTCTTGTTAATATTTTTCTTCACTAAAATAATACTAATTAAACTATAAAAGGCCAGGGAATTGATGTTTAGAGTAGAAAAGATGATTATCAGAACTGTAGAGATTCCACCATATCACTGTCATGAATGATGAAGAACTTAAAGAACACCATTGAATAACACAAAAATAAAGGTTATAAAAAAGATCATGTGATTCTAGAATTAGGCAGAGCACTTAGTAGGAAAATCAGCTAGGCTGATCTACAGAACAAGTCAAACCATTTAGACTACTAAAGTAGTAAAGGTAAAATCCAAGATAGGAAAACTCAAGCTGTGCCCAGCTTCACACCCAGACTTAAAAGAAACAGTCTTAAGTGGCAAATATGATATCATGAACACCACTTCCATAAGATAGAAACTCTATGTCTTTAATTATAAGTGCATATCCCTAAAAAAACCAAAATGCAAACTTTGCTAAGGATTCCAAGAGACAGAAGTAAAACACAGCACAGCAGTAGAGGTATGGGAAAAGACAAAGACAACAATAGCTAGGTTAGCATCAATAAATCATCCTTCAACATGAAATACTTCACAAGGACTGTTGATATTGACTTTAGATTTATTTCTAGTAGGATACTATAGCAGCCTCTTTAGCTTTATTACACAGTCCAATTAGTTGTCCAGAAAGGGAAAGAAGTTTTAAGTCAGTCACCTTCAGTACAGTCACAGACTAGAAAATAGTGTCAGAAACATTGAAATAAGTAGTTAAGGCTTACCAGATTTCTGTCATCCTGTGTTAATTGCTATCCACATGTGCTAAGATTAAAATGTGCTACAATATCATAATGACAACTTTTTGGTTTCATTTTGCTTTGAGGCAATCAATGGAGAAAACACAAATCAACAAATTCTTGACTTGGTGAGCCAATTCAAAAACTACAGTAACTTCCATCAAAGATGGCATGTGGTCGAAGCTATTGATATCCCTCAGGATCACGGTTCTTTCTAACTGGTCCAAATTTAATCTTATTACTTCACTGTAGTTATGTTGCTACCTTGGTCCCTTCATAAATACTTAATTGTAAAATTTCACAGGAAATGTAGTACTAAAATATTTTGCAACTGAATTACACAGAAAAATAATCTGTATTTATTGAGTCCTTTTTCCTTTACTTATTTGCCCATCATGATGACTTAATAAACTACTAAATATGGCTACTGAACACTAGTCCTGGGGGATAAAAAAAATACCCTACCAGCAGTAATGTGATGCTACCAATTTTAAGAAGAAATATTCTACTACTTTCTATTTTCCTTATTAATCCACTTCACAGAAATCATCAATATCTGTAATTCCCCATAATAATGCTCTAAAATTATAAAAGGAAAGAAATTAAAGGAATCCATGTCTGTGACATCATTGTTTATGGTATCACTCCTGATTTCCTATTTGCTAAGTATTATTTTGTATTTGTGCTTGTATCTTATTTCCATTTTTCTATCAATTTTGCCATCAGTAAGATTTAACTAGCAGTGATTTTCCAGGCTTCCAATAACAATTTTATTTTCATATTGCTCCTCCTGCTATACTAAAACAAATAGCTGCCATTGTCCTACACTCTACATTTGCCTCTTATTCTGAGCAGCAACAAAGCAGATATTTCTTTTATTTATAACTTCTGGAAATTCTTGTCCTTACATATTTTTGTTCAGAGCAGAATATGTATACTGTTATGTAAGTGAACATCAAGTTCTGAAGGACACTTATTACAACATATTTCAAGAAATTACCGGGTTAATATATAAAAAAAATACATATACTTATAAAAGTCCACGTATAAATGAATGTTTCTCACCCCATCTTTGCCTTATCTTACATACACAGTAAAAAAAAATCCCTTTTCTGATCTAGATTTTCAGTAGTATAATTTAAGACTTCAGGCTTCAGCAACTATTGCACAGATTTTATAAAAACTGCTTTTCCTCTAATGTTTCTACCCAGAACATCCTGATTACTTTACTGAAATCACTAGAAATATTAATGCATTATAAACACAGATTTATAGCCAAAATACTGAAGCTGAAAAGGTAGGAAACTTTCCAAAATAAAGGGTTTCTGGAACATCAGGAAAACAATTCCCAGACACATCCAGATTTTTATGTGCATCAATGAAATCTTCATATGACACACTGAAGCATTTCAATCTTTTTTAAATCAGTTTTTCACAGAGCTCCAATTTTCAGACAGAACTATGACTTAAAGGTATAATGAGAGCTAGTTCCATATAAAGACTATGAGCACAGTCTAGTGTGTATTCTATTGTAATTAAGACCAGTGATTCAATACCTATTGCTACTGGCCAGGTATCATAGCAACCTTGTGTCACTGAATACTGCTGGAAAACTGTTCAGCACTAGCAAGACCATGCTTCAGGAAAATCTACAATGGCACTACAGATTGTCAACATCTGTGGGGGTTGTTACAGAGAGAACAACAAAGAAACCTGCTTTAAAAAAACCCTATACTTAGAAATTGACAGGGATTCTACACTAGCACTACAAAAAGAAAAAAGAAAAAAACAAAGGAAGGAAAGAACATTTTTTTGTCATTAGTCACACAACTTATGCACCCACATCCTAACATTTATCCCTATAAACAGTTTCAATAATGCTGCATCATCACATTGTGTATATCCACAAAGCAGTGTCTTCTTTCTAACTAAACACAAGCATCATTCACCACCAACATTAATCTGAAAATAAAACAGCCTCAATTTCAAAATAATATTTAAACTTTCACAAATGAACTCTAGATAGTCTTGTATAAATCGGAAAAAAAAAAAAAAAAAAAAAAAAAACAGAAAACAGGTTACAATGAACAAGAACCCAATATTGATTTTTCTGCGGTGCAGTAAAGCATCTCCATTCTATTTGGCTGCTGTCAAAGCCACTCTTTAACAGCTGGAGTCAAATTGCACTATTTACAGCAAGAGCCCTTGTCAAGTGGACCATAAGTATTCTAACAATACACTATTCAAATGGCACTTTGCCACACAAATTGCTGACTTGATGAATACCCTATGTCAATGACTAAGGCCAATATAAAAGTTTCATTTTTATGAGAGGTTTTACATTCACATATTAAGTACAGCTTTCTTGGAGAACTATTAAGCTATATATTTTGGGACTTTTGATATTAAAAATAATTAAAATCTGTTTAAATATATCAAGAGGATTTGACAACATTAATATGGATCTTGTGTTAACTGAATTTGTCACAGTCATCTGTTATTGGTACTCCCACTGGCACGTGCAGCACAATAAAAGAATTAAAATGGTCAAAACACCATGAAATCAAAACATTCTGCTTTTGTATATGTGATTTACATGATGGTAAAAGTTTTGAAAGAAAGCCTTTGAAACTGGACTACTGTGTGAGGATATTTATCTTTCTTAGGATAAAGGAAAGAGAGACCATTAGTTTGAAAACATTATTTCAACTTAAATATAACATGAATGATAAAACAGTGCAATAATAGCAAGAATAAATGCTGGATTTAACTTGCAATCTTCATGTGGATCAGTCATTGTACAAAAGAATCACTCACCATTACAATACCAACAGGACAGAATAGCTCATTTTTCCTGTCACATAAATCTTCTAAAATTGAGTTCTTTAATATATGCTAAAATTGATGATGGTTTTTTTGATAGAAAAGTTATTAAAAATTTAGTATGTTGTTAAATTTCTAACACGCAATTTGCCAAAGAAGGAAATTGATAATGAAACACTCATTCTATATTAAAACCCACACATAATCTGAAACTTTTGTGATAGTTTTACATGTGTAATAATATGCTTTAATTAATGGGGCATGGAGTGTTAAAGTCTGATAACCACTGTCCTCTCACTAACTACATGGGATCTGAATTTCTACAATATTTCAAGATGCTTAAATACAATGATGCAAAAGACTCAATAGAGCACATTTTGAAAAATATAAAAAAAATGTTTTCTGCACAAAACTTAAGATAAACAGCAGAGTTCATAACAAGCCTTCAATTCAGCAATAACAGACCAGTGGCAAAAAAGCTGCAGTTCCACTCTCCTTTTGTGTAGCCAGCACTGGGCTTCTGCAATAGCATTAAGGGACTTCCATTGTTATGTTTTTCCCAGGTTCAGCTACACTAAATACATTCAGGCTCCAGCATCTCCCAAACCAATCTACAGAACCTTCTCCAATGCAGATGCAAGTGGGAAGAGGCCCTGAATGTACTGGATAACACATTTGATGAATGAAAAGTGCTTTCCCAAGTACAGAACTTAATTTATTATGAATTTAGACAAACCTAACAGGTTGGTAGTGACAAAGAACAATAAAAACTAAAAAAAAAATTTTGACAGAAAAAGTCTAAGAGATATCAATAGTAATCTTAATAATACTTCATTTAGACAAGATAATTAATAAACAACATTCAAACATGAAAATAGAATATTATTTTGAGAAACCAGAGCAGACAAGATGCATATTAGACCAAAAAAAGTGCTACAAATTGTTACATTTCCATGCTTTCCTAATATTGTAATATTTCTCCCAAATTAGGATCACGATAATTCCCAAAGCATGTTAAACTCCACGCCTCAAAGTTTATAAAAAGCTCTTTTCCCATATTCCATAATCAGCTCATTTTCTTTCCTCTCACCTTGTTAAATCCATGCAATTTTCAGTTTAATAGATGTACCTAAAACGACTTACCAAACAACTACCAAAACTTTTTTCTTTTGTTCCTATCTAAGAAGGCAAGAAGAAACTATTCCTTTTAACAAACTAACAGGGAGATCAGATTCTGTGTCAATGGCCAACTAGTGCACCATCTGCCCCACAACATGCTCAGCAGGATTACGCGCTAATAAGACTTTTCAGAAAATGGGATCAAAAAGAACTTTAGAAATCAGACTGAGGTTAGTAAAAGGTCAAAGAAAAATATTAAAAGTTAAACTACAATCATTAGAAACTCAATGGCATATGTAAATTTGAAGATAGAATGAAGAAAAGACTTTAAAATTCAAGACTGAGGACCTGGACCAAGCTGTACTTTTTCATTTTTGAAATACCTGCTAGTTCATTTCCTATAATTAACAAAGCCAGAATAAAAGCCAGAGACCATTGTGAAGACTGTTTCTATGTGTGATTGAGGGAAAGCATTTTTCACTAGCAATGGTTGTGGTAAAATACCTTCTATGTACATTGAGGGTTGAGGAATAGCAGACACGACTTCCTGTTTTTTGCAGAGAACAAAAGTCACAAACCCTATGAATTAGACAGTGGTAAGGAAGAACAAACAACATGAAACTCCTAATCATAAGATACACAGAATTCAGTGACTATATTACCTCTTGATGCATAAATAGGGTTTAAAAAAATAAGCTTGTAACAATTTTTTTTCTACATGAAAAAGGCAATATCCTTTGAAAAGGCATTGAATTTGAAATGGTATTAAATTAGAGACAGTTAAAATAATCAGTTTTTAAATTAACAAATGTTTACTATATTAAATTTTTAAATATCTACAAATAACTGATAAAGTATATCTATATCTAGTCCACAAGAAAATAGAGTGACTATTACATTTTCAGTCTTACTTCTCACGATTTGATGTCTCTGTACTAATTTTCTCCATTTTATTGGCACATTACCACTACTTTAAGCATATGATTTCCTTCTATTACTTATTCAAAACAAAAAGAAAGAGCACATCTTCTCCATCAGTCACAATTAGTTAGTTTAATGATTCCAGCAGAAAAGCATTTCTAGATAAAGCTAAATACAATCCTCTCCTGAAGATGGTCAAACCTATTTGCAGCCCAGTACCTCACAACAGCACTACCATCTTTTTTTAACCAGTAAGGTGCCAAATCTAATCACGCTAACACAAAATAAGGCACTTGCAGTCTATTCTGTGATGATGATAATAGAAAACACACCCAATAAAAACAATCCCTGAATGAAAAGAGGGATCTGCAGTCTCATTAGAAGAGCAATAAGAGAAAGACCAATAGCATTGTTTACAATGTGCTTGTTCTCAAGACCTACACATTTGAATGGGTGTGAGGTGTATTCAGTTGTTCTCAGGGTACTACTGACAGGTGCAGTCACAAACTGGAGGCATGAGGAAAAGGATCTAACTACAGATAATAACACCTGAGAAAATCCTTTTGAGATTATCTACTAATGACCTTGCATAAGGCCCTCTGCCCATTTTCCATATTTGTCTATGAAATGGGGTTAAAGGCATAAAAACTGAGCCAGCCAGAAGAAGCTTTATAAACATAAAACCAAGCCACCATCCCACTTACACATTAGTGGCTGAAAGGGTATAGAATTTGAATCACAGCTAATTGTTCTGGAGAAATGCTCTACTCTTCACTCTTACCTTATCTGAAGACTTCTCTATATGAGCAAGATAAGGGCCCATGCCATGCTTATACAAGCTGGAGTGTTTGTATCCAGAATTCTTGTTTCGTTTTGTCTCCTGAGATACAGAAAGTGGAGCATCTGCCACTAAGTATTCTGAATCTTCAATTGCAGTAAGAATTGCCCTTGCTGTTTCACCAGTTTCATGTCGTTCCAGTGTGCCTAGAGAAACAAAACAGAAGTTGTAACTTTTTCAATGAGCTATAGTATCACGTCTCTATGTAAGTAACATAGTATTAATATGGTACACTACATGTGAGCAAATAAATCACAAAATATTTACAGATGAGGCAAATAACTCATTTTTTAAAATTAAAAATGTATTCTATACTATTGCTATTTTAAAAGTAAAGATTAATTTCTAAAGAAATTGCTGCAGCAAATAACTTTGTTTCAGACCACAAGCAGCTCCAGTTATTTTATATGTGGAGTGAGATGCAGTTTACAAAGGGAGCCAATGACATTCACAAAAATCACTTGCCCTAACTGTTCAAAACTGTAATTTGTTTCCTCCTCACAAAGCCTTTCCAGAGCATCTATATCATTAATAGTGTAAACAACACATTTATGTAATACTTAAGTGCTGTCCTCTAGTGTTCTGGATTACAAATAGCAAGAGAAAGCTCAATTTTTTTCATTCAATTCCTAAAAATTGTCGTACGTAAAGAAGGTTTATACATGAATATACATGTAGCTTAGTCATCAGCAATATCCATGTGATGTTTCAGAGGCTTTTTCATCTCTTGTGTGAGTCTCTGGAATCTAAATCCTCTAGATGTTATACTCAGTTACATTTACTTCAGTAAAAATTTTATCTAGTAGTAATTTTAGTAATACTATTTTAATTATAACTAACATTAAAGATATTACAACTGAATTTAAACGTATTGGAAATGAGCTACTATTATATACTACACATTTCCTACAGGAATTAAAAGAAATTGCTGGAAAAGCATGTTTCCTATAAATATCAGAGATAAAATACATCTGAAGGGTTTTTCAAGTATTAAATATCACCTATAACATGAAATGATTTTTCCTTAAGTTTGAATTCTTTCTATCCTCAAGTAATACGACATGAATTTTCCCTCTCACTGCTACAAGAAACGAATGTGTAACATTGAAGTTCTATCAGTAACACCTGCTAAAAATATTGGACTGGGATTGAGGGATCTCATACAATAAATGTTTGTGTGTATATGTGTGTATAAAATCTCTTTATCTGAAATTATTTCTCTGAAACTCATCCATTTCTCTTCACTGCAGTATCATCTCTCCTACCTGTACAACAAAGTCTTTGAATTCAGAGCAGAAGAAAATAGGGCACCTGATTCTTTGTGCCCCACAGAAATCAGTTGAACACCACAGATTACTGTAATACTACACTGAAAGAAATAAGAATCAGCCCCAACTGTTTTTAAACTGCCATTTTCTTAATTCCTCCCCAGGACTAGTAGCCAGTGCCAGGGACCATTACAGAAGAGGATGCCCAAGGAAGCTTAAGGAAGCCCAAAAGGTCTTCACAGTTCAACTGTCTACATGCTCCCAGCACTGACACATTTCAGTATTTAAGGAACACAAAAATAAAGTTTATAGAAGCCTACAAGGAATGATTACACAGTTTACATTGGGCATGAGCAAACATTGCAAATGCTGCTGTACTTTTAAGAAAGCGAAGTTTGGAAATAATACAGTCACTCAGCTAATATAATTTTGGCTTTACATATGTAAAGTAGCGTTTCAAGCTAAAAACATGCTACAGAACACTGTGGATTATTCAGAGCAAAAAAAGAACAAAATTCAAGGAAATCATTGTTCTTCCCACTTTTAAGTGGATGGGCTGAAGCTTTATCACCTCCTGCAGCAAGTCCACTAACAGTGAATATTTGTATGCATGTATATACATACATATATCAAACTTGCTTTCTGTAACACAGCTTTCAGTGCAATTCACTACTGGAATCCTCAAGACTATCATAATATCCCTGTGAAATAACCAGATATCATCTTCCTTTTAAGAGAATTTACAGTAAGTTTTTAATAAATCCAAGACTTTTGGGGGGCATGGTATTAAATTTCAAAGACCTGATTATGCATAGTCTTTGGTATTAGACAGAACTTCCAAACATGTCTTGGTCACTCCAGATGCATATGAGTGCCTCAGCAGCAGTTATCCCTCAGAGTCAGACCATTCTGTGGGATAATCTAGTGGATATATAATATAATAGAATTTAGTTAAGATTATTTGATTATTTTCTATATATCAGAGCTTTTCTCTGGCAACAGCTTCAAAGTATTTTTTTCTTCAAATTCTGGTTGAAGAAAAAAAATTTAGTTGACAGAAGAAGAAACATACCAGAAGTGGTAAAAGGTATAGAAAATGGGACAGCAGAATTTAACCTTGGAAGGCAATTGCCTGAATGGAATATACAGGTATTTTCAATGTACATGAAAGCAAATTCACATTTTAAGAAGGTGACAGATATGCTTCTACATATTACAGACCTACCAGATACGAAGTGAGAAACCACCAACAGGTTGTTGGGTTACTGAACATGTCTGTCACTAACAAACTCTTTTCTAAGTGCATCAAAAAAATGCCAATCCAAGCATGCCATTTTTTGAGTAGTTTGGAGAAGAGAAAATTAACATCTGATCAACTGAAAAAAGCCCTTCTGGGTTCAAGAAGCAAGAAACAGAGCATGGCTTCTCACATAGAGAAGTTACAATTGGTTTGGGATTTTTTTTTTAATTTTTAACGCACATTTTTAGAGAGGAACATTGAATAGCAAATGCCCTGGACAACCAGCTTATCTTCTTACTAAGAGAACATTATGGCATCCTAAAATCCATTGGAAAATTTCCTTTTACATCTTTAAATCACTTATATATCACTCATAGCAGCTATCTCAAATCTCTTTTAAGTAGCACCTTCCAGAAGGTGTCTATTTTCTTAAATAAACCCCATCCTTTCTTGCATATATTACCCAATCCTGTTCCCTATTATGAACATATACAGGTTTGTGTGTACAGCTGGAGCTGCAATAAAATGGCAGAAAGTGCATTGGAAAATGTGATCATGACAGTGTTACAAAGTATTTATGCTTAACTTTACTCTTGTGAAAAGTCCAAAATACTCATTTACAGAACAAATAGCTGTCAGAGAAAATAAAGGAAGAGACCTATATACTATGATGACTGAATACATCTGAGAAACAAACAGGGAAAATGAGAGGAAAGAATTTAGAAATCTGTATATGACAAAGACTGTCTGACAACTGTAAAGAGTCAAAATAATACTGGGGCAGGGTGGTTATTAACAACAGAAACTGTTGTTAGGAATATGCTGTCTCTGATTTTAAAGAAAAATAAAAATAAAGAGTAAGAAAATACAAAGCTTATACATGAGAGTACAGGAAAGAGGATAGAAATAAAATTCACTCTCAAACCTTAAGTATTTAAATATGAATAAGCCCAAAGGATTTTGATTGAGGAACATAAAATAACAATGGATGAACAGGAAGAGCTAGGGGTGTCTACACAGCAGCAACACCACTGCTATGACCCCCTACTATACATACAAAATACAGGGAAAGAAAGTCTTTATCTCTCTAAAGCTGTGACCATGGCAACCAAGTCTCAGGAACAGACAAGAGTGGAGTATTTCACTCTCCTGGGCAGCTCTGGACCACCAGATGAGACTGGCTAGAGACTGCTACAACATCTTATTCTTTCTGTGGACCAAGTACTACAAATTGTGTCTCTTGGTGTTAGTGCTGTCCAGACAGTTCTCTGGGTTCTGCATGCTGAAAGATGCATTTTTACTGGAGAGGTCACGCATATCTTCCTGCCTCAAGATGATTCACTGTCATCACATGACCTGTCATATCATCAGGCTCCAGTGCTTTCTGTTTGCTGTCACAGCTAAAGTACCGAAAATCCTCAGTATTGCAGTGCTGTTGTGACCTAGTAACTCATGACACTTACAGCATAACAGTGCTCTGTGAATGAGAAATTATTCAGAATTGATTTTATTTAAAAACAGCATGTGGTCAAAAATCCTTTTCTTTACTAGTAGTCAAAACAGAAAACTCACCTTTCAGAACAAGGACCATCTGTAACGTTAACTGGTTTATTTTCTGTTAAGATCACTTTTCTATAAATACCTATTTCACCTGAAAAAAGCCTCCCACAAGCTTTGTTCTATGATGGTAGGGTACGGAATACAGAAATTTTATGTTCCTTGCCACAAAAATCCTTGAATTCTACAATTCTTCAATCTTGCTCCAAGATAGTTGACAAGCAACTTGCTTGAAAAATTTCACCTCATTGCTAGTGCTACCACTGCAATATCAATTGGCCCAAAAGAGATGGAACAAATAATACATTAAGAATATATATTCCAACCAATCCCAAGACAAAAGTAAATGCCATCTAGAAAACAGAAATGTCAAACACAAAATCCAGTCTACTAAAATAATCTAATATTTCAAAAGGTATTTTACTAATAGGAAGAGATTAAAACTTGAGATGCCCTGTGATGTGTCTTTTGCAGACCCTCCTTACTTATTTTTAGCATTTGGATGATTTCTGTCATGTCCAACTCTGTGTGCTATTGACATTCTTCAGAATACACACTTTGAGAAGAGCATTAGCAAACTACTGTCAATATCCTTCAGTTGAAAAAAAAGCAATGAAGAGCAACAAAAAAACCTACTGAAATCTAATTTATAATGGTGATTTATATATGTGGGTAAAAAGAGCAATTCCCCAACACAGCCAGTCCTTACCTCAGGATTTTTGATGCAGGCAAAAGACCTCAAAAGAAAGGACACTTCCCTGTTCTCTCCCTGACTCCATCTAAGCTATTCCAAACAGTAAAGGACAATAATCCTTTGAATGAATTGTTAAAACCCAATATTTGTGCTGAACTGGGCTAAATGGAAGAACTTACTGGCTCTGAACTTAGAAGATATGCAAGATATTCCATCTACTCCTTTATCACAAACTGAAAGATGGAATGAGAATCTGTTCCTTAGCATCTGGAATGAAACCCCTCACTGGCATGCACTCCTTTGACTGCACTGGATCATAGCAGTTTTCAGTTACACTTCCTATACATCTATATATATACACACACATGTATAAAGTCTTATTAATAAGAACAATTATCAGCTAAATTCCATACATGTTCCACCAAGTATACATAAAGTACATAAATGTACATGTGTGCATGCATACATATGAATATAAAGACACACACTTTGTACACTGACTAGTCAGGGATCCACAGCTTCTGCAAACTGGGCAAAAGATGACACTGCCTTTTTTTTTTTACCCTGAGACAGACTTTCCCAAGCTCCACTACCTTTTATTATTCTATGTCAATAAGTATTTACTGAACAATGATTCAAATTTAGAGAGCTATGAAATATTCAAGTACAAGCTACAGACTGACCTGAGGCTTATACATATAAAATATAAGATGCAATAAAAAAAGGGGCAAAACATTAGTTAAGTCTTACCTTAAGGCTGACAAATTAAAAAGAAAAAAGCCCCAAACCCATTCCACAAGGCATATGTATTAATTTTTAAATCTTATTTGGAGATTTGCAGATCTTTAAGCTATGCAAAACTCATTAAAAAGAAACAAGAAGGTAGTGACTGCTATGACTTTGACCCTACACCATGGCCCCAACAGGTCAAACACAACCACAGGATTTATCAGTTAGGCCACATTCACCCACTCAGATCTAATTCTGACCAATGACCTGAAGAGAAAAAGAGAACAATGGAGAGACAGGGAAAATGAAAAAGATATCAAAAAGACTGTAAATCACTAAATTTTACAAGGACAAAAAGGTCACAAAAGTGGAAGTATTCTTGGTTCTACAATTACCTAGGCATAAATCTTAGTAAAGTAATGACCAAATTTACTTTGATAGAGTTCTAAGTTCCATTAAAACTATACAACTTATTTTCTCACAGCCACCTGATAAAATCTAAGCCTTAACATTCTAAGCAGTTTAATCCCTAATTTCTCCATGGGATGAGAAAAGTTGTCAAACATAAAAAAAAGCCAACCAAACAACCCAAAGCCCACTCCTTACATTCTTCAACTCATGTGATACTTGCTGTTTATTAGACATTTCAAAGTCTCATTATTGGCACCAATTCTAAAAATACTAGAGCATACATAACTATAAAAAATTATCTTTAAGCAGTGTTTGAAAACCTTCCAGCATGTTTGACCATCAATATGATCAAAGGCTTGATCCATAACATCATTCTCTGCAGAGTAGTTTCATTTTCTCCATGGCAGGTGTGCTTCTGAAACAGCAGAGGTTTTATGCAACATTTAAATTTATCGATGTGGTGTTAACACAACAAGAACTACTTTCAGAGAACTCTGAACTCTTCTCTATTTTTCATAAAGATTTTTATGATCATACAGATGGATTTGACTAATGCACTGCATATTTTATTAGGGCAGTTAGACACTGCATATTTTATTAGGGTTGACAAACTCATTAATAGGCTGTGGAGATTTTAAATACTTGATGTAAAATTTTCTGTGCTTGACAGCTATCTTAAGGTGGTATGATTTTTTTTTTTCTTTCGCAGCAGAAGTGTTTCAAGCCATTTATCACTCTTGTTAAAGTCATGAAACACAAGTGTTTCAGAAAAACTTAATGCCTTAAAGTATGAACTCAAAGCTCAGCATTCACCTTCTGTGAAATGAACCTCCAAGTTGATGCCTTGTTCCCACCACAGTGGCAGCCTTGCTTGAAGAACTGTTGCTTTTCCCGCTTCCTCAAGCAAGAGAGGTCCATGCAGACCATTTCAAATGGTGGCAAACAGAGCCAGGCTCATTACAGTGAATGAAGTGATAGTCGTTCATTTACCTTTACTGAAAGCCCCATGAAAAACTCATCAGTATCACCCTGATACTGATGTCTGCAAAAACAGGTAGAAATAGCAAAGAAAACCTCTGAACTGAGGTAGCAGGTACTCTGATGTATATCTCTGGTATACTCCATACATCAAAACATGGGGGGTTTATAATTACATACCACCTAGAGTGTTCTCAGAATAATTCTATATAAAACACTGTCATTCATAGGATTTCTGATTTGATTAGATGCAGATGCTAGAAGCCAAGACAACTATAATGCTTCTGCACTTCTAAAGAAAATGGCAGAACTATTGTTACTAAGCACTCAGATACTGTGATAATAAACATGTCAAAAAACAAGAAAAAGTATTTATTCAGGAAAGGATTCAGGGTAAAGCATAAATAGGGAAAGCAATACACAAACAGTGCAGATGAAACAAAATACTGCATATTTAGTTATCTATTATTTACTTATTACCTTTGACCTTTCCTAGTAAGGATTGTAAGCAGAGTTAGTTTTGACTATTCAGGAGATCTGACCTCATAAAAATACTTTTCAGGAATATATTTCAATTTTTTTTTTCCATGTTGGACCTAGCAGCATGTAAGACAGTTCTGAAAATTTGCACTTCCTGAGGGAGTATGAAAAAACAATAACATAGCTAATATAAAGCTAAATAACAATAAATTGAAGTTTTATTAAGTGATGTTATTCTATCTTTAAACCCAAACTAAATATATCATTTAGCAATAAAACAATAAAACAGAGCAAGGCTTGCAACACAAAAGAAAGTAACAGGAAATCAGCAAGTGATTCATTCTGCAAGTATTATGAACTTCAAAGAATAAATTCATTTTAAACTCATACTAATTGAAAAACAATTTATCACTGATAAATGAAGATTATTAACTCTGAGCAAAGAAGATTGCTATTTAAAGTCCACCCATTAATTTCTTACTCTTATTATACATAGGATCTAAAGGTGGCTCTGTAGACATGTTGCCATATGCTGTACACAGCAAGCAAGAATCCTTTGATCCTTTTTATTACTGTATCTTATTGTAATATTTACTTTTCTAAAACAGCAAAGATACCAACTGGTTAGGAAAATGTAAAAGCAATACAGATAACAGCTAATTTCCTTATTGAAGGGGATTTCAAGTGGTAGCTATTGGAAGAAATATTCTGCACTTTAATTAGAATAAAATTTGTTATTGATTTTCATATTTGTCTTCTAGCACACAAGTTTGGAGCCTATCCTGTACACATACTATATTAATATTCCAAATGTATTATTAGATCAATATTCATTGTCATGGAAAGATATTCCACTGTAATGGAAAGTTGCTGTATCCATATATGAAAATTTAGGTAAAATACATTTAACTACATAGATATTATTTCATAGCCTCTATACTGTTTTTATATCACTACCCACATGAAATATCAACATTTAAACTTAGAACAATTTTACTTTGCTCTGTAAATCAAGTGAATAAAAGAATATCATTAAATTTATCTTATTGTAGACCTGCAAGAGCAACAGTAATTATCTTTTCCCACCCCCTCACTTTTTTTAGACTTGTCTTGCAGTCAGTGGGGAAGAAATACAGACTTAAATTACACCTGAAGTCAACTATACTCCTGGTATTCAACATTTCGTAACAGTTCATAAACAATGATTAAATTCTATTTATTTAGAAAATATGCAGACCATTGTACTCAGAAAACTTCCCAGTGATCATGTAAAATAACCTTATCTTTGTAAATTTCATGAAAAGAGTACAAGTTGTACATGAAGGAGCACTGGTTTAGAGTTTAACCTAGGACACAAAGTTTCTTCTGCCCCGTAAGGTGATGATTATGAAATCCTGTTGAGACAAACATTTTTATATCCTTTGGAATGCTTTCTGTACACGTGTGTCAACCTCTGTCAGAGGAAACTGGTCAATGAACTGCTATGCACAGTGAAATCTTCCATCTGCTTTAGGGATCACCCTATTAATTACTTGATGGAAGAACCATTCTAGAGTCAAAGTGGTATTAGGTCTCAAAACTTTTCTAAAGTCAGCATCCAAATTCAACAGAATTATTGCTGACTCTACAACAGTGTAAATACTGAAATATTCATAGAAATTTCTTAATCCACAGCCTGAAATTATAAACAGACTGGCTGTTTTCCCAGCCATCCATTACCTTTTGCACAGGAACATTGTTCAGATTCAGCTTTTTAACTTCAAACAGTGATATATGAGTCTGACACAATACTCCACTGACTTACTTAAGGGCAAAGCCTAAATTACAAAACTAACTGCATAGCCAGAAGAAATATAAACTTTTTGACTGTAGAAGCAATAAAAGCTATCCTGTGCCCCTTTCCATAATGGAACTCAAGCACAAGGCTACCATTCAGATTTTATCCTATTTAACTGAGTTAGGGAGCATGTCCAGAGGTAACTGTGTAGGCAAGTGGTATTATGTGTGGCTGCCCATTCATTTGCCAACAGATGAAACCCTAATGAAAGGTGCTGTGCTCCTGCAGAGGTGCCTCAGTGAATCAGTGCATATCTCAGTCTCACGTTGGACAAACACTTTGTCTGCCTGAGTCCCACTGAAGTATCTACACAGCTCTTGATCTAGGTCAGGCCAATTTCAAGGATCAACGCCATGACCTCTTGTGTTCTGCTGCAATACAGATGTAATTCAACATTAAAGCAACTACAGTATAACCTACTAGGCTTTCTCAGGTGTTGACCCTAGATGGTACCTTTTTGTCAGCAATGCATAACAGGAACAACAATAACAACAAATGGTTTGTTAATTGCTACTGTATGGCAAATAACAGATTCTTTTTCTGTGTACCAGCTACTCTTAAAGAGGTGGTGATTGTGGCACTCATTCTTCCATGATACTTATAACAAAGGACACACTTTTAGCCATCTGCACCCTGTCTGAATATGTAATATGCATGAGCAGTGGCATCAATTTTACTTCCTCTTTAATCTTGAAATAGATAATGGTTTTTTTGAGTAAAGGAGGAAGTGTTCAAATATACTCTGATTTTTTCCTGTTTTTGTCTAAAGCAAACAGTGCAGATAGTGTTTTGTAATAACCTGCAAAATAAATTGTGATCTCAGTGCTCAGTTAGTAAAACTGGGTTTTGATACAGTTTTAACCTGCTCTGCATTTCAGTGGCTCTGGACTCAATGCATCTTCCTCCTCTTAAGACACACAGCCCTGAATTGTCTGGACACTCATGCTGTGGTGTCTAATACCATTACAACTGCTAATAGTTCTCTCTGTCCAAGCTCAAATAACTACATTTACAATCCATATGAATCAGTATTACATTCTCACATCACCTGGGAATCAACAACTTAACCTGAAAACACGTAGCTTTAGTTTTGCTGACTACAGAGTTGTAAGCTTTGCAATTATCTTCCACTATTAACTGATGATCAATTAAAAAAAAAATATCTCAGATTATGACTTTTTGGAAGAAAGCCTATCTTCGTGCTCCAACTTGGGACAGTTTAGACTGAAAACAGTCTGTTTGATTTTTATTTATAGCTCCCAGGAGTATTCTACTCAATTCACTGCCATGTCTGCTAAACTTCTGATTCTCAGGATCGGACTTAAGCTGTTCTATTTTACTAGTGGCATACCTTGAATAGTAAAAAAATTTTCTTTTTTTATTGTTTATATAAACACAAACTCTCCAATTCACAATGTGTTAGTATTTTTACTAATGTTTTTGCCTTCCATAAATTATGCTCCTATAACACCATGTGACAGACAAATCTTCAGAAAATGAACAAAACATCAAAAAAAATAGGATGACCCCTTTGTATTATTACCTGTTTCAATTTCCCAAATATAAACTGAATTGTCTTCACATCCAACAATTAGCACATTCTCAAGAGGGTCAAATTTTATCTTCTTCACTGGAAACAGATGCTTTCTGGCATGTAAGAGACATTGTCTCTTCTGAAGGTGTAGAATTGCTACTGAGTGGTCACTGCACACACAGCACACTATACTCTCATCTTTTAACTGCAAAACAGAAAACTCCAGTTTCAACCACATTCATGAGCACATCTTTTAACAGGCCTAGTCAAAGTATTCCAGTGATCTCTATCCCAGAACATACTCATTTTAGAAAATTATGTTTTATTTCAGCCAACAACTTCAACTTGTTTTCAGCATGCTGGCTGTACAACTCATTTCCTGACAGGAAAACACCTTCACCTGTGGTTTTTCAGTATCTTAAATAAAATAATTTAAATTCCATTTATTCACAATACTTAGAATATCAAAGCAGTCATTATACAACCAACTATACAGTAGCAGTTGGCCTAGGAGAGAAAGCAGTAAAAAAATTAAACCAAACTGGCATTCATGTGATATAAAATTATGTCAGGTCTAAAAACAAAAGCCAAGGGTAATGTATTTCTAACAAAAAACTAAGTTATAAATTTATTTCATAATGTATGGATCTGATACTGCAAAGCCTTCCCTTCCTGCAAGTTATTTTTGGTGATACGCAGAGGAATTCCCCTACAGAACACTTCAGCTCTTTAAACAAGGCTGAAACATCAGCCAGGCAGGCATTAAATCCTACCCAGTTTTCAGAATAAAGATAAAAAGGAGCCTTACAAATACTAAAAACTTTGTTGTTTCAAACCATTTTTTGACTACTTAATTATGGCACATAAGCAAACTCTGAGTCATTCAAAAGTATCAAATGTCTTTGCAGGTTCCTAAGAGGAAAAATGGAAATCCCAGCCTCATGGAATAAAATATTCAAAAGTTACACAGAACATTCAGTACAGTAAATTTTCACCTAAATTTAACTTCAAAACTCAGTTAATTATAATACAATTTTAAATTGTTCTAAATATCAAAATTCAAAGACATACACACAAAGGACTAAAAAAGACATATCAGGAACCAAAATTATATATATTTTGGACTACATGAGAAGATTAAAAAGTTATGTTCAAGCTCCTAGCCTTACTGAGTATGTTTTTTAAATTTCAAGAGGAGACTTTAATCAGATTGACGCATTAAGTTGATAATCACGATATTAAAAATGGTGAATTGAATGTTAAGAGCTTCAATTTAATATGTCACAAACTCAAGAACTCAACTCCCTGCAATTAAAAGCAACTTTCAAAGACAATAATTAAGTTAAGCATAAAGTGGTGTGGGCTAAAGTAGTGCCAGATAGTGTTTTCTTTTTATTGTCTTTTGTATATAAATGCATACACACACACAGAGATGGTTATATAGAGATATTTTTTGGGGTTTTTTTTGAGACATCATTTGTTACACTTTTACTTACTCTGTAGTGTTCTGGGGATTGCAAGAGCTCTGTCACTGCACCAGACTGCAGATTAAACTGGTGTAGGATGCCTCCAGTAAATATATCCCAGCAGATCACAACAGAGTCCTGGCCCCCTGATAACAGCCAGCTTGGATCAAATCTTACTGATTTCTCATGTGGATAAAGTAAGCAAGTGACTCTGCTACTGTGACCATTCAGAACCTTATAAGGTAGTTTATCTGAAACAAGATAGTACATAAATTATTTTTGCTCTTTAAGAATAGGAGTTCCATATTTAACAACACATTTCCTGAAAGGGTAAGTATAACCAACCTTCACACGGGATCAAAGACTTTTGGGCTTGTTCCTAAAAGGGAGAACAAAGGTCTGCACTCTGAGCTTCACTACTAAGATGTACCCTTTATGTTCCCTCCAGTGGAACAATCTTTTAGAGAGCAAATAAAAAAACCAAACTGCCAATATAGTGACAGGCCACATATCTCAGTTCTAGAGGATATCCAACCCCACAGCCATTTCCAGATTCCTAGTACTAGAAAGCACCTTGGTAGTACTAAGCTGTGATCTAATAGATCAGCTATGGAAGGAGAAAAATCATCACAATCTTCCATTTTCCTCATTCCATTCCTGACCACCAGCTCTACTTTTCAGAGAATTTTTACAGGGATCACTGGAAGGGATGCCAGAAATATAGAGTCTTTTGTGCTTGACTGAGATAAATCTGAACAAATTGTTAAAACTTACCTTTAAGAAAAGATATGTTTTCTAATAGTCTTGCTCTTGCAGTTTTTAAACCTAATGTTACAAAAATTTTCCCATTTTCACATCCACATACAAGCTTATCAAGACCAGGTATGTACATAGAGGAACTGACAACTGCACTTCTAAATCCATCTTCAGATCCACAAAGTTGATCAATAATGCCTTCTGACATGGAATGGTTTTTATCAAAATTATCCTGAAGAGTCCATATGGTTATAATTGGGATCTCTAGAGGGTGGGACAAGAGAGGATTTTTTTGTTTATGCAAAACAGAATATAAAAAGTCAAACTAGACAAAATACATCTTTTCATCTCTTGATCACATCCCTCAAATTATCCTTTCTGCAGTCTAGGGTTGGAAAGTCAGCAGTTGCTACTACTCCTAACTACAGGCAATCACCACAAAATGAATAAAGGAGCAACACTTTCTAGTGTAAAAAGATTTTTATGAGAATTTTGATTTTCATCAAAATTGACCCCAAGACACAATGAAAAAAATGGCAGCAAGGTGCTGAAAGTGTCAAACCTTTTGGAGAACCATCAAATGTTGACACAGGAACATCAGGAATGTGCCACAAAGTGATCCGTCCTGAAGCTTCACCAGAAAAAAGAACCTTGTAGAAAGGCTCCTTTCTTTCATTCATGAAGCCCATGACAATAGGAAGATTCTGTGAAAAAGGACACTAATTAATTAAGTGAAAGAAAACTGATTAAATAATGTATTAATTAATTGTAAGTGTCAAAGGTTTTTTTAATCAAAAGCTGTAAAAATACAAAACAAACCGCAGCTGATTCCTTATCTGTCACTAAATCCCGCTCAGACCAAGTGTACTCTGCCAGGTACAAACCTCTTAAGGATCACCTCTGCTTTGCAAGTATCTTTGGCTAAACCTACATCCTAAATGGAAAACCAGACTGGGAGGTCTCCCCAGGCTTATAGTTTTACCAGCATTAAGGACCAACATCAGGCTGAAAAAACAATGCAGTGAAATACTGATCATCTTCGCATCAAAAATTCAGTCAACTCAGCTTGCATGACCAAAATAATGAAAGGTAAGAATTATGCTTTTACACTGGTCATAGCCTATAACACCATCATTCAGTCATGAGGTGGTGAAGCTTTTCCAAAGAGCAATGAAGCTGCTGAAGGGTATGGAGCACAATTCTGAAGAGAAGCTGGAGTTGAAGTTGTTTACTCAAAAGAAAAAAAAAAAAAAAAAAAAAAAAGGAGGCTCAGGAGAAAGCTTATCACTCTACAAATACCTCATATGTTGGATATACATTTTTACAACATTGAAGTGTCCTGCAAAATGGTTCATTCATTCAAAATGGAATTCAAAACAGATCATCACACAGGTGATTTAGTTCTCACAAATCTGCTAGAAAATCTGTTTAGGCAGTAAGGCAAATATTAAAGCAGAAATATTTAAAAGGACCAGGTCATTATTTTTTAAAAAGCATATATTTTGGGGGAAGCATATGTGAACTTTTTGCCACCACTGTAACCCTATTATTTGCTAAGCCATGTGTTCTGGCTATTTCTTTTCCCTCACCTTTCCTGACCTTTTGTCATCCTTCAGCAGTTATTCTATCTGATTTTTAGATCACAGCATTTGGGGAAAAGCTGAATGGCTTATGCTATTTCCCTTCAACCGAAAATTAAATCTGTCAGGCTTCACAGGATTATGCAACAAACATGCTTCCTAAGGGCCTATATTTGTCAAGAGAAAGAAAGAAGACTAGAAAACCTCACACAGGTATACATTTAACAGTGTTTCTAGTCAGCTACAAATAAAAATATGTTTCTGTTGCAAATCTTCAGAAACTGCTTAACAACCTGCTTGAGCTGCCACACAAACACTCAAACTAATACAACTTCAGGCAGGAATTAAACCCACATCTTCCAACAATTACATCTTCATTAACAGCATAAGCAACCCAGACTTAACAAAAAAGTCAGAACCTAAGCTACAGAGAATAATCTCCTTCATTTTTTCCCCAAGGTAGAAGGCATGCCACATATCTTTCCTGCCCCATTCCCCAGCTTCCTTACTATAATGAATTTTCTAATTTTCAAATGAACTGGGTTTCCTGATTTATTTCTTTGTGGTCACATGAAGCACAACATAAAAGTGAGTGAAGATGTAGGTTTCCCAACACACCTGGGTCCTTTCGAGATACCTGTCTACACAGTAGCTTCAAATTTTAAATTGGTGTGACATGCTCTACTAAATATGAATTCTCAAACAAAAGTATAGAGATCACTTTTCCAGCTTTCTCTTTTCTTAACATTAGAGGCTTCTTCAAGCCAAGAATACAGTTCTGAAGAGAGTCACACGTTTAACTTTATGCACTCTGGGTACATCAGTCTGCTCCCAGTACAAGAAAGCTCTGCATGAGATTATGCCTCTGAAGGCTGAAGCCAGCAGAATTCTGGTTAAAATGCCACAGACTCAGACCCCTTCAATTTCAGGTGAATACACAACCTATTTATGTAGTTACATTGAAACATGCACACATTCCTTTAACAAAAGAACTAAGTAACTTGTTCACATTTTGCCCATGGGTTGCCTTTTTTGATTTTTGTTTTATGGCATGGTTTTATTTGTTGGGAGTTTTTATGATTTATTATAATTAAATTTTCTAGATTAGAAAGTAGAAGATTCTAAAAAATATTTTAGACCACACCTTTGTTAGAAAAACATTTTTCTTTTTGCCAAAATCAGAGAAAAGAAACAACAACCTATCTATCTATCTATAGTTGAAGATAAAGGCTTTATTTCCATTGTGAGAAAAAATTAAATACAGCCAAAGTCAAAGACAAAATGTTATGAGCATCTTTAAGTTTCTAAGTAACAATTTTAAAATGAAGATATAAATATTAATCATTGTTTTTATAGAAAAATTAAATATGTTGATTAATTTATCAATTCTTTTGGGATTATTCAGGTAATTGCAAACAGACAATAAATAAACTTTCAAACCCTTATGAATTTACCTTATTTTCCTTCATACCAGTAAAGCTGAGTAAATGAGGATAAACTGTTTCCTTCAGTGCCTTCCCATCAGCAGGGTACATGCTTTTAGAAAGGCCACTGCATAATTAAAAAATAAATTTTAAACATACAAGCTTTAGGAAGTAATTTTGTTTAAGAAAGCAGAACAGTAACATCCAAGATTCAGAAGTTCAATTAAAGGTAACCAAATAAGTAATTACAGGAGACTTTTTGAAATCATAGCACCAGCTGCCCAAGTTCTACATGGCTAATCTTATTCCTATGTTCCCTGCTGTGTCAAACAAAGACTGAGGGCTGTCAAACTCAGAGTAAATCTTTGAGTGCCAAAGTGGTTTTGTTCTGGTTTTTGATCATTTGCAACATGCAGAGATTTTCCATAGTAACCCTCCCAAAGTTCATCTTGTACCTGAACTTTTTGTGTGAATTTCCCATCTGAGCCCACCTGTTTAGCAGCTGGTAGATGTAACTGTGGCCATCTTCTGTCCAGATGATAAGTCTGTAAGCTGCCAGCACTTCCCCACCAGCAAAGCACTGACCACTCTTACAGAACTCAGTACAAAGCAAGGAGAAATCACAATAGTCATAGACCTAAGTTCAGAAAAACAACAAAATTTAAACAAATAGTATTGGCAAATTCATTTTGACCTAAACTGGGTTCAGGCAGTGGATCAGTAAGTAGAACATAAGTTCAACTCTTCATAGTTGAACAACTATTTTTAAAGCCTAATGTTTTGATAAAAAACTACTGCAAAGTCAGAGTCAAACCATACAGTTAAAAGTTAAAGAAACTGACAGTGAAAAAATAAAAACAACCAAAAAGTAGGGTCTTAGAGTCTCATAGAAATTAATAGAAAACAATGCCTGCTACAGATATTTTTCCATGAACAGTCTGTCCATTCTACACATGAACTTTCTCTATGAATGCTTCTGTACAAAATTTAAGTAGCCCAAGAGACATCTCGAGGATAGTGTACAACTACATTACTCAAAGTTGACTCAGGTGTATGTGAAACTTTTTGACCCCTTCCTGTCCCCACAGAAATGTTGGAATCAGGTATACAAGTTAAAACAATCCTGAGTGATCAGTATAAGAGAAATTTTGTAGCACTAGAAAAGAAAAATACAGAATTTTTACAGTAAGTTTCAGTTTAAATACGCTATGTTTTCTCTAAAACTGTTATCTTTAAAAAATATATATATAGTTTCTTTATTATAGCTACAAGAAAAAGCAATATAGCCTGGGGTCTTTAGTTTTGCTGCTTCTATCAACAAACAAAGGTCCCTGGCTACTGAGGACATGCCAACTGTGAGTACTTCTGTCATACTTAAACAGGGTTTTTTAATCTTTGTCTCCCTTTCAAATGCACTGTGGAGGGGACTATAATGCACTCAGGGCTCTAAAACTGTGTAATTCTTAAATCCCCCTTCTAACCAGCCAATTTGGTGCTAAACTTTTAAAGCAGCATTACATTCATAAAAAAGAAAAGCTTCATCTCTTTCACACAGTTAAGCCAAGAAGTGTTGCAGGCATAATTATATCTGACAATTTGTGAACACCTTCCTTAACCTAAGGAGAAAAACAAGTATCTGCATGTAAAAATCATATTAGCTTTCCAAAATTAACAACATTAAAAACAAACTGTAATGCTCAATGATGTACCTGCCAGCACATGGAGGACACAACTAGAAGGAGTCTTTCCGTGTAAGTACAAAATCGCACTGCTTGACAATTTATACAGTCCAGAGATTTTGATTCCTTCTCGTGCACACTTTGCTTCTCCTTTACAGCACAGAGGGGAAAAAAAGCTATAAAATTTATTTCATAGGATAGAAATAACCCACTGAAAATAACTTTGTTAAGAGACTTTCAAAATTCAAAGCAACATATACTTAATTAATTAAGTAATTAATTTCCTTAGCTTTGTAGTGCTAAATGTACTAGCAAAAATAATGTATGTATTTTCACACTTTGTCATCACATTTTTATTCTATTGGAATTATATTTATTAATTAATGATTAAATCACTTTGAATTGATGCTCTCTGTTTAAGATACTAACAGTCTCAAAACCTCTCAGAGAAGGGATACACATGCTTGGAATCATGGCTATAAAACTGAAAGCCATTTTCTTACAAAATCTTGCAGCTTCAGTTAATTCCAAGTAAATCCAACAATATTTATTAAAATACTGCTCTTTAGAATTTAGCCAGATTGTTAGGAACTCTGTAGCAGTCCCTCCACAAAAGGTGGCCCCAGACAGTAAAAAGACTGCACCACACCATATGTTCCTCTGACATCTGTAATCAGTTGTTAGAGTCCTCAGAATTTTTACAACACAGCAGTGGGGTCTGCTCAAGGAATGTTGAAAAGATGCACCCACTTCAAAACACACAGATAAATCAAAGACAACAAGATGGTACCAAACTTGACAGACTCTCCTCAGGGGCCAGATTCTACCCATGTACAAGGAGCCTTGCCCACACCCTGCAGTTTGTCAAGGCAGGCAGTGATGAGTCACCAATGCTCAGAGTGGATATTTTGCCATTTCTGTCTCACTGTCAAAGTCCCTTTGTGAATCTTGCTTTTAGACTACAATTAAAACACAAAAATTGCATCCCAATTCTACCACTTGTTCATGGAAGGTGACAGCTGCTGAGAATATCAACACAAAAAAGAGTAAGTGAGATTGAAGATAGAAAAATAGGACACTTGACACAGCAATAGTCTTTTCCAAGTGAAGACAGCATTGTGAAAAGCAGACTGAGGAAAACAAAATCTAAAGGACCATTTTGAAGAGTAACAAGGGTGAAGAGAGAGTACAAAGGCCAATATTGAAAAGCTTTGAGTTTAAAGGACAGAGTAAAGGAGTTCAAGGACATTATCAGGATAGCAGGAAAGCATTGCAACTTAAGCATCCTGGAATATGAAAAGAAAAGAAGCCTGGCCAAAAGGCAGTACAGTTGTCAAGGCAAATGCCCCCATTTTAATAAATGCTATGAAGATTTGTTTTCAGAATTTTGTAACAAAAGTAATAATATCTATTTAATACACATCTAGAAGATTTAAATTTCTTCATATTCTGCTTCAATGCAGCCTTTACTTGAGAACATTCATGTTAACACTGACCTGAATGCTATTCAGAGATGAAGACAGGTCCCACACTTTGACAACTCCAGCTACAGACACTGCAACCAAAGAGTCTTCTGTGAAGAGTTAACAGTGAGATAGTCAACTTGCAGCCAAGTTGAAACAGCACCTACCTATTCAGCACTAAAAGATTCTGGAGGATGCTGCTTAGATGAAATACTAGTTTATACAAAAAAAAAAAAATTATATACAGAAATACAAAACATGTAAGCAAACAGGGGAAAATGTATTAACAGAAGGCACAGAATCACAGTGTTGTGCCTTTAAATTCTGATAATACAAAATTTATTTATACTGAAATCCAAGAAATGAGCTGCTTACAGCCAGTATGGAAGGTGTTTTCTCTTAAAAAAACCATATTAAATAAAAGAGGACCAATATTAGGAATCTTAAAAACAACTCCTGTGTTATCAATGAAATATTAGCATCATCTACATAACAGCTCTGTGAAACTATTTGGTATTAAATCAAGTAGGATCATGCCATCTATACAGAAATATTTTATCAAAATTTAACTTGTCTACGTAAATATGTGAAAAACATATACCTTGAATTCTTGCAGAGTGTACAATACACATACAATTTATCCAATCAGAAGACTGAGATGATAAAGTGTGAAGAACATCCAAAGTTTTAGCATCAATAATAAGAACATCTTGATATTCTCCACAACAAAGAAGCCAGCCTTCACCTGTCATTCGGAATGAGCAATGGTAATACTGTCCAAGTGGAAAGGAGAGAGTCAGCACACAGAGATACACAAATGGCATGCAGATTTTTCACATTGAACATGTCAAAATCAACACTTGTAGCACCACTAAAATATCTAAGGCATATGTGAAACTGTACACAATACTGCTAGTTACACTAGCAAGGTACACAGCTTAGTAAAAGGTGCTTCAGACTGAAAGCAGCATCTCTCCTTCCTAAATACTAAGATTTCCGTAATTTTAGTAAGAAAGCCAGATGTTAATTTCCTCTATAAATTGCTAAGGAGTTTGAGACTTGTTTCTCTGAGAGGCCTCTCTCGAAACATTTAATAAAGCTCCTATCATCAAGAATTGTATGAAAAGGAAAAGTCATGTGAAGATTCAGAATATTCATATTAAATTTTATCATAATTAATTTATGATTACTTTCCAGGAAGGATCTTTACTCCATAGGATATTCTTCATTCTGACATTAAACGTCCTAGTGTTCAGACTCTTTCAGCAATCACATAAAGGGGAAAAAAAAAACAGACACAAAGCAAAGGAACAGAGATGGAATACCGAGTGACTAAGAGGATTTCTTTTTTTGCTAGGTGTTTTATATGTGCAAGGACACCCTCACTGCATCTCTAGCTGTAATTGTAAACAATTTCTATAAATGCATAAGCAGCACTCTGAAAGTGGAATTGCATTTAATTCTGACCTTAAAATAAAGGGAACAATCAAGTAGTCAGATAAAAATATCAGACAATCCAAAACAACTGCACCTCATTTTTGAATTTTCTCTACTGTTTTGGTTTTATAATAATTCTTGTTTTTCGGTCAACTAAAATAAACTGTTTTTCAGTGCAAAAATAAAAGTAGTATAAATAATGGGAAATAGGATAAATAGCATTACAGTTATTATGAATAAACAGGCAGAAATGCTTAGAATTTACAATTACTATTACCATTGAAATAGAGGATTTTTATAGTCAGTAATTCCTCTGAGAAAATTCCACACTGTTTAAGATCCACAAATGCTTAAGTGTTGACCCTGGTGTTAAATTTAATTTCAAATGGCAAATATTCAGTTTGCACTACTTGACATCTGCCATTCACAGCTAAATCATCTACATTGAACAAAAGGAACCTACTAGAGCAGATAGGTTAGTAGTTCAATTAAAACCAAACATTAACTACAGCACAAGCAACCAATCCCCATGGAATAACAAGAAAAAATCTACAACAAAACACACAAAGAAAAACACAATTTATTATAACCATGTGAAGGCTGCATTTTAAGAATAGTTTCCCCTCCTAGCAACACCTACTTTTTCCTAAGAAAGTTTTTAGATGTTCCTATTTTCTTTTAGATATCTTGCCCAAGTAATTAAACAAAAATAGTTATTAGCTCCAATTAGGTTTAGCTCATTTCTAATAGAGAGGAAGTACCTATTTTCTATGAGTATTTACACCTATTTCAAGGGTAAGAATGAATATTCTGCCTCTGATCTTCATTAAAAAACGCACAGATTGTCAGCTAATCAGCTAGACCAGATTTGCCTACCTCCCTGTAGAACTTGTCTGTAACTTCATCTATTAAAATCTAATTAAGCACTAGAACATAGCAGGTCAAATGGCACCTCAAATTATAATCTAAGTATTGTTTGTGTATACACATCCATTTAAGGAATATATACGCTTTAAGCAAATGCACAAATAAAAGTCTTAATTTATGGTTTTATACATATAAGTAAAAAATAATTAAGAAGTTAATCTTCCATAATTTTTGTTGGCAATATATCCAAGCTTTTTCCTCTACCCTTTACAATTAACAACTCTGTTTGAATTCCTCACATCAACCAAAGCAGTGTCAGGAAAAACATTTTCTTCTGGTAGCTTTAAAAACTTTGGATTCTAAATTGGCTGTGCTTTGGAGTTACATGAAGGCTTAGATATTCATTATTTGGAGTCTTAGTTCCTCCCTAGATTTCCTCACTGAAGAAAACCAGCATTTTAATCAATACAAGATACCTAAGCTTCTCCTCTACTAACATATTCAGAAATAAGCCACATCCCAGAATCAAACCCATAGATGTTGGGCACCTCAATCTTACTCACAGGTGTATTTCAAACACTCCCACACACCAAAATCGAGATACTTATTTTACCTGGATACAGCTTCAGCCAGACACATGAAACTATCTGAAGCAATATTGAAAGTCTCTGAAAATAAGGGTTTTGTCCTAAAGTTCTGCAATGAACGAAAGTGCATTTTTGAAAATGGGGCAAAGCTTCTTGGAGACTTCACTCCATTTGGAGGTCAGGAGCTCAGCACCAAAACCATTCAAAAGTTTAAAAATAAGTCTTTCAGCAGATTGTCTCACAATGTTTGTGCTTGTATTTTAAAATGTCATGAAAAAGCCAACATCAAACTTGAAGCTTCCATGCAATTTTAACAAGACAAGAGCAAAGATTAAGACCATTTCACTTAGCTACCTGAGGCACAAAGAGTAAGTTAATCAACAGTGCATTTCAAATATTTGCAGCTTAAAAGTAATCAGTCTGATTTGATTAAGGAATTCAGAGGAACATAAAAATCTCAATTCTTTTCTTAGAAGAAAAAAAACTGAAAAATAGATAAAAACTACTTATATTGTGACAGAGTCTTTTCTCCTATGTTACAAGCTATATATTTTCAACTGTTTCTGAAAAATATCATGTTAATAAAGCAAAACTCTTGTCATGAGCAGAGACCCCATGAAAAGTTGCTATACTTACATGGATTGCTGTGTGCCTATAAGGAAGCTTTGTGTTCTCAATGCACTGTCCACTAGTGACATTCCAAACACACATCTCCCTGCCAAAGATAACTTCATATTATTCTCTGTCATTTCCACTCAATTGGCTTGAATAATTTTGTGCCACCAAGTTTTTCTTTAGTGCTGTATTTAAGTGCAGTCTGGTCATTTATAAAGCTTTTTGTTACAGATTGCTGGGTAAGAAAATGTAGTCATTAGCAGGGGATGACATATAGTATCTGTTTCTTTTTGTTTTGGTAATTACACCCTGTTGCCTTGCAACCAACCTGACTTTAAGACCAACTCTGGTCTACAACAAATTGTAGGTATACTGCCATTACAGCTCATCAACATGTCACTGTAACTATCTGTCACTGGAACTACATCCTCCTGAAAATGATTCATTTCACTGAACTCAAACTACACGTTTTGAAAAGCATTATGCATCTTCTCCCACATCAGACTTCGGTTCCTGAGAGGAACGACTTTTGTTAAGAAGAAACAGTGCCATCATGAGGCTGTTCCCGAAATCTGCTGTCAATACACTCAACTACCTGAGCAACTGTGTAACCCTAGCTGAGCACATTTAAGGTTGCTTGAGAAAGATACTTCAGCACATCTTCCTTATCTACACATTATACAACATGCAGTGGGACTGGATTACAAGAGACAATCAAATTAAATGTAAATTTAAGAAGGCTGTATGAAATACATTATCATAGTTCAGCAACAGAATGTTAAACTTTGGTGCTTTTAGATTTTATTAAAAAAAACCTTCCAGAACTGAAACATTAATTTCATTATTTCTGACATTACATGGGAAGAAATTTTCTGTATCAAGACTTAATACACCGGGGAGAGTATTTTATTATATAAGAGATACTACTTAGTGATTCATATTTTAACCTACCTACTTTCCTTTATGCTAAACTCAAAGTATGATTTCTTAATATTTTTCAGTTGAGCAATATCAGCATCAAAGTTAGTAGACCCAAAGTCACAACTTAAGTGAAAGCTTTACACTGGTTGTTAAACATTTCAGAGGTATGATTTTCTCCTTGTTTATATCAGAACTCTACTGTTTTAGCTACATTGTGACACATAATATCTACAAGCATGCACAAATGAGACCAGAATGTCAGAATGTAACTTCACCTTCTAGATGATGAATTCAATTTACTGTGTGTACTAATAAGGAGTGAGCAATATCATACATTCTATACAGCATATGCTGTAGGATAGGTTTGTCACTTATAGGACATCAGTGAGAACTTAAGAATCATTAGATTCATTTATATACTTCCATATTAGAAGTATAAAAAATAAAATTCAATGCTCATTCTTTTGGTATTAGTCATTTATAGAAACTCTGAAAATAATCTGGAGTAGAACAGGGAAGATTATCATAGAATCATCTTCCATACAATTTCTTCCATCCACACTACAAGGAGATGGAAGCTTGAAAATGGCAAAAGTGAATTATTCACAAGCCAGAAAATACAGTTTGGCAAACCCTCCATCTCCTGAAGACAAGGCTTCCTATTTGTAATTATCTCAACTTCATGTTGCAACCTTTCAGGGATCAGTGATGGATGCTTTGCCCTTATGTAATACAGATGAGAAGTCAGCAGTAATTTGGTAAAAGTGAACACTTAAATGGGACAGAAGACAATTCAATCCCACCTACATACATTACAAACAACTCTAATGATCCCTTCAGAAATAAAATCTTTAGAATGCAAACATCTCTGTAGGGTATATCTATAGCAATAGACTCATTTGTTCCTTAACACTTTCCACCCCAGTTTTTTTGGAAACACAGTATCTTTCCTCCCAGTATTATCTGGAAGCAGTGTTGCACTAACAGATCTTCAGACTTGGGAGGAAAAGCAGCCTTATCCCAGAATCCTTGAGTAGAACTGTAGAAGGGCAATGCAAAACTGATTGTGTAGATTTCTCACTCTCTCTGCACATAAACAGTATGTTTACCACTACCTGTCCAGTGAGGCAGTCTAATCTTTCAAAATTAAGAAGCCTGGAACTCTTTTTTTTGCAGACTATTCCTTTCTTGCATACTCCTGATTGAATGAGAGAATCAGACAGGGATCCTAGTGGCTGGAAAGGATAAATAAGCTACTCAGTGAGAAACCAGTAGCCTTAAGGTGCTGGAAGATTCAGCTTGAAGGGCAATTGACAAGTAGTCTCCACGGAAAGCCATTTTAACAGAGCTGTCCAGTTAATCAGAAAAGATGAACCCCAAAAAAGAGAGGGGAATACAATTAAGCAGCCAGACAAAATTGCTTAAGAAAGCCCTTAAGAAAGTAAGCTGCTAGCCCTAACTATTTTCAACAGATGATATCCTGAACAGAAGGTCTTCAGACCACAGCTGAAAAGGTTATCAAATATGAAGTGTAACCTAGCAGAAATGCAGGAAGTAGTCTGACTCAAGTGACAGGCTATGTCATAACAAAAAGCTGTAAGATCAGGGCCCTCTGAAAGGATATTCTCCAAAACAGCACATTGGATTTAAAGACAGGAAAGGAGCACATATGCCTTTAACTCATGGCCATTCTGTGTTTCCATATATACTGACTGAAGAACCATAAACCAATTCAGAGTACATTAGCCTCTTTTACTGATTCAGTTCTTAATACTGAATTCAGGAAGACACAGATATTCAAATGCTGTTTAACTTGCTGATGCTCTCCAATAACCCATTAATTTCCCTTTGAATAGGATCTAGCCAACCCCTCTGAATAATTCCTTTTTTTTTGTCCACTAAATGGATATGTGAATCTGCCAAACCTTTCTGTTGTTCATGGGACAAGCTCTTACTTGGACTATTGTATATTAATATCATAGTCACTATCCTAACTAGCTGCTATCATTTTAATATCATGGAAGCAGATTGAAACATTTCTCCAAATGCATAATCTGACCTACATTCAACAGACATTTCATGATTTAAGAAACGAAAAACTGAATATTCAGTTACCTACCCATTTTCAGTAGCACTTACTACATATGGCTGTTTCTCAAACTCTCTTGCTTTTGCCAAACAAGTTACAGAAGCAGTATGGCCAAAGAGAATTTCTTTAGATGAAATCTAGGGGGAAAATATAATGATTTATCTTAAACAATTTCTGTATAAATTAAGGATATCTAAAACCAGAGAATATTACTTGTAGATACATATAATTGTCAATCTGCTTTATATTCTTAGGTTCTTCAGTCACATTTCTGGAATGCAGAAAGATGTGGATGAATTTTTATGCAGTTTGCATAAAGCTAAGATTTTGTATTCATTGAATTAATCTTCTGAAGAATGTGTGGAACATCAAATGTTATAAAACAGGCTATGTGCAGAGAATCTCTGGCTTTTACCCTACAGCATGCACAGTGAAGTAGACACTGATGAACCAAAGCTCTTAAACATGTGTTTCATACCAAGTGTTTAAATAACTTCTCTGATTATCATCACTGTATGCAAACGTTTTAACTGGAAAAGGTAGCCTTATAAAGGTGCAAAGTTTCAGGCTGTGTTTGAATACAAAGGGGACAAATAAATATAAAAAAAAAAGATAGAACCTTAGTTCTAGAAACACAGAACACAAAAAACCAGGAACTGCTTTTGCTCTGCTCCATTCTCAGGAAAATAAATACGAAATAATCAAAGCAATAATTTGCATCTTTATTACATCAAAAATAGAAGTTTCCTCTTGCTACTTCCATCTTGGTATATAGATATGGTTTTCTAAGTCAATGCTTTTTCTTTAAATGACAGGTCACCCTCAGCAATTGATTTACAAAAAAAAATAACTTCACAGGATAGGAATAATGATAATTGTATTATTTAATGGCTGTCATTTCTCAGAGCACACAGTCTCTCTCACAAACCACAGGTCATGCTAATCTATGAAAAATTCTCCAAAGTCTGCAAATAACAGGTTGCTCATATAGACATTTCACTTTCTGCTTCACGTGTTTCCTATAACAAATATCACAGTATCTTTAAACATTCACCTGAATAAGTGCAAGTCTGGATAATCCTATTGCCAATAATAAAGATAAAACTTCAGTCCATCTATTTGGCAAACTCTAGCACAGTGGACACAAACCTGTAAGTCTGGTGAAAGATCCCAGAGACAAATCTGTCCTTCTTGGCTTCCTGTAACTATGGTCTGCTGGTCATCTGTGATCATAACAGCAGTGATGCTGTGAGAGGGAGCTGTTCTCCCCCACACGGCCACAGCCGGTACCAATGTCCTCATGGTCAACACCTGAAAACAAGTCATGATGATTAAGTATGATTAAACATAAGAAAAAAATAACCTTAAAGAGGGGAAAATTTAATCAACATATTCCCTGGAAAGGGGAGCTATAAAATATTGCTGTAAGAAGCTGATGCGGCATTGAAACATTTTCCTGCTGTTGCCAACATCACACTAACAATTCCAGGGACCAGTACTATCAGAATACTGAAACAGCAGCAACAAGAGTTGTGTGCTGCCCCACACACCCAGCTTAGTTCTGATGGGATCTTGTTGTTCTCCCTAAATATGGCTGGTGGAAGGCAATGCTTCCCCTGTCCCCTCCGACCAGCAGTTCTGCTCACTGCTGGAGCAGAGGTGACACAGGAGCAGGGTGTCAGTAAAGACTGATTTCTAGGAGGGTAAGGCAAGAGAAAGATAACATGGCCAAAGGAGAGTATTGGTGGTGGGTCAGGGAAGAAGAGAAAAATGAGACCCAAGATGGCAAAGCATCATATACCCAACTCTTCTGTGGCATCTCCTAGAGACAAGAACCAAAATAAAGGTGGCAGCAGAGTTGCAAGCTGAGAAGCAGAGAATGAACAGACTCTATCCACTGCTCAAGACATGAGTCCCTTGTCCAAAAAAATTTACCATCTAATAGATTTTTCCCTACTGCAAAAAACTGATTTAATGGAGCTGTTCATCTGGCTGAGGGCAGATTTGACTCCCACCAGCCGGGCAACAGACAGACAGATTGACAACGCTGACAGATTGAACAATGTAAAAAATGTTTAAACATGTTATTCTCGAGTGTCAGTAAAAAAGAAGAAACACATTTTAAGATGTTTCAGATTCACCATTGTCTAAGGCCACTTAAATAAAAAAAAATTATTTATCTTTTCAAAAGTATTGTATGTCACCTTTCTTTTAATCCAGACAGCAATAATACAATTAAAGACATACTTCAGAACAACCACTTGGCAATCACTAAGCAAAATGCACCTTTCAGGGAAGGTGTGCTCCAATTTGTCCTGGAAAAAAAAGAGACACCAAAGCCCATTGCACACCCTTGGGAAAGACATTCAAAATGAAACAAGACGCTACAGTAGTGCAGCTGGGAGAACTCAGGCAAAAAACGTGACAGTAAAGCTGAACTTTTGTGAGGAGACAGGAAGTGGGCAGAACAAAATGTGTAACAGCCAGCAACAGTGAGTCTAAAGGAAGTAATGCAGGGATGATAAGTGACATGAAGAGCAGCTCCTGTGACAATTCAGGAAAGACCACAGGACAGAAATGGAGCACAGGACCAGCCTTTTAAGTTATGCTTAAAGAAACTGCAAAGCCTTAAGTGACACAGAACTAAAGGAATGGTCTTGCTTCCTGACAAGAAAATAAGATAAAGGGCTCAGCTACTGAGAAAAAAGGCTAAAAAGACTGGTATGGCAGATTATCAAGGTCCTGTCATACAACTTTCACAGAATGCTAAGGGCAGAGGAAGAAGAATCTAAGAAAAAATTGAGGTCATGGGTTCATTAGGCTAAATCCCACTTTGCTTCATCTAAAAGCTCTTTGTGGATATATAAAAATACTGAGACATGCTATTGTTCCCAGGATCTGACTTTTCTAAAACTTTTTTTTTTTAAATCTCCAGTCATATGAAGTTACTGATGAACACTGAAATCCTTTTCTCTTGGAATATATGCCCTGAAATAAAAGCTGTTCTGAACAATCTTCAATGACATGTTTTCAGTCATCAGGTAAGCAAAAGAGTTGCCATTTTCATAGGGCTTATAAAGGGATGGCTGCCAAAAAAGTTTGATAAGCCAAATCCTACACCTTTAAAATGCATTTCCTTGCATATCATGTAGTCATTTATACTTGCACCATGGGAGTATTCAGTTAGTGTAAACAGCACAAGAAAGCACAACTCCAGTTTGTACTGCTTTGAGTATTTACTATTAGGCCATAAATTATATCTTCTTACAAGGGAAGCATAGAATCAAACTCAATATTCTTAACCAAAGACCTACTGCAGCACAAATTATGAGTAACAGAACTCAAATCAACAGATGGTAAAAGGAAAACAAACTGATGTAATTTGCTAATGTGGAGATGATCTATCTAGACCATTTAGTTACTCATGAATAAAAAACTACTGCTACTAACAAAACACTGGTTGTAAGAGAATTAATTTAGACCAAAATTTTACAAGAAT
Organism: Oenanthe melanoleuca; assembly: GCF_029582105.1. Classification (NCBI taxonomy): domain Eukaryota; kingdom Metazoa; phylum Chordata; class Aves; order Passeriformes; family Muscicapidae; genus Oenanthe; species Oenanthe melanoleuca. Next base: position 5,441,991 of record NC_079344.1, on the reverse strand, counting down.
ATTTTGTATGTTTTCCTTTACATTACGACTGAAGTCCAAGAGAAGGAAAACAGAAGGTATATTAATTTTTTTTATTAGTACCTTATTACCATATTATTTTATTAATACTCCTTAACTATTTTCTCCACTTGCTTCTTGGGTTTTTTGGATTAAGGTATTTTGATGCACAGCCAGTTTGAATGAAACCTTTGCTTCTTAGTGTAGCATGACCTCACTAGAAATCCAGCATATCCACAGGGACACATTTTGTCTGACAAGACTTAGCTTTACCAAATTCTCAGTGATACTGATGGTACCTAAAGCAAACTTTTTTGAAATAAAATGAACAGATATTTACCAGACTGTTTCTTCTAGAAAGGTAAAAGCTGTTTTCACAAAGTCAAATATTGCCCAAGGCAGATCAGAGCTACGTGTAGCTTATCAGCACATGTCAAATTCCTCCAGCTCTGCCCACTGAAGCATGTCTGATTTGCAGTATTAACCCATAACTCAACTTGAAATCACGTTTCTCAGTCCTACTGCCCATTTCTCCCTGCTTACAGCCTAATAAGCTTATTTGTGCTGCCCTTATAGCCATACTGCCAAAGAGTGCTCTGATTACTGAAAAGCTCTGGTTTTAGTTAAAACCACACCAGCCCATGTCACCACTAACTTGTTCCAGCTCTACCAATTCTCTCTCTAGCTCCTTTCACACTGAAACCACACCACAGACCATTGCTTACTTGGAAAATTATCCAAATTTTCACACCTTCAAGGACTTCGGTTGTACTACTTTACTAACTTTGGACTATTTGTGTAGTATCAAAGCTTAATTTGGAAAGCTGAGTAGATCACCTCTTATTCTACAGGAGCCATGAGATATTTAAAAGTCTAATCAAAAGCTTTAAGAGTTGGAAAGCCAAAGGTCTGACCTTGAATGCTTTACTAAGCAGATATTTATGCAAAGTCACTCGGCTTTTTAGACGAGGACTGGTCATGAACTGACAAGAATTTAAAAGGTCAGATTATACTACAAAGAATCAGTGCCATCATAACTTAAACATACACTTTCCCTATATATCCTAAGTATATCTTGACTTTTGACTCCTCTACTGACCTTAAAACAAACTGAAACAATTGCTAGCTTCTCTATTGTGCTCATCTCAGACCTTCCAATCACTGCTACATAATTACTGCTTAACCTCAGGCACACATCCCTTTCCTGAGCTGCATTTTCTCAAAATAAAAATTACAACCTTAAAGCCAATGGCCTGGGAACATAAAGGGTTAGAGGGGCAGAGTGGCTGAGATCTCAGGAGTGTGCATGCCCATGCACTCAGAGTGATCTGAAGTGAGAAATCTGAGCTTTGTTTTGCCCCACTGAAGACTGCAGGACTTGGTCCTTGCATTTCAAATGCTTGCTAAAAAGCCCAAAGGAAGCTTTACTGTATGACACATCCTCAAAATGCTAAACTATTAGCTACAGTTGTAAGAATAACATTCCTTGATAAAGAAAATACATACCCTGATCTTTTAATGAATTCAGAAATAACACTTCTGATATATATATTGATATACCGAAGTCCTTAAAATGAGGAGCTAAACTCCTCCCAGGGACCTAATCCCAAACATCTCACCTTATAAAATGCTTATTGCAACAAACTTCTTTCTTATCGCTATAACCCATAAAAAACACACCAAATGCAAATGTATAGTTCATTTATAGAAGGAGAAAGATTTCTTCCAACAAAATATCACTTTACAGGTAACAGTTAACCTGCCAAAGCAACATTTTTTAATTTACAGCTATACTTATTTCATGTTTCCTACACACGCCAAGCTGGCAATAGAAGGTCACTTTCTTAAAAGTCCAGTTAAATGTCTGGCAACCAATACAGGCACAAAACAAAACAGCGTAGAAATTTGCTTACAGTCCTGAAAATATTAAGATATTAGCAGAATTTAGCTGTTTGCATTGGATTCAATAAGTTCCCCCCATGCACACCCTATTATATTCATCCTTGTCATAAAGGAAACCTTGGGAAGTAGAATTTAGGCAGAGCCTAAATATTTTCACGACCAGTTTTCTGTTTCTAATCTATCTCATTCTCCTATTACTGTCATTTAGTTTTGTCTGACACATTCTCTTAGTTCCTACACAAGAAAACAAAGTTCTATCAATATTGGTTTTATTCTTAGCAAAAAGCTAATAATTTTTCTTTAAAGTAGCTTTGCAGTCTACTGGTCCATTATATCCTTCTTTCACAACTTTCTCTGTTTCATGATGTAAATGTTGCACTCTCCTTGGGATGAGCATTCAGGATGTTGCATACCATCTCTGGCAATCCACTTTAAGATGTGATGGGACTTTCCTCAAGACCTGTTGGGCTACACCCTAAAGGGCTGGAGTCAGTGCTGAGTGACACCCACACCTCCCTGGGGATGGGGATGCCCTGCCCCTGCAGTCCAAGGGAGCAGGGCACTGGGACCAGCAATCAATACAACCCATTTTAACCAGCAAGAAGCACCTGGTAATACCTTGTTTGTATTTCTTGAACGAGTGACACAAGAAACACTTATTTCATTCCACACAATAATTCACCACAATCAGAAGGAGCACAGTAAGGGCAACACCATCTCCCAGCTGCTGATTACATCAAAGGTTTGCAGCACAAATTCAATTTTATGATGTTAATCTCAACCTGCCACTCAGAAATTTTCTCTGAGGGATATGATTTTTTTTCTCTGGATTTCATTTTAAGAATGATTTTCTTCTTCTACAATCAATAAAGATATGTTTTCATCAAAAGACTCTATCTTGGCAGAATTCAATTGGCCGTCTCAAAACCTTTTGGTGACACAATATTAATTAAGATAGTTTATGTTGCACCTAAGCTGGAAAATGGGGCAGTGAAAACATAGTAACTCAACATTTGTGCTTTTCACACGCAATAAGATAGAGTAAAACAATCTTCACTTCCTTGAAGTTCTTTTTTTTATCCTCATAAACTGTTAAATTATATTAAGTTTCCCAGAAAAATATTACATGCTTTTTTGCTAAGTAGATAAATCAAAAATATGTCTAAAAATATAAATTTCCACTTTCTTCAATGGTAAAGGCTTCAGCAACATAGTAGCTGTTTAAACACACTAGACAACAATTAATGCACGTGAGCTAGCAAACTTGGTTTTAAATCCCATTTATCAAGGATATAAACTAAGTTCAATAAAAATAAATGTATTATGCAAGTGTATGTGTGTGTGGAGCCAAAAAAGACATCTTCTCTTAAAGGTAAAAACCAAAAACATTTACTGTCTGAAATACAGCGTCTGAATGTCCTGTTATTAACTACAAGAATGGATATTGCTGGGAAGATGAAACCTTGCTTAGGCACTATGCAGAACTACACACATGCAAGTAATTTGTCACTTCTAAAGCATGGAGAATAGAAAAAGTATCACCTTAAGTCACCTCCAGTGGAGTTACTCACATCCAAATGGTGAAGTACTTTGCAGCAGCAGACTTTCCATCAGTTTTAGGATGATCACACATCAATTCTTACAGGAAAGCACATATGACAGAAAGGGCCATCAGTCTCTGCAGAATGTAAGCTTTGATTTCTATGAAATTGCATCTTACTCAAAGATTTTACCCTCAGTTTTATACATATTCAGTCATGCCTGGGTTTATTGAAAATAACAGTTTTCCCCGCAAGGTAGTGTCCCATTCCTTATGCTAGTAAAGGAACAACTCCTTATATTTTCTTAGTTATAAATTGGTTTTTGAGCCGAAACATATTTATGACCTTTAAAGAGTCACATGAATCAAAGGACCTACTAAGGTAATGTCATCCCCTAGATTATGGCATTCAGAACTTTGAAAGTGTAGAGAGTGATAAACTTTGAGTCTGCATCAAAATATTCCACAGACATAAGCAAAATCACTTGCAAACGAAAAGAGTTTTGATTGACTTGCATTTTCATAAAATGTCACAAATTCTGTAATGAACCAGCCATAATGACAAAAATCATCTTTATTTGCACAGTTCTAACTCAAAAAATCACACAATCTGGTAAGGTTAAAACACACGAAAGCTAAAACCAAAATTACAAGGATGTCAAACTGACAGGCAGGGAATATGAATCAAAGTTTTAAGTCAGTAATTTTGTCTTCCTTAAGTGACCTTGAATTCACTTAAGACAAAAAACCCTGCTGATCATAGAAAGGTGATGTTTTTGGTTCAGCTACACTGTACTCTGGGATGTTTAAATAACAAACAAAATTGGAATCAGATGGCGAAAATAAAACAACCAGAACATTTCACCAGCCCTTGGGGTTTTTTGATTGTCATGCAATAATCATTAATCAGTGGTCCAAGCAATTGCATCACAGTGAGGATTTCTAAACTCTGAAAAGCTACTTTTTTTTTTTTTTTTTTTCAATTTTACTCTTTGGATACTGCCAATTAACAAACATACCTCTCTGCAGTGTTCTCAGCTACAGGGCATGAAGCTGTTTACTGTAAACAACACTGAATGACTTGTTATATACACAGTCTAGCTTGCCTAAGTAAAAAGACACTGTTTATTATGAAGCAGGATTGAAGTCCAAAACTTATTAAATGCATTGCAATGCACAGATTGCAGTATTCTTTACAGTGAACTTCAAATTCTAGCACTGAAAAGTCTTTAAATGAGAAAAACCTGTTATTGTCATGTAATAAGTCCTACTGACACACACCTTTTGAGCAGACCTACCTCACCACAACAGACATTTTTGCAATGAGTAACCAGAGTAACCAAAAGACCATGTACCAAGTACAACACTAACATATTAAAATTTCATTATATATTAGGACAACTACTACTTTTTCTAGCACCAACCAGAAAAGTAATCATGACAGATATGCCCCAAGACTCTAAGAGAGACATCCTAATTAATTTTAATTGAGGAAAAAAATTCTCCAAAAATCCCAGCCTTAAACCAGAACTGCTTACAAGAGAAAATAGGACTTTGTACACTGATGTTTTGCATCTATCCAATTAGGAACATTTAATAATAAATCATCAAAGTAGCACAACAGCATTTTCACACTCCAAGGAGCTAATACTTCGCACTCTATGTGCTCTCACACTACTTTTCACTAGTAAAACACTAGTTTTCTCCAGTGAACAGATACATGCCGAGGCAATTGATAGAATCTATGAAACTCACTAAACTACTCTGAAAAGAGAAGAAACAGACATCTAACAACACACCAGAGCTGAAAGTTACAAAGCTGATGCAGTTACAACGTGCAGCAGACCAACAAAACCACCCAGAAACACATGAAATCTACCCAAGTAAGAAAGAATAAACATTGAATCGGCTAAAAAGGCTTCTCACCACCAAAACAGCCCTGGGGAACCCACTATGGCTAAACCTGACCTAAGGAAGCGGAGCCTTAGGGTCGGACAGGGCAACCGCAGCAGGATGAGAGGGGGGCATGAAGGGGACAGAGCCCGGGGATGAGGGGACGGAGCCCGGGGGGGATGAGGGGGACGGAGAGGAGGAAGATGAGGGGGACGGAGCCGGGGGAATGAGGGGGACGGAGGGGAGGAAGATGAGGGGGACGGAGGGGAGGAAGATGAGGGGGACGGAGCCGGGGGAACGAGGGGGACGGAGGGGAGGAAGATGAGGGGGACGGAGCCGGGGGAACGAGGGGGACGGAGGGGAGGAAGATGAGGGGGACGGAGCCGGGGGAATGAGGGGGACCCGCCGGGAGCTGCCCTTACCTCCGGCGGCTCCCAGGCTCCGTGCGCGGGGCAGCGAGGGCTCTGAGGGACGGGAGGCTCCCGGGACAGGTTTTATCCCGCTCGGGAGCGGCAGCACCCGGCCCGGGTGGCGCGGGCCGGATCCAGCCGGCGCTCCCCGGTGGCACCGCCGCCCTCAGCCCCGTGAGCGAAGCAGCCACCGCTGCTCGGGGCCGAACGGGCAGGGGGAAACGTGGGCTGGAGGAAAACTGCGTAGGGAAAAGCTGAGGGCTGCCCTCACGGGCCTGCACTCCTCCTGCTGCCGGACGGGCAGAGCGGCTCAGCCCGCCCCTCAAAGCAAACCCGCGGGGCCATGAGGCACAAGAAACTTCTCCTCTGCCCGCCCAGCCGTAAGCACGGTGAAAGGAACATTTCGGCCGGCAGGAGGCGGGCGGGCCGTGATTTCGCGGTGCGGGAGCAGCAGCAGCAGCAGCTGAGGAGACCAGGCCGTCACCCCGCGCCTGGCGGCACGAGGGCGGACACCGGCGAGGATCGGCCTTTAGATTCAGGAGTTTCTGTTTGAAAACAAGTAAAAAACTGCACTGAATGATTACTGTAAGAAACTGAAACGTGATATGCGCTCAGTCTTTTTCTTTTTTGTTCAAAGGTCAGTGCCAGAGAAGTTCAGGTCTGCCCGGGATTCCTGTGGGGAGCGGAGCTGAACGGGCTGTGCAGTGCACAGGTGAGCTCATCTTAACTACAGAAATACATAATCACAGTCACATCTAGGGCTGCGAGCAACATCACGAGACTCGTTATGTAAAAAATAATTCTGGTCTCTAAAATCATGTGTTCTTACGTTTGATTGCCTAAAATCCACAGGGAGTTGGAAGGATGTCAAGGCATTTAAGTATATTTTTATTGCCTATGGTTTTCCTATTTAATGTAATAAATGTAGTGGCTAAAGCATGCAATGTTTTTATTTTAGTATTATTGAATTCAGATTTATGCCAAGACTATTTCCCCAAGATATTTGCCTTGACCTAAATAGTAAAGTTCTCAAATGTGCTAATGTGATTAGTCTGCATCAACAGGCTGTGTTTTGTAGGTAAGTGAATGCAATAAATAAAGATAAAAGCATGTAAAGTTTGTAATTTATTGAAACATATTTCTTGCAAACTTTTCCTAGCGCTTCTGGAGTTTAGATTTTAAGATATTTTGAATACAATAAAATAAAAAACTATGAAGATGAGACTTCTTAAATCAGTTCACCACATGAGTTGTTTTATGTAGACAAGTTATAAGTCCTGAAAATAGAGCTTAAATGAAAAAGGTGACATTTGATTAAACTGCATCAGGCCAACTATTGAACACTGTAACATGGATTGTCAGGTGAAAACTCATGAAGATACCTCTTTTTCTGGGCTTGCTTTTGGAGATTTTAATAACAATCATATTGAAAGCAAAATGAGATGATACAAGTCAACTTACTTAGGAACCTTAGTACTATTTTTCTCAGAAACACTGGCCCTTTAAAGTCAATAGTGGTAGCTGGAACCTCAGCTAAAGTTTTTGTAGTCAAAAAATGCTATCAAGAAAGTGAAATAATTGTATGAGACTAAGTAACCTAATGGATAAACTAGATATGTGAGTTGTGAATTCTGCCTGTGAACCTAAATAAATTATTTTGACAGCTTCTCCTTAATCATTGATACATGGAGGCTTCCATAACAAAAACTGTCACATACATTTTAGCACAATTTGACACAAAGGGAAGGTCACACCAAAGACCTTAATTGCATCTTATGCTCAGACAGGGTCACAAAGCTGATTTCTGTTTTGTCTTTCAGCATTGTATTTGTTGCCTTGGGAAAACAACTCACTCCATAAAAGTAGTGCACATTAATACCACAGAAATCTATTTTGTGCAATCCTAGAATGGTTGGGGTTGGAAGGACACTAAAAACCATCTAGTTCCAAGCCCCTGTTATGGGCAAGGGTGCTTTCCACTAGACCAGATTGCTCAGAGCCCCTTTCAGTTGGGCCTTGAATCCTGTCAGGGATGGGCATCCATAGGTTTCCCTGGGCAGCCTCTTCCAGTGTTTTACCACCCTCAAGAAAAGAATTTTTAATGTCCAATCTAAACCTTCCCTCGTTCCCCCTTGTCCTGTCACCACATACCCTTTACAAAAATCCCTGCAGCTTCCTTGTAGGCCACCTTCAGGCAATCAGTAGTCTTCTGACTTTTGCTGAAAACTGTAGTGTTCATATTCCACATTCCATATTTTCTTTCAAAAGTAATGATTAGGTTCTGAAAAAAATTTACTTATAGATACCACAGGATTTTAATGAGACATTGTTGAGAGTTTGAGAACTCTGTTGTAATTTTTTTTAAGAAACTAGAAAGGGAGATTTTGAAGCATATTTCAAGAACAGGATCAAGGATTTTAAAATGAATTTGTGTTGAGTATGAGGGTGAACCAGTTATTGGAATCACTATTGCAACTTTTGCATGTTTTTTCTGAAAGTGTTGATATGATAATCAGGTTCACTCTTCTTTTCCAGTGAAATACTGCTTGCTGTGTCCCTTTCTCAATATGCCTCATTTAGCCATCTCCTTATTTCCTTGAACAAAGAGAATCACTGAATGGTGCTGTTATGCCTCTGAGAAAGACCCTGTAGGCCATAGCAGTAGTAGGGAAAGTAATTAGATGAGGTTGGTCCTTTACGTATTTTATGGTATTCAATATTTCTTCATATAAACACTTTATTCATAAGTAAAAATACACATACACATTAAATTAAAAATGTTGTGGCAAAGACAAGATTCATAGAGGAAGATAAAATTGCAAAGATTAGGTGTTCTTCTGTATTTCCCTGTTTTGTGGCAGTGGTTCTTGGGAAGAGTCTGCATTATGGGAAGGCTGAGCAGACTCATCAAAGTCCTACCTGCTGTGATATCTGCTGGGTTTGCATAGGAAAAAAAATATAAGAATTACCTTGGCTCAACTTTTGTGAATAACTTGTGATGTTTACAGAATAGTCTTGAATTGAAATCCATAGTGAATCAGCACTGGGCAGGGTTGTTCAGAGATGAATATGTACACAAAGTGGAGACAGGGAACAGTGTGGGCATGGGAAAAATCTCTTCTGAAGAAAGTCAGACTTCTTTCCCAAAGTGAGTTTTCTGAATCACAGCTGCAGGCATCAGTTGCTGGCTGTATTCCTTGGACATTGCATTCATAGGCTGTTACAGAAAGCTTGCATTCTAATTCTAGTTCTTTTCTTAATTTTTGGTCTGCACACCACTTCATCTCCTTTTATCCAAACATAATTCTTTGTAACAGAATGCATAAAAGGAAGTTTTGGAAAGTATTTTTCAGATTCTTTTGTTAAAGGAGTTTTATTTTGGCTGTAGGAACTACTGCTTGATTCAGAAATAAAATGTTGCACCACAGACTTGAGTGTTTGTGTACTTGGGAAACACTGTGCAGCCAATTTGCCCATCAGTGGTTTACTTTTCCCATTAATAATTTAATAAAAAGTTATATGTACTTGTGGAAAGCTTTGACAAATAATCATGAAATGCACTTCAAAGCTTTGAAAAAATCCTATACAAATGTGAAAAACTGGGTCTGTTTCTTATGATGTGGTGTTGTATAGGTACCTGTACATTCATACTTCTCACAAAAAAATAATGTCCACTCACTATTTTATTATTTTATCATTCAGATGATATATTAATTTCAGTACCTATTTTTATTGTCATCATCACCCAATAATTAATTTCTCTTGTTTTCTTCTCTTCATCATCTTTTAAAGACTTTTCCTGTTTATCTGAATGGGCGGCAAAGCAATTTCAATAAACTGAAATAATTATCTGGCCTCAATTAGCAATCAAGGCATTTTTCAGAGATGAATAAGAGCAATTAGTGATTAGCAACATTGTTGACATCTGTCACATACTGTAATATGAAACAGCATTAGCTTACATTGCATTACAGGATAGTTGTCAAGTAGTGAGAATTTGTTGTATTACCTTATGTATAGTGTGATGAAATATTGATGAAAAAATGTCACATTTCATGTCAATGGAGGTATTGTTTTGCAAAGATAAGCTATGGGTATGTTCACCATTGGCTAGACTTGTGGAGAATGCTGTTGATTAAATCAGCAAACCATTAGGGGAATAAATGTAATTTCACAAATTGCTGCCAGACAAAAGGGTGAGAAAAGTCTGTACTTGTTACATTGTGAAAATAAAGCCAGGCAGTGGTAATATAGAATTCAACATCTTAATAATTTTCATATTGTATTTACAAACTGTAGTTTTTGTTTGAGTTTTTCCCCAAAAATGATGAAACTGTAGGCACTAGATCCGACAAAGGGGTAGTTTCACAACGATATTAATTTTAAAATATTAATAATAAGTACGGGTTTGCTTGTTTATTATAATTACCAAGCACTGTCATGCTGAATTTGAGCCACAAGAGGGAGCAAAGTGCCAACAGGGAGGAAGGTAAAATCCTATTTCCTTCTTTCTGCTCAGCCTGCAAACGTGACTTGTTATTGTTGAATTGCAGTTTAACGGCGTTTGGAGGCCTTGGAAATAACCTCCTTGTTTTGTCCTTCTTGTCAATATTTTTGAGCACTTTTTCCTTGCTATAATTCATCACTTCACACTTTTGCCTTGCAAGAATGTATGTATAAAATGGATTTATTACTATTCATTCTTTGTGCTTTTCTGAGGAAAAGTGTGGAAAGGGGGAAAAATGTAAGGGAATTTTTGTAACAATTTTTCTCAATTTTAAAATTACTTATTATAAGGTTCATGACCACTTAGTCTTGATTATTTAAAACCATATATATTTGTTTCTAAGAGTTCCTTGTTTAATACTTTCGTGGGACTTTTGTGGGATATGAGAATCCAAGAGAAAGAGATTATCTATTTTTTTTCTCTATAGAAACGGGATGGGAATTATTTGGATTTCTTGTAGGTTTAAAGTGGTTTTAGGGGATAAAGTAATTTTTTTTTTTTAAAAGAAAAGGCTGAAAAAGCTGAGCTATTATAGATACTTTAAAAGTAATAATTTAAACACTTCCTGTGTGTTTATTTAACAGATGCAGGAAATAAAGAAACGTCAGATCTTTTGATTTTTGCTATGTTTTCATGGCTTCATTATAATACAAATATTTGAAAGTGAGCTGAAGAGGGGATTGTGATCATAAAAATATGGGTGCAGAGCTGATGTAGATTAAAAGCAGTTGGTACAGAAGGTACATTTGTACAGAAGGTACAGAAGGTACATTTTCTATGGTATTTTTAAAAAATAGATGTGTTTACTCCCTGGGTATGAATTTCAAAAAGAATGAGAGAAGTGATAAATTTTCTGTTGGTGTCTCAAACTTTTCATGTGTACTATGAAATACAGTTCCATGTTTTTGTAATTTCTTTTGTGAACTGTTTACATGCTGTGGTTTAATAGATAAGTAAGATCTGGAAACCCACAAAGTGCATGTGGAAATGTGAAATCATTTCTGCTTTCCAGAGCAAATCAGCCACAAGCCACTAGGTGTCTCTAAATGTAAAATAAAACCAGTAAAGAAGGCAGCCAAGGCTGTGTAAGGACACATGGAACAGCAATGAAAGAGACTGGAAAACATTTCCTTTCATAGGGAACAAAGTGACAATCAGTTACTGAGCACAAATGTTTGATTTGGCCTTTGATGAGCCAAGATTCTTTTGAAATTTATTCCTTCTTTATTAATACAAGTACAGGTTAATTTTTGTGTGACAGCAAGCAATTTCACATAAATCATACCAACAAGTAGCAATGCTAACAACAAAATAAAAACTTTAGAAAAATCTTGGTTAACTTAAAATAGATTGTAAAAAAGGCAAACACCTATTTTTACAAGATTTATATTTCCTTGCATTATTTAATGTCACTTTTTCTGAGCTGTCTTGCTGCACAAAGGGGTCAGTGCTTTCTGGCCCACGTGAGGTCAGTGGTCCAGATGACTGAACCACTGAAGAGACAAGAAGTCACAGTGGAGGCAGAACTGTACCCAAGTTTAAGGACCATAATCACATTCTGTATGAGTATGTGATCGTCTGCCTGGTTAGTGTAGTGCTACAATGACTGGTTTGTACATACTCTGTCTCTATTCAAGCAAAATATTAAAAATGTTTATCTTTTCATTGCATTCTTGATTAGAAGATCCAAAATCACTGTACTGATGATAATTCCATCACTATTTTCAAAAGACAGGTAAGTGGTAGTTTTCTTTTCTGAGTCTTTTTGATTCTGAAGTCAAGAAAGGAGAGATGCAAAGTGCCATGCAAAATTTGTACACAAAACCCCTAAGGTTAATAAATGAATAATCTATTTCTAAAGTTTAGAACCAAAATAAAAAATTATATGGTCTTCTCAATGCCTCTAAGTTTTCAATCATGGAAAATTTTGAATTTATTGCACTTATTATTAGTTTGAATACCACTTTTCTGTAGTATAGTAATAAGCCTGTGAGATAAGTCTTTTTTTGGTCTAACAGTCTCGTAGCTCCTGTGACTGTCACAAATATGCCAGGTGGTATATGAATCTATGACATCTTGTATTTTTGTTTGTGTTAAAACTATAGGATTTTTTATTGCTGTGGCTTGACTTCACTACAGTTTTGGGGATTAATAACAGATACTTCAATAAAATTTATATTCTTGATATTTAATAACACGTAGCATTTTGAAGGAGGGCCTTTCATTTGTTTCCTCTTGGAAAAGGGTCAATGGAATGCTTTGAACTCATCTATCAAGGTGATTCTCGTGAAGCCCAGAATACATCACTGATTATCCCTAACCATAGTCATGCCTATCTTTTTGGAGGCAAGGACAAAACTGATCTAATTTGTAGTTCCTATCTTCAATATTGCTCATGGTATTTCAGGGTCAGAAATCAACTGATTGATTTTCTGCTTAGTCTGTCACTTTGATGATGTATCTCTTGATAGCATATTTTGTTACAGAGTTCATTATTTCTATCTTTTATCACTTATAGAGTCTACTGAAAATTATAGTATACACCTGGGAGTGCAGAATCTATATTTCTGAAAAGTAGAAATTAGCTGTCCCAGAAAAGTGATTTTTTTATTCTTGCTTTGCTGGTTGAATTCCTATTCATGTGTCTCAGGTTTCATGTCCTAAGGATCACATAATGATAATATAGCTATTTATCTTTGAATTTGATCAGAAGAGCACGTCATTTTTCTCTTACTAGACAAAAATTTTCACCCACTGGTTCTCATTTTAAGCCAATGATTGATTTCAAGGGAAATGCAAAAAACCACTTCATGACCTACTCCTCTCAAATGACTGGCATATTTTTTCATGGGCAAGTGTTAAGGAGGTTCTGATGAATATTGATCAGCTTAAAAATTCACTCTCTGAATTAATTTGCAAAGGAACAAATTTGCTTTCTCTTTAAGGGAAGAATTTCAGAAAAAAAGAGAGTTAAATTTTGGTCTTCCAAAGCCATAATTTCTTTAAAACCAAACGTGGGTCAGCATAAAATTAGTCAAGAAAAGACAGCTTCGTGATGGTCTTAGACAGAAATGTAGGGGATGCAAGGAGACTGTTCCTATACTCTGTATTTGTAATAACAATTGAAATTTGGATTTCTTTTTCTCACCAGGATTTTAAAAAAAATTCTCTTCTATAACTGACATATCTTTAAACAACAATAACCTATGTTTTCATTTTTCTGTGAAAACTGGGAGGTTGCCTTCCACATTCTTTTGCAATTAGTATTCAAATGTCCTCTGTTTTCCTTTTGCGAAGTCGTATATTAGAATCTATGAGTTCATGACCTTAGTTATTGCATTACACGTATCCTGTAGAGGAGGAACTTCCTGAAAAGAACAATATATAGTTTTAAAGCCAAATAGGTGAATCATCAGAGTGAAATCTTGCTTTTGATGAGTTCACTGAAAGATCCGTTTTTTCGAATTTCTTTCTACATTCTTGATTCTGCATATAGGTTTATGATGTTAGGATCTTTTAACTGAAATCATATAGGAAAACATATAACTGAAAACATATAGGACTGAAGTGTTATATTAGGCATTAAATAATAATGTAATATTGAAAGGGGAAAACCCTGGGGAAGTCATGGCTGAGTAATGGGGTAAATACTTGAGGTACTGAAGCATGGATTTTGTCCTGCAGCTTCTATTCTTATGCCCTTTAGCCAAACACCATCTTGATAGCTTGTTCCAGCTCAGTGCTCTTCACTATTCTTTTGTTAAATATAATAAATGCTTTTTCCAAATGAAAGAGCATTTGTGTGTGCTCTTTTCCCAGTCCACAATGACCTTCTGCCTATGCTCAGGTACTCTCTTCGTTTTTCTTACCATAAAATCATAACATCTTTCCAAATTGCTCATGTAAAAAACAATCATTGCATCACAGTAAAGTAAAAGAACAACAATGGCCACAGTGGCAGCTTCAATGCATGGATTCAAGGAAAAATTCAGCATTCCATATAACAGGCCTTGATGTCTGCCCATGGGCACGGTGGAAAGGAGGAAGAGCCAAGTTTGTTCCAGATGGATACAGAGATGCAGCTGTGTAAGCTTGATTCTTGCTGAGGCTTATTGTGAACTCTACTTACTAAACCTTACTAGCAGAGATTAGGCTTTTGTTCCAAGTAAATATTTTTTTTCATGTGATGCAAATGTACCTTTGGGATCAGTGTCTCATCCTGTGTGTACCAGACTATCTTTGTTAACTTCACTAGAACTCCATTGTTTGCATAAGGTGGAAACCTGTCTCTAAGACTATCAATCTGCTGTGGGAGGCTTGTTCAGAGCAGAACTCAGAAGAGAGATAAGCAAACATATTAATCTAAAACACAAGTCCAAAATGTAGTAGTTTGACAACTTCACATTATGGCATTGTGGCAGGACCTTGAAACAACATAAGTACTTCTTATGACACTTCTATAGAGGGGAAAAAACTACACACATTATGTATAGGCACTGTAGGCTTTCACGGTCTCCTGAATTAAATTTACTTCACACTAAACAGTTGGACTTTGTGGACTATCACAGAATCACAAGGAAGGAAACTGTTATCTAGTCCAACATCCCTTCTTAAAGCAGGGTCAGCAAGAGCAGGTTGCTCAGAATTGGGTTCAGTCATATTTGGGGTATCTCCAAGGGCAAAAAACCTTCATATCCTTTCTTGACAACCTATTTTAGTGTTAAACTCCTCCCACAGTAAAAAAAAAAAAAAAAAAAAAAAAGCTTCTGTTTATGTGAGTTTAGTTTGTGCCCTGGTCTGTTCATTTGTTGTTAGATAACAATCAGAAGAGTCAGTCTTGTTTACACCTCTCCTCAGGTTTTTATAAACATTGATTAAACCCACCCCGCCTGCCCAAGTTTCTCATGGCCCAGTCAAACAATCTTAGCTCTCACCTGTATTTTGAGGTGTGCCATCTTCCAGACTCAGTTTCTTCAAACAGCAGACATTCACTCCTGAGCTCCCCTCTGCTCCAAGGGTACTCCTATACTTGACCTCAGCCTTTAATTATAATATGATGGAGACTCAAAAATTTACAAAGTAAAATATTCTGTGTCTGTGGAAATATATCTGTTAATCGCAATTAGAAACAAACAAAAAAAAAATGCAATATAATCTGAACAAGTAGTCAAAAACACCATGGTTTTTGTAATAATTTCAGTATTGTTGAGTATAATAACTTGAATATTGTAAAATGTTTTAGCATTTTATGAGAACATTTCTTAAATTGAGTGCTGCAACAGGATTAGAAATTCACAAAGTAAAATAAAATTCAATTTTTTGTGCAATATTTATTTATGCTCTATTATGAGACAACTTATACTTAGCTATGCTTAGCATAAGTCTTCTCCGTGGCTCTACAGTAAAAGCAAAAAGCCTTAAACTTTCTGTATTCCAAACTGGTTGCTTTGCAAATATCAAAATCAAAGCTTAAGAGCTCCAAAAGTATGTTCTTCGTAAAGTACTTGCACTGAGTTTGTAACTTCTGGAAAAGATGGCATTCAGAAATGTGTTTAGACTAGAGACAGCTGCATTCAGCAGATAGAAGCTGAGGAAATGAGGGTAAGGAAACAGTTGTAATGTTTCTCCTTTCCTCTCCCATGTCTATGTGTGAAGAGGGAGAAGCAATTTGTCATCTCTGCTCCATCAGTTGATTGGCTTCCCTCCATGAGAGCCATGGGAGGAGCACGCTGCAAAAGTGAAACACACATGCAGTGAGGGAGCAGCAGCAGAAGAGTAATTTAATTCAAGCCAAACTATTTATTTTCCTTTTGTATAAAAAAACCCTGAATTTCAATGTGTGGTCTTTAAACTATTTTTCTGCTGGAATGGAACTTCTCTCTGTAAAAGGTAGGTTTTCCTTATCGAGCTCCTTCATCCTTGTGACAAGTATTTAGTACCTAGCTATAAGAAGTAACTTCAGAGCAGAGTTGTGCATTGCTCATTTATGTTGATGAGAATATTCCTTGCAGTACTTCCTTTAAGGGAAGTATGTCAATTGTACCCTCTCATAGTGCAGATGAATTGCTGCTGTGTTTGGCCACTGTTTGTAGCTCAGGCCCCTCAGCATTTGTGCTGAAAGTGAAAGTTTCCTGGGCATGAGACATGATGGAATTACTCAGGCTGACAGACATTCTGCAAATATGGTACAGTTCCATAGAATTCTTAAGGATGTTTAGGGGGAGATGAAAGGAAGAATAAGTAATAGGAAGTTACAGAGCTTAAGCAAATGGAAAGGATATTGGAAAATAATGGCAATCTCTTGGGAGCCTTTCCATTGTAAAGTTGTGGACTCATAATTTTGTTTTATTGGCAATTACTAGGTCCCCAGTATAGCAGTAAAGTGTATGGTGTATACATGAACATATTAATGGAGCAGGCTTAATAATTGTAGGACTGCAGTGATGTTTTGTTCAAAGTAAACTGAACTGTGGTACATGTATTGACATGGCAGGGAAGTTGAAAAAATATTTAATATTGTTTAAAAGTCTAAATTTATTGAACTTTATTAGTCAGACACTTGATACAAAATTATGACCAGGTTAAATTTTCACAGCTATGACTACCTGAATCATAATCCTGTTAGCTTCAGAGCATTTTTTGTTAATAGAAGAGATACCATAGCGTGGAACTTTCAGTTGTTGAGCAAAATCAGGATTTGAAATGTTCACTTTTTATTTGGTAAGGTGTTTATTCAAGTACTCTAACAGGAAGAATAAGTACGCTGTAGTGAAGGATTTGTTGTAAAATGATAGAAGTTATTTTAAATTATATACAGTCAGTCTTCTGGGACTATTATTGGGAAGAATTTACAACTGGCACTACGAGGTGATGAATAATAAGTATCATACCCTTCCTGGACACCTGACCTCCATTCTGCTCTCTGTATTTATTAAGTTCCTATAAAGTACGAAGACTTTTCACATGTTTTCTTTCCCAAAGAATTCCAAACAATCATATTATCTTCCCACAGTGATACTTTTTAAAGATTATTTGTTTTCATTTTTGGTTGAGTTTTTTTAATACCACATAAATACCTTAGATTTTGTTTTTCATAAAACTTATTGGAAAGCAGTGCTAAGGTATTATCTGAAACTAATAATATGGTTTGTTTGTTTTAATACAGTGAAAAAAGGGAGGTTGGATAAAACAACTGGTAAGTCTGATTCACCCTTCAATTTCTGCTTTACATTTTTCTTTCTTAGGCATGGGGTTCTGTATCACAATGAAGAATCATTTAAGTCTGGGACTACTTTGACATGTCAGATCAACAGCACAGTACAAAATAAATGTAAAGAACTATGCATATCTTTTAGAGATCGAATTATCAACCAATGTTATGAGCTGAGACAATTTGTAACTTTAAGTTATGAAATGTTATTGTCTCATGAACTAGTGATATTTAAAATATATTTCCACTAAAGCAAATTTTTACATAATTCGATGACTTAAATGTGTCATTGATTAATAGATGGGGTTTTTTTTAAATAATGAGAGTACAGTACTTTAGCTTAGCAAGGATAGAGAGGAAATGGTGTCTAAATTTTCCCAGTGTGGAAATACAGACAGAGGACACTGATGGACAGTTACAGCAACCACGTGCAAACCTTAGGCAATAAATATGAGCAAAACCAAGCTGCTCAGGTCTACACAAGTCTGTCTCCAGGACCAAGACTTAGCCATGGTGGGAAAGAAAGTCCAAACAGCTAGAGGTTTCTCACACAGATAGACTGTAAATCTAAGGCCTTCAAGATGTTTGTATTTACTGCTTCTCAGGAAAAGCTGATATACAACTTAATCAGCATGGCAAAAATTGCCAGTAAATGTCTGGCTAATAGATGTAAGCAAATTCAAATGGTTTCAGGTTATTTGGATTAAAGAAAGGTTGCCGGGATGGATGCAGGTAGAACTGGTAGTTCTTCTAACAGGCCATTAAATATGTGTGCAAAGTACAGACTGAAAAGTCTTTTCTCTTTCATTGAAGTCCTAGTGAAATCAGAAAAACGTTATAATGTTGTATTTTGTTAGTACTCAAGAGCTGATTTACAGAACATGAAAATTTGATAAAATATAAGTAACTCTAATTTTCCTTTAAATGTTGTTGAAGTCTTGTTAATGTCATAAGTGGTACAATAAAGTTTGAGTGGTATGTTCTCTGATAATTGGTCATGTTTCCTTGGGAAGAGCAATTCTGTAGGTGGTGAATGAGAGCAGTCTTGAAATGCCCATGTTTCTCAAAACTCTGTGATTCTCTTGTAGTTTATTTTCTCCTTTGTGTAAGCTGCTCTGCTCTGTTTTGGGTTGAAAGTTGAAGATATGACCAGGTGGATATCCTGCCTTTGTTCTTTTCACAAAAATTGTATTACTTGCCTCCAGTTTTTGACAGGTCAAGGGTTGGAAGCTGCAATAATGGCTTTGTGGAAACAAAATTTCTTATCATTTAGCAAAATTGACAGCTCCTTTCCACTTCCAGGTTACTGTAATAATATTTACCCTTGACAGGATTATTCTTCAAGAAGGTTACATATTCAGTTATTTAAAAGGTAGAGTATCTACATTTTCTTATTTGACACAACTCATGACAATTAAAGAGGGTGAATTAGTCAAAAAGCACTGAAGGGTAAGATTTAGATCCAGAGAAGAGCCAAAGAGGCCAAGGAACTACTGGAAAAATACCTGTTTTAAAAAGCAGATAAGAGGGTTTCAGGCAACTCTATAATGCAGGCAGTCCAAGATATGTTTTATTTTTCATGCTAGAAAAGGAGCTACAGAAGGATACCAGGTGATTAGGTTTGATCATCTGGTGTGGCACACAGTAACATGAAACTTTCAAATGGGGAAAAATTAGAGCCGAATATGAAATAATGAAACAATGAAGCAGACTACCACTAAAATTGTGGGTTTAACTTTCTGCCTTGTGATTTATGGCTTCAATTAAAGGAAATACCTTTTAGTTATGAGGAAGGTTGGTATTGTAGTTTTAATTTCCATGGGTGCTCTAAATGGCTGAAGTCAAACATTGTAGATTGCTATTTTCAGCCAAGCAATTTAGTTTTTTTAAAAAAATTCTCAAACTTTGAGTTGCAAGTTCTCCTATCTATAAAAAAGTTTTGCAACTACAAAAGATTTTGCAAATTTTTTGTTTTGTTTGCTTCAGTTACACAGAATGGTGGTATGTGAACCATGCCTTGTTGATGCCATTTCTCACAAATAAAGTCACCAGACTTCTAAATTTATATTGACTTTGTCACATTTTTTCAGTATAAAAACAAAGCCGTGTTTGAGAAGACTGGTGCACTGAGTTATAGAAAATAAATAGATAACATTGGCCACTGTTGACTTTTTTAATTTAAAATAATTTCCGTTACATGATATCTTTAGTCCTTTGGTCAAATATTATAATCAGTCCTAATCAATAAGATTTGCATCCAGGATGTACACAGCCAACGCTTCTTCACACCTTTTGTTCAGCACAGTGTAATTTGATACAACCTATTCAGTGATCTATTGTAGACAGTGACAGCTTCCCTCCAGCTCCGAGTGTTTGACTGTGGTAGCACAGACAGTTCAGAAATTCTGTTCTTGGCTCTGTCTTGTACATATATATTTTGGCAGCGGTTGTATTAAAAAAATAAGTATTTTTTTCAGTCATGTGTCCATGTTGATCTTTGCCTAGGATGCTGAAGGGTAGTGAAGGATGTGTTACATGCACACAAACTAAAAAGCCAAGTTGATTGAAATGATAGAATGTGCCTTTGCAGCCTTAGATTCCTCTGTCAGGCCCTACAGGATAGAAGTTTCCCTTGGTTCTTTTGCTTTTTTTCTGTCAGGGATGTTTTCAAGCACTTTGCAATTTAAAAAACTTTATTCTTTTTTACCTACTAGGTCTGGTTTTATGAATACTCACACTGTGCCATTCCAGAGGCATTTATAAAAATCTTTGAGTTCTCTTGGGACTGCATCTGAAACCCATATTGCTGCTGCATCTATGTGCAGAACTTGATCCATGCATAAAGACTGAATTACATATTCCAAGTCTATGGCCTTGCCTTAATTGGACATAAAAGCTCATTAACCAATCACCAATATTATCATCTCAATTAAAAGGCAAAACAAAAAAATCCTAATTTGCAGAAAAGGTGTGTGTGGTTTCTTGTGAGAGCTTCCAGAGATATTGATAAAAAGTAAAACTCTCTGTCTGGAAGCTGATCTTTAAAATACTCACATTTAGGATTATGTTCTCTCCCACCTGTCATGGGTAGAGATTTTCCTATCAAAATCCTACTAAAACTAAGAATTTCCTTGTTCACATCCACGTATTTGACCCACACCTCTGAGTGGTGTGTATGAAGTATGAGTTAAACCCTTGCTGCCATATGGTTGTGTTTTCATCTTCTGCAAAGAACTAAAGCGGTGTTTAATGTGCTGGCTATTTGTTTTTCAGACACATCCAAAACATACATAGTTTTAAAAGTCCAAAATTTAAAAAGCACTACAGTAGATAGAAGAGGAAGGGAACCTTGCTGGGAGCAAGACTTCATGTTGTAAGTAAAAGGGAATTCTTCTATAATTACAAATAAAATAGTGTCTGGATTTGTAGCTTATGAAGTTGGGATATGTTTTCACATTGTTCCAGCAGAACTGACCCCATTTTGTAAGGGCAATCCTGAACAATAAGACTTGAGATTTGGCTTGGTGAGTCTAGCATTTGTGTTCATACTGCAAATTTGTTTTTTACAAGTATACTGAAAAACTTCCGCATCTCTATCTGCTGTAAGAAGATTATAACTTAATAATAAATTACTATTATAGATTGCTGAGTAGTTGAGATTACATTTTAATGATTTCTGTATTCATTTTTATAGTGAAATCAGTGCTGATGGAAAGGGCTTCATTGTAGAGCTGTGGAAGAAAGGCTTGCTCTGGGATAGCATTTTAGGAGTTTTATGGATTCCCCTTACCACTGTGGAATATGCAACAGATGTAAGTTGACTTTCTGTGGAAATATAAAATACTGAGTAAAATCCAATAAATTTCCCATTCTTGGGCTCCCCAAATATTGTAACAACTTTTACAATCAATGTATATTTCTAACTCCTTTGCTTCACTTGTAATATTAGACATAATGTGGATCTCAAAGTGACAACTGATATGCATCAACCATATCCCCTGGAGAATTGGCTCAGATCCTGAGCCAGGTATAACACAGAAAGCAAGTTTGGGTTCAGCAGCACTCAGGAGCAATTTGGGAGGCAGGGATGGTTTGGTTTATATGATTAGAGTGAAAGAATTTTAGATCAAGTTCCATGGTCTGGCTCTTGATTTTGTGACCTTGAGTAAATCTCTATTAAAATGAGCAAAATACTGTTGTTCTCTTTCTTATGGGAATTGACCATTGTCTCAAAGAGGAAAACAGAAATGTGCCCTGTGGTGCTACAGAAGAAATTAGTAGCACAGTGAAGACATAAGAAAAGATGAGTGGGGAAATTGGGTCAGGAGTTATGTATCCACTGTAGTCAGAATGACCATACATGTTTTCAGTAGGGAGTCCTTATTTTATAAAATAAAGAAAAAAGTTTCTGAGAGTGTGGAAATACTGAAGCAAACTGCAATTGCTGCAAAATTTTCTAAATTTGGAAAAGGAAAGAGATATCTTATTCTAATAATCAGCAATTCTACCAATCATAAATATTCTTTCATATGCATAGTCCATGGAGGCTATTTTTAAAGCAGTAACTGTGAATTAGAGAAGATTAATTTAATCTTTGTAAATAAAAATTCTTTGCCTTCTTTAATATTTCTAAAACATAAAAAAGGCAATTGAAGATGGGATAAAGGTAAGAAAATCAGAGAATAACTTCATGCAGTATCTCTCATCAGACTCTATAGCCATTTCTTTACAGGAACTAATAAATATTAATATATACATTGAACTAACATTTCAATGACCCTTCTCAGAAGATGGAAGCAGAGAAAAAAGTAATTCCTGCTTAAATTAGAAGTTGCTCTGTATTGCAGCTGCCAAGTGCCATTTCAAGCCTTAGGGCAAGTCATTCTGCTCTGCTGCCCAAGCTGTTGCTGAGTTATAATGTGCTGACACAGAGGTTGTGGCTTACTTTTAAATACTGAAACTTTAAACAAACCAAGATGCAAGATAAGAGATTGTTTCTTAATTTCTTCATATCCTCTAAACCTTCATTTGTAATTAGTCCACTGTGTAACATTCCTAGTTATTTATTGCCCTGGTCTTAACCCTGCAGTTCTGTTCTGGGCTTTATAACTGAGAAATAACCTACTAGGGAGTGTTACTTTAGAAGCTCTTTTTTGGCTTGGTTATTAACTTAGATGGATTGTTTCAGTCTTGCAAGAGTGTACTTGTTTGGCACCAATTCAGAGGGGAACTGGAAAATCTCGGTTGATAAAAATAATTTTCAATATTCATATTTGTTGTGTTTTAATCACCTGACAACCTTAATATCTATTTGTCTATATTGTTGTACAAATCTTATATTTTGAATTTTATGACTGAGAAGACTTGAAATCCTAACTAGTACATCAACAAAAGCTGGAAAATACTAAAATGGTGCTATAAAGGAGCTCCTGTTGACTTAAGGGAAACTTCATTCAGTAAAAAGTGGATAATGCTATAAATCCAACCTGTTTTTCCTAGGAAGGCCCAGGTTCCTGGTGGAGATTGCATTCTGAAGTAATAAAAAATGGAAGTGAGATTCAAGGCACAAAAACACCAACTTCTCATGAGGTCTTACTAGATATCTACTTTGTGTTACCATTTGGTGAGTTACAGATTAAGGTCCAGCATTCCAATCATTCTATTTCTCTCTAAGTTCCTGCAATTTCACCTAAGTTCCTGAGATACAACAACAAATAGCAATTTTTCTATAGAATCCTGAATGCCTATTCATCACTGGAGCATTCTCACAATTGATACTGGTAATTGTTACTGGTAAGAAAGAATCACATCCACAAGAAACTGGATGAGAAGTTTCAGTAGCTAATAGTGATCCATATATGGATTGCAGATCTAAAGAAGGAAGAACCTCCTTCAGGGCCAGTACTAGAGCCTGTGTGTTACAGCTCTGCAGCACATCATGCATAATGTAAGTTTTAGTAAAATCCAGGCCTTCACAGCATTTTTTGCCTTCCTAGCAAAGGTTGTCTGCCTTTGATATAATACAAAAAGATATACTACAAAGGGATTGACTGTACTAAGGTTATCAATCCATCTATATGACATGGTCTATCTCCAAATAAGATCACAAACATAATTTAGCTTAACAATTTAGCTTAATATTTATCTCTTTAAGTAGTCTAATTAACTGTGTCTGAAAAGATTAATTCTACAATTTTTGCAAGAATAAAGTAAAAAAGAGTGAAGAAGTGTGAATAAGAAACTATATGAAAATGTCGACTAGAAGTTATACCAAAAATATGCTCTTTGATTGTCTAATTGTTATTTAAAAATGCATTATCTTTGATTAACCTTGGTAAATTGTTTTAGGGTGTAGTCTATATGACTACACTCCTGTTAATACATCAGGTGGAATACATGTCTTTTCACAGAGTGACTGTGGACTATTTTAGTTTCTTATAAGCTGCAACATAGCCCTCCTTCTTCTCCTTCTCCTTTTCTCTTTTCTCTTACTTCTTTATTACCTAGCCAAAAAAAAATTTAAATTATAACTTCTGCCCTACTTGGATTCTTGATTTTTGTTTGCTTTGGTTTTTTGGTGTGTTGAATTAGCAGAATGTTTTAAGTATGTCCTTACATCATTCTTATATCTAGAAACCTAGTGTAACCTTGTATAGAAACTCTAATAGTGTGTTTACAAGATGTAAATTCAGATTGTTGGTTATTTCAAGCTGCTACTTGAAGAGACTGTTGGTTTGTATGTGGAAGCTTGTATTCTGATTTCAAACATATATTTGAAAAAGTTCCCAGGACAGGCCCTGGGACTGTAGTCATGTAGCACTGTGAAAATCCTGTAGAGGTCACTCTTAGGCTGTAGTTTTCTTCATAGAGGAAAGACTTCAACAGCATTTTGTCTTGGCTATTGAGAGAGCCAGGGTTATCATCTACCTGGGGTTTGACAAGGGCAGTTCCATTGCTTATCCTATTGAATGGCTCATATACATTAATTAGCAAATGAAGTAACAAGAACTAAGTAGCAATGCTGAGATTTAATCCCTGTTTCTGCATTAGTCACCATAATAATGCACTGATTCACCAAGGGATTAGCAAATTAATTGTTCTGATACAACTTTGATCAGCAAAATCCAAGGTCCTGAAAAATCATAAGAGACTGCCTGGGAAAACTCAATCATCAAAGTATAGAATTCTAAGTACAGACCACTTTAGTTAGTGTAATAATATTTACACTTTAAAATATTGCATTAACATATGCAGTAGGAAAATGAAAAGATCCCATTTTCCAAAGTGTTAGCTTTATCTTTTGCATGTTTCACAAGTGTTGTGCTCACTTTGAGTGCAAGATATGACATAAATTTCTGGCAGCTCACCTGGTATTGCTAAACACTGTGCTGCAAAATAAATCAAAGCATTATTCCCAATCTTTAGGCAAAACTATAAAAATGGAAGAGATGGGCACACAAATTCCTATCATCATCATGGAAGAAAACTTCTCACAATCAGAGTCAGATCATGAACCCTTTCCTTTCACTAAAGCTGACAGGATGATTTAGAGAGCAAGATGTTCTGCAGGAAATCAGTTTGTATCTACAGTTGCAGACTTGTATTTCTCCCAAGAGCCTAGAACATGGGGAAAAAAAACCCCACCTCAGTTCTATGCCTAGCATGTGGAATTAAAATAAAGCCTGATTTCCTACATAAATCACACACACAAAAACCCCCATAGAACTAAAATCCAACCAAACAGAAAAGAATAGATTCCAGAGTGCTGTGCATGGAGCTGGAAGAAATGCACGGCAAGTTGGACTGGAAAATTATAAAAGATCATTTTCTTCCTAATCCAGCAATAAGTCATTTTTGAAACTGTAAAATAAACTTTGTATAATGAGAATTTAACTAGTTTAGGCCTCTCAAAGATTTAGAGTAGCAATTAGAAGATCATCGTGGAACTCTTTCTGCTTTTCTTGTAAAAAGTGATTTAATCATTACAATGTTTGCAGTTGATTTGATAATTCCCTATTACTAGAGATTTAATGAATTAAGATCATTGTTTTTATGTGTACTTCTTCTTTTAGAAGTAAAATGGGCTGAAAGATTTCTAGCGGCTTTTTCCTTCTCTGCAGATACCTACACAGATTTAGATTGCAGAGGTTGGCACAGAGAGACATCCCTCCAATGTACAAGACATTCACATCAAGATGCAAATGACAGCCAGTCATCCATGGAAAATGGGCTCTGCATACAAGAAAGCAAACTCAGGTATTTTACCTTGTCACATTAGCCATGTGTGATATCATTTTTTAATTTTAGATTTTTTAAAAAATGTCTGAATGTCAACATGATACATCTGAAATTATTTTAAGCAAGAATATGACTGCAAGTTTCTTAAACTTGTAAAGAAAATGCAGCTATTTATTAGCTTTTCTATGTTTTTTATGACAACTACAAATGCACCTGCCCTCACCTGTTCTCACCCCTGGCCATGTGTCTACATGGGGTTCAGCTATTCCATAGTGACTTCCAAAAAGATTAAGAAATGAAGGGAAGCACCTCCTGACATGATTAGGTATTGAAACTATTTTATTTCATCTGGAAAGTAGGAAAGACATTTGATTCCATTTTTGAAGCTAATGTATTTACCTAGACAGGCTGCCTGCATTTTTGGAAGTTTTCCAGAAGAGAATGAATATTTTCCATCTATTTCTTTTGAACAGTCAAGAATGCAGTGAGGAAAAAAAATAAGGGGGTGGGGAGGGAGGAAGGTAATTGCTGTCTTTCTGCTTCTCTAAATGTGGAACATGATGATGCATAATGGTGGAAGGGGCAAGGAATAAGGTGGTGAAAACTGTATTATTTCTCTGCCATCACCTTCTGCTGAGTGGAGTTGAATGCTCAGGAGGGAGCCCTGTCAGCCTCTAAGAACACCACTCAGCAGTGGTGAGAGCAGGGAGAGCTTTGTCTGTGTTGGAATAATCACTTCACTTCTTTTCAAAGGGAAACTGGTGAGAAAAAAGTTCCCTCTACTGTTCATTTTGGCTTTCATAGCAGCTGTCACAGACTGTATTATATTTCATTCATGGTGTCCTTTATCTATAGCAGTGCAGGAAAGACACTGTGAGCAGCTGACCCTCCAAAAGGTGTTCTGTCTTGATGAGGGGTAGACCAGGCTCTTGGGAAAGGCAGCAAGAATATTTGGTGTGTCAGGCACTTGGCTTCTGTTCAAATCGTGTCTAACAGCAGTGGCACAAGAAAATTAGCTGGATGAGAGAAAATACAGTGAAAACTATTACATTATTAATTTATGTATTCTCTGAGGCAAGAACATCTTGATGCACTTAAATAACCTTTTCATGTACTCTAAAAAAGCAGAGTCCTGGTGCATGTAACTTCCACAAAAAATAAATGAGTCTACAAAAATCTCAAGCTCAGGGATGCAGTTAGAGACTGCACATGGGCAGGGTGCCACAGTACTGCTTGGGTGCCTGTCAGCCTTACCCTGTTTACATTTCCTAGTCAGTCCTTGCAGGGTATTTACAGAGAAGTACAAGTGCTTCCTCAGGGTGAGAGCTGTCAGTAATGGAAGCACTCAAGAGCTGTTTCTCTAGATTTTTCTAAGCACATGTCCAGTCATTAGCATATCATCTGTGCTGACGTGTCATTTTCAGCAGAGATCTGAGCCTCTGAGCGGGTTAAGCTAAACTGAAAGAAGTTAACCCAATCTGACAAAGAAATTCTTTCCTTTACCCCTTTGTGCCAAATAATTCTATTGAAATTAAATGAGCTTTTGTAGTATTAACTTGAGGGTCAGCACTAAACTATTATTTTAGATTAAAAGATCTTATATATAATAATAGATATTTTCAAAGATTCTGAGCAGATATATGATTGTTTTAAAACTTAAGTATGGAGATGTGCATTTATTCCAAATAACTGCATTTGTACTCAAAATCTGAAAAAATTTGGGAAGTGGATGAGACTATTTCTTTTGAATAGCTGTATTAAACACCAAAATTAACTGTCCTGTAAATATTTAAGTATTAAAATGTTCCAAATTTCTTCCTTAAGTGTGTTTTTAGACTGATATTTATTCGTCAGTTCTTTGATTATGTACGTAAGTGGTTTTTATGGCTGCTGACTTTAGGTGTAGACTGATGACTAATTAAGTGTAACTGAGTAACATTTTCCCATAAAGCAAAAACTCACTAAATCAAAATTTGAAGGATGTGGTAAATTATTAAGTCACCTCTTATTGGAGCAATATATTTTTTCCTAGAGGCTTAAAAAAAAAAAAAAAAAGACAGACAGAGAAGTGGAAAATATGAGTTAAAAACCCCCCAAACCCACAAATCATCTGAGTTTTTCTCCAAATATTGTAATTAATGAATGAATCACTGTGAATTTTTAAAAATCAGCAATCAAGTATTTATTGCATACTTCATTGCACCTCTCCATAGTAGCCATAGGATAAATCAGTTGGTTCACTCTTTGTATTAATCTATTCAAGGCTTAAAAAAAGTCTTACTGTGGTGTAGTTAACTGTGGAATGCCTAGATCACTTAAATTTCCTTTGGTATTTCACCACATCATTAATTTCCTTTAAATGTGATTATAGCTAAGATGGATAAGTAATGCCTACAATTCTTAGTGTTTTACTAAACTGCTACTTACTACACAACTTTTAATTTCTAATTATTCTTTTATCTATACTGTATAGTTGAGGCCTATGAAAAAATTAAAATTGAATTATAGTTTTATAGTCCAATAATTCTCAGTGAGGTACTATTTCTATAGGTACATATCCCAGACGTATTTTACAGTAAGAATCAGGTATCCTTCTACCAAGTGCATGGATTGACTTGAGTGCTAGTGATGTACCTTGTTTTCAGCTGAAAACTGTTTCAGTGCAATCACCTTCAGCTAATGACTGGTGCTGGAACAAGGACAGGCTTTTGGAGCCCAGGTATGTAATAATGCTGATGTGGCTCTGGCCTGATGTGCAAGACCATGGCAGCAACTGCACCAACAGAGATATTCCCAAAGAACTTGTGCTGCTGCAGTCTACATGAGTAACAAGAGTGTAAATCCTCACAGAAGTTTTTGGGGTATGTTACAAACTTACTTCCAATGAATGTTAAGTAGTGCATGTTTCAAAAGTTACAGCACTGGAAGTGGTACACTTGAAAGTACCATTCTTGCTGTTCTAAAAAACAGAGAAGCTGTTATTCATCTTTCTTTATTCTTTTCTATCCCCTTCCTGAACTATAAAAGAATGCAGAATAAAACTCAAAATTGTCATCAGCCATATCTCATATTTATACAAGAATGAGCATTACTGGAATATTCTGAAAAGCACATTTAATGGATGAAAGAACCCAAACATTGTTTTGATAGTGGACTATCCAAATATAAGTCTTCTTGATATGTCCATTGGAGATTGATTTAAGCACATGATGTTGGTTTCAGCCTGACTGTTGTCAGTGGGGGGTGGAAATTGCCAAATAAAAAATGTGATAATAGAGTGTAATTATTTCAATTTTTCTTCCACAGTTTGTTTCCAATTATATTCAAAGCTGATGAAATTGGCATTAGTGATGAATACTTAGAAACAAATGCAGATGTTCTGAATTGCCTATTACAAAAAAAAAAAAAGCATTCAGAAGATGTCATTTTTTTGTCTGTATGTGGCCACACTGCAACTGCTCTATAATTAACTGCCTTACAATGGAGTCTGTAGTGAGATTAATTTTACATGAGGTGCCATGAAAATGCAAATCATCGCTGCAATGCTAGAGCAATTTCAATGTATTTGGCCAGCAAAATTAAGAGGGAAAACATCTATTAAATAGAAGCATCAATGCAACTTTTGTTTTCCATTAAAAATCCTTAGCTTTTAATAAACCAGACTGAAGAGCCCTTGTGTTTATCTTGCCTGTGCATTCCTTTGCACATACCTGTCATTGGTTGATAAATCACTGCAACAAGATGGATTATTTTGATCCTTTGGCTGAGAGAAGTGAATACCCACTGAGTTTAATGCATGGTGCATCAAAACTTTGGCCTGCTCTGCTTGCTGAGCTCACCAGATCTGAATAATTCTATACTTCTCCTGAGGTGTCACTTGTAGTTCTCATGGTCTTGTTCTTGTGGCCTGCACAGCATCAGAGACACAGCTGGGCATTATGTTGTAGGGATGGTGAATCAGTGTGGTGTTCAGGCACTCTTAAGGCATTTGTCATTTGTTGTTAAACTTTGTTGTTCAATTACTGGCAATATTATGCTCTTCTGATTATCAGATACGATTCCCTTGTTTTCTGGCTTAATGCTTGTGTGAAGTTCCCTAATCTGTTGTTGTTTATGTTGTTTCAAAACATTATAGTAATGCATTTGCCTGGCACATATGTTCCTTGTGCTCATTTCAGTTAGCAGGACTGGTCATTCCCAGCAGAATCTGGTAGGCTTTGTTACCCAGAATTCCTGTAAAGTGAATGTCATCAGAAGCTTTCTTCAGTATTGATAAAGTGTTTTCTGCCAGGTTACTAATCATTTTCACTAGATCTGAATAGAAAGTTTACAACCATTTGTCCTAACTGGACCCATCACTGTTTCAGCAGGAAGTGAACAGGTAGAAACTGCTGCTTGCTCTCTGTCTGTGCTGAGTTTCTAAGTGGCACAAGAAGTGTATTCAACTGCCTGATCTGCCTGCTCTGCTTAGCAGTCTGATCACAGATTTGTGACTTCCTAAAAATACTGCAAACCAGTTAAGCCAGTTTTTGTCCTCCTCTGTACATTATGCCTCAAAACTTAAGAATACTATTTTTTCCTACAGAGAAAGCTTTTTCTCTCTGTTCCCTCTGAATCGATACTGACAACCCAATATCCATCTGACCTTGAGGTTAATTACCCTGGTAGTCCCTATGGTTAATTATTACCCAGTAT
Organism: Oenanthe melanoleuca; assembly: GCF_029582105.1. Classification (NCBI taxonomy): domain Eukaryota; kingdom Metazoa; phylum Chordata; class Aves; order Passeriformes; family Muscicapidae; genus Oenanthe; species Oenanthe melanoleuca. The sequence continues at coordinate 5,411,599 of NC_079344.1, read as the reverse complement.
TTCCAGTCTAGTTAACAACTGCAGGATGGGGTGGACCAATTACTAGTATCACTTGGTTGATTTACCTGAAAACAAAAACCAGCTGTGAAGAGGGAAAAGGCTGGACCTGCAAGCACGCAGCCTCAGAGATGAGGGCAGGGGAAGGGAAGACAAGTGTCTTCATACTGAGTTTGCATCATGGGCACTCAGCTGTGCATATCAGAGGGAACATTTTTTCTCCTCAAATAAAAGAACACTGTTCCAAAAGTCCAAGATAATTAAATAGGAATGTATAGACCAAGGGATGGCACTGAAGTATAATATAAATACGCTGCAAAAACTTTACTAAGTAAACAGGTTTCTACTGTCCTCTGTAAATTTTATGCGTAGAATTTCACTGTATATTTTTTTTTTGCAACTTAACTGGTATTGTACCAGGCAGGGGCTTTTGAATTACTTGGAAACTTGCAGGAGTGGTGGAGTCTATACTAATTATTTTTACCTGTGCTTAACAGCCATGAATGGAATTAGTATTTTTCAGTTTAAACCAACATTCTTCACAGGTGTGGTGAAATAGCTGAATAATGAGCCCTAATTGGCCTGTGCAACTTCTGTGTCAAGGCAACCAAATACACAACAGATTGTATTTCAACGACTGGTTGGAGTAAACCTTGGTTTTTGTTTGGTGGTACTTTTTTGGGGGGAGGGAGTATTGGTTTTCTGTTATGTGGCTTCTCAATAACTCCTTTTGGTCAGTTGGCAAAGACTTGGTGACAGTCTCTGTTTCTCAAGGCTATGCCTTTACTGAGGAAATTCAAAGGTTTCCTGTTTTTTTCACTGTCTTGGTGGTTTGGATTTTGTTGTTTTCTGCCTCTCATCCTGCCATTTGATGTTAAAGACCTTGCAATCCTGATTTATGAGCTGCTACAATTGGGAAATGTATTCCTTTGCTAATGTTTTTTTATACCTTGATAATATGAGGAACAGGGATTGTGTCTTTTCAAGACAGTAAACTCTAAGCTTTAACAGAACCCCTTGTGATCCAAAGGTGATATTGTGAGTTAGTGATGGATCTGACTTTGACCCACTCATCTATAGATTTGTCAGATTTCTTTTAATTATTTATTTTCATATTTTTCTGTTCTGAGTACCTATTTTTTTTCCCCTCATTTTCTCCAGGGGAAATACAGACCAGGGTAATGGAGGTAATTTTGCAAAAGCAAGATGGGCCAGGGCTATTCAGAAGGTAAGAACTACTCTTAAAACTACTGCTGTATCGCTATAATTTTAAAAATTTTCTCAGTGTCGAGGAGAATTTGAGTTCACATGAAGCAGGACCTGAGAATGTGACTGACAAGTTTCTGGTAGTTGAGACAATTCTTGCCATAGTTCTTAAATATATGTGGTTTCCTCACCTCAGGTTTTTTTTATTGTGAAACAGAAAGCAGATGAGATTGAGACTTTCTTTAGTCTCAGAGGAGTGATTGCAGTTTGGCCATCTTACAGGTGTTGCATATTAATCCAGATACCATAATATCAGACATCTTTTTCTAAATAATTTTTAATACTGAGGAAAGTCAGTAGTTCCTTGATATTTAATAAAAATTGTTTAAAGAACATTTTTTCCTAGAAAAAAAATCTTGTAAATTCTACTGATGATACCACTGCTTCAACATGGATTTCTTTATTAGATGTGATAATTAAGGGAAATTAATATGATCACTTGGTATCATTCCTGACCACGTAAACAGATCAAGTATTTTCTTTCTCACTGTTGCTGTTAGACTGTGCAAACCACTACCTCACATCAGTGTTTGGGAATTCAGGTGTCATTAGTTTTTGCCCAGTCTTCCTGCATTTTACTGTAGTGCAAAGCTATTGTTGGTAACTTCTGAGAAACACAGCCATTATGTCTTAGGTGTGTACAGTGACCTACAAGAAAATGAGGAATCATGGACTTCCTGTTTCATTTGTGTGTAGGCCTTTTGAAAATACTGCTTATTCTCAGGTAGCATGCTGTAAAATATTGCTTCTGTGCTTTTATGGCACAGACAAACTTGTTTAGTGTAAATGAGTCAAACCCCATCTAAAATGCACCTTCATCTGTTCATTTTGAAGTGGATTTTTCCTGCTCTTTTGGGGACCAAGTTCTCTGTTTTTTTACTGAATTATCTTGTCTTTATAATAATTCATAGACTGTGCCTATGTGTAAAGAGTGATGGGGGAAATCTCTTTATACTGGGGTGTTGTGGGAAGAGTACTTATCTGATTCATGTGAGCTCAATTTCTGTCACTGGTTTGATCTTTTCCTTTTTTTCTGCTGAATGGTAGCTCACTGAAGGGGAAAGGCAGGAAGGCTCCTGGTCTCTAATCAAACACAATGGTCAGGCAAGTCAAATAGTCCAGTTTTTTCTTGCAGATAGAGATTGCAATACCTTTATATAAATTCTTCTGTGAAGAGTTTTCCTTTGGTGTGTGCTTAATTGCCTAGTCATTGGGGTAAACTTATTTCTGAGTTTAAAATCAAATAATTGATGCCATACAGTCAGCAACTTTGACTTGATGAATCAGCTGAATTTCGTTCAGATGTTTAAAAGTATTTGAATAAAGCAATATTAGAATTGTGCTTCTTCCCACTGCTGTTCTTCAAAGAAATTTTGAGGTTAGGAATTAGAAGATGGTAAAGTAAGCAAGTTAATATGCATGAGCTGGAATCTTGGGCTGTCACTGTGCCATTAAGTTGCTTTTTGTAGTGAAGTAGTCAAAATATCTTGGTGCACTGAAATAAGAGCAGATTGCTCAGTAACTAATCTAGCATCAGCACAGGGCTGGAAGATGATGGCAAAGTTACTGTGAGACTTTTAAGATATTGAAGATCAGGTGGATGGGAGATGTTAACATATACCTCATGTGAAACTCTTCTTGAAGAGTATATAAATATTTAAAAGGTCATTTAATTCCCGAGTTACTATTTCATTTTATTTCATTGCAAATTAATTTGCATAAAGCTTTTCTTTTGATAAAGTTATTGTCCCTGAAATACAGCTATGTCTTTAGTCCTTTATGCTTCAACCTTGTGGGTTGTCATGGACTTTCTGCTTTGTCTTTTCTATCTGAAGACTAACTAGTTTTCAGAAACAGTACATTGGTATTATCTCATCACTGATTTAGCACAATTGATGTGACATTAAGTTTCATTGTTTGCCCAGAAACTCTGAAGGCATGAAGGATTAATATCTGCCAATGCCTAAACAAAATAAACTTTACACTTGCTACTATTATTGGGGCTATAAAAGGCCATCAGTAAAAAGAAACCCCATGCAGCACAATAAGATCAGAAGACTAAACAATCCTGACATATTTTGCAGCAGATAGAATACTCACAGAGCCTCATAATGGAGGCATGCAAAGAGATGAATAAAGTAGTTTTCCACAGAAAGCAATCTCTATATGCAGGTAACTGCTGTAAGATACTACTACCACTCGGAGAGAGCTGCCTCTATCCATAAGGAGCTGGAAAAATAAATAGCAACCTTTAGTAACTATGAAGGAGATTTTTAGGCATCAAAGCAGGCTTAGATAAGGAATCAATCCCTGGAAGCTTTTAAGAATTTAAGGAGGAGTAACATTTTTTGTGACTTTTCTTAAACTATTCTTGGCATTTAGGGAAGTGGGTTTAGCTTGGAACAGGGAGAGGGGGAGTGTTGTTTGCTCAGGTTGATGGTCTTCAGGTATTTCCTCACAAGTGCAACACACAAGAATCTTGCTGTAAAAGAAAATTTATTGGTGGCTTAGATTCCAGTAGTAATATTTGGAATGTATGCTTTTAATGATAATCTATGGAAATATAAAATTGAATTAGGCTGGTCTGATCAAATATGAGATGACAGCCCTGTGGTTCACCAGAGGCATTGTAGCTGATGAATATTTACTCAAACATTGACTAGATAGGAATAGTGCCAAACTGTTTTGGAGGCTGTTCCTTTCTAGATAATAAATTGCCCTGGTACATATTTGAAATAGGAACAGCTATGCCTTCTTGCAGTTATATAAGATCTAACAGTGGTAAGATTAAAGCTTTAGGGAAATCCTTCACCCCTTTGAGAGGGGGGAGGAATTAAGAATTTGAGGTAAAACTTAATATCAGCAATTAATAGCTTTTTAAAAGACAATGCAAAAACTAGATAGAGTCCTCTAATTGTGCTTCTGCTAATTGATTAAAAAAAACCTAAACCACAATTCTTTTGAAATAATCCAGTCCAGTGTCTGGTTTTCAGTTTCATGTTCACTGTATTCCAGGAATAGTGAACGGTGAGGCTTTTCTTACTTGCCTTGGTTTTCTAACAGCTTTGAAATAAGTACTATGGAGTACTGACAATAATTACAAAAAGATGCACTTGGAGAGCTTTTTTTCTTTTAACTCAGTGTCAGCCATGAGTGCAATCAAATGTGTTTCCCCCCCTCTCCCCTCCTACCCCAGTTTATGTCACTTTGATTATGCTTTTAATTACTAATCCTTAGTGAAGCAGAGACTGTTCTGCTGCTGAAATATATTCAAATAAATAAATGTCAGCTCTCTGAGATGGATATGTTTTTTATCAAATACACAGCATAGTAATTCATTCCTAAGGCTAACATTAAGCAGGACACTACTCATGTTAGTTACCCTCTGTATCATTCCTCAACTTTATTTATTGACAAGAGTGAGTGTTTGAGACAAAAAAACCACAGTAACATAGTGGCACTATATTGACTGGTTTTACAGTCTGGAGATCAGCAGTGAGAGTGGCACATCTCTGCCTTGGTAAACCTTCCTGACTTATTCCTAACTTTGCACAATGAACACAACACATCCGTAGATCACTAATTATTCAACAAATTAAATATATTGGTATGTTCCAAAATTTTAAGAATATTAAATAGAATTAAATATTCACTGTGGCTTGTTGTAATGCTGTTCTTTGTGGTGAATTACATGATGGATGCAGTGTAATGCTCAGTATGAAAACCCTCACTAATAGAGAAGTTATCAGCAGCTTAGTTTTGTCAGCTCTATTGATTTACTGTCTTATTTAGAAAGAAAACTTGATAAACTAATACTAAAGCAGATATTACACAATGACAACAGTAGGATTTTAAGGCTGGGAAGTTTCTCAGGGAGATAATGTTTGAAATTTTATTTAAGTGTGAAGAAAATAAAATGGAGATGTCTTTTTATCTGAATAGAGTTATAGTTAACTTACTTGAAGACTTATTTTAACCTAGGTCTTCCTATGGTATTGAGTTCAGATATTCTATGTTTTAATCCCTACCCTTCTTGCCTTAAATCGATGTGAAAGTTGAAAATTGCTTTCTTCAATTAATTGAAGGTATTAAGTGTTATGGACCCTGGGAAAAACCTTTATGAGCTGCTGTATCATTATTTGAGGATTCTGTTAGGCAAGGTCAAAAAAAGAATTATCACTGCTTTTCTCTTAAAAAAAAAAAAAAAGAGTGAGATGTAATGATTCATAATAGAGGGTTAGAAATCTAAACTTTTCCTTTTGACCATTATTATAGCAAATCAACAAACAGGAATGTAATGAGCTCTCTTCCACAATTAAACTTGAGTTCCCTCCTTTGCTTCAGAGCTCAAAAGCATTGAAGCATTTTTTCTCTTCCTGCTGTTTGAAGTAACCATGTTTTAGCATTTTGCAGGTTGTTTTTGGACTGATGTTAAATTATTTATTACTGGTTTCATTGGTAACCTGTGGCTAATTCAATGTGTTATAGAATTATACAGCTCCTGGTGCATATTTGTAAATGAATTATTGAGAGTCTTGTGAGCATTTGAGGGAATGCTGCAATAAAACTCAACAGGGTTTGAAACTCAACAGGGTTCTCATCAGAGAAAGTTTACAAGTGATAGTGGATGTTTCACATAAACCAGGAAAAATAAGCCAGTTAGTATGAATCAGCTGAGTTGCTCTTTATGGGCACCATTCTGTGGAGGCAAAAGCTGCCTTTTGGAATTTAGGGAAGATAAATAGGATTGTGAAGGCAAGAAACCATCACATTAGAGAGAATTTGGATTGTTAGTTATAAGGATTGGCAGAAAATCTCTCAGTGCAAGAAGGGGAAAGAAGCCCTAGGGTGAGGAGAGAGAAATACTGGGATAACCATCAATCATTTCAGTGGGAGATCTAGGATAGGAGAGAGAGCTGAGAGCAGGCAAAAATGGAGCACTGATGAACTCTGAATCCTAACACAAAGAATGGCAGGACATGCACTGGAAAGCTAATGAATTCTATTGATGGCATCTAAGCAGTAGCTAGAGGGAGAAGGCCTAGGGGAAAAAAGATCCAGGAGAGTAAATTACCTTGCTTCCAGATCTATTATAAAAGATGTAACTTCACAATTGTTGCAATCACTCATTTTCTCAAATCCTTGCAGCATGTGCCTTAGTGTTTCTTCTTCAGCACTATAGGTCTTTCTTGTGATCTGCTCTTTAACTGTTTTCAAATTGGCAGCATTCGATGTTTTAATTCACTGCCAAATAATGTTGTTTTTTCAAGTTTGATGGTGCACTCTTTTTCTAAATCTTCCTATGCTGTTGGCACTTTTGAGAAATCTTGAGATGGCTCTTTATTAGCACCTTTAGTAGTACTAAAGTATATACTTGAGTTTTAGTGTATAACTGAGGGTTGTATTGAATGGAGATGCTGTAACTCTTCCACTCTGTCACTTCTGTTTCAATGAGCTTTACCCTATTACTGTGGTTTAACCCCAGACACAAACTAAACCCCACAGAGTTGCTCTTTTGTTCTCCTCCAGTGGGATGGGGCAGAGAATCAGAGGATAAGAGTGAGAAAACTTGATACTTGAGATAAAGGCAACCTAAAAACTGTTCCCCACATGAAAAGTGGCAACTGAGTCAGATGCTTCATTTTAAAAATGTTTTAGCAAGGATTCTACTTTCCTAGACAAAAACACTAAGTTTCTAGAATGAATACATTCCTAGAGAAGAACAATTAACAAAATAGTCATAAAGAAAGAACGCAATGGGGAATTAAATTTTGTAATATATATTATTCTTAAGTTATAACTTCAAATACATTATGTTTCTTTAGGTGCTTGATAAATCTGAATGGGGAGAAAGCTCACTTTTCCCTCCTGGGGAAAAAAAACCAATATTGGTGTTTCTTGATTTGTTCTTCAGTTATTGGGCTTTTGACCCTGTATTTGCTTTTCAACTATGATCACATCTTATGATCCTGTCTGAAATCAGGGGGACAAATTTTGATTAAATTTCAACAGGCAAGAAACAGTTGTGGTTTTACTTTCGTTGCCATTCCCTTAATTGCTATTAAAAAAAAAATCTTAAATTTGATTTTATTTCACTTAATAGAATTCAAACTGCGTAATTTTATAAACTTAGAAATTGATTTTTAAAAAGTCTGGTAAAGTTTTAGTGTGGAATAAGAAGTAGCTTTAGCTACCTTAACTTCAGAATCTCCGAAGCATTTTTCACAGTCATCTGAAGGAAAATTTAAACCAGCTCACAGGCGCATTATGAAATACAGGAGCAGTTATTTCCTCCTTCCCCTTCGTAGAAGGAAACATCGAGCTTCGCAGTAAAGAACAGTGGGTGTAGGGAAGGCACCCCCTTGTCCGGAGCAGAGCGCTGCGAGCCCTGTGCGTGCCCGGAGAGGAGCGCGGTGCGGGGCTCGGCGGGGCCGGCAGGGGGCGCGCGGGGGCGGCGCGGGGCTGCGGGGCTCGGCGGGGCCGGGACTGGGGATCGGGGGGATTTGGGATCGGCGGGGCCGGGACTGGGGATCGGGGGGATTTGGGATCGGCGGGGCCGGGACTGGGGATCGGGGGGATTTGGGATCGGCGGGGCCGGGACTGGGGGGGATCGGGGGGATTGGCGCTGGCCGGGGCTGCGGGGCCGCGGCCGCTCCGCTTCACTCGGGCAGAACCGCGCCGTCCCAGAGCTGTCCCGTGAGATCGCTCTCTGACTGACGGCTTGGATTCTAGAATTGACAGTTATTGCCCTTCTTTGATAAATGGCAAGAAGTAACCATCCCTTAAGCAAACTGGGGAGGTGATGTGCGGGAGAAGGATAGCTTGGTTATGTGACAGCTTTTCCAACTTTCGGGCTGAAATCCATCATGAAATACCAATTACTTCAAAGTCGCTCTATCAGTTTACAGCTGTCACTGTTCAATAAAAGTATTACACAGTAGAAATAGTCAAATGATGTCTAAAATGTTATTTAATGCTGGATTTATTACACAAAAGTAATGATGGAAATTACTGAAATATTTTCAATGGACAGACTTATTTCTAAGAAGCCAAATAATCATCTCTGAAAGACATGATCAAGTAATCCTGGCTGTAGGCACAAAGAATAGCTGTTTCCTTCCTGCAGCTTATTGCTGCCCATTGGGGTTTGGGTTTTTTGTTTGGAGAGTGGTTTGGGGTTGGTGGTTATAGTGTTTTCTTTGGGTGGGTTTCATCCTTTTTCTCTATTAAGCTACAGGGTTTGGCTGGAATAGTGTAACAAGTTGCAACAACTCTGTGTATTGTGTACATACATGTAAATACGTGTATTTCTTATTTCTGTGTGTGGAAGCGACTTCTTCAATGCTCTCTTTGGGAAATAAAGTAAATCAGTATGAATCCTGAGAGTTCTTCAAGGCCAGCTTCATCAACATGTCAGGTTACTGCCAACTAACCACTACAGTGAGTAGGGCCCACACACAAATTGCTCCTTGGTGTTAGTTTTTAAAAAACTGATGTGGATGTTTTCTCAAGATGCACAGGAGTTTCATTCCAGCACTGACTTACAACTGTCTGGGTTTCCAGAACTGTGAGAACTTAAGCCACTCTACAGAATTAAAGCATCTGCTCATAGTCTAGAAAGTCACCAACATTTTATCTATGTGAGAAGCATGTGAGCAGAGGTACAACATAACTTTGTGATGAATTTGAGTAACTTCACTTGTGAGTAATTAGTATGTATTTATACATGAAATTTCATTCTTAATTGGTCAGTATCATTGCAAGCAAAGTCACCGTATCTCTGGCTTGGAGAAGTTCTACACAGAATTTTAACTCCAGGGAAGATAATCCATGATGGGTTCTGAAGGTCTTTGAATTGATGTTTGCTTTTTTATTTCCTTCTGAAATACCAATTGAATAATGCATCTGGTAAAGTGTCCTACTTATGATGGATTATCAAATAAGTTGAATAAGTTCAGATTTCAGCTGCAATATTCAGCATGTGGTAATGCAATAGATGAGCATAAACAGGGTCAACACTTAGGAACTTCCTTGAAGATGGCAACATTATCCAGGCATTCTGACTTGGTGTTATTGGCAAACATTTCTTTTTATTACATGACAAAAACTTACATTTTTCCAAAACAGTTCCACTATATACTGGTTTTACTGTCTGTAGTCTTAAGGCCATTTGTTTAATCTTACTGAAACTGATATTTATTTCTAAGTGTGTGACTACTATGGGTAGGCATGCTTGACTAGGCTGCCTGATTTTTTCTTTTTATATCCTTACATGAGCATTCTTATTTATTTTGAGAGGCTTTATTATTGCATCTTGTGGAGCTAGGACTATAGCACTGAGTATTGATATCAGTGGAATATTTCCTGTTGTGAACTTACAAGAAAGTTTTATTGTATATTTTGTTGACATGCAATATGGTAGTTTTAAAGAATAATTTTGATGCAGTTTAGACAAAATATTAAGTAATGGTTGCAGGTTAATAACTAAAGTAAGATGTGATAATCAAACATATATTCATCTGGTTCTTAACTATAAATCTAATTAATGATCTGTTTACAGATTGCATTTATGACAGCAAGAGAAAATAATTATAATGGTCCATAATTATTTTTAAAATGATGCAAAAATCAAAAATACAAATCTACAACTGTATGTAAGAGATCTGATTCTAGAACTTTTCCATTTATAACTTGTATGTAAAACAGTGTCCCAGGATGGCAGTACTAACAATAGTACAAGGGCTGTGAAAGTACAAAGAAAGTGAAAGCTACAACCAATAAATTTTAACTATTACTAGAAATCATTAAATGCTCTTAAGTGCTGCCTTTTACTCAAGGTATCATTTGAAGAAAGTAATTGAATTACAAGTGTCTTTTTACAAATATCAGTTCTTACAGACCATTCAAACTTTGAGGGTTTGATTTTTGTATGGAAAAGATACTTCAGTATTCTTTATGGCATTCCAGTCATGCTGACTCCCAAGATTAAAAAGGATAATCACATACCTGTGGGTTTATGCCTGCACACCTTTAGTGAAATATTTACACTTCAGCTGTGTGTACTCTGTAGAATGGTTTTATATAGGCTCAGTCTGGATGCATTTCTGTAGTTCTTCATCTGTCAGTTTTAAGTATATTTTCAATACATGTAAGGCTGCATGTGGTCTTACACTACTAAACGTGTGAACATTTGAAAAAACATTGCTGTATTCTCTGTAGGATAATTTACTAACTGCATGCACAACAGTGGTCCATTTGAATTGCAGCAAATAAATGACTGAGTCCTACCACCTAGGTATTAATTGGGGACTTATAAGTGCTTTCCATGGAAAGTGAGTGATACGTTTCTGATTATGTGGAGCACCCTTAATTCATCATGGAATGACAGTAGTTCTGAAGGGCGTTTAGCAGATCCATTACAAAAAATTACCAGCTGTTGATGAAAGCCCTGCTGTGAGAAGTAGCCACAGCGTGGTTTCTCAGGGTCGTGCCAGGGTGACAAAGGTCGGGGTGGAGCACGGCAGAGCCGCTGTCTCCGCTGTTCCCTGCGGGCAGGGATGCGGCTCCCCCGCCTGCTCCGGGAGCGGCGGGGCTGTGCCCGGGGCTGCAGTCGGGAGCAGCGGCCGCAAACGGCAGCGGGGGAAGTTCCCGGCACGTACAGCACCAGGATGACTGTTCTCTCGTGGGGATGTTGTTTTTGAACCGGAGCAGGACGCTGGCTCCTGCTCTGCTCTTACAGAGGAGGAACAACCCTGAGCTGCAGAATGAATTAGTAGCTAACATCACGATTACTCTTCGCTGCTAGCACAAGTTGTAGGAGGGGAAAGAAATGGGAGAGGGAGGCAAAAAATCCCCATTTAACGCTGCCTAGGGAATACCGTGGAATTTAGAACAGATACCGTTGCAGACTAGCAGCATGCCTGACTGCACTTGACTTGAATCACTGGGAAGCAGCCTCATATTGTATCGTTTGAGGCTGGAAGAAGAACGGCAAAATAGTAATGGATTTGTATACAGTGTTTCTGCATAAATGGAAAATAATATAAAGATGTTGGTATGTAATTTGTATTTTATTTTTAAGAAGAATTTAATCCAGGTATGTATGCTCTTTGTATTTTTGTCTAGTCTACCTACAGTTTTCTGTTTCCTTTGTTTCCTTTGCTTATTTTCATTCTGAATGTGCCTCCCACTGTTCTTGCTAATGCAATGCATTGATTTGTAACTGATTTGCTTTCTAATGCCATAATGTTGATGAAACTGTCTAGGCTTCTGGAATTAACACTTCATTAAAAACTGGGGGAGGTTATTTTGTAAGATTGGTAACTTCACAGTATAAGTTGAGTAAGACAGTATGGTGTTGGATTTTTCAATGAGTTGCTGTGTTTAAATTGATAGAAAAATATAAACAAACTAACTATCTGAATACACGGTGAAAATGTAGTGTGTTTTGATTATTTATGTCAGTACTTTTCTCCTAATTTGTGACAGGATTAGTAATAAATTGAGCTTTACAGATGCTTATGTATTTCTGGGTCTTGATTAATCTCCAAGATGAACACCCTGCAGCTTTCTTTTGAAGAGGCAGCTTGCTTAGGCTACATGCTTGATTCTGTTCCACAGCTAAATCTAGAATACCCTCTATTTTGTACCTCCCACAAGCCACAACCTAAAATCCACCATAACTATTTCACACATTTTTGTCTATCATTTTAGGTTCAAGAAGATAATATTAGTATTTTTCCTTCTGCAATTTCAAAGGCCAATAGTAGCTGAAAGTGATTTCTTACTATGAGATTGATGGTTCCTTTTGCTTTAAGAGAAAGAATTATGCAGATATAAAATTATGACTATATTCATTAGCCCCCACCTTTCTTTAGTCACCTGGCTCCTTTTTGCACTTTCTTAATAATATTTTCTTTCAGCTGACATGTAGTTAGTGAAATAGAACACAAAGCTATGTGCCCTTAAACTAAGGACACTGATAGTTGTCTTATAATGTCTAGTAAAAATGTATTAAAGCACATAATACTTATTTGATTGTACATTAGTCTTGAAATACCTTAAAACATTCTGTTGTATTTCTAATTTCAATGCAGCCTAGTTAGAAATAAGATTTTTTTTTTTTTGGTAACGTGTTGATCCAAAAAGGTTTAATATTATTTCCAGCATCTTAATAATGTTGTTAACCCCTGGCTCACAGGAACTCTTGTGCCTTAAAAACATTAATTGGTGTAACATCAGTTGCTTTCTGATGTGAAAATAAACTGTCTGTAAAGTTGTAGCTATTTTTCCCAGAGAGGGTGACACTATCCTTGTTTCCTGTTGGTGATTATGTAAAATAGCTGCCTTTCTTTAGTGTAATGCACAGCTATGATCTGGCAATTGAAAATGTAAGGTTACTTGACTCATATAAATGTTCTAAAAGTCAGTGCTAAATCTTACCTAAATCAACACAGTGAGAAAAGCAGTGAGAGAATGCTGTTAAGTCTAGAAGCACTAAGAAGAATGAAGAGTAGAATTTAAGGTTTAAAGCATGTTTCATCCATCACAAATTCCTTTTGTAAGGGATATGATGATAGAAATTATGATTATAAATTAAGATTAGCTGTCATCTCAAAGGAAAATGCAAGATAGGTGATGGGTCTTTCAGGGGAATATACACAACTCAGAGTCATATAAAGGTTTTCTGTCACTATGTCATTTGCTTGATCCTGCAGTGATGTCAGCACATTACCATAATGACTATATATTGCTGTGAGAACACTTAGGAAATCTCAGGTAAAGTACTGGGATTCCAGAGTGTTACACAGTAGGAGGACACTCATAGTTCAGAATATCTGCTTATTCACTAAAGCATCTATGAGGACTGAAAATTCCAAATATTCCTTTAACTGTAATGTGAAAATCCAGGAAGAATTTAGCATAATAGCTTCTGCCTTATGAGACAATTACAGCTCTGAAGCATAAAAATTCTTTGGCACCTAAGAAAGTTGTTAACTGGGGTTTTTTTCCCATTTATGTCATTCACTTAGGTTGGTAGTAGAGGTTCTTGCTTTCAGATACAAATCTGAGTATCACAGTTGTCAGCATATTGAAGCAAAGACGGCAGAGGGGTTTTTTTTAAATAAAGTTTTTGAAGCAAACTTAGATGTTTGATATCTACCATCCCTGTCAGTGACTGTCATTTCAGGTGTTAAGCATGTTAAGGTGTTCTATCTGGGTGTGCCTACTCATCCTCGTGTGTGTTGTTGTCAACAGTACTTGTAGTCATTTGTGTTTGTGGTATTTTTCAAATGCAAATGTCATAGATCTTTGCTACCATTTATCAAAAGAAAGACCACTTCATCAAAAAACTTTCCTTTTTGTAACTTTTTGTTCTAAAAGTTTGATGTAACTATTAGTTTACTAGATTTTAGAAAATATGTAAAGTCTCTGTGTGCAGAGGAATGGAATCCAGAGGACTTATTTTGCCCGTATAAAGTTGTTCTCTTACTGTAAATATTTCACTGGGAATTTTTGTAAGTAGTTTAAAAAAACTCCCACCAAATCTTATGGAAAGAAAAATATCAAAGCTGTAGAGTGATGTAGTGTAGACATGGTCATAGAGTTCATGGTAAACTCTGTCCAAAAGAGATCTAATTCAGGGCAGTGGGTTGCCCATTCCGAGGCTCAGGCCAAGACAGTTGGAGGATTAAAATTCTTACCTGAAAGGAAATGGAGGGGGTTTTATTGTTTGGTTTTTTAAATTATATTTTCTGATGGAATTACTATCCTGAAAAGTTGCTGAAATTTTTGAAATGTTAGTATTAAAAGAAACTTTGAATATACTTAATATACTGTAAATAGTCTCTGCATCTATGTTATGCTTTAGTGTAAGTTAAATCATTTGGGTTCCCAGAGTGTAATGTTTAAAAGACCCTCCATTAAAACACAGGAAAAACTAGGGACAGAACTGAGATTAAGTCAAAATGTATTGTTGATACTTTCTGCTTTTTAATAGGCACTAAATAGGTTCTGGTTATTCTAGAGTATCTTTTTTACTTATGGTAATCTGACATAACAAGCAAGCAGGTAATAGTCTAACTGAGCTAATATATCTGAACCTGACCTAGTAATACAGTAATCTCCATATTATTAGCAAATAACTTTTCCCTCCCCATGTTTTCCATTCCTTTTGTAGTGTGCATTTAAATACAAGTGAATTATTTGGTGAAATTGTCTCAATCTTAGCAGTTTTTGAACTTAGTATTGACTAAAACCAAGTTTTTATATAGGACAGCATATATTATGTATACAGCTGTTAGAGGGGCAAAAGGTCATTATTGCCACCTGTTTATATACTACAGCATTTTTTTAGTTGAAAAAGTCAAGGAAAAAATTAGAAACATTAAAGAGAAAGAAATCAGCACATTTAGTCAAATAATATTGAAGCTGTTTATCTGCAGTGTCTTATTGTGTGCACATATAACTGGCCTATGTTATCTACTGATCTCCAGGTGGGCCACATTTCACCTTGAGGATCTGTTCTATAGCTGTTTGCATCTCAGTATTATCCACTGTATTTGGCACGTCTTTTCTTTTGTTTTTAGTCTAGTCAAGGCCATTGACCTTTAAGAACAGATTAGATTGGATTCTGTAGTGTACCCCATGAATATATGTGCAATCTCTTCAGGACAGCAGTAGGCCTTGAGGGTTAAAAAATAAGCAAAGTGTAGGGTCTTAAGACAGGTTTGAATTAGCAGTTTGGTGGTTAGTTTTACTTTTTACATTCTCATAAATAGAGAAGGCAACATGTTCTGAGGGTGGTTAGATATGCATAAATAGCAGTATCCACAAAGAGATATCACCAGGTGAATAAACAGATGCAGTAAACTTTCCAAATAATTTTGAAGAACAATAGGAAAAGCTTCCTAACCAAAGGGTGAGAGTGCTGATAGCACTCTGTGCTCTTGTGTGAATGTTAGAGGGGCTGAAGGGACAGGGCAAAAGTCTGCTGCTGTGAAAACCTGAGGAATTCCTGGAACAAAAAGTAATTACCAAAAAAAAGAAAGCAGGTCTCTTCATTGCTCTGGTCCCTGCCTTCACCAGGGTCTTTGGGCAGGTCATCCACACAGTTGGTGTGTGCAGTATTAATACAAGTGTCATTTTACCTTAAGAGACTCACAAATTACACACATTAAAAATGTCAGTACTTAAGACTACAAGGAGAATTTAGGAAGAATATAAAGGAGCAGATAAGTGCTCTAAATTAAGTTCTTCTGAATTAGGTCATTTGAGATGATTGTCAGTATAATGCTCCTGTTATAGTAAATTAATGGAGCAATGTGGAGTGTACACTGTAACACTTGTCAAAAGGAAGGGAGCATAGGTTTCACTCAGCAGACCTGAGCTGAGGGCAAGTACTTATGCCAAGATAATTTTATTCCCAGGCAAGCATAAGACTAGTAAGACCATAATTAATAAATCTGTATATCTGAATTCTGTTATTCATTCCTCATGTTCCTGATGGTAAGAGAACCCCTCTTAGCCTCTGTTTCTGCAGATGCAGGGTAGACTCTTTATACCTTTTTATTCATTATGTTTGATTATTTAATTTCTGTAGAGTATTTTGCATATCACAAAAATATATTTCTGTCTATAGACTCTAGTGACTATTTTGACAGTGATAGAGTGGTAGTGCTGCAGATGAAGACTTCTTAGTTTTGTTTTGGTTCCCCCTACCATCTTGGTGTTGTGAACATGAGCTGTCATAGGGTATTTTAGAGACAGACTGCACTTCAGTCTCATCTTCTTGCCAGCCCCTCTTTCAATACACACAGACCCCTTGTAGTTGATTAATAGTGTGAAGTTTAAGCAAAGCTATGGTTCTGCCTGGCTCTTGCTTTGTAAGAGAATAGTCTGCATCCAAAAAGCTACTTCTTACTGGAGAGAGCTGCTGCTCTGCAGCTTCATTTACTAGGGTCTGAACAGAAGCTGAGCAGTGATCTACCTATTCTGTGTAAATACTGAATTTATATTTTTAAGATAATCCACTTTTTTATAAAAATTAAAAGCTGGATTTGTTAAAATAATTTTTAAATGAGGGTCTGGTGTTCAGGTATATAACTAAAATACTCTTGCATAATTTAAGAGCTATAATTTTTAACTCAGCCCACTCCTCCCCCCTTCTACCTGACACATTAGTTTTAGACTTGGAATAAGATCCTTTATAAATTATACTTCCAGCTGACATTTTTGACAATGCTTTGTTGTCAACAAATCCAGCTGAATCTGTTTGAAACCACATTATCTGTTCTCCATCAGGTTGACCAACACAACTATTTTCAGGCTTGGTATGTGTCAAAAGTTGATGGAAGTGTCAGTTTGTCCTTTCTTTATAGAAGGACCCCTTTAAGAATTTATTTTAATTCTAGTCTCACAAACCATAACACTTTCCAGTTTCCTGCTCTATTACCATCTAGCATAAAGTCCATACCTCACTGCTGTAACATTTCAACATGTTTCCTTATGCTTAGAAAGGGTTAACCCAGTGATATTGAACTTTATCATAAAAACTGGTTTCATTCAATAAGCAAAGAGAGAATTTAAAAAATTAAGTCATAATGGTTCATCAGGAGACCTGGATAAAGCAAGAAAGTCTCCAAATGACAACTTGCAGCTCATTCAAATGATTGACTTAGTTCTATGTGCTTCTTGAAAAACTGTTCTTTATCTTACAGAGTTTTAACCTTATGTTGATTTAAAATGTTAAGAACAACCTATGCAAATCTTTACAGAAAGAAATGGATGAGACCTGTAATGACTCAAACTTGATTCCATGTGTAGACACACTATTGTAGAAAATGAGTTTTTGACAGAGCAGTGGTAGGCTGTAAACTGATTAACAGATCATATGACTAATACAGCTGAGATGGAATAGAACTCGCATGAGAGAACATAAATCTGCTCCATTTAGCAGATCTCCCTGTGTTTGTAACAGTACAGCTTTTAATTCACTATGGTGTTGTCAGAAACTGAGTTTAAATAAATTCAGTGCTGAATGTTCAGCTGTTTGTAGTACTTTCAGTTATCTCTGATAAAAACTATTGGTTAGATACTGGATAAAACAAACACACAAACATATATGTATGTGGCTTGCTATGAAATCAAGATTCTTCTACAGAGAAGCATTAAACCTTATTTGAAGTGAATGGAAATGTTCCAAATTCCAGTGATAATGTCATTATTTCTTGATGCTTTTTAGACTGAGACAGGAAACAAGCCTTCTGGCTTGTTTTTACATTCTGGATTTGAAGTCATTTGAAGAATGTCCAAGTCATCTAAGTGGAGTTTATATAAGAGGGCATTTAAAAATCTTTGGCTATGTGGGCAGAGGAGGTAGGCAATCACACTTCAAATCTTGTTCAATAAATGGTTACAAGCATTTAGTGTAAGAGCTGAATGGTTAACAAGTGTTTCTATATCCAGAAACATGCCTTTGACATTGAAAAGTGTCCCAAGATGGTTCCTTTCTCTACTAATAAAATGTGAAAACAAGGCAGCCTTTGCTCCAGTGAAAACTTCTCAATATTCTGAGAGATGTCATTTGCATTCCTTGAAAATTGCATGCAGTCTCTTGGAGCGTTCTTTTGCTTCCAGATATTGCTTGCTCTTAATTCACTCTAGACACTTTAGGCATAAGCTTATAAGAAAAAAAGTGGAAAGGACTAAGCTGATGTATATGTGTTAAAAATGTGATTCATGTCCCACAGATATTTCACCTTTTTATGAAATAATAAATAGCCACTAAGGGAAGAGTGAATAATGTTTTCTATTCTTCTGCTCACTCTGCATCCCAATTTTGTTATAGCAGGAAAATGAATGAGTCTGTTTACATCCTCTGTTCCAAGATTCCAGAAGCCAACCAGGATTTTAGCAGCTTTGCCTGTGCCATATGCAGCACAGTGCATTTTGCTGCTGCAGTATTTATCAGGAGTTAGTGTTTATTATTTACCATTACATATGTGTATATATCTAATGAGTAAATATATAGAGTATAATAGTAAAGTCAATGAAGGCAAATTATGCAGTGCAAAGAGCAGATCTTGAGGTGTGTCAGTGGTCCATGGTGCTTCATAAGGTGCCACTGTGTTTGCAGACATGGACAGTTCATATTCCCTAATCTGCTTAAGACACCATGGAGGAATTTTTAACCCTTTTTATACCCTGTATCTAAACAGACTTCTTATTCTGCCAAAGAATTTTTAGCTGCTTTAGAAACCAGAACAACTGTTTTAAGAACTTCTTTGATGGGTTTTTCAGAGCTGATTTTTTCTGAGCTGGTTGCCTTGTTTTAATTCTGCAGCCATGAAACTGGGAGGTGAATGATATCCTGTACAGAAGGATACATTTATGTGTTTAAAATGTGTTGACTACATTTCTATGGAATATGAGCTTTTGTTTTATGGAACAGAAACTTCCAGATATCTCATGGAAGCTTTTCAGATTTCTTTTAGATCAAATAGCTTTTCTGTTGTAATGGTACCAGTTTATGTTTTGTGTATGTTTGGGGCTTTTTTTTTTTTTTTTTTTTTCCCAGAAAAATGTCAGATTTAAGAACCTGGATGAGAATTTCCATTAGCTGTCATTATTTTCTATTATGTTCTATGAATTATTTTCTTTTTACTTCTTCCAAGAAGATAAGCCCACTTTCAAGTCCTGGCTTATCACAGAATGCTAGTCTGGTAGCAAAGCAACTATTTCAAAAACCATAGTCATGTACATAATTCAATCACAAGATAGAACAGTGCTTCATGGATACAATACTCACTTGTACCTGAATCCTACCTTGTTCCAAAAGATGAAGCAAGAGAGAACTTTCTACTTCTGTTTTACTAGCTAGTAACCATTTGTTACCCTGTCAGTTTTTTTGATCACTGCTGTATATCATATGGACCTAAATTGAAATGTCACTACTCTGAAAGAAAGCAGAGAGCGTTTAAACTGAATATCTCTGTTAAAGTCAGAGAATTAAACTGGATGAAGAAGCCTGGAAATAAGTATAGCTTATTAATTGTTGCTAACAGTTTTGCCTAGGACTGTTTTCAGCTTCAATTATTCATGAAAAAATCTGTTCAGACAATTGTGGGCAACTGTCTATGTTTTCATTGTAACCTAGTTAAAACATCACCAGTATTATTGAATGATAGGTTTGCTTGGCAGCCATTGTAATGTCATTCCCTCCTTTTTAGACACTTCAAGAGGCCATGTGCAACAGAATGAGATTTTGCAAGATATATGAACCGTCTTCAGGATTTTGTTTCGACCAAGCAGATGTGTGATATTTTATTTTTCTGTCACATTATTCCAAAGCATCAGTAGTTTTTATGGCTATAGTCTCCATTGAAACATTTGCCAATGATCCTTTTGGAGATACAAATACTTCTCTGGATCAAAAATTGTGTTTTATGGGAACAGCTTAAAATAAATTACACTCCATGGTTTCTGCCCTCTTCAAGAGCCTGATCTCGTCTTATTTATATAAGATTTGCAAAGGAATGTTTACAAAGAAATCGGGAAATAGTACAAAAAGGAAAGAGAGTTGTCAGAGCAAAAAGGAACAAGACTTAACTCATATTGGACAAACAAAAAACCCAAAATTTTCGAATACTTTAAAAAGCACCGTTAAAAAGATTACCAAGTGCCCATCTGCTCGCAACTTATCAACTGAAGAAGAGGAAAGCAATAGAGAATTTTCACTTTCTCCAACATTCAGTTACAGAGTTGCTATTGCCAATGGACTACAAAGAAATATTTTTGTAGCAAACCCTAATAATGAAGATATAGTTCAAGATCTATCTTCAAATGATAGCTCGTGTTCTGAGTCGTTAAGTGAAGTAAAAACTAGTAGCAAGAAAAGCGAATATTTATCCCACACCATGCCTGTGAGACGCAACAGGAAAAGCTTGAGCAGCCTCGCAGCCTCGGATGGCAGTTCAGATGGAGAACGCACTTTACACACACTGAAGCTGGGAGCCTTACGGAAACTAAGGAAATGGAAAAAGAGCCAAGAATGTGTCTCGTCAGACTCGGAGCTAAGCTCCTGGAGGAAAACATGGGGTTTAAGAAGTAAATCTCTGGACAGAACTGGCCGTCACCAGAAGTCAAATACTCTTGAACCTGGCTTTAGTTCGACAGGTTGTATTAGCCAAACCCACGATGTTATGGAAATGATCTTTAAAGAGCTTCAGGGAATAAGTCAAATTGAAACAGAGCTCTCTGAATTAAGAGGGCATGTTAATGCTCTGAAACAATCAATTGATGAAATTTCTAGTAGTGTGGAAGTTGTGCAAAATGAAATTGAACAATTGCGAACTGGATTTGTACAGTCCAGAAGAGAAACTCGGGACATACATGACTACATTAAGCAGATAGGCCATCCAGGAAACAAAGCAAGTCTTAGGTTTCTAAATGTGCCTGAAGAGCAGTTTGAAAAAGCTGAAAGCATAGTTTACAAAATATTAATGGAAAAAATGGGATTCTCAGAGGCGCAAAGCACTATTAAAATTGAGTTTGCCCAAAGGATTGGCCAGCAAAGAGACTGTCCAAATGCAAAGCCAAGACCCATTCTTGTTTACTTTGAGTCATCGCAACAGAGAGATTTGATTTTGAAAAAGTCTTACAAACTTAAGGGAACTGGCATTGGAATTTCTACAGATATATTTGCCCATGAAATAAAAGATAAAAAAGAGAGAGGACTGCCTTCCTCTCAGACATATGAAAGCATGGATATGAAAGTTTTAACTGTGGAGACAAAATCTAAAATGCATGACTGGGAGTCACCTGACAGTGATAAAGACTTGGAATCAGATATAAATAAGAACAGTTATGCAAAAATATCTAAATCAGCACATCAGATAAAAACAAGCACTACAAAGGGGACTACTGAGTCCCCAAATGCTAAAGACCTTGACAGAACTGCTGACAATAGCACCTTTTCACACAGAAGTTATGACAATCAGTCACCAGAATTTGACACTATGGAAAAACAATCAAAGACTTATTATTCAGATGTGACTCCTTTATGGCATTTGCAAAATGACTTTGCAACACCAAAGCTTAGCCGTTCAGAATCAGATTTCTCAAAATTGTGTCAGTCTTACTCTGAGGATTTTTCAGAAAACCAGTATTTTAGTAGAACAAATGGCAGTTCATTGTTGTCTTCCTCTGATCGAGAACTTTGGCAGCGAAGGCAAGATGATTCTCTAAACTGGTATGGCAGCTCTCAGGAACAGACTTTTGTCCAAGACATGCAACAGTATCCTGAGCAAAATGAAGCAGGGAACATAGAAACTGTTGATAGTGGAGTAAGCAATGGAATAATCTGTGTATCTGGAGACATAAACCATTATGATGATAGTCAGCTTTCTTTACAGGATGATCTTTCCCCATGGACAAACTGGAATCAGTTGGAGCAAGGGGCAGATTTGGGCCTTGACTCATCAACACAGGAAGTTTTTGTGTATGATATGAGCAGCCCTTCAGACCAACAGACAGATTTTGGAAAGGGACCGAGTTCTGATCTCCAGTATGATACTGAAAGCTATGATTTCACTCTAGATGGTACTTCTCCATCGTGTCCAGGCCTTGACAGTGAAACACAAAGTCAGTGGACTGGTCAATATGATGATTATCAGGAAACAAATTCTGTCTCCTCTTATCAGAATCAGAACAGATTGCCTATGATGTACCGAAGTCAAAGCGAGCTACCAAGCGACGACTCAGAGGAAGCCGCCCCTAAGTCATGGCACAGCCGATTAAGCATAGATCTTTCTGATAAGACTTTCAGCTTTCCTAAATTTGGATCTACGCTTCAGCGGGCTAAGTCGGCTTTAGAAGTTGTCTGGAATAAAAGTACACAAAGTTTAAGTGGGTATGAAGACAGTGGCTCGTCTTTTATGGGGAGATTTAGAACATTATCTCAGTCTACTGCAAATGAATCAAGTACAACGCTTGATTCTGATGTTTATGCTGAGCCTTATTGCTACAAAGCAGAGTATGAGGAAGAATTAGTTGAACCATCTGGTGAAAATGAAACAGATTATGTAGAAGTAATGGAACAAGTCCTTGCTAAGCTAGAAAATAGAACTAATAGTAGTGAAACTAGTGAGCAGGTCCAAGAGTATGAACTGGACCAGTCTTTGTATGAAACTCCATATGCAATGCTACCAGAGGAGCAATATGATACACAGTTTGACAGTGTGATCAGTGAAGAGACATTGGAAGTTGAAAGTGACATGGCTCCTGAAGTAGAAATAAGGGAGGATGAAAATCAGAATGTCCCAGAGATGATTACTGAAGTTACTGAAATGCCAAAGAAAAAAAAAATACGACCATCATTTAAAGAAGCTGCTTTAAAAGCATACAAGAAACAAATGAATGATTTGGAGGAGAAGATCCTTGCTGGAGGTAATAGTGTTTTAATACTGTTTTCAAGTAAAACATTGTTCTCATTAGAGTTGGACATTGATTTTTCTATAGTACCTTTTCTTCCTCCCATTTAATTCAGCAGCAAAAATTCTACTTATATCTGGTGTTTTTTAGAGGGTGAAATAGTTCTGTGGAAATCAAAAGATTAAATTTCACAGTTAGTTTTGAAGCAGTTTTCTGAATATGTTTAGTCTTGTTAGTAACTGTATTTCTTGAATTTCAGACATTTGAAAATTACATTTCACAAGATTTAAGTTTTAAAAAAAGAACTAAATAGTACACTGTTCTTGGTTTTATCAAAGTTTTATAAATGTATTTATAAGAGTAATACAGAGTGTTCAGATATTACACTCTTGCTTTCTTCAACAGTTTTCAAAGCATGGTTAGTTCTGTATCCATCCTAATGGGCAGTGTTCTTTACCCCCTAAGCAGCCCATAACTTGTTATGTACTTACAAGAGTGGAAGTAAATCTAAACTGATTTTATGTCTGTTCTTACTTTGATTGTGTCTTTATTTGTAGTCCCAACAAGCTCTCAGAGAAATAGTCAGTCCCCAAAATGGGGTGAGAAGTGTGTGGAAGAAAGACAAGAGTGTAAATGGGTCATCCATGTCTGAAGAAGTTCCTTTAATAAGGAACTAAATTCACAGGAGGCTTTGACACTGATTTTTTTCATGATTTTTATCTTTCATATTATTAGGCTTCAAAGCAGACAGTCATATATATAGCTTTAATAACATACAAAGTAGTTACTAGTAATATACAAAATAATATACTAGTAATATACAAATATGGTGATTTTCAGTGTAAACATTAATGGTAATTCTAATAACATTCATTATAATATTGAATGTACATTTAATTGTGAGTATCATAATGACTGTAGCTATCCAGATGGTAATTGTCACCTTGACTGAATCTTTCCTTTAACCGCCTTGGAAAAATAATCATCTGATACATTCATATTAAAGATGAAAAACTGTGCCTTTAGCCAAAAATCGTATTCAGTAGTAATGAGCTTGAGCTACTATGGTGTTTCTTTTGTACATGAACAGCTACTTTTACAATAAACATACAGTCAACTTGAAAGTCAGTTACAAAAGCATTTAACCATTGATAGTAGCAGAGTTTAAAGTCTATTTTACATTTAAATAATGGTGCTAGATTGTATACTTGTATTTTGCAGGTGTATTCTGCAGTACTCTGTTAGATACTAGGTGGTGTGAATAGGAGTGAACAGCTATCAATGACGAGGATTTTTTTTTCTTTACTTTTTCCTGATTTTATGAGGCGTGGGAGAAGGGAACCGCATTTATTTTCCCTAGCCATTGTACAATAGGAATATAATGATCTGAGGACATAATTAAAGGAAACACACAAGGAAGACTCCAAATTTTGAAACCCAGATTGATTCTACTATTTAAAGTCCATGCATTTGTGTTGGTAGATAACAGGTTGTTAGAAAATGAGAACTGACTTTGATATATCCCATGCAATCCTTTCTATGAATTAAATGCATGTTCTTTTAACACAACAGGTGAAAGATGTCTTTCAGTCTTAATCTGTTGACATTTTTTCCTCTGAATAGATGAAACATTTCTTATATTTACAGAGAATCCATTTGATACCAAGATCAGTTTCTGAAAATGTATTATTGGGGGTAGTCTATGGGGCAAAATGTCTGCATGGTTACCAGATGTCATACTAGGACCTCCACTTACGTTTCCAGAAATAAAATAATGTAGAATATTATAAAAGAGAAGAGAAATAAAGGAG
The DNA here is from genome assembly GCF_029582105.1 of Oenanthe melanoleuca. NCBI lineage: Eukaryota > Metazoa > Chordata > Aves > Passeriformes > Muscicapidae > Oenanthe > Oenanthe melanoleuca. The sequence goes on along the minus strand of NC_079344.1, from coordinate 5,387,093 downwards.
AAAGGGAGGATGTCAGGAGGTTAAGGAGAATTTACAAATGCAGTGCTACAACACACTACTTCTCAGCTTATTCTGAGAACAGTGTGCATTCACTCTTCAGGGGCAGTTCTGTCTCCTCTTCACACTGTGTTTTCCATGTCATCAAGGAGGAGAATATGTGTTTCAGTCAGGGATTCTGCTTCAGCAGTCACCAACTGGTTTGTTACAAACAGATCTTTGGGTCCTGTAGCACTCTTAGAAAAACCTATTAGCAATACCTGTGGTCTTCCATGTTTTTATATCTAATGGATGAATATGATATTCTTATCTTTATGTCTGCAGAACACTTAACAATTCTTCAGAATTTTAAACTTGCAAAATATATTTTCTAGCTGGAGTAGTCTACTCAAAGAATATATTACCTAAAAACTATTTCTGCTGAGTGACAGGTAGTATTGTTGGAGCAAACTCTTTCTTTATTTTACTTTCAGCTTACTCAGTGAGCTGGATAATGGATATTACAGACAGTTTATTCACAGATAATGAAATCCAGAGGTGGGATGTCTGTCCTTGGAGATAGACAAAATCCATCTGGACATGGTCCTGGGCAACCTGCTCTGGGTGGCCTGATTTGAGCAAGGTTCTTAGCAAGGCCTCTGGAGCTCCTTTACAGCCTCATCTGTTCTGTGATATGGAAATGCATTTTTGAATACTTTGTATGCAGCCTTTGAAGAAGGATGTCTTCTTGATGTCAGTTTGGCTGCTAAGACAAAACACCTTTTATTTCTGTTTATTACTTGAATGGCACATAGTCTAGGAAAAAGCATTTTGTAACTCAGTTCTTGAAGGAGTTCTTCAAAACTCCCAAAGCATATTTTGTAACTTCTCAGCCTTCCTTCTATTCTTTATGAGTGTAATTAGGTGTGTCCAGAGAATACTTAGTTTATCATTTAAGCAAATAGTAGTTTAAGGTATTCAATCTTCATTTTAATATTTGCAGGAGCAATAATCACTTTTTTTTAAAGTGACTAATAGCTTAGGTTTACATGATTTTTATTAATTTTTGGGGGTTTTTTTTACTCTTTCACTCCTGTAACTGATTCACAGTCAACTTCAGATTTCTTTTAGATGGAAAAGTGCGAGAAAGAGAACAAAGTTCTTTGAATTAATCTTCCTTATATAACCAAAACATAACCTATTCTTCAATGAATTTTTTCATCCCTCCATGTAAGCAGGAGTTGTTAGACAACAATCTGTCCAAGCAGAGATAGAACCATATAATACAGTAGTGTTAGTTCTCCAATTTAATACAAAAGAAGGCTTTAGAATTATATGGTTTTCATTCCAGCAATGCATAAGGTAAGGTCAATAAATCTTTGGTACATAAATAATTTGTTAGTTCACAAGAACCCCATAAGATAGTCCTGTTCTCTGTCACCAGCTGGAAGAAAAAATACACTCTGAGCTGATTGCTTATGTATTATTTATTAAAAACTGGTTTTGAAGGCGTATTGGAATGACTAGGTTGTACAAATGAGAGAAGACATGAGCAGTACATGAGTAATCCTCAGATTTAAAGTTTTATAAGGATATTGAGACGTTTTGTTGGTGTGTGTATATTAATGGAGGGATGGCTTGAAAAAAACAAAAAAATGCTACACAGTTGTTTGTTTCTTTGTGCACTGTAATTGAGAATGACTTATGCTTTTATTTGTTGTTCTAGTCCTCACTTTTTCCCTAGTGGCTTCTTCCATTCCATCCCTATCTTATCTTTGACAGGTGACTTAATAAAAATTAAATCTAAACTGTCTTGAACTAATGCAGCTTTCAGTTGATGTAGTATGGATGTACTTTATACTGTTGAGATGTGTGTTACTGTAAACCCAGATTCCCCCAGAAAGGCTTGAAACTGAGTTGTGGCCACACTTGCAGTTGCCTGGAAGTTTAGCATCAGCTTGTTCAAAGTAATGAATGAAACACTTTTTTACGTGGTCTCTGAGCAGTTCTCCTAGACTCAGCTCAGTGTAATTTTGTGTCTTTCTAATTTCAGGCACAGTCTGATGGGGGGTGAAAAAGTGACTGAGTGAATGCAATTAGTTTTTGTATCATTGAGTAGTCCACACAGAAATACTCATACTTAATAAAAGCAGATTTTTTTGTTCTGTTTCAAAACATTGGAGGCACAGTGTTTAATGCTACAAGCTTTTATTTGTTTTTCCCATGTCTCATTGATTTATAGTTTGCTTGGGTTTTTTTCAAAAGAGTGATAAACTACTTCATTAATATAAGGACTGATTGTGTATTCCATGTGGCTGATACAGTTCATCTGCAATGTTTAGGGAAAATGAATATATATTCACCTAATGTATCATCTATAAAGAGATTAATTTGGGGACAGAATACTTTTCAATAGAAGATGATTAATCTATTGCCCTTCTTTTCATATGTAAATAATGTAAAAAGGTAGATTCTGGAAAGTTTTTGTCTGTGTAACTTCCTTTCTCTGTTTTCATCAGAAGATGGTCACAATGGAACAGATGTATTGTGTAAGCAGGCTGAGGAAGAAATGGCTCCTCTCACTATGCATTTTAGTAGATGTGTGGTACTGAGGAAACAAGATTACTGCAAGTAAAGGAATCTGTTTTGGTGCTGTATAGGGAATGATAATGAGTCATAGAAATGTAATAATCCGTTTTTTTAAAAAAAAACCTGTCTTGGTTTTCTTTCTCAATACCATGCTTGTGTCTGTCTTTTCTTCAGGTAAATGTAATGATGGATGTCTTTAGCTCTTTTTTGGGGGGAATGGGGAGGCAGTGCAATAAGAAGCTGTACACAATGTAAAGGACACAAAATACATTTTCAGATGATGTGGGTAGAAACTGATAAATACAGTACTCCTGCACCCAAACTGGTTAGCCACAATTCCATTTTACATGTGTATGTGTGCACTCTGGAAATCCTCCCCTAATATTAAGGGAGGCAAAATAGTGTTCTAACGAATTATTAACCACTTCATGAATTCAATCAGGATGGTGCTGATGAACCAAGGAATATTGATATGGCTCAGCTTTGTATGCTTGTTTTGTGCACAGGAGAGTCTATGCATTATTTTCTTGCTACTGGTTTCACTGTAGTCAGGCATAAGTCTCTACACTCTTCCATTCCTATCTCTCTACTGTCCTTTGATGGAGAAAAGGGATATCAGAGATTTAAAACAGAAAATGGCAGTCTCTCCAGCTTGAGATTAATAGATTTGTAGAAAGGTTGCTTTTGAAAAATTATGGCAGGAAATCTAATCAGTTAGTCGTAAAGAGGATGCATCCATCTTTTTGTCTGTGAAGAAAAAGCAAATAGTTACATTCACCACCTAGTCTAAAGTTGGGGCTTCATGAAAGGATGCTCTATATCAGTTGCTTACTGCACATTCAGTCTGTACTTTTTTTCCACTACTTAAGTAAGTGAAAGAATTATTTTAAAACCTGTTTAATATATCTTCCAGGACACATAATAGCATTCTTCTGGCTTATTGTGTTTTAATTCTGTAGATATAGCATTTGTTCTTATCAGAAAATCTTAGATTATAATACTAGGTCTCTTTGTAAACAGGATAGTAAACAAAAAGATTGAAGAGCAACAGTTTAATTTAGCATTGTAACTCCTGCTAAATCAGTGTGCATTACATCAGGGAAATGTGTGTCACAACATTTGTGTAACAGTCTCAGATTCAAAATATTCTACTGTTATCAGGTGCATTTTCCTAGAACAGTTACACCTATTCTTTAAGCATAAAAAAAAAAAAAAAAAAAAAAAAACAAAACAAAAAAAAAAAAAACAAAAAAAACAAAAAAAAAAACAAAAAAAAAAAAAAAACACCAGGCAAACAAACCCAGACAAAACCCCAAACAAAAACCCAACCAAATAAGAATAAACCAAAAAAGCCACAACAAACCACAACATCCCCACCCCAAACATCCTCAGTCAGTGAGGTTTAGCAGAAATCCATATTTTGGCTGTTTAATAAAAACAAGTTGACAAACCAAAAAAACCCAACAAGTGCAGACCACCCCAAACCTCTTTTGTTTAGAGAATGATTTATCTTTTTAAGAAAAGTGATTTGTTAAACTGCTAGCTTCCTTCATAAAGGAAGAATGTCTCTGGTATTCTACTCCTTATGAAAACAAGAGGCCATTTAACACTATTTTCACTGAATTTAAAATTAATGTAGGTTGATAAATATTCATGCAGTTTGTCTGCTCTTTTTGAGCTTAAACAGATTTAAAGCTGCAAGAGCTAAGAGGAAAGATGACCATGAATGTCAGTTCCAAGGGGTTTTTATACTGGTTTTGCTGGGACGATGAACACAATATTGTATCATCAAGATTAAAAATATTTTTCATTTTTATTTCCAAAATGTTTAAGCATTTTCTTTAGATCAATGTGTTCTAGAAGTAGAAATAACACTGCATAATTTTTGAATGCAGCTTTGGGATAAAAGGAATCTTGTTACAGCATCAGGCTGAAACAATATCTAGACATGCATTTTAAAAATGTAATGACTTGGAAAATATGAATTCATAAATAGGTTCAAGTATTCCTCTTGTGTATTGGTGAAGTAGAATATTACAGTAGAGTGTGTAAGAGATTCTCTGTTTTGCTGCCAAAAGGAAATTGGGGCTACTTCTGTGGGACAGGTAGCAGACCTTTTCCTTGTGCACATTTTCCAGGAGATCAGTGGAACAACTAGACAGTTGTCTCTCAGGAGCTCTAAACAGAAGGAAATACCTGAAACCTCTCCAGTTATTGCTGATGCAGAATTATTGTAGATACTGATAGAACTTTGTTAACCACAAGGATTGTTTCCTTGAGGAGCTGAGAGTATTCTTAAGATAGCTTGCAACAAAAAAGTTTCAGAAAATCTGAAAATCAAGACTTACAGTTCTGTTGATGACAGAGCCATTTAAAAATGTCTTGGATACTGTGATAAAGAATATGATGTGCACAAGGATACAAGTTAGCTAGAAAAAATATCACAGAAAATATTGTAATCTGTTTTCACTAAATAAGTAGTGGCAAAGAGCAATCTGCTGACTGACACTTGAGTAGCTTCTCTGGAGTAGATTATTGGAGCAGCAGCAAGTGATTTGTCAATGCTGTCACAGACCCATAAACTATGTATAGCTCTGGGTATCACCAGTGCAATTGCAGCCTCACCAAAGGAATTCTTGTCCTTCAGCTGCATATATACCAAGATGGAAAAAGGAGACAGATGTGATGCATGTACTTTTATTGAATGTGAAAATAAACCAGGAGAGAGGACTATTTATAAAATGGATGAGTATAAACCAAAGCAGTTTTTAATCTTCTCCTGTAGCTCTTCCTTTCTATTAACACAAACAGGATGGAGCTGATGCTCCTCAGCATCCATAAGGCAAGGAGAGTACTTCAAACATAAAGTAGTGGAATTCTCCTTAGGAACTTTTAAAGACATGGGTGAAATTTTCTTTTTCTAAAAAACCATAAAAGTAAAGGACAAGAAGACATGCCTTTTTATATTAACTTTAAAAAGGGATTGAGGAATTCAGGATTTGTGCATGTCCCATCAAGGAAAAAGGTCCAGTAGTACCAAAAGTCATCCTTGGAATTCCAGTATACCAGTCTATAGCTCTTAACATCTGTGGCAATCTTTGGTGTTTGGGCATAATTATTCCAACTTATTATTTCAAGCAGAGCCAAAATAACCCCTATAATTTGATTTTGAGTTTAAGTATAGTTTACCTATAGTTTACCTATAAAAGTTAACAATAAACAACCATTTTTAATGGTTTAATGATGATCATATTATTTCAAGTATTTTTATTCTCTTGTATCTGTTTATCTAGTTTCTTATCAACAGAAGAAAATCTGATATCTTTGTCTTCTCTCAATAAGTGATATTAGCTTTATGTCATCTTTTTATTTTGTATGTGTTTATACATTGACTCATTTTTTTCTTTCACTATTGTAAGTCTTGAAAGTAGATCAGCTTATCTAAATTTTTTAGCCTTCTAGTTTGGAAATTCTGAAGGTAATGTTTAAAGTGTTTGAGACTATTTTAGACAGTTCCTAAACCTTATCTCAGAAGTAGAAGCAGCATCACAGGAAAAGAAACAACTTCATGCCAGCATCAGCTTTGGATATCATACCCTGTGAAATATGTGACTGTTGCCCAGATACTACATTCCAATCCTTTGTTCCTGACCCTAACTGTACGTGTTATTCTTGCTCTTTAACATTAGTATATTTATATGACTTATGGATGTGCCACCATTAGCATTTTATTTTACAGCAGGGGTACACTTCTGAAGCAAATCTTTGTCTTCACAATTCACCACATTTGGTTTGATCACTGGAATGGCTGAGTGGGATCTGTGTTTCACTAATGCAACCAAGCCAGATGTTCTCTTCAAGATCACGTCTGATGTGCTCAGTAGCTAATGGGCTTTCAGTCATCCGGGCCAAAAATAGACGTGGTATGCAGTAAATGGCCCTGAAACATTTTTTCTGTGAGCACTTGTGTCTGTCACCAGCTGCTTTGACCTTCTGCTCTGCTCTTATGGCACTCACCTCTTTGCCCACGTGTTCTTTGTGGCCCAGGGTGGACAGCAGCTCACCCCTCTGTCCCAAGCTCTCACTGTATTCCTTATAATGTTAATGCTTTCTGGGGTCAGATGAGAGTACTTAAAATGCATGCTGACCTTTACTTCCTACCATCACCCTAACAAGCCAGAGATTGTCAAGGGAGCCCAGTCTACAAGAGAATGGTAGTTTTTTGAGCTCACTACATTCTGTAATCAAATAGTTCTCTTGACAGACTATAACTTACTGTTTTAGAGATAAATTCTCGAATTTGGTAGAAGTGGCTACTAGCTGTTGAAAAACAATAGAAAACAAAGCCATTAGAAGTCGAATGGGAATCAATTTCTAAACACCAGAGGTGTTTTTAAACATGTCCTTTTGTTTCAGGTTTGCAGACCACTTTATGAATAGAGACACAAATGCAGTTTTCATCTTCACCAAACTGACCTCCTGTTTGACTCCATGTATCCTCTAATAATTTTTCTACATCACTGCTGGTAAAGTGCTAGCAGCAATTCTTCTATTTCTCCTGTCAACCAAGCTTTATTCAAGTTTGACCTTCTCTTTGTCAGACAAGCATCACTCATCTCTTATGATGTGCTAGCTTTAATATCTTTCAAGCACTATATGCCATCTCCCTAGAATAAGCTTCAGCGATACGACAACCTCTGGGTTTTCAGAGTGCAATGTTCTGTTCTGTAGTGGCAATAACAGCTTTGGGGTGCAGCATTTATTATTTTAGCATGGCTTAATTTGTGTCATTGTTTTGGCCAATCTACTTCTTTAATGTCCTGCTTCTATTCAAACCTGATTTTCATCTGTTATTTCCCTTTCTTGGTAATACATGCTAATTAAAATTGTCCAACTCAGACTTCAAACTACTTCTACCTGTGGGTACTTTACATATGTTATTTTTGTGGAACAGCTGTATTGTTATCTAATTCCAGCAAGTATTTTGTTTGAAGGCTTTGCTTCCAGAAACAATGTAATTATCAGTCAGTTTGACATTCTTGCAGCTATTTTGCAGAATTAAATATTGAAATGTACTTTGTGAGAATAATGAACTTTAATTCCTTTTCCTATTTGGTGCTATAACACACACTTAAAAGAGTGGAAAATCAATGTTTTCATTAATTTTGATCCTAACAGTTAAGATTTTTAGAACCTTGTTACAGTTCTTGTTCTATGGCAGGAGTGGAGAACTGAATTTCTGCAGTCATTAAAGAAAGAGGAGTGTATTGGGACAGTGTTCTGCTGCTCAGAAAAGTGCAGAAATGAAATGACACAAGACTTTTGAAGGAAGGTTATGACTAGGGGGTAGAATCTCCTGAACCTCTTTGATAGAAATACCTCTAATGACTGATGGAGCCAGTTGTATTTCTGATGATGTCACAAGCTACAAAAGCAAAGGTCTGTGTTGACTTCCATATCTTCATTGCTCGTATACTTCTCATGCAGGAAGATTCTGCCTTTTCATCATCCTTTATAGACTTTTTTTTTCCACTCAGAAATTCGAGTATTGAAACTGGTTGTTCTATATGATTAATATCTGTTTAGTGTGAGAGTTTACAGATGGCAACATTGCTTATAGAATGAATAAATTGGACCATGACAATCTGAAAACAGTTGATAACAATGTAAAGTTAAGCTTTCCTTAGACCCATTAATTTTCATACCAAGTTTGAATAGTAATTATGCAGCATTAATAAACAGTTGTTGGGAATTTTAGTTATCCTACATTTAAACTGCTACATGGATAGAAAATAACCAGGGGGCTTATTTGAGGGTACTGAAAAATGACAAGCCCCTCTCACTTCATTCCCCAGCTATCCCCATATGTAAACCCCTCTCAACAGAAGCCAAGGTTTAGTGGCTGTGCTGAGTATTCTACAGCTTTTTAATACCTGGACCTTATTAAAGGAAACTTAAAGACTAATTTTATCTAATTTCCTGCTTAGTTATCTAATTAAATGTAATTAACTGCCTTAACAAATAAAAAGAGTTTGTGAGCATTTTCCTTTTGTCTTCATTATTTGACATAGTAAAAAGTAATTTTCAGTAGTATGTAGATAGATGACTGCCCTGCTCTTCATCATTCTGCTACACAGGTTTGTAAATAACAGTGTGGACTACACTGAGCTGAAATAGCAACAGTTAAGGGGCAAAAGGATTTTTCCTATAATCCTAGTAAAAAATACCTTCATCTTATCTAAAATGGCCTGTGGTATAGAGGCACAATATGAAGGCTATTACTGGTATTTCATAATTTAGTGAATTTTCAAAGAAAAATTTAAGGAGAAGCAACTTATTAAAGTAAGAATAGTTAGCTATATGAACCAGTGTTTCCACTGCTCCTGTGTGCACTCATTACTTTTTTAGATTAGTATTTTGAAAATGTGTGAATGACAGAAGTGAGTTATATGAAGATAAGCTCTTTTAAGTAAATCATTGTCATTCAGCACTATAATATACGATGTCTAGCCTTGAATCCCTGCTTTAAAAATACATTCAGTGGCCTCTTACATAATCACAGTTCATTTCTTATCTACATCAAGGAATGTTGCTGTCTGTTCTGGTGGCCTAACGACTACTAAAGTGAATTGCTTGGTGACTGTACGTTTCCTGATTTGGTGCTCTCATACACGCAGAGAGCACTTCCACAGTTCAGATCATTTCACTCATGGCGAGCTCAGAAGAAGCAGTAAACAATGAAGTTTTTAAAATAATTTTGTCTCTGAAGATGCACTCGTTTGTTACAAAGAGATGTTTTTAAGATCTCTTTTTTGGGAAATTTGCATCAGTTGTCCTCTTTATGTAATTTCTGTTGAGAAAAAGACCATTAGATGGGTGCATTTTTCTTTACATGTGGTGACTGCAAAGAAAAGGAAGTTAAGCCAAAACCTACCTTTCCTCCTTCCCAATTTTGATGGTCGTTTTCCTCACTAAATTTCGGCAAAATTAAGTTCCAGTAAAGGAAATGTAGTGAAATTAGATGAAGTTGGCTGAAACCAAGAGAGATAAAGAAAATTTTATATATCTATCCCTCATGCTCTGAAAAATTCCATTTTATGTAGAAGTCTCAATCATTTTTAATATAATTTTTTTAACAAGTGGATTAAACGATGAATTAATATGATTCTTTAGGTATCTGATAGCAAAGTATTTGCAAACTACTTAAGAATTGCATTCCACAAAAATAATACTGAAATTTATTCTGTGTTTTTATGTGTCAGTATTGCCAATTTTATTATTATGAGATATTCTAGAAAGAAGGTGCAGATTGCATGAACAGATGATGATGAGGCTTCTTAAATTACAAGTAGTGTCTTGGTTAAAACTTCCCTCAGTCCCAGATTTTTCTTCAGCTTTTGGACTCTTCCTTTTTTACAAGTTTGAGAATTGGTGCCTCTGTCTCTCCTACCCTGTTGGTACATGCTGTAATGCCTTTCCTCTCATTGATGTCCAGATGCTGCTCCAGCCCTCTGGTTTTAACTCATCTTTTCTTTTGGCCTCCCCATCCTGTTTCCAAGGCCAGCCTAGCTTAGAGTCAGTTATTTCCTCCTGGCTCTGTTCTCACCCTGCTTGCAAAGTGCTGTAATAATTTTGGAGTGGGAAAGCTAGTTCATATTGTTGGGAAAGCTAGTTCATATTGTTGTCCAAACATTCTTTATATGCTTGAAAGAGTAGTCAGTACTCCCTGGTGTTGTGAGACAAATACACTCACAAGTAAATTTTTTCAAAAATAGAATATTTAAAGAGTAAGCTCGTTTTCATAAATCTAGTCAGCCAAATGCTTTGATCCTGTAAGCAGCCTCTAAAATTAGTGGCAGAATAGAGCCTATTCGTTCTGATTGTCACTGCTGTACACTATGCAGCTTTACAGTTGCCAGTATATTTTGGATTTATGGGTTTGAATGTGATTTTTCCTGTCTATAATCTGGTTTAAAAATTAAATGTGGCACATGTTTAAGGTGTAAATCGTTATTTTGTAATGTATGCAACCTGAGATATCTCCAAACATCTCAAGAATATCCAAACTGTTTAAAGAGTTCTTTAGCAATCCCTTTGGGGAAGTGGGAAGATCAGTAAGGTGACAATTAAAACAATTCTGTTTCATGTATGCACTGTACTATAATGTGCAAATGTCACAAGACAATAAAATAAGGATAGCTTTTTTTGTCAGCAAATATTTTCTGTCTGATTGTAAATATTTTCACATTGTGCTCTTGCATTGAGCAATTTAGAATGAGATATATATATATATGAAATAACTTATACTTTCACAATTGTAGTTCTTTTGGCATTTGGGGAGTAATTTCTGTCATTTTATGAGTAGATGTGATAGAAAAGTTACAGTTCAGGAGTTGGGGTGGGGAATATGGTGTTTCTATCCTTAGAAACACTTCCTTTTCCTTGAAAATAGAGCATTATTTATTTGAACACTGCAACTATATTAAATATACATGAATTATTAATAAAAATATGTTTTTTAAAAAATTTAAAATCACATGGAGATGGGTATGGTATGTGAATTATATGCTATCCACACAGACCTTCATGTGCAGGAGTGGTTCTTATATACCAAGAACATCTTTTTGCTTGTTTAGATGTAGTGGCAGTGATCTTGCTACAATTATACAGCTAAGCACAGATGTTACTTGGATTCTGGTCTACATTAACAGATTAAAACACTGACAGATTTTATAGCATAAGATTTTTTTTCAGAGACTGGTTTTTCTAACCTATATTCCCCTTCTTCCCAATTCTCTTTCAGATAGCGGTTCTGTGGATGAAAAGGTTTAAAATCACCTATTTGCTATAGGGATCATGTATTTTGTTGATGTTTGTTTGTGACTTATTTGACCTGTTTTGTTCCTTCATTTTAGTTGTGAAATCTGCATGGTTTTTTTCCCAGCTTTCCACTCTTTTGTTCTCCTTTGATTGTATTGCAAATGTGTTGCATTTATATCCAGGGTAACCCTCACTGTTGTGCTTACTGTAATTGCCAGCACAGGGGTCTGCTGCTGTCAAACATGATATCTGATTTTTGCCTCCAATTATCACCTACCCTGTATTCACTGTAGGATTTAAAGGGCAGCAGTATTTGGGAAGCAATACCTCTACTTTCCCATGGGTTCTCCATTGTGTGTCACTAAATGTGGAATGCTGCCAAAATGTTTCCCAAAGGAACAGTTAGTCTAGCTTTGGCCTGGAGCTGACCCTGCTAAACATTTTCATATGTCTTATATGTTTGATGCAGTTAAATTCTGCCCAAAACTTACTAAAAGCAACCAAGTAACCATACTTTTTTTGATCTCTATTAAAGGCTCGGTTAGTAAGTGCAAGTTCCTTGGATGCTTCCAAGCTTTATGCAGTCCAAGCATTTGCTGGGTAAGTAAAAATATAATTGCAAATTTTGGTTTTTGCATCTGCAAATTTGTCTTACAGGACTGTAGTATTTTTTTTAAGCTTTTTGTTTTAAGAAATTTTATTAAAAGGAAGATAGTTTCATTGTGTATGTCTTCCTCTTGTAATATATTTTTATTCTTGATATTTTGAGAAATTAATACAACAATTCTGATACTGAGGTTAGTTAGATAAGAGGTTTTTTTTACCTCTTTGCATATAAAATAAGTGTCCTTTGAAGCTGTAGCAAAATTTTGTCTTCATTCTGATAGATGTATAGTAATGAAATTCTAGCAATATAATATTGCTCTAGTACTTGATATTAAAAAGTCAAGTGAAAAAATCTTCCAGGGGCTGACAGTGAATGTGGTAGAAACCTGTACATTTTGTTTTGTCATCTCCAAATGAAGTTATCTTGCATCCAGTTCTAGGGATTCCTTCTTATTTTGAATACTTTCTTATTATTCAGGAAAGATAAAGAAAAAAAAAAAGTCTTTGGTAAAATTTATCAGTTAGCCAATTAAAAGAGGTATAATCCTCTTGCTGGTGCACTCTGTAACTACTTTTCCCTATAATTACAATTTATTGTGAAGACAAGGTGATGAGATTAAATTAATCATTCATCTTCTGCTATACAATTGACACTATGAAGTTTTTCCTGTATAGATTCCTATTTTGAGGGGAGGTGGGTGTCACTAAAAGGTAGTTATAACATTAATTTGCTTAATATTTTGCACATGCTTCTATGGAAGGGATACTTTAGGTAACATTTGTACTTATTGCTAAACTTTAAACAAATTTATGAGTAATCTGCAGCTTTTTAATGGTGTAGGTAGTTTCCATGTGGTTTGTCATACCATAGTGTTGTGTTCCTGCCCTTTGCTCCTAGAACCTTCAGAGCTGCTGTAAGAGTGTGAGGACACTTGTGACATTGTGCAGGATCAGTCACCAAATGCAAACCAGAAGAGAAACAGTTTAACACCTGCTTATTCTGTAGTTAAGGACAGAATTTTGTAAGCAGACTCTGAATGCAGGTACTGAGAGTCAAGTATTGTACCTGTCCCTGTAGAAAGGTGCATGTGACTATACTATTTCCTTTCTGTACTACTTTCCCAAACCAGTTGGTTAATTACAGTTTCTTAATAGATGTAGACATTTAAAAGGTGATGTGGAATTCCTGTTTTTTGTGGGTTGCACACAAAAAGCAATCTCATAGGTGTACAGAGAACTTTGCCACTGACAAGGACTATACAGACTGAAGCTGCTCTTTTTATGCCCTCTCTTCCATTCACAGGTGAATAAATTCAAATATTGAATCCTCTGAGAATAAGCTGTCTCAATCCCTTGTGCAAACATCCTGTAACCACTGCATAGGACTACTTCAGATGGCTGACAGTAGCTCAATAATAGCTCATGTTTTTTGATTAAACCTTCTTCTACTGCTGACAAAGTTTAGACCTGTCTTCACCTTGCTTTGCTGTCCACAGTATCTTTATTCAAGCCTCTGTTTCACTGGGCCTCCCTAAAAGGAGTTATGCAATTTTCATTTGACTTCTCATTCAGGCAAAGAATGCTGTCATTTCAAAGACATTTGTGGCTCTGTTTTAATCACACTTCCCACTCTACTCCTTCGTGCAAAAACTAATGCTAATTCCTGGATCCCTCAGTCTTTTCACTGCCAGCACAACTGACTGCAGTTAGCTATGACTCCTCCTCCCTCTCTCTCCAAAACGTGATGCCATTTGAAGTGAGGGAGGGGATTGCTTCCCTCACAGCCATTGTTACCGTGCTTTATCTGTGCAAAAATGCCCCAGCTGACTCTCTTCTGCCTTGCTCTTCCCTCTCTGTCATAGCACAATGCTGTGAGCCCACCTCATGCACCAGCACCTCCCAAGCCCATGGCAGGGACAGCAGCTCTCCATTCTCTGCAATGATCTTCGCTTCGTTGCATGAAATGAGAGAACAGCCCGAGACAAGAAAGTAAAGCAAAGACCAAAGACAGCTTTTCTGTGGCTTCTCATGCAACTTCTATATTAAAAGGCAAAAGCAACACCTTTCCTGGTTTTTCCATGCCAATATCACATAATATCATCTTCATTTTATTTTTCTTCACTGTCTCAAAAGTGAGACACTTTAGAGCTCATTATTTCCATATTTTTAAAAAGTGAAAGTAGGTCAGCTACAATTCTCGTCATGTATATGGATCCTGGATAGTAGTTTTACTTTTTTCAGATACTTGCTCTTATATTAATTTACTGCTTGCCTAATGAGGTGTCAGAGACTGATAATTTTACCACATGGCCTAATCCATTCTGAAATTTGCTAATGATACACAGATGGTGCTGCATGCAGATGATTACTCCTTTTCTTCAGTTCTCTATGGTAAAACAAATTTATTTTTTTGAATTCTATGACAAATTCAAATAGATTACTCATAGATGGAATATTTCCAGAAGCACCAATAAATAGTCTATATGAAAGGCTTTTTTTTCCTTGCATTGAATGATAACTTTCACCAAATTATTATGATTCCACTTCATCATCTTCTATGTCAAGTTATTGTTGGGTTATAATTAGAAGTAGATAGAGGAGTAGAGAATTCAATATATGACCTACATTACCATGAAAAGTTTTTCCCTTGCTGTGTTGTTTCTTAATGATGAGTAAAAGGAGTTCTTACTGATCTTACTCCATTTTAGTCATAGTTTTATGTTACAGAGCAGAATAATAGATGGAAATCCTTTTACCTCTAAATTGCCTCTATGTGAGCATAAGAATGCCTTATACACAATAAGTTTTATTTACTGCTGATGGAACTGCTCCTGAGTAGTAAAAAGCCCTGAGTTTATTTCTTGGTCTCTGTACATTTACTTTTCACAACCTCAAAAATGTTATTTTATTTCTATCACACTTTTGCTGGGTTAGTAAGTATGTATGGAAGCTGCAATTTGGGTCTACATTGATCTTTATGTTGTTGGAAAAAAAATTCTAGTATCACAACCCAGCATGGAAAAATGGTTGTGTGAAAATATAAAGGAATTTCATAAATAGATTGTGAATTCTTTTCCCTTTCTCAGAGAATAGTGCAGGTGCATCAGAAGAAAGTGAAAGATTCTTCACTAATTTTAGTTATATCTCTTTTCACACAATAACTGTAGCATGCATAAATAAATTTAGGGCTTTCAGATTATAAACTCTTTGTTGTGAATGTCATTTTCATATACAAAGAAATAGAAATGTAAGAACTTAAAAGGGTATTTGAGGCAGTGCCAAACCAATGACCATGGAAAGGAAAATATTGAAATCTTGAAAAATCTGATATCCCAGCTTCTCTGAGGATTTCCAAGCATCTCTGAACTAGAACTGACAAGATATATAGATATTCCAAAACCCTGTGTGGAAAAAGTTCAGGAGGATAGTGTGTTAATTGCTTGGAAGAGATGGAGAGAATGAGGCCAATTTGTTATCCAGATCAATATGTATTCTTTTAAATTCTGTTAGTGTGTCAGCCTTTCATTATTTGAAGTGACTCCAAGTGGCTCTCTTGTTTCCAAGTCATATGTGAGATCTAACTGGGATTTAATTGTGTGCTCAATGAAAAAGCTCAAACCAGCCAAGAGGAAATAATGATGGCCACCATGGAATCTTTTTTAAAAGTGACAAGTTCTGTTTTCCACAGTCACATGAAGTTATTTGAAATGTGATTATGTATTTAGCTAGACATTTTAAACAATACAACAACATTAATTGACATCATTTATATTCAATATGTAATGTTGGGCTGCATCTCAATTACCAGATATACAAGAATTTATGATGGAAGGCTTTTCCTATAATTTCTAAATCAATGGTAAAAAGTTTTAGGAGGTATTAAGCAACCTTTAAGCTACTCTGCTTTGGGTGAATGCCAGAAGAAAAAGCACCAAGAGCACTCACACTGGTTTTCAATTGGAGCACTCGCCTTTAGCTGATAACTGCTAATTTTGATTTTTACTGTAAATAGAAATATTATAGGTTGTTCTTAAGGATGTAGTCTTGTAAGCTCCATGTTTTTATTTTCTTCCTTGCCTTTCTGTCTTCTGCAGTGGTGGACTGTATGGAATTGACAGCATGCCAGACCTGCGAAGAAAGAAATCTTTTCCCATTGTTCGAGACGTGGTGAGTAACTCCTGAAAGTGTTGATTCATTTGACAGTTGTGTAGCTCTTTCTTGTAATTAGTATTGTGCATGTGAATGACAGTTTGCAACAATTGTTTTATGGATAAAAGGAGTCTTGAGAGAATGGATTGAGGGCAGTAAAAGTCAATGAGGCAGTTGTTATAATGGAATAGATAAGTCTGAATTTCTCATTGGATATTTAGGTATTGCTTGTGTAATCAAGTAATGTGCATTTCATGCAGTAATAATCTACTCATTTTCACAAAGATGCTATCTAGTGTTTGGGATACTGTTTCACTTGATTTATTTTGATACTGAAAGAGAGAGAAAGTTCCTTTTAAAAAGCAGCCCTTTTTCACTATTAATATTTTGAAGATTATGCATATTTTAGGTACAAGGTAAGGGTATCAGGGTTTTTAACAGTCATTGTAAATAATAATATTTTAAGAAAATAAATTTCCAAGTGGAGAATAATGGTAGTTCCTTTGAGATTTATCTGACTTCCAGTCTAAACAAGATTAAGAGAGTCTCTCTGCTCCAAAGAATTTCAAGTGCTATTAACCTTTCTCTTTTCCTGTAGTATAGAATTCATAATTCAATAAAATACATATTTACTGTCTGATAATGGTGAGCCCCCAAACCAATTTCACTGTAAAGAAGTGATTGGGTGTTAGGCTAAGTGGATGATTACTATTGTTGTCATTAAAAGATCAGCCTTGGCCAATTATTGCTCAATGTTTTCTCAGTTTCTGTGTTCATTTACTCTGTGGTGATCCACCACTCTGTCAGCAGTCAAAAACAGAAAGCACAGCAACCATTTTAGAGTAGAATTCCTTCTGAAATTGATGAAAAGTTACTGTACAACATAGTAGAGCCTGCATTCATTTAAATCTTTTTGACAGTGGCCACTCCATTACTTGTATTTAACTAGTATAGTCTATTGTCCTGCTATGACACTTTAATGAATGTTAAATGACACTTTGCTTTATTCTTAATAGCTGGAACTGCTTACAGAAAGGTATAGCTCAGAATACATTAAGACATCAAAATAAATGTAAATGAACCTTTTTTATGCTTACTTATGACCATTTCAGAGAAACAGAAATAATATTGTTAGAAATGAGTGCCAGACTCTTTTGGTGGTGACTAAAATATAATTTCTTTTTTTGTTGTTTTGTAATGAATCTGACAAATTAATATTGTTTATAATTTCTTTCCTATCTTGTCTGGATTTTTAAGGCCATGGTAAGTACTTTTATATTTATAAATGTTCTGATCATAGTAACCATTATGGATTCCATTAATATCATGTTTTATTATGACCTTCTATTGGAAAGTTTAAAAATTACTTTATGACCAAGAATTTAATCATAAAGTAAGTAGTGCCTTATGTGAATGTGTTCTCTGCATCGTGTGTACCAGAACTGTTAGAAAAAGTTAAAAAGTTAACAGTATATTCTAAATATCTTTTCTGATGATACAAGCACAATGTTTAGGTCTCAAGCATGAGGCTTCCCCTGTGGTACTGGAAAGTCTTAGATACCAAGAGAAAGAGAATTCAGTGTCCCCTACTTTTAAATTCTAAACTCTAAAAAATTCTTGTGTTTATTCAGTTTAAAGGTGATGTTATACAGTGTAATCACTGTAATCAGGCAAATTTCTTCTTTTGATCAATCACGACTGTATTGCTCCCTAGCTTTATTATTTGATTGTAAGAACACACAAGAATAATTTGTGAATCTTTCCTTCTGTTGTAAAGCAGTCTGTTGAAGTGAGCACACCAGATGAAACAACTGCCTGCTTCAGCTAAAATGATAATGCACTGAAACTTTTTTATGTGTCTCCACAAAAAAAATAAATTATAGAGAATGGAATTCAAATATGGTAATTTAAAGATTCATATAAAAAGAGATTAATTTAAATTGCAGATGTCATAGTCTCTGCTTTTTTATGTTGTCAGCTAAATACCTGGACTATTTTTTCTTAATTCTGCTGTCAGCAGTCCATTTTCTTACCTCCTTCAATCATTGATAGGCAAATTCAGTTATATTACTAACAAAAGTATTCTTACATTAAGTAGATAAGTCATAAAATACTAAGTATTTGTATATTTGTGAGGGCTTTTTAAAGTCTACTAAATGGAAATCATAACAATATAATTATCTTTGAGGCTGAACAGATCATGCTTTTGTCTCTGTGCTACAGATATGAAGAAAGCAGTTGATATTACAGTTATGTCCAGTAATGATTGTGTAGTGGAGCTGAATTGCTTTTTTTTCTAAATCTGTTTTCTGGACTTAATACTGCAGTTCTGTTGAATATTTCAAGATTAGACATCAACATTTTTAATAGAAAAATTATGGTTCATGGCTGAGTAATTTCCCTCAGTACTTACTTCCTCTCAAGTTATTTTTTCCTCCTTCTTTCCCCCCTCCACCCCAAGAAACATTACAAATCTGTCTTCCAAAATAATAGAGTTGAAATCTCTAGAGTGATATACCAGTAGTTGCTCAAAAAGAAACAGTTCTGAAATTGTGCAAGTTTTAAATGCTGTAAACAGTGAAATTTTGTCACATTCACCTCTCGTGGGTAACTTTTACATCAGCATCTGTAAAGTGATAAAAAATGGTTTGTCTTCAACTTTTTTCCCCTCACTTATAGCAGGCTGTAGAGTTTTTTAAAGGAAAAAAGAAAAGATGATCAAGAAAACTGAAACCCTCTGTAAGACCAGAGAAATGAGTATTTCATGGCACAGTCAGCAGTCATGAAGTTACATGAGCCTGACTGTTCCTCTGTGCTATTTTAGCTGTGCAAGAAACAGCTTGCCTATTTTATTGGGATAGAGGACTTCTTTCTTTTTTCCCTCAACACAATTCATTATTTAACATGTAATTGTAGATTGAGTTCAATTTGCTTTTACTTACAGTTACTGTTTTCAGTGTTTTTGCTAAAATGACTTCTAATTATATTAATTTATTTATTTAAGCTGCTAAGGCAAATTTGGAGGTAATAAATTAGGCAGTGTAGATACAAGTTATTAGGTAATCTAGAAGGCCTTGAGCATAAAGGAGGGTAATTTATTTTAAATCCTGTATTAGGGAGTTGCAAAACAAAAATTAAATAGACAATGATCTGCTTTATCATCTTATTGTTTGGGGTTTCTCTAGGCTTTTTGGTTTTGATGATTTTTTTCATATGTTCATAATTCAACACTGCTTAAGTTCTTCATGCTCTGCAGGTCAATTTTTTACCTAAGGAAAGACATAAGGTAGTATCTGGACATCAGTTTGAGAGGGTAAACAAGTAGGAACTGCTGGCAAGTTTTGTGTCCTGTCAAAGGAGAGGGATCAAACACAAAAGGTTCCTGTTGCTCTCCATATTCTTCTGATGCCCTGACATTTTGGACTTCCTGGAAGTTCCAGCTGAAGAGCTGCATTTACCTTTCTTTCTTGCTGCTACTTGAAAACAGAGAGGCAGTAGGGGAAGAAGTTTTCTCATTATGTTCATAACCTGTCACCTTGTTTCCCATAGATGAATCTGGCAGCTTTTTGCCCTTTCTCTTTCCAAAATGCTCACTCCTAATTTCATTCCATACTTAAGAAGTGACACTGCTATTTGTTCAGTGCTTCATGTTGTTGAATTATCATTAGCTTCAGTGTTTAGAACAGAAGCATTTTATGTGCTTTCTCTTGTAGATGTAGTTTGTTCTGACAGTGGTACATAAATGGAAATAATCTTTGTCTTTTTTTTTTCACCAAAATCTCTCTAAATTTAATCCATCTGACTGTTAAATTTACTGGTTTATCACAAATCCCACTAGATATCACTTTCTTCCAACATGACAAATACTTTATTAAGAACAGCTTAATTATCTCTTTCCTGTTAGGTTTTGTTATTTTATATAGGGCACTGTACTGTAATTTTAGACACATTTCTGTTTAAGAAGCAAAATAGTAAAGCTCCATGATTCCAAGGCACCCCTTGGGAAAGCTGGGCTTGAGGGACCCGTGACAGGATCAAAATTGCTTCCCCATATTTTTTCTCACAGGAAATAGTATCTGTTTATTGACTTGCAGTGATAGCATGGAGCTGCAGCTCTGCTGGGCCATGTTCTTTGGCATTGCTGGAGGACAGAACACAGCAGCACTCACTGCCCTATATTTGAGGTTAATGTTCTGCCCTTTGTGCTCCTGTCCTGCCAAGTCGTTCACATTGCTCTAGTGCTTGGAATGCCTGGGATTGTGCAATTGATACCTAAAAGAGTCAAATCTTTTCCTAAGTGTAAGGGACATGAAAACTATAAAACTAGCATAGTGGAGGCAAGGAAATCTACATGGGTACCTGGCAAGATTTGAGAAAAAACTTGTGTTCCAAGAGGGATCAAAAGGTCAATGCTTTTAAAGTACATTGTTTTAAAACCAAAAACTCTACTGATTATGAAAGTTGTTTCTTTTCCTCTTGATGACCCAACAGCATTTTTACTTGCTATTTTTAACTTTGATATGGCGATCTTGTAGCATTGGGTTTTGACACAAAAAGTGTGAAAAAGCAAAGCCTGAACACTGTTTAATCTTTCCTGTGACTTTGTCAATCTCATTGGCAAACACCCATGGAATTTCCCCCATTCACAAAAATAGAATGAAAGGATGGTCACAGAGAAGTAAACAGAATTATTTACTTAATAATAACAGAATGGAGAATCTGGTAGCAAATTAATGGCATAGAGATGGTGAATTGCTGCATTTATAAGAGGAATAAAAAAAGGAGGGTTCTTTGTGATAGGAGAGAGATGAATCGAATACTACTAAGCCAAGGATGATTTCTCACCCTATAATTGGTTTCACAAGATTAATAATTCTGTGTCAGTCTGCAAGTTTAATTATTATCAAGAGAAACTCATTGAAAATTGGATCAGGGAAAGTGAACATTTAAAATTAAAATTGAACAGTCTTATAAATAAATAAATAGAAATCCATTTTAAATATACCAGTGTTTAAAATTATATAATTGGAAGAAATTGGAATTGTCTCTTCATCCAGAGATTAATGATGCAGTTCCTTTGCTGATGTAAACCTAAATTGCTTCTGGCCCAGTATGCATTTCACAAAAATAAGAATGTCACATACAAAGTATCATTTAAACTTTTGCTGTAATAGTTCTGTAATGATGGACTGTAGAGACTCACTTCACAGTTAGATGTAAATCTGCATCTTCACAACAAAGGCAACAACAGACTTATGGTTAGTGGGTGGTATAATTGATCCACACACTGCTAGACTGAGGGCAGCAGAGCATGACAAAGCAGATAGTGGATGACAGAAGAACAGAGATAAGGCACAAGTGTACAAACACACTTGGAATTATTTAGAATAAGAGAAAGGAGGAGTGAAAACAACTCTGCAGGTGCAGTCCAGTAATATAACAGTGTTATCTTGGATATTGTGCACAGTGGAATAAATCTCATCTGTTTCTGTCAGGCCAAAAGGATTATTGATAGCAGAAGTGGTATTTAGATTTGAAACATTATTTGTAAAACACAGAGAACTGAGTCCCTCAGGGTCCTTTCTGATTTTATACTCACTACTTAATTCTCAAGGACTCATTTAAATTTCTGGAGTGTTGCAATAAGGAATATAAAATTTCCTTGTTTATTTGTATTAAAATTACTTTATTTTCAGTCCCTTTGTATGTACCATACTACTACAGAGTTCATCTCTGCAACCAAGTGTGTTGTCTTCAGAAACAGAAGTTGTCCATATACCAATAACATCATGTGGCCAAATGAGGACAGCTAGATACAGAGTTCTGGTCTCTTTCCCTGTCTCAAATAACCAGAGTATTTCTCCATATAGCTATCCATAACTGAACTAATATTGCCTTTAAGGAAAATAATACTTTAAGATTTCTTGAGGTCTTTTTATTTAAGTAGCATTTTATATACATACACACCGTTAAAAAATGCTCAGTGAGTTACAAAAAATTATCCAGACTGACAACTTGAACCATAAGATTACTGCAGAATGATCTCCCGTGTTGCTGCAGGCACAGTCAGTTTCAAATTAGGGCAGGATGCCTATCCTTGTACTACATTAATTTGGTTGGCAAAGCAGAAAAACAGTGACAGCCTGTGGTTTAAAAAGCCTGAGTCACAAATCTCTGAATACCAGGTTTTGTATTAGGAATGGCAGTTCAGCTGGGCACTGCTGAAAGAAACAGTAATGATGATGGAAAGTGTACTTCCATTATGTACTGAAACCCTAAAAATTGTAAGCTGCAAACATTAACTAAAAGGTTTTATATCTTCTACAGTTTTGTTCACATCCAGTAGTTTAATCAAGTACTATTTGCCTTCCATTAGATTCAACAGCTGGTGTTACTTGTGTAGTTGGTAACTCTTTCACATTTGCCTTGAACAGACACTTGCAGCTCGAAAATCGGGTATTTCCATGGGCATGCTCATGCGGACCTCCATAAACACAGATGAAATGGTAAGTGTTCTCAATGACAGGTTTAAGGCTTTTAAGTAACAGAAATTTTTGTTTAAAGATCCCTAAAAATTATTTCAGCCTTACACACTGAAAACTGGATGAAATGGAGTGTATTCCATTTATTGTGTAGGGACTTCCAGGGAACTTGAGCAGAATTTGCTGCTTGATATGACTGAACATAAAATAAAGCAATAATTTGAAGAAATACAGGCCCATTTTGTGTTCCTCAAATTTCTAGTGCATACATAACCTTCTAATATACACCCTATTCTGAAGAAAAATGAAGAGTTGCATTTTTCTTACACTGTTCTTAAGGTCCATAGCAGAAGAATGGGAGAACAGAAAATACTGACAGAGTGTTCTGGGAACAGGAACATGTAGGAGAAAATTGACATCCATCAATCTTACCTGGTTTATTGTGAACTTTCTGTGCTTGTATGGTAATCATGAAGTTATGATTTGGTGGTGCTCAGGGATGGATTGCTGAGGTAGAAAACAGCTGGTGTTTGAAATGTTCTTCCAGTAGAGGCAGTAGTTATTTTATTCTGCTGTCCCAAAATAGCAACAAAGGTTAATAGAACGGAAAACTATGGGGTCTTAAGGAGCTCAAGGCTGAGGGAAAATTATAGAGGAAGAACTTGTGGCATCCAAGTGCTACAAAATAAAGACTTTTCTCAGCTTTGTTATAGTTTGTACCAAAATAGCTGAATTCAGTAAAAGACCCTAAAATACTCCGTGTACTTTATTAAAAGATGTTTACTAAGCAAACAACATTATATATAAGGAGTATTACTTTTATGAAAAAAAGATACAGCATCATCTATGTATTTACAGAAGAAAGAAAGACAAGAAAGAATAATTTGGACCACACTTATAGATTCTTACATAAATGGTCCTGTTCAGTAAGGAAAAAAAATATAGCAAATCCCATTGAACAGCTCACTGTAAACCTGTCTCCAATGCTTGCTGTCAACCAGAAAAAATACTGAACTCTGATTCAGGAGAAATGGAAAGGGAAAATTCATTTTATTGTATTTTTATACCTCTGTATTCTTTGGCCTCCATTTGAGCTGTGCAATATGAAAAAAACCTCTGTACCAGAAATAGTTATTTCTTAAGAAATCTTGAAATAAAAATGTAAGTCCAAAGGCAGACAGCAAATGTAATTTAGACACATGAAAGTTCATTAGATGAGAAAATGTAAAAAGTTAATTCAGAGTAGAGGTGAATGAGAGAAGCCAATCCTATGCCAGCCCTCACTACACACACCAAGGGGCAGGGAGTGCTCTTTGACAGACAAATGTAAGGGTACAGCCAGTAACACCTCTTGCAAGATATCTAAAACAAGGGAAAGGCACTACTTTTCTACTTCTCTAGGTAGCCAGCCAAACTTAATAACCTAGGGCATCATTACACTGGGTAGAACAGGATTTGAAAACAAAAAGGACAGATATTTTCAGGCATAAAAGAATTCTCCAGATACACTCCACAAAATGAAGATGTGAAATGCAGATGGAGCCACCAATGAAAGTTAAGGAAAAAACCATCCCCTTTGGGCAAGTTATTCCTCTGATTAAGGCTTTTCTAGTTTTTACCCTTCCTCAAGTTTTTCTGGAGGGAATATTAGTGACTCTGGTAGGTGTGGGTTATTTGGCTGATTAGATTCAGTATGAAAATTCTTTGAACTAATGCCTTTTATTAAAACTCAAGTGCCACCTACTCAAAAAATTATACCCTGAGGTTAAGGCTTTGAGCTTTGCCACCTGTCACTGCTATCCTTCTGGTATGGCACAGTGAGTCTGTGTTCTCAAGCAGTGTAAAACTTAGATATCTGCTTTCAGTTGAGCATTCATTTAATTGCTTTGTTGAACAAAGAGCTGGACATTTTTGAAAATTATACATTAATGACATGGACAAGTGTTTCAGGTAGTATATGAAACAAGTAAATTTTCCTTCAGAGGATAAAGCAGATAACTAAATAATTCTTCTGTATATTAGTAGTGCTAAATGTTGCCAAACAAGTTATTAGTTATATAGATATATTGGAAGTTATTAGTGCCCTGTTGTTATGTTCTGTAATTCACATAACAAAAACATTTAAACAGAGAGGAGTAATAGGAATGAAAGCCTCTAGACAGTAAGAGAAATAAAATTCTCCTTTGCAATTTGCTTTATTAACAACAGGGGAAAGAACACGTTCAGCAGCAAAACCAATCTACAAATTGTGTCTTTCAGCTGAAAATTTCATTTACCTTCAAATGTTTATTTTAAGGCATATTGAGGGTAAATTTTATTGCTTACTGACATTTAAGAAAAATGTAAAAGTTACTGGCAAAATTCCAAAAGTATTTATAATGTGAAAAATATTGAAGCTGAACAGGGTGAAAGGGCAGGATTTGTGCTGAGGCTACATGAGCTCAGGAGTGGTTGAGTGTAATCAGTGGCTTGCTTTTATTTGATGAGATTATATATACACTTGGTTTTAGAGGATAGCATTGTATATTATCAAAAGTCATTTTGGGCAGTGTGTCTAAGTCCCTATAGGAAGTATTTAAATTAACAGAATTAATGGTAAGTAGCTACTTAAGATGCCCCAATGAATGAAATGCTGCTTTTTTTTTCATTTCATTTCTGCCTCAAAATATAAAAAGATATATATATATAAGACTTTGTCTTAATTGAATAACTTAATTCCAACATAACTCTGCTGTTTGTGTAATGAGACAAAACAGTCATGCAGAGTTCTTTTCAAAGTGTAAAGCAAAATGAGTGAATCAGTGTTTTGCAAATTATGGGTATCCTTCTATGTATATCCTGATATTTTTTACATTTTGAGTGTAAACACCATATAATTCAGAAACAGTTCCCTTGTGTTAAACAATACAGCTGAAGTATTTTTTTTTCTTACCCACCAGAAAATACATGTCTTCAAGAAGACCCTGCAGGCTTTGATCTATCCAATATCATCAACTACACCTCATAACTTTGAAATTTGGACAGCTACAACTCCCACATACTGTTATGAATGTGAAGGCCTCCTTTGGGGCATAGCCAGACAAGGCATGAGATGCACTGAATGTGGTGTCAAATGCCATGACAAGTGCCAAGACCTCCTAAATGCTGACTGTTTGCAGAGTGAGTATTTCCTGACAGCTCAAGTTGTAGTAATTCACACCTTTTGAATTTGTGTGCATGCTCAGCTGAAGTGAGGGGCCAGATCACCCAAAATCAGTGAAGGTGTGCTGATGCTCCTCAGTTGAGAAGCTAGCCAGAAACTTTATGGAAAACCTACTGTTAGTTATGCTTTTGTCCTTGAAATCTGTCAAATGTTGCTGGGCATGTACAAAATAATACTTGCTAACATCAGTGCATTATTTGCTTTCCACTGCCTATGGCAATATCTGGAGCAATTTATTACTTCACATAAACCCTCTTTGTTTTACTTAACTCAAAACACAAAAAATGTCAAAGGAAATATTAAAAAAATATTCCTGCTACTTACTGTAGTCATATTGATGTGCTATATAATAGTCAAAAATATGGAACAGTAAGTAGGATCTTGTCCCTTCAAAATAAAACCTGTATGTGTGGGGAAAAAAATTATTCAGTTAGCTATTTGGCACTAGAATTAAGACAAAACAACCTTTTCTTTGCTTTTTCCTTTCTCAGCTTGGTTCCAGCCACCATGCATTCTCCTGTGAAAATATAACAGGTTTATTTAAATAATTCTTAAATTACAAAAAAAAAAAATATTATATGAGATTCTAAGCAGTAGAAAATCAAGACTTGTTTTCTGATATCAGACAAATTTTCTGATATTCTGATTTTGGAATGGAATGGGCATCCATACTCTGGAGTTATTCAGCACTGGTCACTGTTTATATGTTCCAGAGCTTCTACATGTAGGAAAACTACATAGATATTTCACTCAGTTCTTCCTTCTTTTCTGTTCTCAGTGTGAGGAGCTGTCATGAGGGATGGATGCTCAAGGTTTATACTGCTCAGGAATTAATGAAAATTCCCCAGAGCAACTGACCCCATGGAGAATAAATCAGTGATGAATTTCTAAATCAAACTTCCTGACTGTGCTTAATTGTGATTCTGCACTGTGGTTGAAACTGGGCTGTTGTCCCCTGACCCATATAACCAGCCCCCCCCAAAAAAAAAAAAAAAAATTAAAAAATTATTCAGAGCACCATGATGCATTTTATGAATTTTTACAGATATATATGGATGATAAGTCTGCAAAAAATAAAGAAGATCGGCAGTCATCTGTGGTATGAACAGTTTGAAAACACTGAACAACTGAGTTTTAAAAGAGAAAAACCTCTAGACAGA
Organism: Oenanthe melanoleuca; assembly: GCF_029582105.1. NCBI lineage: Eukaryota > Metazoa > Chordata > Aves > Passeriformes > Muscicapidae > Oenanthe > Oenanthe melanoleuca. The sequence goes on along the minus strand of NC_079344.1, from coordinate 5,360,109 downwards.
GAATTGCAGCTAAAATATTTAACATGCCTAAGGGATTCCACTCTTCTCATTAATATGCAGATGTTTCTGAGCATCCTGTCATATTTTTTGCAACAGATTAATTGTTCAGTGTTCATAGTATATTGCTTTGGAATTTTCATGTTCCTTGTTTTCCATTGAAAAAATGAATTGACCAATTGCTTAAATCTCTATTTCTGAGAAAGCTGATGCTAACAGTGTCATAAAGTGAAATGTAGTTATTTTTATCATAGTCATCCTTTTGCCCATCTCATAATCTGTAGGATGTGTTTGCCTTCAAAAGTTTTGTGGCTTATTTTTGTTAATATATAATGATTGTTAATGTAGAAATGAATTCACATCTCAAGATCTTTAGGGTCAATATATAAAACTATTCTAAATTAGTTTTAGAAAAAAACAGTAATACTTTTATTAGCTCTCTCATCTTCTATAAGATATCCCTTTCTATTACTAGGTGCAATATTAAATTAGAATTGATTTCAGTCATGTTGAGTTTGTATCAGTCCCTAGGGCAAAAGGAGCTTGTTAACTTCCTGTGCAATGTAAGTTACAATATTGTCTTAATTAGTTTAATCAATACTGCATGAAGTGTTGTTGATAGACAGCACTAGAGATTGTCAGCAGTAGGGGATGTAAAACTAGTTGCAATAAATGAGTATAAAGAGAAAGATATTTACTTAATGGATGTTATATTTTAACACATATTTCAGTTTTATCTGTGGTCTCTCAAAAATCAGCAAGGTTTCTAACAGGAATATGTTATTGCCATTCACATTGTGCCCAGGGTTTATCTCAGTTATGTTGTTGCTTTTCTACTTTTTAAGGAAGCACAGAAAATAAGAGAAAATGAAAAAAGCTCCCTCCTGCATCTTCTAAGAATGACCTGTCATAGTTTCCAGGCAGCTCAGCAATCATCTCTTTTGTAATAAAATCACTAGAGAATTTTTTAACTGATATTTTGTTTCATGGTAGCACATAATTCTATTTTTACTAATTCCTAATTTCTCAGTCTGGATAATCTTTAATCACTAGAATTTTGGTGTTCCATATTCAAAACATTAGGTACTCTAACCAAGAGATTTTCAAGATTTAGTAGCCATGGAAAACTCCTTGAAGAAGGCCTATAATTCAGCCTTTTGGCAGTCTGGATTTGAGGATGGCTAGTTGGATGATGTTTACACAACTTTCTGGAAGAGTGAAGTACTTACTGCTGCTACTGATAATGATGATTCTGACATTCAATGCCACAAGCCCTTGAGTAGTGTTTAACAACATGAGCCAAAGTTCAACAATGCCTATGGCAAGTGGCAGTGTGTCATTGATTATAAAATTTTTAGTATTTTTCTATCTTGCTTTATATGTTTATTTCATCAAGAGTTGAAGTAGCCTGTTTAGCACTGCAGGAATTAAATTTTTTTGCTTCCTACCATTCTGATCATCCAAGTCTGATGTTTCTTTTCGCATACTCAACTGCAAAGTTTTTGGGGTTTTTTGAAGAGCATATTGTAGAGAAATTGATTAGAAACTTTTTCCTCTGACAGAAAAAGGACATTTTATAAGGTGAACTTCAGGTTTTTTTGAAAGGGCCTCTGAGATCAGTGGCAATTATTAGAGAGAGAAATCTCTCCAGAGCACTTCTGGAAAGAACCATGAATCAGCAACAACTCAGTCTCCTTAAAATCTTTTTTTTTTTTTTTTTCAATTTAAATCAATACACATTATAGTGATTTTGATGTCTGAGAAAAATTACCTGAGTTTTTCTGCTTGACAAGCCACCACAGGCTAATGCAGTCTAGGAGTATTCTCACACAGATAATATCCCTTGATCTCTTCTGCCATCCTCACATACTTACTGAAATTATCAGTAATGACCATTTTATTGGAGAGGGGAACCTCTCTGTTCCATACCTGTGATACTCTATTTTCTTGGGTAGGCTCTCCTTTCCAAAAAGTCTCCATAGGTGGGGTGTCTATTAATCAAGTTTTGAGATCACAAATTTGTGTTTACTGCTCAGTACACATGTTGAGATGTTTCCACAGTACTGATTGGCACTGGATAGTATTGGGTTTAATAAACAATTTTATGTATAGCACTTAACACTGATGGAAGCTGAATATTAACCCCTCATGTTGAACTAAATCAACTGATGATTTTAGATATCACAAAGAATATATGTGAGATATTATTCAGGTGAAACAAAGATTTCCTGCAGGTACTGATGCACCAAGAGTTGAATGGAGACCCTGAAGTAGAAAAAGAACAAAGTTAATTTTCAATAACAATTGTGACCTTTTCTCTCATTTCAGGAGCAGCTGAGAAAAGTTCCAAACATGGTGCAGAAGACAAAACACAGAATATTATTAGTGCTATGAAGGAAAGAATGAAGATTAGAGAGAAAAATAGACCAGAGGTGTTTGAAGTTATCCAGGAAATGTTTAATATTTCTAAAGAAGATTTTGTACAATATACAAAAGCAGCAAAACAAAGTGTTTTGGATGGAACATCCAAATGGTCAGCAAAAGTAACTATCACAGGTAATTTTAAGAGCTCTTTCTTTTCTATTCCCCTGGTTCAGGAGCAAGATTTTTTTATAAGTAGAGCTGGACTGTGTGTTCAGTTGTATACTTGATGCATCTACAAGCAGTTGAATTTACAGGATGCCAACTGCAAGAGTTGAGTTTCAAGTTGCCAAAACCACTTTATATTCTACTTCTCTAGGAAGGAAGACAAGTAAAAACAATGGATACATTATTTTTTTCCTTTACCTCCTACCAGTATCTTCTGTGCTAAGTTCACAAAGAAAAGTGATTAAAAAACACTTGAGCTTGCAATTCCAGATCCCATTGGTTTGAAACTTATTATCCATTCACATTGCTTGACTAAGAGTATGTTCCATTTTAATGATGCTGATGTTGCATAATTCTGCTCACTCCAAACATATTCCAGATGGCTTCCAATTGCATTAGCCTGCCTGCTCATGAAGATTTCCAGGTCCTCTGACTTTGACATTTCAGTTTTTGAATTAAAACCTCAGCATAAATGAAGTCTATTCTGAAGGTTGAGAGGTGGTGCATGAAAATCAAAAGAATAATTGTGGAATTTTGGGACTGTCACCAAGCACTAGAGACATATTTAATTCATATGTTTATTTTTAGTTCTGCCTCTAAAGGATACTGAAGGCTGTCTTGTGTTCAGGCCAGTACAATACATACAGTTTAATCCTTGAAGACTTTTTCTTGTCTGTCCTTTAATTCTACTACATAAAAGGAGAGGGATACTTCTAAAAGTATCTTGCCTTCTAAAAGTTTCCCTGTGGAATTAAAGTGAATAGAGAAGACAAAATATGCTATTTCATTGCAAAGAGTGTTTTCAGAAATTAGATGTGTTAAAGAATAGCAGAATTTTACTTCTTTCACTGAAGTCAGCACATACAATTGAACCCACACCAAGAGCTGATCTGCTGAGCAAGGTGCCATTTTTAGGTAATCATTTTTTGAGCATGCCAAGGGAGCTTCATTATCCAAAATTATTGACATTAGAGAATGTTAACTAAATGTTACCACTGAGATGATTTAAATAATATGTGCAAAATAACAAAGCCAAATGCTGCTGAATGGTAAGAGCCAGAGCAAGTGTTTTAGCTGCAGTTCTCTGGCTTTGGTAGGTTGCCTTTTGACAGTTCTGCTCTCTTCTGAGATTTCCACTTTTATGAATTGTGATGAAAAATCAAATTGTATGTATTAATATTTGCCACTAAATTTGTATCAATTAAATCTATACCCACATGAACTGTCAGAAAGGATAGCAAATACATAAACTGTTGATGATAATTGATCTGAGCTGTCATCCTCTCTGTGTTAGCATAGAAAGTATTTTAAAAATTCATCTCTGAAGAGAACAAATGACAAATCATAGCCATGCCCCTCATGTTTAGCCACAGGGCATATTTTTTTTATATTATTGGAGGTTTTACTTAGGAAATGTTGGTTTGGATCATTGAAGAAATTTTGGATTTATTTATTTATTTACTTACTTACTTACTTACTTATTGAGGGGCAGGGAACTTTAGGGAACTATCAGACTCAAGACAAATTATACAACATTATATTCATTGCTACTTTGATTAAGCCAAAGTTTGAGAAAAGTATTTGAACTATACGTGAAAAGTATTTGAATGATGCCCAGTAGTGAATCTTTATATTTATTACTCTATTAAACTACATTTTAAAATATGGTACAGTTCAGAAGGATAGTTAGACAAACCTTGGCAGTTTCCAGACATTGGGAAATAATCCAGAAACCTTTCCTTCATGATCCCTCACTTTGAGGCCTTTGTTTCCTGTTGCTGTCTTCACTTTCATTTACTTCTTGGCAATAAAGGTTATGAGAGCTAAACCACATTTTTCTCCTTTTGTTGCAGTTCTTTGTGCTCAGGGCTTACAGGCTAAGGACAAAACTGGCTCAAGTGACCCATATGTTACTGTGCAAGTTGGCAAAAACAAGCGAAGAACAAAAACTATTTTTGGAAACTTGAATCCAGTATGGGATGAAAAATTCTATTTGTGAGTATGGAAAATGCTGTTGATATTGCTTTTTTTAACCTACATTTAGGTAATATAACTCTACCAAGTGAAATATTAACTTAATTTTAAAATATGGTTTTGTATTATGCATATTTATAACATTATGAAATTAGCAAGATCTGAATGGAGAGAGCATCAGAATTTCAGACTTTATTGTGGCTTTATCTTGTAGTGATCATGCAGCTTATAATTATGTTTTGGGCTCTGTTGGTGGTCTCTAATTATTCTAATCTTTAAGGGAACTTAAGTAACATTTTTCATACTTCAGCCCTACATACCAAGTATTGTCTTTAGAAATGCTTTCCTGCGTGCAGATACTGACCACACAAGCTAAATGTGGTTTTATTTGACACTGTGACTCTCCAAGGTGTAACTGGGGAATTTGGTAGTAACTGGTGTGCCCCAGGCTCAGGGTTGGTGTGTTTGTAATGTCCATACTTTTAAAAGACTGAGTATTGTCTGAAAGTCAGATGTGGAGAGTATGGTATGATGGCATTGCTTAGTTTATTCTCATATTTCTTTCTTCCTATAAGGAGTGAAGAAGTCACTATTCCTATCTACATAAGCTGTGCAAACAATTTCTGTGAGGGTTCAGGCACTTGAACTAGAGCCCTTTTTTCTTCAAGAAGGTGCAATGTCATAACATGGCAGGTTACCTTCTTTTTATCTAAGACTTCCCTTGTTTTTGGCCAAAATCCACTACCTTATTGAGGAGGAGGTTATGGTTTCACTAGAGTTTGAAAGAGTTTTGGTCCAAGATGCTGCTTCTTTTTGTCTGGAAAAGGTACTAGAGAATCCATCTGAATTAAACCATGTATGCCATTCCTCTCACAGTTTCAAACACTTGTGTTAGAAATGAATAAATAATTCAGAGAAAACAGACACCTAGAAACTTTTAGCTTAGGAAACTACAAACTTCTTCTATCCAGTAAGCATTTTCTTTCTGAGGTAACAGCATTACTCTGGTAACAGTTGAAGTGTCATACCTCATTGAATGGCTTTGAGTGACCAAAAGTAAGAGATTAATTACTTTCTTGCATTTTCATTGTAGGAATTGCTTAATGTCAAAAATTGGCTGAGCAATTCAGCAAATTTTGTAGGAAGTTTGTTGAATGTAGTTTCTCAAAGATGTGAGCAGGGCTATAATAAAATCCCTGGAAACTTGAAAATATTCTATTTTTTTTCCCCAGCACTAGGTATTACTATCATCTGCTGCCCTAGGAATAATATTTTGACCTCCTTCCAAATCCTTCCTTTAGCATGAACCTCCTGAGCAACTGTTTTGCACTGAATATATTTTCCAACATTTTTATAGCACATGTGCTTTCTGAAATAATCTCCCTGACTTATTTAATGCTTTGAATTTCAACTGGAAGTATATGAGAATTTCTAAATTGTATTAAATAAACTATACATGTTTAATCAGAAGATTAAATCTAAAGTGAATCAATATAATAATTCAAATTACTTAAGAAGTATTGTTTAAATTAGGCTCTATTAGTGGTAATTGATATTTAAATCCTGTTTAAAATCTAATATTGACCATCATTATAACTTTTAAATGATAAAATGCAGAAATAAGATATCTCAAAAATCTTACAATCTTATACTTACTTATTATACCAAAACATGTTTTTAAATATTCCCATCTGTTCCAAAACAAGGACTTGGAAAAAACATTGGCTCCCCACTGTGCATTTGCTCTGTCATAGCACCTGGAGTGAGGGCAGTGTTCTAGTTCTTAAAACCACACATAACCCAGATATGATTGCATGGTAACAGTGGGAGAATGTTTCTAACAAAATGCAGTCTGACTCTCTGCTAAATGACCATGGGACTGGATAGATTTTAACAGGGAACCTCATAAAGCATAACTAGAGTTTTTTGATGCACAAGGTAGAGAAGTAAATAGGCCAGCAGATGTTCATTTAGTCAATGTAATATAGATGCCAAGGGCTTTGATCCTTTCTCCTGGCATTATTGGAAATGAGATAACACAGAAGTTTGGGGGGCTTTTTCAGTGAAACATCAGTGAAGGAGAGTTTCTTTCAATGCCAGAGGAAAGGAAGAGTCCTGCAGCTGTCCCCTTCTCTTTCTGGTTGAGTGTGGCATGTGATACAGGAAAAGGAGCTGCATTTTCTTTTTTTATTACAGGAAGATATATTTTGGCTGTATAGTTTTCAGCTTTGTAGAAACCTTTCAATTGATACACTATAATAAAATCTACTCTCATTCTTTTCTTGACTATTTTTGACAGTTGCTTGCTAAAGTACAGAAATCTTTTTTCTCACAGTACTGTCTAGGCTAGCACACATCTCCTAATTGCCCTGCTGACTTTGCAGGTACCACATTTCCTCTGACCATTCATAAATACCTTAGATACAATTGTATAATACAGAAGTCTTTCAAATAACTGGGTGATTATTTTACATTATTTATTTTTCCTATTTTGGCTGCCACTAAGACAGCATAAAGGCTCTAATAAATATCTTCATTGGATTTATATTGCTACCTTCAAATGAAAGCATTTGCTCAAGCTGATTTCAGTCATCCAGCTGTAGATGTTCTTCCTTTAGAGTTACATTAAAGCACAGCACTCGCACATCATTTCTGCTGAAATAAATGATTAGTGGATTTATTTAAAAAATATTTACTGTCAGTGGCCAAGGGGACTTCATTGAAGTCCCCTTCAACTGTTATTTTATACATTCTTGCAGCTGAACTGACTTTTAAAAAATATGGTCTTCACTGTACCTGAAGATAACATGATTGGATAACTGCTTAAATGATGCTCCACTTTCCAGCAATATCTAAACACAGTTTTGCCAGAATTGCTGAAATAGCTCAAGTATTGCCTCTTAAGCAAGAGTATATAATAGAGAATTGTATTACATAAAACCAATAGAGTAATAAACCTGCACATTAGTTTACCAGGTTCATCCATTCTAAAAATTCTTTAATAATCAGCCAAGTTTCTGAGAGACATTCTGCTAATTAAAATAACATGAGGCTGTGTATCTCACAGCCTCATCCCAAATCAAGAGAGCAGAATGCCTCTAAGAAGCAATTGCAATGATAAATTGTTTGTTCAGTGATAATGTTTTTCAGTTTCAGAGTACAGCGTGCATGGTCTGAGTCTTTTTTTCAAACTGCTGTCAATCCAGATTAATTTTATACAACTCTCTTTTTGTTATGGCAGAGTAAAATAATGCAAGAAAAAGCATAATTAGTTTCATTCTACTTTATCAGAAAGCATGGCCTGTGACAACACTGCTAAAGAATTGGGACTGTCCAGACTAGAGAAGAGACAAGTAGTGGAGGTAAGGATGTCTTTAAACACATCCTTTCTCCTGCAAAGAGGAAAGGAATCATCTATTTTCCATGCTTACTGTTATAGTAGAACAAGAAGTAATAGCTACAAATTACATTTAGAGAGGTTTAAATCAGACTTCAGAAAAGGTTTGCCAACAGTGGGGCTAATGAAGTTCTAGAAGAGATACCCTGAGGGACCATGGAACTGTCTGTGAACACCTAAGAACAAAGTAGACATAGCAATGGTATGGTTCTGGATCTGGCCTGCAGTAATGGCAATAATAATAAACATGAGGGGTGAGAATAGCAATGAGTGGCTTCCTGAGCTTACTGAAGATAGCACAGTATCACTTAGTTGTCATTTTAACACTGGGTGCAGATCTCTTAGAGGAAATGTACAATCAGGTCATGCCAGTGCATCTAATACTAAATTTTATTGGGGTACTTTTGTAAAGACACTTTATTATTACAGTTTTATTACTCAAGTCATTAGAATAAGCTGGAATTCTGTGAGGATTATTTCAGGTCTTTGTGGCATTCTGGAAATGCAGAAGTTATGTATTGTCACCAGATTGTTGGTAAATTATTAAAACCATCTCTTATGTCTTGCATCTCTGCTAGAGAATAATTCCTTTTTCATCTTTCTGTATCACACTTCTGTGAATGCTTTTACTAAGCATATAAAGCAGAGTGGCTGGAAGAGGAACACTGAAACTAGTGTATGTTGTCTTGCCTTTAATTCCCTGGGCTGTTTTTCCTGGAGTAAACAAAAGTAGGAATTCCACCCAGAGCTTCTGGACAGATGTTAGCAGTGACTAAAGCAGAACGTGCAAGTCATTACATAGGATTCTTTCTGAGTCTGGGCAGGTGAGTAGGATTATTCAGAGACAGCTCTGTAACTTTAGCAGTAAATCTCCCTGCAGTCACACTGGGCAGGCCAGGAGGAAATATTTGCTCATTCACTCTTCAGTTTTTAAACACAAATCCATGCTATTTTTGAGGTCTTGCACAGGAGCATTGCAAATGTAGCAGATCTGACTTTATGCTGAAATTTCGACACAAAGATGAACACGAATTAAATCTTTGCTTGTGCCAGGTCTCGCCATGTTTCACTAACTTAAGATTAAAGGAGAAAGGATGCTGAGGATATCAGACAATAGTACATCATCCTGACCCTGTTAATAAATATTTTTTAGTCAGCTAAGTGTATATCAGAGGGAAATTTATCTTGTTTCAGGAGAATAAAAATATGATGTTTGTGCTGAAGTAATCAATGACTTTTTATATGCAGCATCTGCCAGAGAATCAAAGAAGGAATAAGATTTCTATTAAAAGCACAGGTATGGTGATGAGGGTCATATAAATACCTCACCAGTGGCAGATCTCCCTATGTCACTACAGAAATCCTCTGTCAATTATTTCTGTTGTGTACATATCTAAATATCAGAACTTTAGCTATGTAAAGCATAACTTAGAGCTATGTTTCAGGAGAATTAAATAGTTTCTGTGTTTAGCCTAGTTTCTTAAGGCAGCGATGTTTATTTGATCCATGTCTGTCTTCCTGTATTTTGTATGTCCTTGTCAATAGCTTTTGAATTTTGTCATCAGTCAGAGAAATTTCACAGATTGCCAAATAGTACATCTGTCATCTTGTATGAAAATATGTGGTCAGAGACATGAGATCCTAACTGTCCTCAGTATGAGCTCACCCCATGACAGATACCAGGAGTTCACATGAAGGGATAGTTTATGAAAACCCAAACTATGGGAGAAGATTCAATAGATGATTGTGGTTGGTTGGATGTCAGGGAAGCCAGTCATAGGACAAAAGGAAACTGCACTTTATTAGTTTTGCTAATCAAAGCACAATGTGCATTTTAATTACCAGAATTATCTGCAGTTAAAATCTGGAATACAGACAGACACAAGGATTTCTGTGGTACTGAATGATGTCACAGTGGGGCAGAGTAAAAGCTGTGCATGCCATTTTTAGTGTCAGATTGGCCTTGACAGTAATAATACCATTTACTACACTTTATACTTCCAAAGCCCATTACCACCACTAATTAATTCTTAGAATACCCCTGAGGGATACTTCTTGGAAGATAAGTTGGAGTATTACTGTTTTAACACTGAAAACAGAGACAGATCACTAAGCAGTGATACGCTTGGACTAGAATGAGAGTAAAACCTCTTAATGAGTCATCAAAGTAAGGCCCTGCTGAGGATGAAAATTTGCTGCTATGCTTCAAAGTCATATTTATAGATAAAAAAGATATGTAATATATAAATATTTCTGTAGCATTAGTGAATGGATATTAAAAACATACTTTGTATGGATGCATGAGTATGGGATGGATTTAACTGTTGCCAGCTTTGTAGTAGTCAAATGACAGCAGAAAGTTTTTCACTAACCCAAACCTCTGCTGTCAGTGTTGGGATTTTCCAGTCAAGTGATCAAAAGCCATCACCAATGAATAGCAAACAGTCCTCATTATGCCTTATAGGAATATGCAGTAATAGAGTTGCATTTCTATTTCTGTGCAAATAAATGCAGGGTGCACCTGGGAGTAAAAATTTTTATCCACTGTGTACTCTGCAGTTTGGAAGTGAAGCCACCTCATACATCCAGCAGTTTCTCAAAGCCACTCAACCCAGGAGGGGTTAGTAAGCTGCTTAAATTTACAAGAAATTTTTTAGAACAGGGCATGGTCCCTACTCTTTCTTCTTACCAGGGAATGGAGGTCTTGAAGATCATTAATGTATCTTTTTTAAAAAGCAGCTACTTATTTTCCTGGGTTTTTCTGACTGCCTTTCTTTTTTTGCTGGGATGTTTGTGCATACTTCTTGGTTTTTAACCAAAGCTTCCTGACACACACTGGAAATATTCTTTAATTTTTTTTGCTGCTTTTTGTATTATTCCAGACTACTACTTTGGTGGTTTACTGTATGTACTACATGGCATTCCTAAACAAATAAGTCTGACCTAATTGTATCTTTCCTAAGATATTTGTTAAATAATAGCATCAAAAAGTATGAATTTCAAATTAAAAATTTTAATGAGCAGTTATTGACATTCATAAATACAATCTCTGTGTATATATAACTCAATCAAGTTATTCTCTTTGTATGTAGTAATTCTTATAGATATAGCAATTATAGTTTTGTCCTTGGCAGTCTGGGATGGCTTTTACTCTTCTGGATGTTGCAGGTTGTTTGTGCTTTGACATTTGGTGCAGTTAAGCAAGTGTGTGGAGATCGAGTTTAATCAATTAGACAGAGTAATAAAGTTTATATATCACTCACATTTTGTGTTTTATTTTTGTTTTTCCAGTGAATGTCATAACTCTACAGATAGAATAAAAGTAAGAGTATGGGATGAAGATGACGATATCAAATCTAGAGTAAAACAGCATTTCAAAAAGGAATCAGATGATTTCCTTGGGCAAACAATCATTGAAGTAAGAACACTGAGTGGAGAAATGGATGTATGGTATAATTTAGGTATGATTCTTACTGATTTTTAAAAACAAATTTAGGTTGAGTCTTACTGTCTTTAACTTTGTGACTTCAAAATATGTAGCTTTGGTAGCAATGCATGACTTTCTAGGTATTCTGTTTTGTGGCCTGCACTATGTGTGAGGTACTAAAAAACATTTTCATTTTCAACAGCAGGACTCCCTGCCTTTAGAAAGATTAAACTGGAATGAGTTATGAAAGCTTTTCATATGAAACACATGTGTTCTGGGTAGTTACTAATGTGTTGTTTTTCCACTCCTCAGAAAAGCGAACAGATAAATCAGCTGTCTCTGGTGCCATTAGACTGAAAATCAATGTTGAAATTGAAGGAGAGGAGAAGGTTGCTCCCTATCATGTGCAGTACACCTGCCTACATGAGGTATGGTGGAGAAGTTATAATATACAGTATGGCAATTACTGTTCAGTTACTGCATGCAGAAGGAAAAAAGACTACAGAACATTAGAGCACTGAAACAAATAAGTGCTGCTGCACTTAGGACATGTTCATTTTAGACTTCCCATTCTGTATTGCTGAGAAAGTATCAGGTTCAGAGGGAAGGGTAGAACAACCTAAGACCAACAAACAGGTCATTCCTGCCAGGAGGTGTTAGAAAATGAGGTTGAGCCAGATAAATTCTCCCTGTACTGTTTTTTGATTTAGAACTTAGATACATGATTGCTAACATCAGGAATATACAAACATTTCTGTATACTCCAGAAGTATACTGTAAAGGATTTCTTTTGTTTTAGAGTAATATATATTTTGGAGAGTGAGAAAAAGGAGAAACACAAATGTTATAAAATCTAATATTCCTTTTATGTAGTTTGCCTTTGTCAATATTGAAAAAATCATCACTGATAATAAGGTTTGTCTTCTGAAAGATTTTCTTTGTAATTGATTTTTCTTCCTTCAAATAGTGATCCACGGAGAAATCTATTCTGGAAATACAAGTAGTTTCTGAAATCTGATAGCTAATATGTGGCTGAAAGTTCACCACTAGCATGTAAATACAAAATCCCATTGTTCACTGTTTGTAAAATCAGCTATTAAGGGAATTAGTGCTGATAGATTTTATGCTGAAATTGCAACTGTTGGACCTATGAAGTAAATTATGATATTTAAATGCTTTAAGATAATCCAAGAGACAGTTATGGGCTAATTAACAAAGCCATACATATTTTGAAGTTTTAGGGGCTTTTTTTAAATCACTGAAAATAGAAAATAAAATCTATTGGATTTTTTGGATACACATAGAGTAGTGGAATTTATGGATATGTATAGAACCAGGCAATCTGAGAAGCATTCTATGCCATGAATGTCAGATCCTAGCTTTAGGGTACTAAACCTTGAGACACACACAACTTGAGAGGCACCTGCAGTATTTCTGTTAGCTCCCTGTAACTTAAGGTCTTCAATAATGAATTTGAAATTTATTGGTCACAGATACAATTAAAATTGAAATACTCTATAATGAGTATTACAACATCACAATTTCATTCATTAGCAAGGGCATATAAAAGAGAAGTTTCTCCACTGCTTTATGTTGCAGTCTTACTGTGCCATTTAACAGACAGGTCTTTATATTGAGGAAATGCAGTGTCCTGAATCACAAGTCTGCTGATTAGTTTGAGCCAGTCTTTGGAAAAATGAACAATTAAAAATGGACTAATGATCAACATATTGATGACTATATGTAAGATATATTTTCAGAATACTTCTTAAAAGCCAAAACTTCATGTTTGAAACATTTGTTATCTTTAGAATCTGTTCCATTACTTGACGGAAGTGAAGTCCAACGGAGTGGTGAAAGTCCCTGAAGTGAGTGGTGATGAGGCCTGGAAGGTGTACTTTGATGATGCTGCACAGGAAATTGTGGATGAATTTGCAATGCGCTACGGAGTTGAATATATTTATCAAGCTATGACGTAAGTACTGTCATGGCTGTGGCTGTCTGCTCTGCTGTCAACAAGGTGATTGAGGGAAGCAATGAATTTCAGGCCTTTGTGTTTTCATTTCCCTTCCATTCTTGACTTAAAATTCTGATCATTTCTTGTCCATCTGATTCTCATTGAAGTGCTTCTCATCTGCATTGAATTTAAGATCTAAGCATTTTATAAGCTGTTACTGGTATTACTGCTAATGCATTCCTTAATCCTTATGATACTGATATATAGCACGGTTCAGAAAGACTTCTTATGTTCCAGATGCAACTTGAGCAGGGCTTCACAAGCTCTGTACTCTTTTCCAGGGCTACAGAACAACAGCAGTGGCTGTAGTGAGCTTCCATAGCATATGTAAATAATTTGTGCCAAACGTTTTTAACAGTACTGAGACCTATTACTACATCATCCATTCTGAAGTGCCTGTCTGAACACCTTAGAACACAGCACCACATAGCTCAGAGGCCTGGAGACATGAGAGATCTATCATGTATTCTCAATTTATGCAGCAAAAAGTTTTCTGGTGAAAATGACTATATTCTGCTGGAGCTGTAGAAAAGCAGAGGACTCCAAATAAGTCCTCTAAATAAAAAATACATACTTTTTTTTCTTATAGAAATCTTACATTGTGGAATTTTTAATCAGAACATCTTCCATTTTTTTGCATCTCTACCTCCTAGAAAGATGAGTCTTATAATAAGCATGAAGGTACATAAAATCTGAAGTTTTCATTTTATTGCAGAATATAATGACACCACCTGCTATTGCAATGAACTTATCTTTCACTTCATGTAGCTCTCTGTGAACTATTGTATTGTTCATCTAATAGAGGGGCAGGGAATGTATTTTGTTCTATACACATTTTTAATGACCTTCCTTCAAGGAATTTACACAGCATTGCACAGAATAATTAATGAAACTTGAGAGCTCCTTTGTTTTATATTTAAACTGCATGTGGGGGAATTCATGTGTTGACTTTCATGAGTATTTGTGTTTCTGTGTTTAGTTTCTCTGTAGCTCTGTGTGATTTTTATGTTATTTATTAACTTACCCTAGTATTGTAATTTTATAACTTGATTTAAAATGGTATGGCATTTTTACCAAAATGTTAGTGATAGAGTTGTTCCTGCTGTGTGTATCAAAATTAATTCAAGGTTTGACCAGAAATGAATCATTAAGAGCTATTAATGTCAAAGGAGGGCTGTTATTGGCGATTTGCATGAGAAATAAAGGGCTGATTTAGCATTAGTTTTTTCTTACCTGTAGCCCCAGTAGTAGATAATCTCAATATATCATGGCTGTATTTTTTACAACCTTAGCTGTAAATTTATTTTTAGTTTTGTTTTTCTTCATCTCTTGATGTATTCAAGTACCGCAAAATTTTCCAGAAAATTTTGAAACTGGTTTTAGAAATTCAGTTGTTGCAAAAGCCAGCATTGAAAAAATAGCAATACAGCTGATGTGAGTATATTAAATCTTTTTTACTTAGAAGTTTAAAAGTTGTAGAAATTGACAAGTTATGTTTTTCTAAAAAGAAAATGCTTTATTTTTATCTCAGTAAATAACATAGCGCACAGATATTCATGAAAAGTAAATTTAGTCTGCACATCTAACATGGAGCTGGCCAAGTACTCCAACACATTTTTCAGGAGTCTTTACTCAAAACTTCTAACCAAGCCATTTTAAGTTAATTGACCTATTTTGCCTCCTCTTTTTGTTCTTGCTTTCTTCTATACATTTTCCCCCAAATTTCTTTGGTGCTGTTGACTGCAAACCAGGTATCTGAAGGTAGATGTAATTAGAAAGTGAATTCAATATTGGTAGTCACAAGAAATAAAAGCTAAGATTTCACTGCCCCCATACCCATATCCTTTTATATTTTAAAATGTAGCATGTCAATAATGAGCACTGCCTTTTTGAGGGGATGGCCTCAGCCTGTTTAAGTTAGGAATAGAATCAGTGATGAATGTAATCTCAAGTCATACTTGGAGAAGAATATATATTCATATAAGTTATTTTGCTGATTCATCTGCAGACGTGTCTTAGAGCATTCAGACTTCGGGGAGAAGAGTAGTGAAGACACAAAGTCTATTTGTCATGAGGAATTTTGTTTTGGACTATTATCTGCTGGTTTTATTTCTTTTTATGAGATTACCTTTTTCTTCTGGAACAATTTTAGTGACTGGAAGAAAATGTACAGCTTCTTGATTTGGAAAATAGAATTATCAGATTGCATTTGGTAACAAAGATCTCCTACTAAAACAAAAGCAATTTTCTACTATACAACATAGAGAGAATTTGAATGTAATCACTTTGCCCAGAGGAATATTGTGTAAGCATTTTTTGCTTGAGAATCTAGTTGCAGACTACTTCTACTGCATGTCTCATGATAACATTGGAAATGAAAATGTTTGTGTTTGTAAATGCAAAACTGACAAAGCTTTAATACCCCAGGATCCAGACCCCAGAGAGTTTTAGGATGCTGCTAATGAGGTGCTCTTTTTGCCTGCATGTAATTTTTAGTGTTCATATTTGTTTTAAGGTTAGCTGTTATTTAAAGTTTCAGTGCCACTTAATGATAGTCAGTCTCGACCCTTTTAACTGTGGCTAGATGGTATATGCTGGAGTAGGAACATATGCCTTTCTGCATTTCTACTTAACATTGTCCCCAATGAGACCTTTCTCATCAAGCTTAGAAAGATAATAAATTTAGGTGTGGTTGCACCTCTTGCTGGAGACAGGACTATCTCCACATTTTTATGAGATAAATGTAGACACTTTTTCCCTATAGAGGCTGACTTAGAAGGGGTGTTTTACTCTCAAGGTATGGATTACAACAGCACACTTCCTGAGCAAGGAATCTGCTTTAAGTTACCACGTGGAATTCATGTGAATAGAAAAACAGCCATCAACCCAAACCAAAATACAGCAAAAAGATTGATTCTGTTGCAGTAACTGCAGCTCTTTAAAGTCTAGACTGTATAGGTTACATAATCCACTCTTCTTTCTTATGATTATTTTATTCTTCCACTCCTCATGGAGTCTGTATTAGGAAAAGAAAGGCAAGACAATTACAGCCATTCTGATGAGAAATTCTTTTGCTTTCTGTGATGGATAGCAGCCAGACAGACACTGTTAGCCACACAACTGGTATGTGTAACTCCCAGAAGTGCAAGCATGGCTGTGTGAGACGACAGGGAGGAAAATAAGTATCACAGAAAACAGTAAGAAAAAGTAGTGAAACAGCACAGTGATCCATCTGGCCTTTATTTTGATGACTGTGGTGATTGATGGAAGTTGATGCTGTAAATTCAATGTCTAGAAGGAATCATACTGGAAATTTATTTACCTACATATATTGAGCCACATTCTGCAGTGAAGAAAAAGTAACTTTTTCTCTGTCATTCATCTTTCTACATAATTTATTTCTCTTTAGAAGGCAAAAATCTGAGCACATATTGAAACAGTGTTTGACTAGACGATGAAATTGCACATAATATCAGCAACCTGAATTTACTGTGTAATAGAGACAAGTGCAATAAAAGCTCTATTAAGATCTTTACTTCTTACTGGCAAGAGTCACCACAGGTAGAACCTAATGATTCTCAATCAGCAACATAGCTTTCATTCCAGCAGGTTAATGAGCACTAACCATGTCATCTTGTTCTCTTGCTAGTTTTCAATTAATGTGGCAGCATTACAAAAAGCACACAGATCGCCCATTAAACTAATTTTTTATTGATAGCATTTGCTTACTGATGAATACAGCACATCAATTAGACTTCTTTCTTTGCTACATCATGCTAGCAGAAATATCAGAAGTATCCCAGGCACTGTCTGTTGGTCAGGAAATTGCATAGTAAGAAGGTTGGAGCAAGGTCTGGTTTCAGACACCACTGCAGCTTAAGCAGGGCAGCCTTGCTCTCTTGCTATATGGCCCCTGCAGGAAAATAATCTCAAATGATGCCTTGAAAGATGATTTGGGCAGTAGCAAGTTAAGGGTATTTGGCTTAAGTTCAGCAGAAGGGTTCAATTTACCTTGTGTTAATTCTTTTCTTGGAAGGCATAGTGCCCAGGTGGTTCAGGCCCAGCACACTGCTCTGCCTTATGCTCCTGAGGAGGAAAAGGAGAGAGGAGCCAGAGACTCCAGCTAAGAGGAGCATGTGGCGTGATCAGGACCTTCAGTCATGTGGAGACTGATTGGAATTTCTTAATCCTCTTCTGTTTCACTGTACACCCATTTTTGCCACCATCTTCTCCTAATCCCCCTCATTCTCTTTCCTATTTGTATTCATTTAGACTTTATCCCTTTATTTCCCTCCTGGTCCTGCCTAATTATAAATCTTGAACTTAGGAATTTATGTTTGCAATGATGATGTTCACTCTCCTCGTGGGTCAGATCTTTCATTCATTTGTACCTCTCATGTTTTGTTCTGTTCTAAGCTCTTTGTTTGCTACCAGCAGGCATCTCCTGTTTCATTAAACAAGTAACAGTGCTGATACTTTGCACCTCTGGTTTTGGCTGCTTCAGGTGTAATAAACTGATTACCTAAATTTTACTGGCCTGGATTGAAGTGGAACAGTTTCAGTTATGGCCTAATTCAAGTCAATGTGAACCCTGAAGCTGCATGGAACACCTTTCATTAATAATGTAGCATAAAATAAAAGCCAAACTAAAATGCTGGTTTGAGTTTTCTCAATTAAATCTTCTTCTACTATAGATCTCTGTGACCTTCCATGATCAGTTAGACTTTGCTTTTTAGGCTTTCTTTAATAATTAATGTTTTGCTTAATGGCAATTAAAATAGTTATGTCATGTTTTTTGTGTTTAGGATTAACAGAGTAAGAACTGAATGAGAATCTAATGTGTTCAGTTTGAAAAGATCAGTGTGCAACAGGAGGCAGTTATATCAAACATGTCTGGATTTTCCTCATATGCATCTGTACAATTTTCCATGAGGTAGCCTGACAGCTGTATCATTGGAATTAGAAAGAAATTATAGTGGGAGAAGAAGCAGATTGCTCACCATCTTTAGTAACTGCTAGTTTGTTTGAATTGCAGGCACTTTTCCTGTCTCTCTTCTAAATACATGTGCCCTGGTGTTCCAGCAGTTATGAGTACATTGCTGGCCAATATAAATGCTTTCTATGCTCATACAACAGCAGCAACTAATGTATCTGCCTCAGATCGCTTTGCTGCAACTAACTTTGGGGTAAGTACATTTTCTTTTTTAATAGAGTTCTAGTCCTTTCGTTTTCCTACTACATTCCATATTAACTTCTACATTTAATTTTTTTAAGCTGCTCATTTTAAAGAATAAGGGTTGTTGTTAGATTTTGAAATTTCACTCTGTCTTAAAAATCAATTGTCATAAAAGCCAGAGAAGATGCTGCTCAGCTCCTTGTGAGGAGTGGAGGGTAGAAAGCACTGGCACACATTCACAGTACTAAAATCTCCAACAAGTAGGTTTTTGTTTTATTGCAGTGGGCCTTGCAAATTGCTAACTGCAGTATTGGATGCAATTCCTTTCTTGGGCTGTGTCATCAGTGAACTCATGTTAACATAATGGATGTAGCCATAAATGCTGCTCTTCTCACAAGTATCCATAATAAAGGACTCTCTCTTATTTTTGCTGAAACTTTTGCTGGTGCTTTGTCCGAGTCTTGGATTTAAGTATCAGGAATTTTAGGTGGAATAGTAGCATTTCAGGATGTGGTAATACTTCTTTTGTTACTGCTAAATTTTCTTCTGTGGATAAGTATCGCACAGTGTGGACTTCCTAATTTTGAACATGATGATAGATAAAGATACATTCACTTCTTATTCTGATTTCTTTCCCCTACTCTCAGAGGAATTGAGAGCAGGAAGGCAGAGCAGTAGTTTAAAGATGTTGCCTTCATAGTCCGGTATCACATGATACAGAGAGTATAAACATAAACTTATGATGAAAAATGCATTTATTCTTTCCTCTTTTTTTTAGGAGGACTTTTATTTGTAGGGCTGATATCAAAGATATTTTATGTAACAGTTTTCATAAAATATAATTTATTCACATAAAAATAAAATATTAATTTTAATTAAAATTTATTAAATACAAATTTACATTTCAAATTAAAAATTTTATTGGAAGTAGTGTTAGAGGCACTACTACTCTTTTCCAGTATTAAAATAATAGAGGAATTATGAATTTCAGATTTTCAAGACAAAATTATGAAATTATATATTTGGATGAGTAAACCAAGAATTAATATCTTTGTTGAAACAAATCTTCTCTTTCAATGTTCAAGCTTTATTAGACCTTTGACTTTGATGCGACTTTTGAAATTTAGAATGGTTTTGCTGGATGTTTTAATCCTTTTTTTCCCATTTTTCTAATGATCAGAACTCCTTTTGTCCTCAGACTGGGCAGAGATTAAGTCCTTTCTCTGATGTTAATGACAGTTTGCCTTTGACGCAATTCCAATCCAATTCATAGTTCAACAGATGGATGGAAAAAGAGTAGTAGGCAGCACTAATAGAGATTTGGAGCTCTTTTTTCAAACAATTGACTTATAGGCAAAATATGAGATTATTCTTCTCTCCTGGGTCAAAAGGCATTTTTTAGTGAATAGCTGCGCATCATTCATCAAAAAGAACATCTCACATTCAGGTCCTTAGGCTACAGCTGGGAATGATTTGGCTGACTGAATATTTCAGCAGAGATTTATAACGTGACAAAAAAGTTCTCTTTGGACTGATCCCTTAAGGGAACTGTGCCAAATTAACGGGGTTTGGTGTAGGTTAGAGCTCCACTGATGAGAGACAGTGCACCAAGACTCTGTTGTCAAATTACTGATCCTCACATTTGAGGGATGTGCAGACACAACCAGTGCATCCTGAGAGCCATCAGCTCCTGCTTCTTCCAGAAGTCTCTGCTTTCACATAGGCTGAGGTTTCAGTTTTGTGCAGTAGACTATGGAATATGTTCTAACATGGTAATTAAAAACTCATTAGTATTACTTCAGAATGGCACAACTCAGCTGGAAGTCCCACACAAAATACTTTCCCTCCTCCTTCATCTATCAAGATAATAAGTTAATTTTCACTTTTGAAAGGGAAAAATATAATTTCATTGTATTAGCATTACTTAACTTATTCCTACAAAAGCCACTGTTTCAGAAGTATAATTTTCAATCATAGTTTTGCACCAAATTCTGTTGTAAATGAGCATCATTTCTTACTTATTAAAGGAAGGGGGAGGTGCTGTCTTCAAGAGTTTAATCATTGCAAGGCAAATACAAGACAGGAAAATGTTTCATTGCAAAATCTTTGTGACCTCACTAAGGTATTGCACAGCTGCACAGTTTTTAATTCATATCAGGTATACAATATTGTTTAAAAGGGAAAATAAAGTGAAAGAAGATGCATTGCCTGGCCCTGAAACACAAGTATTTCAAACCATCACTTGTATATGAAATAATGGAAAATAAATTGATTTTCAAATAAGTTAAGAGTGGAAATATGCTGTCTAAAATCCCAGCAATTACAGGAACCTGCAAATTCTAGTGCAACATATTCTTGTTTTCTTCTTACAGAGAGAAAAGTTCATAAAGTTGCTGGATCAATTGCACAATTCTCTGAGGATTGATTTATCCAAATACAGGGTATGTACAATGTATTCTATCTAGAGTCAACATGAGACCCCAAATCCTTTGGAACAAAAGTTTATAGAATTTAACTGTTTAACACCAGTATTTTTCCAATTTGACAAAAAGAAAAAATTTAGTACTTTCTTTCCAAAAGCTAAGAATGGGTCAAGGGATTAGCACATATTCAAGAAGGAGTAGTATTCAATAATTTTGATTAAATTGGTCTATAAGGAATCTTAAGTTGATTAAGTTAATTCATCTGGGAATCACCTTCACTGACTCAGGTAGTGCAAAGTGCAGTTACTGCTGTATTTCTTCTGAGAGCCTGACATCTTTGCTACAACTTGCATGTTAAGATCCTGGTAATGTTGAAAGAATCTTGTCTCCTTGTTTTTCTGTGTGGTAGGAATTCATTTCATCCTGCCTCATGGAATCTCCTTTCACTGAGCTATGCCCTAAGCCAGCCTTTCAGGAAAGCAGGCACTGGGGACCTGCCAGTTACCATTTGGTTCTGAACTCCTTCTCTGGTCCACTGGATCATAAAACTGGTGGACAGAACCTAAGTTAGGGTTTCATCACTATGGCTCTCCTTGCAGCTTCTAGGAGTGGCAGCCTCCAAGTCAAGGATTTGTCTGTTCATCTGGCCTGCTCTCCAGAACTGGAGGAGAAAGGGAATATTTAAAGGAACCCCAAGGCATTAGAGGGAGTGGAAGCTGTACATACTCAGTTTCTAAGACCATATCCTTGAAGGAGATATGTTCATGCTAAGATGTTTCAATTTTTGAAGAATGCTATCCAGATAATTTCATAGCATGAGGCTGATATTTCATTACTAGGGAGTTATTTAAATAACACTACTTCACATCACTCAACCCAGAGATTATAGCAAAATTTTAATATTATTTCTGTATTAATCTTACTACTGCATTTATGCCTACAAGTGATGTATGTGCCATGTAAAACCCATAAATTATTTTCATTAACAACAGTTTCCAGACTTCTTGTAACATTTTTTACTCCATTCACATTTTGGAAATATCACAGTATTTTAAATTATTTATATTACAAGTGCAGGAGCATTATCAAAGATGTTCCTACTGATGTCCAAGGGATACTCATCATTAACTACCTCACAGGCAGAATTTGGGTAACGTGAACATCTCTAATCCTTCCAAGCAGCACCTTCTGTTTTCTTAGAGGCTTTTTGACTATTGTTCAAGGATTTTACCTGTAACTCAAATTTTGCATGATTCTTCTTTCCCTGTTTCACCAGGATAATTTTCCTGCCAGCAATTCAGAAAGACTCCAGGATCTGAAATCCACTGTGGACCTGCTTACCAGCATTACTTTTTTTCGGATGAAGGTATTGTCGTTTACTTGCACAAATAAATTTCCTGAAGGAAATAACATATTTACCTTTTAAATTAGTTTAAAGTCAAGTCACATAAAGCATACTCAGCTGAACTCCTTAGGAGCCATATAGAATAATGGTTTTCTACTGATATAATAAATTCACAAGTCAAACAGCAAAACAGATCTGATAACTATTTGCATTTGTCTCTCCAAAGGTTGAGATCTGAGTGGTCAAGCATGGAAATATTTTTGGAATGGAATGGTTCACGTGAATATTACTGAATGAAAAAAGAGAAACACAAAGCAACCTTTGTCATAATAGCATGTGATTCCATTGCATTAGGCAACTACATAAAGAGAATTAAAATAATCCATTAAATTAAAGTTTGAATTATTGTATCCTGAAATGGAGTAAAGAGATAAACCCTTTGCTTTAAATAAATAACTATTTGGCTGATATTCCAAGGAAAGTACATAATTATATGGTTTAATTATTTCCTAAATAATAAAAAAAACGTCTAAAATGTAAACCCTAAGGTGTAAAGATGTAAACTTGTGGGCACATATGCCACTTTTATCATATAAACATTTTAATTCAAATAAAACAGTGATAAAATCTATTTGCATGTGTTTTAATGTATCTTTGAACTCAATCTACCTAAATTTAACACAGTTTTAATTATTTTTTTATCATTGCTTTATCTGAACACTTTTCATCCTGTATGACAGAACTACATTCAACACCTGGATTTGTTGTGCTCAATCTAATTCTGACATTCTCACCTTTATGAAATATTTAATTAGGTCCTGGAATTGCAGAGCCCCCCTCGAGCCAGTACTGTGGTGAAAGATTGTGTAAAAGCCTGCCTGGATTCAACTTATAAATACATTTTTGATAATTGCTATGATCTCTACACCCAATTAGTGGATCAGGTAAGGTCAAAATGAACTTGTTTTGTGCTATTGCTCAGTCGTTATTTTTAGTAAACAGAAAGCCTTCCAGTGCTCCTTCATATCAAAGCACTGAGATTTTCATTTTATTTATGTATAGAGGACCAACATACCACAAATACATCCATAGACAGCTATAAACTCTAAAATGTTTGACATGAGTTTCAAAGTGGACACATTAACTCATAATGTAGTCATCAAGTTGGACATGACTGAAATTGTCCAGTGGTTTGGGGAAGATGAGATTGGATTGATTCTTGTTCACTTAAGATGTGTAATAGGAAAATAGTTATTTAAAATCTAACATTTCACTTCTGTAGCTTTGGAAAGATATTTTAATTTGCTGAAGATGATATAATCTTTCCAGCTGTAGATTTTAGCACCTGTGATGTATACTTGGATCCAAGCTTTAGTTAGTACTTTAACAAAGTAGAGGATAATTCTGAAACATTTCTTAATATTTGTCTATCAGGTTGAATTGTCAATGCAAAATAATTATAGCATTTGTTGTTTTCCAAATGTCATGCAAAATCCTTGATAATACTTTTTATTTTTTTATACAATATGGTCATTCTATAAGCAATGTTAGAATTAATTACTGTCTTAAAGGAGCAACACTTCTTTATCATATTACCTCCTGTACCTTGTATTTGCATTCTTGATGGTACACTGAAAAAATTCTGTGATTATTCCAGCCTTGCACAGGTTAACTAAGCTCTTTGGCAAATGCACTTATTTTTTGTGTGTATATAATTAATAAGAACACTCGTACTAATGATATAAGGCTTCAAATGAAATTTAATTGAAAGCATATTTCACTTGAATCCAGAATATGAATTTCTGTATTCTAGGAAAGGTGATATTTGCTATCTATTCAACATTTCTGAAATGAGAGTATATTTTCTCATGTTGGATTCCTGTTATGTGAGAAAACTTAACTGTAGCTTTTAATGTAAGAATTTTTCACCAGCACCAATAAGCACTCCACACTTAGTGCTGATGTGTGTTTATCTACAACAGATTATATTGTAAGCTGAGTAGGAGTATAAATTAGTGGAAGCAGCAGCTTCAGGCATCACATCTATTTACGTCATGAACTGTTCTGTTTTCTCACTAACATTTACTCTGCAGCAATTTGATCTTGTCTGGTAAATATAATATGAAGTGCTGCTAGACTGAGTATTACATAAGTCTGCAGTTTATCAGTAGATTCTAGTCCTCAGTGAAAAGCTAAAAGTGATAAAGTCTTACCTCTGCAAAGTGTTGTGACAGCTGCAAAAGCTTATCTGTATTCAAAAAATTCACAACTTTTTAATGTGAATCCATACAGTCCTTTAGTCTGTCTATTTTAAAATATAGTTTTAAAGTGCAGGGATATTACAGCTTTTCTGCTTGGGAGAGCATGTGAAACTTGCTTAAGTAAGGGTTCTCTCCAAATTAAATTTGAGGCAGAACAGGCAATGTTGTTATTGTATTTTTCTCACATAACTCTCCTTAATGATGGAGAAATAAAAAGTCCTGAAATAAAAAATTTAAAAGAAAAAAAATCCTCAAGTATTCACTCAGCTGGAAAACTGAGTTCACTGTATTTCTGCACCTCTTGAGTTTTCTTTCACAAGATTTCCAGCAGGGGCAGTTTTTTATGGAAACTTTAAGCAGAAAATTGTCTGTACAGTTACAATCACCAAGCACTGCAAGAAACTTCACTGAAGTGTAAAAATCAAAATTTAAAATAAATAGGTTGCATTCAAAATAATTTATTTCTAACAGCAAATTACTCCAAGAATCAAAGAAAAAATTCAAGCAACAGTCACATATAATCATAATGCCAAACAGTAAAACTTTCTTTCACAGAAAGGAGACAATTCTGAGAAATATAGCTGGTCTAGCTTTAAAAGAGAGATGAGCAAAATTAATTCAAAAGACTACCTGAATTCTACATCAGCTCTTGAGTTGTACTAGGAGACTTTGTTCAAGATGATGCTCTTATGGTTTCCTATCAATATTTCCAAAAGTACATTTGGTTTTAGGAACACTTATGTGTTTGAACCCATAGCTGGGGAGGCTTTCCAGTGGATCCAGGTGATTGGCCTGTGGTACCACTATTATAATAATGAAGCAGTAAGCAATACTGTAATTAACATTTCATTAGCTTTGTGCCCAAGCCCCTCAGATTAGAGCAGATTCCACCTTTAAGCTTTCCTCAGTGCCATTCCCCTATCTCTGCTGGGCTCCCACCAGGTGAGGTCTCCCCTCAGAGGGAGTTCATCCCTGGTTCTGCAGCACAGGGGTTCATGTTTCAGCTGCACAGCTGAGCTGTGAGTACTGAGAACTGCAGTGAAATGGTTCTTATGTAGGTCAGCACCTGCTCTCACTCAGGGGAAGGGCTGGCAGCTGCTGTCCTGTGAGGCTCCTGTGTGCCCAGGGCGTGTATCTGGGTGTAACTCAGGGTCACCACCTTATGCAGCTGCTTTTGGCTTCAACCTTATATTCTTAGAGATGTCTGCCACAGTATTTCTAGAGAATATGCTTCAGGTCTGATTGTGTGGGATTGATTAAGTTTGGTTTGAAAATAGAGCAATGACTGTTAAAATGGGGGGGCTCAAACTGGAGGTTTTGCATATTTGCCATTATAAACGGAAAAAGTAAATCACAAAATATGCTCAGCAGTCTCCAATTCCTCTTTTTATTACTTTCTACCTTTGTGTCAGGCAGACAATCACCATTAAAAAGCTAATGTCTTGCAGCAAAATATCACCCCTGAGGATATTTCCTGGAGTGAAGCATTGCAAATGCTAACAGTATGCAAAAATTTCATGCTACAGTTCCACACCAGAATACAAAGAACAGCTGATGGCAAAAACCAATGACTACCACATAGAGTAAAACATGATAAGTTGACAGTCTTACTGACATGTGTATTGCTGTCCTCATTATTGGAGATAAAGCACTCTGATGAAGTTCCTTGTGCAGCACATGTGCTATTTTCTCTTTTTAATTAACAGTTATCTGAGTGAAGTGCTTAGCTGCCCTATGTTAAAAAAAATACCCTGGAGAAGTAGTTTAGAAAGCACTTTGATAGCTTTGTGACTCAATTTACAGATATGTCACTCTTTCTGTTTTCCTGAGAAAACAAATTTTGAAATCCTGGCCGGTGCTCACAGTGACTGAAGTCCCTTCAATAATTCTTTTTGCAGTCTTCTCCACTGAGTGACACCAATGAAATGCAGACCATACCCTTCACATTATCTCAAGAGCTCTTGATCAGTACAAATAATTTCATGACTGATAACACCAATATACTGGAATAAAAACACTGGAGTACTTTATATTTGACACCAGCTCATCAGAATTGGCCTGATATTCTACTGATGTTCGGGACCTTTCCATGAGTCCTTACTCAGCTCTGAATGTTGTCACAGCACAGCAAAAAAACAATTGACTCTTTCAAGAGCCAGGTGTTGCCCAGCTGCAGAGCACAGTACTCTGCCCTTGCCATTTGTCTCTTGCAGGGGTACAGCACCTTGGGTTGGGTTGGTAATGTACTAAAAACATCCCAGCCCTGGTAATCAGAGCTGTAGATGGATGGGCCTATGCTTTGGGAGCTGGCTCCATTTTGCTTTCCTTAGCTGTGAGTCCCTGGTCACTTTTCCATTTGGGATTTGAGAATCAAAGTCTCATAGTTGTTTTGGAAGCTCTTCTTTTTTCTCTCTAGTTTAAATGACAAAAAAAAATTTGGATTATTAATTTCCTATAGAAATACTGCAAGATTTGAAGCATGACTATGATCTGTGGCTTTCAAACACATTCAGAAGTATGAAGTCAGAAATAAAGTGTGGTAGCAAAGCTGTTTATTACAGAGTCCTATTTTTCAGGCAAGGAAATTTCAGTGCCAAGTAATCCTTCTTGTGACACCCTTTGTTATATTTACATATTGCTTCAGTTGCACTGGAAAGGTTCTGACTTCTTCAAATCTGGAATGCAAAGGATACTTAGAGATCACTCCTTGTGTTGCAGCATTGTGTTTGATGGGCAGCATGTTAGCCACAGTAATAGAAAAACATTTGGTAAATTGCCTCAGAACAGAAGGATGCATTTTGTGCTATGGTGTTTCCAATCCCATTCAGAGAATTCTCTGTCAGAGGAAGACCAAATCTGACAGATATAATTTCTTCTTAGCAGCTTGTCCAAGAGCACTGGTTAGAAAGTCAAAGAGCTTGCAATAGGAGAGGGGCTCACTTTGGTCTTCCTCCACCTATTCCCTGCAGAAGCAGAACACTTGTGGGTGGGTGGGTCAGGTCAAAACCAGTGTCACTTGGCTGGCCACTGCAGAGGAGCTATGCATGTTACACTGCCCTGAACAGATGGACCAGTTAAACCTCCTCCTTTTACCTGCCAGTCCTTGAAGAAAAAGATTGACAATTCTCAGTGAGAATTAATCCAGAATTCTGTTCCACTTCAGTTGGTACTGGAGAATACACAGAGTAAAGCTGCCTGGAGGAGGGGTGGGTGCCCATCCCTGGAAGTGTTCAGTTTGAATGGGACTCTGAGCAGCCTGGTCTAGTGTCCCTACCCACAGCAGGAAAATGGAAAAAGATGATCTTTGACATCACTTCCAACCCAAACTATTCTGTGATTCTATGATGACTCTTCAATTAGGGTTTCAGTCTCAAATAAGTTAACAGTTTAGGAGTCAGTTACTTTGCAACAGCACTGCATGGGGAAATCTCTCACAGGTCTTGAATGCATGTCTGCAAGTGGTTTCTGGCTTTAGGCTCTCTTGAGTAAATTCTGTGAAGCCAAATTTTCATTCTTTTAGATACTAAAAAATAATTTAAAATTATATAAAATTCTAAACATAGGCAGGAATAATAATTTGAATGCCTACATATGTGTATATTTTATATATAGTGCAGATTGTATATTTTCTGGTGATTCTACATTAAATAATATTATATGTAATATATGTAATATTATATGAAATATAAGTAATAAATATGCAGTAGAAAATATGGAAGAATTGTTTAAATACTATTTCATTATCTAAGACTAGTCTATAAAATTGCCCTCTGTGGCCTTGTGCTGATCAATGCTACTGTGTTGGTTTCCATTGAGTTTCCACTCTATCATTATTTATACATAAAATATTGTATTCTGAATCCTAGCTTGGGGCTTGCAGCAGACAGCAATAGATAACTTTCTGATATCACAGGATTCAATTTATCCAAGTCACACAGATAATAATGGGTATTGATGGCACAGAGCATAACAAAATGAAACCAAAGAAAATTAAAGCAGACATTCATCTTACAATCTGGTAAAATCAGTGATGAGAGAAGTTGAAAGCCCTCTGTTTCTCAGACCAGTCTTTACAGGTTTGTCTCAGGATAATATAGATGTAGATTTTAATCTTGCTTCACACTGTGTCTGAGATTGCTTTCTCCACTCTCAACCACTTTTCTAGAGTACAACATGTTTGATTGTCAACAGTTTAGCTTTTCTTTTTTTCCATTAAACTCAGAAAACTCCCTCTACATTTTATGTTTTTTCTTTAAGGGAATATCAAAACACCAGTAATGATTTTGGAGGCTCTATGCTGCTTGATCCATTTCTTGCATATGAATTCAGGTGACTAGGAAATTGACAGTAAAAGGGAATTGAGCAAAACATGATTCAGTGCAAATAATTTATTTTGGCTCTTATCCTATGAAAAAATGCTCTTACACACTTCCTCTTTCTGATTTTGATGTCTTCTGTGGCAAAAGACTAAGAGTTATCACCTAGTCTGGATGTTGCATAAAAAAACCCCACAGAGTCTCCAGTACTTACTGTATTTGTGAACCTTAAGTGAATGAGTTCTCTTTAAAGACACTTTTCTCATAACGTGTTTGCTGTCACTCTAGGGTGATCCTAAAGACAAGAAGTACCCAAGTCAATTAATATGAGAGTATAAAAACCTGTCTTGGTGAGATATAATCTGCTCCTACTGCTTGCTTGATCTGCCAGCAGAAACCCCTTAGGAAGACCATTGTTGTGCCTTTGGCCAGTCACTCACTGAGCTTTTAAGTACAGGACATCTCATGGCATTTTATGGTTCTGGGCATGTGGGCAGCATTGCCATCCAAAGTGATGTTACAGGAGGTCAAGATATTTTAAATAGTCTTTCCTATGTGAAAAAGCTCATGGAAGAGAAAGTCATTCTGCTAACTGGCAAACTTTCATTCATATCAGTATTTGGAAAGGTCTCTTGGTTATTGGAAGAGCAGTCTGGGATTTGAGCTTGTTCAGTGCTGTATCAAACAAAAACAAAGATAGGAAACTTCACAAAACCATTTATTTTAAAATTAAGAACCACTAATATCATCAGTTTAATTAATCATTTTGTCACCTTTCTATATCAAGAATTTATGTTCCTCTTGACCTTTTCAGTTGTATTTTTTAAAAATTCTCATTATTATCATCCTCTACAATTACAAGTGGTATTTAGGGTCTCCTATATCTTCTCACTGTATTTGTGCCAGTGTGGCACTAATTAGGCATATCAGCTATTTAGTTCATGCTTTTACACTGACAGTTTCTTTCAAAGGGGTACAACTAGAGTGAAAAGAAATCTAGATTGAAATCAAGTTTCCACCATGTTTTTAGCTCATTACAGCAGCACTGCACCAAGCCTGCCAGAGCTGGGGAAGCACTGTCAAACACACAGTGTGGTTTTGGGCATTGCCCTGTGCAGGAATCCAAGAGTTGGACTCTGCTCCCTGTGGGCCCCTTCCAACTCAGAGTATTCCATCATTCTGTAATGTTTCTGCAAAGGTGTCTGTTGTACATAAAGCAAATAATAGTGCTGACAATAATAAGGTAAAAAGAGCTTGAATGATTCTGAGCATTTCTAGCACACTAGGTAGATTTTAGGATAAAAATGGAAATAACAGCTAGGGATGGGCAGAGTATGCACTTTATTTTCAGGGCATAAAACTACATCTTTACATGAGACTTTTTTTTTTAAATACCTTCTCTGGGCCATTTGAAAAGGTCATACAGATTCTAAAGAGATTTCTTTTCCAGAGAATTTTTGTAGAAAGGACCTATTACTTTTTAAATTAGTTACTTTTTGCTATCTGTGTTAAAGAATTTTTTATTCTGTGATTCATATTTACAGCCATGAAAAGCTGTCTCAGCTACGTGTCACTTGCTGTGAAATACAGTTCTTGGATAAGAGCTGAGCTCCATACAAGGTGGCTTTGTCTTCTGCAGCTGCCTTTCAGTTGATTTAACAAGCTTCTGAGAAAAAAAAATGGTCTGTTAGACATACATCTTTGATATAGAAGTAAGGCCTTTTTAGTAATAATACAAAGTATACCAGGAAAAGCCCTTGTGAGTGACATTAATGCTCTAATGTTCATCTCTGTTTTGGAAAGTTCTCTCATTTACAAGCACAGTTGTTAATTTTTGGTGACACCAAACCCACCTGCTTCTGAGCTTTATTTCTGCTGCTTTAGACACTGAGGTGGTACCCTTTGCAGTTCAACTGAGTATTTAGCTGTGTGATTAATAATACTTGTCTAAAATATTCCACAGTGGCCACAAAGACAGTTTCAAATAGGTGTTGTTGAAATTCCCTTTCTGCCATTCTAAATGCTATTCACAGATAAAAGTTAATTGAGGTTAAAATAACATTTAATTAATTCACTGTCACACTAATATGGTGTTAGGCATATTCAAAAAGATACCAGGTTGATTGAATGGGTCACAGTTGGACTAGGAATGAAAAGTACATGGAATATGTTTAAACTTGCAGGATCACAGACATGTTTATTTTCTGACTTACTAGCTGAGACCCCTTTCAGTCTCACAAAGCAATGTAGAAGATCATGTGTAGATCTAGCACGTGCAGACATAGCTCTGTATGGCAGAAATTATTTGTGTATGTGTCCATGCAGAATTAAAAATATTTCTTTTCATATTTGGGTCTCTACAATGAAGTTATTTATTGGACATTTGTAAGGAATCTGATCCTTCTGCCAAGCAAAGGAATGCAGAATACTTTTGCCTAGGAAATTGGAGGCTAAGGGTTTATAAAGACTGTAGAGACAAAGATATCTATAAAAGCACATTTTAGTGAAATTAAATATAAAATTCTCAATAAAATGGGGGAACTTCAACTGCTTCTTCACTTAGAAGATACATCATAAGCAGCTGTTAGGTTGAATACCTTCAGCATGCAATTTAAAACAAAACATTAAGCACTCCTCAGCATTGATTTTTTTCAGTCTTTATTGTGTTGGGTATAAAAGTTCTGCCTCAACAAGCGATTCTACCTGTGCTAAGTCTCAGCACAGCAAAGAATTTAATAATATATCTAATTACAGTGTGAGCATGCACTAGAAACCAGGTCTCTATTGATCTCCTTTGCTGACATGACAATCTTTGCCCTATGGTTCTTTGTATTTGTGCAAGCCAAGTACAGGTTTTTGTACATTCTACTATTTTGGTTAGCCAGTCTTGGTACAAAATTTCTAAAGATTATAATACTTCACTCTTCCCAATCAAGGAATAATCTATAGGTGGAACTCCCATAGTATTTTCTCTAATAAAAATATATTCAATCTTGTTTTAACAGAGTAAGAAACAAGAAGTTCCTAAAGAAGAACAGGGACCGACAACAAAGAATTTGGATTTCTGGGCACAGCTGATTACTCTAATGGTCACCATTATAGATGAAGATAAAACAGCATATACACCAGTCTTGAACCAGTAAGTAATTACTTTCCTCATAAAAATTAAGAATCATGGATTTATTAAAATAGGGATAAGAAATACATCTGAATCAGAAGTTGTATTTAAATATAATCTAGGAGGAGATTTTTATACAGAATATATCTCTGACATAGTTTGATAAAAACTTAGTGCTCTGATAATGGAAAGAAAATCTTTTGGTTTAGGAACATTAAAGACAGGTGGTATATGAGTCATCTCAAGACTTTAAGTAGCAAAATATTCTACAATGAGATAAATGGATAGAAGGGAAATGTCAGTGGCATTTTGGTGAAGGGAATTTTCAGTGTGATGGTCTTGATGGTGTGAGAGTGTCCTGGCACACATGGTGTTCTAATCATGCTGAAACTCTTTCAAGTATGATTTTTAGGCATGTAATTGTAAAAAAAAAAAAAGGTGAACTTCACAAAAAACCCTCTGAATTTATAATTGGCTGGCCAGAATGACTTGAAAATGTATAAAGTAGAGAGCAGTGTCCTAGAGATGGAACTTGACTTCTCAGAATTGAAGATGTAGCAGATGAGGGAGGTAAAATCAATAACCAAGACAAGTCAAATAACTTCAGTTTGATACATGAGTAGAAAGGAGAGAAGCAATTGATAAACACAGAAAAAGAAGGCAGTGCTGGTGTTTGAATATGAAATATATAGAAGGAGTGCAAAGGAGCATGTTTCTCATATTACAGCTGGAGGAACAGGCCTTGCACTAATTGAAATGTGACATGATGAGGCCCTGGGGAAATGTTGTAGCTCTTTTAGCTCTCTGGAGCCATTTTACAGAGACAGTGCAGAAAATCTGGGCACAGTCTGGCTGGGATGACTTAGCAAAAGTTAACATTGAAACCTACATCTGTATTATGACTAAACAATTCACAGAGGTTTCTGCAATTGTATTTAATTGAATGCTCTGAAGGCGAGCAGGAACAATCTGGTTTTTTCAGCCAAAATAGTGTAGAGACTAGAAGGCACTCAGTACATTGAGATGTACTTGTCTGTTGATAAAAGGTACCATTGTATTTATGGCCCCACAGTAAGAGTGACAAAGTAACCTCCTGGTGATAACCAGAACCTGGAAGATATTTCATTGACTTCTGACTCTTTCCTTTACTTGAAATAAATAAAGTATTGTTTCAGTCCTGGATAATAAGCATTTCTTTGTTCAATGATCTGTTGCACTGACCTTATTAAGAAATAAGTTCTTACCCTATTGAGGAAAGAAAACACTTTTCCTGTTTACTCCATTTTTATGATGTAGTGTTGAGTTTCTCCATTAATGAAAGTTCAGCCTTTTGTCTGACAGGCTGTATAAATAATACAGTCATTGTAAAATATCTAATTGAGACAAATGTATGTGATTCATTTCAGTCTCTTCATTGAAGTTAAACAAGTGTAATAGCAGGTTGATTATCCTAAAATTTTTTCTAGGGAGAAAGTAAAGGCATAAGGAACAGAGTTCTTCTAAGGGGATTAGGAGGTTCCCTAAAGTACAGATGAATGATTGTGTAAAATGTGAAAAGAGAAGCAGGAGTGGACGGAATTGGGACAGATTAAGGGAGAGAGCTCCTGTGTCTGACTTCTCTCTGGTTTTTGCTGTTGTTTTGTGAGGGAATAACATGTCTTTTAGAAGTAGGAGACATCAGAAGTAAAAGATGAAGAGGCTGTAGGAGGAAAAAACTTGAAAAACTGTTCAGAGTTGCTTTAGATACATTTTTTTTTAAAGAAAAGCTTCTACTAACACAAAACCAGCATGCAAAAAATGTTGGGAAAAACATATATCAGCTTCTTCCCCGCTGCTTACCCCAGAAAAGAAAATTGATTTAAATTGATAATGGGGAATATAAGCTGAACACACAAGAATACTGAATAAATATGACTCCTTATTAGAAACACATGGGCATGCCATGTCTCAGTGGTTTATTCAGGCCTGCATCCATTTGAATCCTATTTTAGAAATGAGGTAACTGAAGATCCCCAGGAGAGCATTCTGATAAAAGTTTTCACAATTGTATAATATTGCTCAGAATTCTACTCCTCAGCCAGTTTTGGAAACCCTATTTTTATACCTTGCTTGGAGGCAAAAATTCTGCTGTCATGGAGCAGTTTGGGCTGTATGAGGTTATGAATGCAGATGAAACATGACATGATGGCCTCAGCAAGCATTGCAGCCACTGACAGACCAGACCAGACCAGACCACCCAGTGGGAATGTGGGGGCCACCTGCAGTTCCTACATGACATGAGAAACTCGACAAGTTGGAGGGAAAAACACGGTCTGGTACTAAAATCCTCATTCTAGTAGTTAAACAATGTAAAATGTGTTTGAAACCTGATTCACAGGCTAATCCAGGGCTTCCTGGCACTTCTAAATATGCATTGTATGTGCTGTGAGAACTTGCTATCAAAATAAAATATTTATTCTAATAAAAGGAACATCAAAAACAATATCTAAAAATGCTTTGGGGGGTTATATATGTTTTGCTTATACATTGATTCTTTTCACTTTGTTTTAATCTGAGTTCCATTTCATTCAATTGGTCTGTGGTTTCATATATAGCCCTTTGTTAGAACTAGTCAATAAGAACTGTTTTCACTAAATTTTTGCTTAATTAAAATCAATGGAAAGAAGCCATAAATGTCTGTCTTGTATATGCAATTTACTATTTTTGGAAATACATGGATATGGTCATGTATGGGCAACATAACTCTTCTGGATAAACTGAGATTTTATATAGTTCCAAGAATTACATAGAAATTGGGAAAATTATGGCCTATGGGGTTCAGAAATAACTGTAGCAAGAGCAAGCTAAATGACTGACAGAGCACTCTGCTGGTTGTCCTTTAGCTTCACTGAGGAATGTGAAAATACATGGCTTTTACAAAGATTAGATAATGTAATGTGTAGAGATTTACATGGAAAAATTCTCTGATATTTTGCTCCTTAAGGATCAAAATTTGAAGTAGTTTGAAAAAGTTTTCTTACCTAAAAATAAGGTGATAAAATACAAATAATACAAAACACCATACTTATATAGATGCTTTAGTATTAAACCTTTGATTATCCCTTCTCTTTAATAAGACAGCTGCTTCTGTTACTATTTATCTTCAGCATGTGGAATGTGTTGTATGCTCCTGTTGCATTAGCTATGTCAGCTTCTCATCTATAGTAAATTGCAAGGATAGCTCTGGTATTTCCCTCATGCCCATGACTGACAGCTGTGCAATGCCCACCAGTCTGTTAGAAGTATAAAACCTGCCACCAGTTTTAGACTTCACCTAACTGAAGCCAGGTGGGATGTGTTGAACTAATTTAAACAGCATTGATAATTGCAGTTTGTGTGTGCATGTGCTCACACAAATTAAACTACACAGACAAATCTATTTGTCACTAATCAAACAAGTGCATTTTTATCAGACCTAGCCTTGCCTTATGGCCAGCCTTGCAATATGCTCAAAAGACAGTGTCAATATTAAATCAGCTGTTAAATACTCCCTCAGAGCAACACTGTCAAAGTTCAAGTCTGGTGCTAAGAGAGAACTCAGAGTGGACTGGAGGGAAAGAAATTAAAACAGCTGAAATCCATTTCAGCTTTTGAACAGAAATTAATTTTGTGTTAACAGAATTAATATGAAGTTCTTTAACTGAGCAGTCATTAGCATATAGAGGGCTCAGTAACTGAGCTACTGCTTCCTATTAAAGTGGCAGAGCTAATGAGCTGTTTAAGTACTTTGCTGATATGATCAGGGTCAAATAGGTCTCTAAAATGAATACATTACTTATATCATATTACTACCACTTTAAAGTTGCACATAATTCTCATTCTTTCTATATCAACAAGACCCTTAAAAATTCTTATAATTTTACACAAATTATTACAGAATATTTCTGAATTTGCTAAAAGGTCAAAATACTTTGGATCCTATTCTCTGCCAGTATAAAGTGTAATAACCTCAACACAAAAGCCACACAGCTCTGTATATTTCCTCATTAATAGATCCCTTTTCTATCTATTCCTGGTGAACTCTGGATGTATTTGTGTGGCTCTCACTGCACCCCTGTGCTACAAACAGCTGCTTTACCCCACGGGGAGATTCTGTGTTCTACTTTCTCTTCATCTGCCTGACCTGCCTGGCTCTGCCTCTGTGCCCTGAGAATGGCTCATATGAATGTCAGTTCCACACCTGCAGTAAAGACAGGCCTTTTTTCAAGACAAAAAAATGTGACATAAAACACAGTGTTGATCACTAAAATGCCAGCTTTTGCTAGTCACTAGCAGTGAAAATGGTAACTCAAAGATTAAGGCCATTCTTTTGTATTGAATATGAAGCAGCTGGGACCTGTGAAAAGTTTGTGTAAAAATACTGAATTGATAACAGCAGAAATTGATAAGAGCTATTTATTATATTCTTTATTATTTTGTCCATACATAAATCAAGGTGGAAGGTCTTCAGGGAATCGGATTCTACAAGTATATAAACCAGTATAGCTTCACAGACAGCTTCACTTTTTTCCAGTGTCACAAGGGAATTAAGGAAAACCTGTGGCTGCTAAACTTCTGAGCCAGCTGTTTCATGTTCTTCATAAGCCATCTGATTTGTCTAAAGTTGAGAAATCATCTGCAAGATAGATGAATGTTTCTTGATTTAAAATGTCATGTAAGGGAAGTTTTTATTTCAAGGTTGGATGGTTTATATAATTGTTACAAAACATAAAATATGATAAGTGTATAGTAGAGGAATTATTTTGTGGAAATATTTGCCTTTTTGCTGTGCTGCTGTAAGCATCACTCCTAGCAGGTGAACTGATCTAATGTGATTAATTACAGGTTCCCTCAAGAGCTGAACATGGGAAAAATCAGTGCTGAAATCATGTGGACTCTGTTTGCCCAGGACATGAAATATGCTCTGGAAGGTAATTAGAACAAACTATTAATTATACTAGTGAGTTCACCAAGACTGATTTCCACTGCAAGTAATACCTGGCATGAGATTTCTGTGTGTGATTAGAGCTCTCTGGTGTACTTGTTTAAGATGCTTCATAAATTAGTGAAAAAGAAGGGTTATAAGGAATCAAACCGTTGCACTGTGAATATATGAAGTTATCTGTGAAAGAAGAACACAACAGAATTGTGACTTGAAATGCTGCTTCTTGGATCAGATAAAAATATTCAGTGTCCAAAGAGGCACACGTGCTTGCTAGGGAGCATTGTAGACACTCCAGTTTTTCTCACTAGCTGAAAATTGCTAACTTGCCCATAAGGAACATTTACAGAATGAAATTATGGAGAAAGCACTCACTTATAATTAAATCTTTTTGTGTTCAAAAGGCAGGATGTATTCATTCTAGTTCCAGCAGAATCAAATGCAGTTTCATTTTCTCTTTTAAGATATTGTGGTTAACCATTGTTAAAATATGTGGGTTTTTTCTGTATAGCAGATTGTCTTCAACTAATGGCTTCAAACACAGGATATAATATGGTTATTGCAGCAAAACCAAGTAAAAATACCTGCATGAAACTGGCACTGTCTTTAGTCAAGTCTGCTACTAACTACACAGCAAGTCTGAAAAGGGTGAGAAAAAACATATGAGGTTAGATTAAAAAACGATGCAATTCAACAGGCATAAAGCATTAAAAAAAACAAATATCTGAAGGTACAGTTCTATATTATTCTTTCCAGAATGTCTAATGTGATAATATCAGTGCAGTGGTGCTATGATGACATGGCAGATTTTAATGATGATAAAGAGAAAAGATGAGTGGCTAGAATGGCTATTGGTGGAAGAACTGCTTTGTTCATCTGCTGTTGTGTTACTTTATTTTGTTAATCGTGTTATATGAATGTGGAACTTCCATACTAAGCACAGAAGAGGAAAAAGAGGAGAAAGGAAGGTAATTTCCATGACTTGATAACCTTGGGGGTGTAGTTAACTCTGCACACAGACATCCCTGAGCACCCAGAGCTTGTAGTGCTTTGGCCATTGAACTATAAACATTCTGCACTGCAACAAAATAAATCACAAAACCTCACTCTGTTTGTTCACTAGAGCACACTGATCACTCAAAAGGCAGCTTCAGATCAAGCTGTGGTTTGTTTCTTGGTTGTAAAGAATAGAACAAGAAGCTCATAAGAAATAATTAATTATACAATATATAAAGCATGGATGTTTGGACTGAATCAGGACTTTAAAACAAATATTAATGTTAATATTAATCCTTATTCTGCAGAGAGAGCTGTAGAAGGCATTTGACTTTTTATGTTTCAGTTCAGTCCCTGAATATGGTCTCATTTCTGTGTTGCTGTGGATACTGACTTTCTGAGGAGAGGAAATGCCATTGTTGGCATTAGGAATTCTAAGCTGCTCCCAGAATCATTAGTGAAACAGTTCCTGCATATAAATAACAATTAAAGAAAATTGAGATTAATATAAGTAATTATTTTTAGATTACTATAAATTATTATAAATGTACACCATTTCACCTTCTATTATTTCATTCCTAAACAGAAACTTCAATAAATCTAGTCACAAAATATAGATCAGTATGTTGATCCTCTACCCGGCTTTCCTGGGATTTGGATTATTTATTCTTTCCATAGATATTCTGCAAACTGAGTTTAGCTCTGTTGTTGCTGGCAATGATGTTTTTTTCTTTAAATTCCATAAGATTAGAAGCAAGCTCTTAAATATGTTCACAGTTGGTCCTCCTGGTTTTAATGGAGTTCATTAAAATGCATTGCATTCTGCTATGCCACTCTCGCCTTCCAAGTTATTAGCATGGGCTACCATCTGTTCATACCTAGTGTCCAGAGCTGTGATTGCAATCTTTCCCTACTCCAATTTAGTATTAATCTCCTGAAGCAGCATCTTTTGTGTTACCAAGTTGATTCCTTTCTGCATCCAATCAAGAAGCAATGAACTGGTCCCGCATTGTTTGCAAAAGGATTGTTCATGTGATAAAAAAGATTAGATTAGCTCATCTGAGATCCTGATTCTGGTTTTAGCAACTTTATGTATTCACAAATATATCCAGCCACATCCATCAGCTTAGATTCAAGAAAAAGGAAGAACTCCAGCAAACACTGGTGTCCACTTTCCATTCCTTCTCCCTTTCTCCTGAGCACAGCTCAGAATGGCTGCTCAGGCTCTTTCCTGTCCCTGTACAGCTGAATCCTCCCAGATCTGCTCAGGGGGTGTGTGCACTGCAGATCTGCTCTCCAGCAGTGCCCTCTGCCTTCCTCCCCTTGTAGAGCCCCCCAGCAGCCCTGGGAGGGCACCAGCTGGTACCACACACCTCTGCCTTCTCCTGTCCC
Source organism: Oenanthe melanoleuca (assembly GCF_029582105.1). Taxonomy (NCBI): domain Eukaryota; kingdom Metazoa; phylum Chordata; class Aves; order Passeriformes; family Muscicapidae; genus Oenanthe; species Oenanthe melanoleuca. Next base: position 5,320,721 of record NC_079344.1, on the reverse strand, counting down.
GGGTCCTTCAGGACACTCCAGCGAGGAGGCTGCTGTGGCCAGAGGGGACAGCAGCTGCCATGGCAGTGGCCTTTGGCTAACAGCAAGCCATGTCCACTCTGAGTACCAAGGCAGAACATTGGCCTTGGGGGAACAAGCCAGTTTTTTGGTGAGGGAGGAAAGGGCATCCCAAAGCACAGTTCAGGTCTGCACAGCTGCCAAGATCAGGGCTACGCTGTGCCAAGCTGACATGCCTTGGAAACAAAACTGTACTAAAATCTGGTATTGAGTTCATAATTTCATTCTAGATTTTCTTCCAATTTGAGTTAATTAAAGTGTTTAGCCTTTGCATAGTGTTAAAATTTTTAAGCAAACTTTAACAAATTGAGTTCACACCAGTTATATTTTATTTTTCTGGTCTAATGGATTATTTTCATGTATAGATTTTGCATGAAGAAGGTATCACGTTTCTCTTTGAGAATTGTCTTCATTAGATTTGGTCTCTTTGGAGTGTTTTACTGCTTGGCAGGTTATTTGTGAAGCATCAGTGGTTTGCATGATACATTATAGATTGTTGTTTGGCATTTAGTTTACACAAACATCTGATCTTATAGGATGGTAATATTTCTATACTGTCTGATCCCCCAATTATTCCATATTTATGCTGAAAATAAATGAGAACAGAGAGAATTTCACCAGCAGTGCATATAATCTGTTACTGACTTCATATAGTAGAAAATCTTTTCCTTTACAGGTATGAAGATGCAAAAGTTAAAAGATGATGAGAGAGTAATAAGCTGAAATTAGACATGCAATTGCATATTACCTTTTTTTTAATTCTTTGTCCTCAGAAATGTCTTTTTTTCAGATCTTTCAGAACGGTAACTTTTGAATGGGTCAGATCAAATGTCTGAAACTATCCAGTCTGTTAGAAAGAGAACATCCTAATTGCTGTTACTATGATAATCTGATTCTGGTAGTGGCCAGAAGTCAAGACCAGAATTAGGCCACAAAGTAGTTGGCTGCTGTGTAAATACAGCAATAGGCAGTCTCCATCCTGCAGAACTAAAATTCTAAAGGCCTTATAAAAATAGGAAAAGGAGATAGTCATTCCACCATTTTATGCATTTAATGTAGTTTTGCTTTTCAAGTGGGCTGTTGTCTTCAATGCTTAAGATACTATTTTCCTGTTTCTGACAGATACTTCTTCCATAATAGGAACTGATAAAGTGATTTGAAAGAGAAGAGGCAGGTCTGGGAGTTGATGCTGAGCACAGAGACAGCATGGAAAAAAGCCAAAAAGGCTAATGCTGCCCAGAGAAAGGTCACACCATTTGGTGGCAGATTTCAAGTCTATTTTCACTCCAAATTCACAATTTACAAAGTTCCCCTTAAGATGGAATATAGTCTTGGTTTAGAGGGAGGCTGCAGAGGTGAGGGAAGGTGAGACTGAGGTTTTGTGCAGGACAAGAAGGCAGCATCCAAAGAAAGCAGGATGTCACCACTGTGAAAATATAAAACCTTTTTATTTTAGTTTGTCTCATTTCTGCATTGACACTTTTCAACAAATGCATCCCATGCTTATCTTTTCAGACACCTGAGGAATTAAGAGTCCTCTGTGGCAACCCAGAGAGTCTGTAAAGGCAAAATCAAGGAGATTGCAGTTGGAGTTAAACCTGCCTTTGGCAGATAAGATAGAATGTTGCCATGATTAGAGGAAGGGGGAGTTAGAAATGTTCTTTATTCACCATAACAGACAAGGATGTTAGTAACAGCAGGTTCACTCTGTACATCCTGAGGGGCTCAGCTTTGTCAGCATGAGAATCCACCTGTCAAGGGCAAAGCAGAGCTCTCCAGGCTTGCCTAAAAAGCACCATAACCATGCCAAATGGCACTATTTTGTTGGAGTTAATTAGACCCAGTAATTAAGACAGATGAAGTGAATAAATCTCCCAGGGGCTGAGTTAATACTTCTTCATGGCTTCATATTGTGCTGTAGCAATGTGTCATCTTGCTTGGAACTACCTCAGAGATCTCTGGTATGGCACAACCTTGCAACTGGGACTGCTGTATCTATAATTTCCTTGTTCTCTAACCCATTTTCGTGGATTTTACACATTGAACCATCATCAGAACAATGAGCAGTACTGCACTACAAGTCCACAGTACTCTTAGTAAGTTCCAGGTTTCTTCCTGTCCTTGATTACAGTTCTTTACCACTAAGATCATATCACTGTATTCCATCTCATGTTTTTACAAAATTAGACTTATGTCTTTTGTCTGAACTAATTTTATGGCTGGGGAAGAAAAAAATCCCAAACAAAACCTCTAAGCAAAAATATGACTTTGTCCACTCAGACAGTCCCTTGAAGGACCTGTATTGTTTAGTGCAGCTCTGCATCTGCTGGATGTTTTCTTGAGGGATTTCTTCCCCTTATCTCTGTCAGTTGAGCTGCATGATTCTCACACAGCAGCAGTGGAATGCAGGTGCTGCACCTCTTCCTGCATTCTGTGAGCTAATCCCACAATGAATCCCCTGGTATTTTAAACTTTTTTCATTGAGAAACAGTAACTAATAACATCTTTCTGGAAAAGAAATACCTTTCTTTATCAGCTAGAATAAAATATTTGAGTTAAAATTAAAAATGACAAGCAACCTCTGCTATCTTTAATCTTGCCCATTTTTACTTAAAGCTTTCCTCACACCTTAGCTGTTCCCCTCCTGATCTCTGTTTTCTTAGTCAGTCTTTTACTTTCAGGACTGTTCCACTTATGGAGATTCACTTGTGTCTTTTTCTCTGTAGACTCTGAGGTCAATTTTCTCTTATGGGCAAGTGCATTAGTTTGAAACTAAACATTTTATATTGCTTCCCCCCACCCAGGAGAATGGGATAAATCTGTTAACACTGCTTGTTTCCACATTATCTTTTAATAAGCCTTAAGTGCAATTTGCTGGGTAAGAATTAGAGAACACCTCTCTGGTTTTGCCTCTGCAGGCAGAGCCAGATTGAACACAAGTAATTTTTTAAGTGCAGCCTCACATTTGTCTTCCTGCCAGATTCTTCCTGGTTTGTACTTCATTCTACTAATTGCCTGTAAAATGCAAGCAGGCCTATTTGATAAAGTTTTATGCTCACTTTGCATACTAGGGATGAGGTAAAAAGCAGAGAATCAGGTCTTCATGAAAAGACAATTTTTTTTTAATTAAGCAACAAGTAAATGGAATAAACCTATCATAAAAATTACATTGAAGATGCAAAGCTGAGTATTCAGTAGTTAAGTTGCAATGCTATTGAAGTGCTGTTACCTTTATTCTGTTTTCCATACCAGATTCAAGCATTATACTATCAAATCACAAAAATATGGAATGGTTTGGGTTCTAGGGGACATTAAAGATCATCCAGTTCCAACCCCCCATGCCATGGGCAGGGGTGCCACCCACTAGACCAGGTTGCTCAGGGCCCATTCCAGCCTGGCTTGAGCACTTCCAAAGATGGGGCATGTATTCTCTCTTTGTTTGGCAATTTTTATACATGTTAGAGTTTAACCAACACTAAATTGAATTCCTATATTAGCATTACTTTTCTTCTTTTATTACATTTATTACTTTCATTACTTTCTTTTTTTATTACTTTGAATAGATGTCAGTATGAAGTATTTGAAATTTCAGTCATATTCTTCAGAACACAGGCTTTAATTATCATAATAGATCTCATAACAGATAGGATGGGCTATTTCATCTGCTTCATTCACAGCTTCCATTTCCTTATACACTCCATGGCCAGTAAATATACAAATAATTCCACCAACACTAAAAAAAGCACAGTTCAGGTTATTTCACTCATTGGAAGCAAGTGCTTGTTTCCTTTTTGTATTCAATAGTAGTAATGTGTGTCTAAAGTCAGAATTTTGATCATCTTTGTGGCCTCCACTGGACCCTCTCCAGTAGCTGCTCTTCCAGGGAGGAAATATGACTCCATAGTAAGGACATCTTTGAAGAAGATCTACACTGCCTTTCTTAATTTATGTATGTTGCCTTAACAAGTTTTCTTGGTCTCTTTTTTTCTTCAGTTTCCCATTTTCACAGTTTCATCATCCCACAGAGATGTTCCAGGTGCAGTCCATTATATTTGTGAACCATCAAAAGATGAAAATTTCCAAGTAAATGCAGAGAAAAGATTGACTGTATAGAAGTCTGTTCTGAAAGATACAATATATATTTTAAAGGAAAATTAGAGTGGGGGGTTAGAGATAAATGTAAACCTAAAAGGAAGCAATGACAGAAGTTTTTCAGGTTTTGGTTTATCATATTAATCTTGACACAAAGAGCCCTTTCAGAAAGGTCAGTAATTTTTCACATTATAAAAATCAATGTAAATTATACATAATTATCAATTAGTTGTGTTCTACTTTCTATTTCAGTTAATAACCAGAGACTTTCATTGCCTTTAGCAAAGTACAAGAATCCTGGGACAAGAGTCTAGTAGAATGTAATGTTTTCTTCTAAATCAGTGATGGACTTTGAGTTAAATTTTTTCTCCATTTGTGGCCTGTGCACTGTTGCATTCACACAATCAGAGGCTTCAGGTTTCTTTCAGCAGTAGAGGGATTAAATCTAGAGCACAATAAGCATAATGCCCACATTAAAAGAGGCTGTACCACAGCATCTGCTCCTGTATTGTGGGGAAATTGCACTGGGATCAAGTGCATTGAACATTAACTTCTACTTTTACCCAAAACATAGGTGCATCATTTGGTGTAACATTTCCACAGTGATTCAGAGGGAGGAATACCAATTCATACCCACCCATATCATTCCTTACCAGGGCTTTTCTTCCTCTAGCTGTACTCAGTTTTGTGTTCCCAATTACCCTTCCCAATTATATGACTGCAAGTTTGGAAATAGCAGGTTTTCTGAAACAGCAGTTCTGGAAGAAATAGATAGCAGCTGGTAGTCTCTAGAAAGAATGGTAGGTAATTATTGCAAATAATATGGAATTATGTCACAATGGTTGAAAATAACAGCTGAGTTTTGATGGGAAAATTTGCAGCTAATCCAAACACAAATCCCATGTGCTTAGTCTGAACCATTTCTGTTTAATAAACTGTAGAGCAATAGAATATATTGTCAGTCAAACCAGCTGGTTGTGATGTAATTAATTTGCTACACATAAATATTCTTTATAGTAGTTATTAATCCCAGAAACATTATATGTAAAGCCTGAAAACTGGGCACTTTTTTTTTAGATAAATATATTTATGTGTATGTAGCCAATTTGTTCATTTTTTACTAACTAATTTCCTTGAAATTCTTGTTCATAAAGATTTAAAATTTGTTTTAAAACCATCTTACTAGAATCCTTCAATCAGCTTAACTATATATCTTTAGAAAAAAAAATATTGGCTTGAAAACTGCTGTAGAAAAAAATTACTCTGAGTTTTGTACCCAAATAAGGAAAATCAGAGTTGAACAAAGTTTCAATTTGATTATCTGAATATTTAACATGTTCATCTTTTATGAAGGTTGTTAGATTACCCTTTTTTCCTTTTTTAGCAACTAATACATATCAAAAATTACATGGAAACTCAGAGTGATGTTATTACCTCAAGGTTAAAATGAAAAAAGGATTCTGTAGTGAACAAGATTCTATTCCAGTTTGTGAAGTGACATTGTCATTAGTGTCATGTAGATATCTCTGCTTAGTAAGTCATCATTATGACTTTTGTTTGTTGCTTTAAGAAAATATTCTCAGCTTTCTTCAGCAATTGCTGGAAAAATGAGCAAAAAATCAAACATGATTCAAGTACTGTTGTTTGGTCAAGGCCTGTGAGGAAAGTACCTTGGATTATAATCCTTCCTGTTATGTTTCTTTATCATTTTTTCTCTAAAAGAACTGCTGCCTGCAATTAAATTACATGCCAGACACACCAGGTCTGTGCTGATTTCATCACACACCAAGTTCTTTTGCATATATTAATGAATTCCCTGTAACAGCTCTTAAAAACAATCTCTCCTCATTCTAGGTCATACAAATAACATTGGAGCAGATTTTATTTTTTCCTTTCAGTGCTGTTGCTTACTGCTTCCTAAGGAGGTTCCCATCTCTGTGATTTGTACCAGTGAGATGGAACAATTCCATCAGTTTTATTGTTTTATTTAGTGTTTGCTGCTGCAGGCCTGTGGAAGCACATGTGCATTACAGCATCACCCCTAAGCAGATATTCCCCCCAGCCCAAGTTACACTTGCTGGAACTGCAGTTCCTCAAAGCAGCTAAAGTGCCCCATGCACACAACTAAAATTAGAGATGTTGGAGTTTACAAGTGTCTTATCAGCATTTTTTCACTGGTGCATGACAGTACATACAGTATGTCAGCATGGGAGCTGAACATGACCTCTTCATGAAAAGTGTTAGATGAGTAGATTCTTATAAAAATATGATGCTGCACTGCAAGGAATGTGCCAGAAAAGGAGCCGCACAAAATAAAAAACATTATCAGCATTAGGTTTTCTATACTGGAGATTTCCTTACCTAGAATCAGTTATGAGAATGTTCAGGTATTTCTGTTATCATCTCTCCAGAGAGCACATTTGCACACAACTGGCAGGTTTAGTTCCAGACTGACTCAGTAGTATAATCATTTTGCAAAGCAAGAGTGGACTTTTTAAAAAAGAGTTATATTGTGCAGCTACTACATCTGTCCTCCAGAAAGCCCAAAATGGATATACCTGTATAGGGAAACATGGCACTAGCTTTCCTTCCAGGAAAATAAACACACATCTCCAAAATGCTTCTAGGTATACTGTGCTGGCTCACATTTATATTAGCTTGTGCAAGGTTTTCAGAAGTTAAGGAAGCAATCTATTGGTCCTAATCTAAATTCAGAACACCTACAGTGATGTTGCTGCACTTTGTAACCAAAATCCGTGGTTACCATGGATAAACCCATCTATTATCCAGTTAAAATTGTCATTGCTGACTCATATGGGCTCCTGTTTGCTCAGTTCTTTGGTTTATATGAACCTGAGAGGTAAAATGCATGGATACTAAATTACTTCATAGGTCATGGGAAATGTTTGCTGATATTCTCATACATTAATATCAGGAATTCTGGATGCATTTTTCACTTATATGTAACTAGAAATAATATCCTGTGAGACTCTTTAAATATTCTCTACAAGGCATAACAGCTTGCAGAAAAAAAGTTCAATTATTCATGAATTACTTTTGTGCTCATCTTCAATGTGTTATATATCTTCACCTTAAAAAGAAAATATCAGTGAATGGTGTGTGTAAGTTGTACCCTCCTGGACATATTTGCCAATTAGCAGCAATAGTTCATCTCTGAAATTGAAATAAGCATTTCCTTGGTTTGTGATACTATAGCAAACATTCTCAAGGTACCTTGTATAATCTAACAACCCATTTATGCAAAACTTGAATGAGTAAAAAGTGCTATTCATTTCAGAAATTCCACTCCTTTGGGATGCAATCTAGGATAGATTTTTAACAATGACTTAAGTAGTAGATGTGCAGTGAATTTCATAGCAATAACATAATTATTCTCAGTGAAAGACTGGTCCACCTTGTAAGAATACCTTTTATAGAGAAAAAGTTTTGTCATCTAGCTTTCTGTAAGAGTTTGTGGAAAACTTGCTACCTAAAAAAAAATATTCCTCAGAGCCATGAGAGAAGGCAACATCTTTCTCTCTGTGGTCCTGTTCAATGCTAGTTTAACAATGATCTGTGCTGGGGAGAGTTTGTAGTACTCTCAAGTAGCATGAAGATGAATAAATGGAATATTTAGACACAAACTGATTTAGTGATTTTTCTTGAGTTTGATGGAAAGGCAGTGAAGGTGAAAATGTTACTGCAATGCTAAAAAGGCAATAAAAGCCCACAGGGGCACTTCATAAGCTGATTTGCACAGAACTGACTAACTCACTGCATAATAAAATTCATCTGAAACACTTGTCAGATGGCATGGTGTACTGCTGGAGTGCTGATTTGGCATAGTAATAAAACTGAATATTTCCTTCTAATGTACCTGGCTAGATCTGAGAACACAGAATGTGTCATTCACAGTGTATTCTCACTGACAGAGAATCCAATGTATTCAAGTGTATGACAGAGGATGGGATGCTCCTGCTGTTACAGAAAATTAGGTTCCCATCCAAATATATGAGATTTGTATAATGCTGTGTTGCAAAGCAAGCAGAAGTAAGGAGCAAAAAGGAGGTTTGAAACTGGTAAGTTCTTAATACATAATATTTACACAAGAACATAATTCCTGCTGAGCATCTGTATTAGGTCATTTTTTAAGCGAGCTGGGAAAAGAAATTACTCTCTTGCTTTGGGAAAAATGTGCAAGTGACATGACACCTCAAACAAATGAGATCTGTGGAGATTTTAGGAAGCTGTGAGCAGTAAACAAAGGTATGATGATTCTGCCCAAAACTTGTGGATCCCTGGTTTCATGCTGAGGGAGAAGGAAATGAAATATTTGAGCAAGGATAAAGTGCCTGTTAGCTGAGGGAGAGAAGGAATGGAGCTGTCCAGGTCTCCAGAGCATAGCATGCAAGCTAAAACAAGGAACAAAAGTCCTGGAAGAAAGATGGACATTTGTTCCAAACAAATTAAATCAGACTTCAAAAATACAGAAAATGGTTACAGGTGGTTCCATGAGTTTTGTCACCCACCTCTATCTGTATATTCAGTATGTGGAAAACAAGAGGACACTGAGAAGGTAAAGTCCATTTGAAAAATTTCAAAAACACTTTATTAAACCATCTTTTCTACTTGTGCCATAAATCACATGGTTGTAGAGCTGTGGTGTTTTCTCCTCTTTCTTTTCCTTAGCTCTGATGAATGCAGATTTCACAGATTCATGTAGGACTGGCACTTACAGCTGTTAATCTGGCCACTACTCAACTATGGCTGTCTTTTCTAGCTTGACACTCAAAAGCTTCTTAACTATTTTGTAACAGCAATAGAAGGATCTAAAGAATGGGAAGTCAGCAGATTTGTGGTTTTTTCTCACTGCAGTGAAGAGAGGGGAGAAGTCTAATTTGTGGTTTGGTCTTTGGTTTGTTTTGTTTTTCCTAAGGGTACTCAGATCCTGAAAATTTAAACTGTGGCTATTACTACCTCTAGAAAAATCAAATCAATTATGCTTTAAAATGCAAGTCCTGTATTATTATGTCACTGGTGCACTGAGGCACAAGGATGTTGTTTACTCTTAGAATGCTATTGACTGCTTTTATTTCCTCTCCTTCTATTACAGAACATGAAAAGCAGCGATTATGCAAAAGCACAGATTATATGAATTTGCACTTCAAAGTGAAATGGTTTTATAATGAATATGTGCGAGAACTCTCTGCTTTCAAGGATGCAGTGCCTGAGTACTCTCTGTAAGTGATGTTTCAGGAAGGCTTCTGGGTCTGGGCTTCGTGCAAGGTTTATTTTGGTCAAATATTTATGCTGAGGTTTGTGCAAGGTCTCAAGATGTGTAGCCCAACTACTTTTTGCACTTCTATCTCTTTAATTCTTCATTCTGTCAAGTGAAATAGTCAAGGTGTTAAATGTGCAGTTAGCTATTTCATAGGTTTCTACAGATGTGTAACTCCAGCTCTTCAGAACTGACAAGATTCTTTGGTCAGAAAATGTCTGAGGAAAGTATGAGATGTAGGAACAGTAGCACTATTAGTTGTAGGTCCCTACATTTGTTTTATAGCCAAATTTGGATAGAGCTGTAATGCTAACAGGATATACTACTGAAATAATTCTTACTGGATCTGGTTAATACTCAGCTACTGGTTTTGTTTTCACCTTTCTCCCTGCAATAAATATATTCAGTCCTGTCCTTGTATATGAGTTATCCTTAATCTTCTGCAAGTCTCCTGGTTTGCTGAGATGGTTTGAGGTCTGTTATTACTTTAATTTTTTATTTAATAAAAGAAAGAAAAGTAAAACACAGTTTATTTCTGCTAAAATAAAGATATATACACGTTGTTTCATGTACAAATGAAAAATAAGTGTTACCAAAGAGCCAGTATTGATAGAATGCATATACCTGCCATGCTTCACTGGTAGAGAATTGGCTACTTCTAATTTTACATTATCAGGGTACCCCAGTGAGAGTATTGTGAAACTGAAGCCTGAAAAGCCTTTTGATAGCTGCAGCATATTGGTGACAAAAGATTTTCCAGGGTTTTTGGAATCTTTAGCAATTAGAACAGATATAAAAACAGATATAAAAAACGTGCCAAACTTCTGGGTAGTGTGACATATCTCCTTTGGGATCTTTATAAGCTCTACCTACTTTACTTTTTAAAATTGCTTTTAATTTTCAGGTGGTTTGAACCATTTGTCATACAGTGGCTGGATGAAAATGAAGATGTCTCAATGGAATTTCTTCATGGAGCACTGGAAAGAGACAAAAAAGATGGGGTGAGCCTTTACTTGTTAAAGAAGAGAATAAATAAAGTAGTAAGACATATATTACTACAAAACCAGAAGTACATTTGGTACCACAACCTCCTTCTTAGAATTCAGGAGATAACAGCTTTTGGAAGATACCTTATAGAGAAATTCCTGTTCTAATTCCCTTTAATTCCCTCTGCCTAAACCCCACAGAATTTATTCTATGCTGTCATTTCATTGACCTATGATGTGATTATGATGTCATGAATGAAAATTTATTTTTAAGAAGTTCAAAAGTATCAGAAAAGTGAAAAGACACATTTCTTAGTATTGCTAGGGAGACTTTTCTTTACTACTTTTTATGACTCTAGGAGGAATTTCAAGTATAAGATTCAATGAATACAGTTTTGATCTCTGAACAAATATTAATATTTGAATGTTTCTCTCTAGTTTCAGCAAACATCAGATCATGCCCTCTTCTCTTGTTCTGTGGTTGATGTCTTCACACAGCTCAATCAAAGCTTTGAGATTATTAAGAAATTGGAGTGTCCTAATCCAGAAGCACTATCTCATTTAATGAGAAGATTTGCAAAGGTAAATTAAAGTCAATGCATCTCAGCTAAGCTTCAGAGAGCATGACACTGTGTTGCCATGTACTTAAAAGCTAAGTGGATCCAATGCTTTTGGAATCAGTGTTTTCTATCTGATTGGGATCCTCAGAAATACATACTGTCTGTGGCTTAAGTCTGGGTTTTGTCTACTTTGTCAAAATGGTTTACCAGTTTGAGAAGTTTGTCCTCTCTGAGATGTCACATTTATGTTTTTTATACATTTATGTATGCATCAATTGTTATCTTGCTAAGAACTGATTGCAGTTCCATGAGTGGATCCATTCAGTGAAATGCAGTTAACTAATTAGGCAGTGCAAGTGAAGGAAAAAAATCAAGGTGTGGCAATAAAGTATTTTTGTTTGAAGTCCTGAGGTGGTAGTTATTCACCTGCTGCTTGATAAACTCAGCTCTGCCAGCTTTCTATTTGGATAGTTACATTTCCTCACAAGCTCTGAATTTCCATTATAGTCCTGCTGGCTTTAGAAGAGTTCACATTTACATTTAATTCTTTTCTGTTGTTGCAACAATTCTCCATTTGCAGAGTTCTTATTTACATGATTATTGTAAGGTAACTTATCTTGCCAGGCTTTGAACAGTGCTCCTTTTGTCTTATATTTCCATTATATTTCTAGTCTACATATTGTCACCCTGGAGGATTTTTTGAGCTTGCTACTGTTCCATTAATTATGTAGTACATTGCAAGGAGTAGAGTTCCCAGTGCTTCTCAAAAACAGTACTGCTAAAATTAAGCTATCTTTGCTAGAAGATTGCTTTACATTAAGAACTACCCACCATCTGCTGTGCAGGGATTTGAAAATGTGCTCACAGGATTGTTTACATTATATCTTAAAAATATAATACACTATGTGTGTAAGCACCTGTAAAACCTATCATTTATACAAACCTCTTCTTTTATTATTTTTGGTTTACATTATGAAATTCACCCTTTTAAAGAGTCTTCTCCTCTTTTAGACTATCAACAAAGTACTTGTTCAGTATGCTGCAATTATTTCAAGTTACTTCAGCTCCTATTGTGATAAAGAAAATGTGGTGAGTAAGAAACTGTGGCTTTTTTCTGCCTCAGAAATTACCTGTAAGTGACTTACTGTACTTTTTGAAAATGTAATCACTTCTTTATATGAAAAAACATGAATGGAGGGAGGTCAGCATGTTTTCATAGCTGCTTACAGTGATTTGTAAAAGCTGCAATAAGTGCAATTAGTTAAGAATCCAGGTTAATAATTTCAGTATTGAAGTTATAAAATAATTATGAGATGACTACAAACATGCCATGGAAACAGCCTAATACTATGATGAACATGTGAATGTATTTGCATCTTCTTTTCTCAAAGAGAAGAAAATATCTGTGTTTAGGGCTTTCACTTTGCATTGCCTTGCCTCTCTGTATCAATTTGTGCACTGAAGAGTTTCTGAGATCTCTGTTCCCTGTGCAGGGCACATGTGCAGAGGTTTCTGCTGCTGCCACTCTGTGCTTTACCCCTGCAGAGGGGAGAAGAAAATTGGGCTCTTTTGTTGCCTCACTGCTTACAAGGGAGTCCCTACTGAAGGACCAGATTGCCATGGACTGAGAAATAAATGAGATGCAGACACTAAAGATGTAGTTGAGCAAATGGAAACATTTTCAATACTTTAACGAGGCCAAGAAAAAGTATTCTTGGGAACTGGCTTTTCAATATCATTGATGTTCAATCAAAGCTAGTTCTTCCATGTCAGGCAGCTTTTAGCACAATGTCTGCTGTATTTAGTAGTGTTTAGTCAGCTGTACCAATCTGCAGTTGGATCAATAACTGCAGCCCCATCCTCAGACTGTTTGCCTGTAATGGTACAGCCCTTAGCCCACCACAGACCTCAGCTGTCCCTGTGTCACATCCCTGTACTTGACACCTGCCAGTGCTCTCTATAGTTAGGGGCAGTGTGATGGTCTAGAGGTCACCAACATACACACAATAATAGAATTTAGAAAGAACATCTATTGCAGCTAAATATCAAATATTGGGAGTTCCTATGAATTTAATATTAAATAAAGCTCACTGATTTCTAGAAAAAATGAGTTATAATAAAGCACTGAGTCATCAAGTCTAATTGTTTGTGTAGTCTTTTGGCCTATCCAATAGGATTTTTTAAATTGTTGGAGTGAATAATTTCTGAAGTTATCCTCATATACCTTTATTAAGGCTTTAGATGAAATTAATCATTATGAATGAAAGAATGGTTTGGGTTGGTGTTGGAGTCAGTGAGTCAGGAGTCTCTCTGAATTCTTCAGAGAGAAATCAGAGTGCAGGGGTTGAATTAAAGCCTTTGGATGCATTGAAGTACATTAAGCCACTCACACATAAAGTAGACATTTAAGTAGAAGTAGGATTGGGAGATTGTATCCAGTTCCCTGTGGGGCAGCACTGCTCCTAGTGTGCTCTTAGTCACAGGCTGGGCAGGCAAAGAGAAGGGTCAGTAAAGGAGGGAGGGGCAGCAATGGACAGGAAGTTCCTCTAAAAATCACAGCTTTATAAATGGTCTTAGGTCTTTTCCAACCTTAATGGTTCTGTAGTTCTATGAATGTAGGGCTGCTGAAGAATTGGTGGTGCACAATCTCACATTTGATGCTCTCTCTGTAGGCCTGCATCTTGATGAACAACATTCAGCAGTTAAGGGTCCAGCTTGAGAAAATGTTTGAGTCCATGGGAGGGAAGGAGGTGAGTCATATCTGTTTCCTGGTTCAGTCAAAGTTCCTTAGAGATCATTAGCACCATGTTTGCAACCTAGTCAAAGCTTTCACTTCCACTTGCAAAGAAAATCAAAGTGTTTGTTAAAAAATTCTTCAATACCTATTTACTGTCCTGACAATGCTGGAATGATATAATGCTATTTCACAGACACATGCTAATGATCTGTAATGTTCTATCAGCACTGGGTGTTTTGTGTTGCAATCTGTAGTGCCAGCTTTATTTCAGTGTTTGTATTGGACTATACTTTGCTTTTTATGTATTGGTATGTTTTGTCTGTAATGTGTCATTGTCTTTGTCTAATGCCTTTGACTTGCAATCCACTGAGCAGAAGAAAGAAGGAGAGAGATTCTCTTATGAGGTTTGTGATAGTAAGCATCTTTTATTATTCCTGACCATATTTTCTAAGGCTAAGAACAGTCACATTTTCTCCTTATTTCCATTGATGCATTTGTGTAATTCCCTATGATCTAAAATCAAAAAGAGCTATGCTTGGGCATTCAGCTGACACTAAACTGAAAAGTTTTACTAGGCAGATAGTGTAAAGCCTTTCAGAGTTTTAAAAAATCTATAAAATATTTTAAGTGCACTTTTCAGCATCTAAGGGCCTGCTTATATGCAAGATACCATTTCACCAAGAGCTGTTATTCAACAGTTCAAAACACCCTCAGCTTTACCCCCTTTTTCATTTCAGAAGATTTAAAAGTGGCTGAAATCCTATCCAACAGTAAAAAGACATAAACAGTGCTTTAATGCCTTACTGACTGTAGTCTTTTACTGTTCTGAAACATGATGAAGAAATTAACATATCTTCAAGCCATAGAAAAAATCCTGTCTACCTGTTGAGAAGCAATGTTTAAAACATGAGTATCCTACCCATATTATCAATAGCTGGCTTTAAAAAATAAGTTATGCATACATCATCCTCTTTCCTCTTGAGGCTGTAGCTTGATAGATTCACAAACTTTGGTCTAATGTGGCCACACTATATAGAGAAAACTGGAAAACACAGCATTTCACATTTCCACATCCACAGTGCAACCCTGCAGAGGTGAGCTGGGTCCCCTGTGCCATCCAAGGACCTGCAGCCTCCAGATGCACCTACAGTCACTCCAGGGAGTGGAGGTTCTGCTGAGCCAGGAACAGCTCCCTGAAGCTGCCACAGCAAAAATATTTCCTGCTGCAGATAACAGGAAATAAACTTTTTCAGCCCTGTCACTGAAAGTTTCATACCAAACCTTGAAAATAGATATTCATCATACAGAAATGGCTGTTTTTGTCGTTCCTATTGCACCCTTTTCTCTCTCAGAATATTACAAGTAATCTTGTCCTCCATGCTTTTATGTTCTGTGCAAAGTACTTTTGTATTAGATCTCAGATACAATCTTAATTTTGAATGTCATGATTCATGAAAACAGGTAAATGTCCATAAATCAGGGTAACAACAAGGGCAGAGGAAAGCTGAGTCACATTTTATGTCTATTTCTATCCAATTATTTTCAACCAGAATATTTGTTTGAATCCCTAAAACGTCCCTTTTCTGCAAGAAAATACTAGTTTTTCATTTCTCCTAATGCCTTATATATATTTATTTTTTTTAAATTCGGAATTTTTCATAGCAATTTTCTCTCAAAAGTTCTTATGACTTCTCATCCTTTTTGGTTTCCTTTTGATGTTAATGAGGATGAATTATTAAGGTTGTTACAATATCAAAGCAGATTTTCCTAAAAATATTGTGCAACATGCAACTCACAGAGACAATTTGGATAAAATTTTCTATAATCCCTTCATTAGGTGCTTTAAGTGCATCTCTGATTCACAGTCTAAGAGAAAAGATCTTAAAAATACATTCAGACTTTTAGGGCAACTTCTTGAAGAAAAGTACATTCATGTTCAATTTCTTTTCATCCATATCAAAATGCCACTAAAATGTTTGTCCTCCAGTTGGAATACTTATTCCTCTCACTATTTCAAAGGCACAACTGCTAATGGCCAATTTGGCTCAGTGATCTGGTACTTATAAGAAACAAAGCCAGCAGTAAAATCTGTAAGCAGTTTCCTTGAAGGGAAAAAACAGTTTAATATTTCACTTGTGAAGAGCATAAAAGTCAGATGATTTTCAGCAAAATAATGAGACCTATTTCAGTTGAAGCAAAACTAATTCTAAGAAAAATTAAATGCTGTTAATCTCCTCAGTGTCACACTGTGAGCAGTATGTCTTTCAAACTGTGCAGTCAAAATAACCACAATCAAGCAGCAGTCCCTCTGTTCAGAGCAGGCTTATTGCACATTGCAGGCAGGGAACTCTATAAATAGAGAAAAAACTGGTTTCTAAGATCCCCCACCATTAAAATAAAATAGTCAGAACAAGATGAGCCTCTTTATTAACTGTCCTCTTCTGCTGCAGCAAAGCAGTGAAGGTACTTACAAATCATATCAATGAGAACAGTCTGCAGTGAGAAAGAGCAGCAAAGTGCATCCAACCCACTGTTTGTTTGAGGTTTTTTAAATCGAGTCCAAAAACATGGGAACAGATCATCATCATAGAATTTTGGTTTCTCTCCTGTTTTTTTCATCCAAAAGGAAGGCATACATTTACACCAAATATTTTTTTAATATCTGACAAGCTGGAAGCTGATAAAAGAGAAAGAAGAGAAGCCAATGCTTGTTTTGCTTTACACCAGATGAGAGAACATGGCAGAAATGAGTTACAGTAATTAGGATCAAAAAAAAAGGTGTAGAGCAAAAGGAGGTTATGTATGACAATATTATATTAACTGTAGATAAATCATATTTACCACTTTGGTAAATTCAGTTCCAACTCTTCATATAAAGCTTAGGAACTCCTATAGGAATCTGTATGTGGCCTTAAAGACTTTGATGGGGTGACAGAGGACTCCAGCAGAATAGTTCTGAAGTGTCCATCTTTACATCTTGTACAGAGGCCCAAGTGCTTTTCTGTGTGCTCAGAGCTGTGGCAGCCAAACATCTCACATCTCACTGTCCCAAGGGTGTGGGTGGAGGGAGGGTGATGTCTGTCAGAGACAGAAAGAACCACTAAAGTCATGGAGCTGATAAATATCTTTGCTAGATACACAGAAAATATGTAAAACTATTTTCTGAACAGAAGTAACCAGGCAGTCCCAATAGGAAACTATAAGTAATTAGACCCGTGAAATTGCAGATAAATGGAATTCAGATTAGAGAGGTTCCATTTAACTCATGCAAAAGTAATTTGCATCTCTAGTTTCCTGCAGAAACACCACCAAATTTGCAGTTAACAGGATTATGTCCATACTAGCACACATTAAATTACAGCAGGGAATACCTCAATCTAATGTTTTGAGAGCAGCCAAATTCATCAGATTTTTAACTCCTTTCCAAGGCTTGTCTGTACATAAAAATTAACAGGCAGTTTTAGATAGGCAGAATTTGGAAACTATGATGTTCAAATATTTCATATTTTTTCAGCTGTTCTCAGTTTTTGTGCAGCATTCAGAAAAAGTCGAAGTTCTAATTATCTCTTTGATAATAACATAATCAACAGAACTTACATAGTGTGCCAACAAATTTATGAATATATTCCCTTGTGGGAAAAAATTAATTCTTCTATTTAAGAACATGGTAAAATAACAGAAATATGAGCCTATAAAAGCCAAGAACATTAAGAATTGATAGAAAAGTATGATTTATACATTATTAATGAAATAAGCTTGCTCCTTCAAAAAATCCAATTTTGAAACCTGAGCAACCTACCCCAATGTAATATAAGGCTAGTCCACATATGCTGGGAACTGTAAATGGAATCCAGAATACATTTGTCCAAGGGATAAATGCATGGTCTTTTCTCTTTTGGCATTTAAATTAGATATGGTACACTAATGACACTCATAACTGGGTTTTGTTGTTGATTTATTGGGGGTTTTGTCCCAAAATAATCTGCTCAAGTTGAGCATTTTCCTTTTATTTTCCTGAAATATATTCAGAGAACTTTGCTGATTTTCATTCCTTCTTCATCAAACTCTATGAAGCAAACGAGACTTGAAGAGAAAAAGAGAAGTCCCAAATACCATAAATACCTCATTTTCATGTCTGTATGTCCCTCTGTGACATCATCTCAGATGCTGATCAGCATTGCCTTTGGTCTCACTTCATGTTTCCATCCTAGCTCTGCCATATCAGGAAAAAGAAGCAGGTCATGCTGTGGCATATTTGCTGCAGGACAGTCATTGGCACACAGAAGCCACATGATAAAATAAATGAAAAGTGCACATTTTATTTCTGGTGAGACACTGAAATATTTTCCAGTACCTAAAGAGAAGCAGCATTTAAAAATCTTGCAGACATGCTGTTAGTGATGCCCCTGTGGGCAGGTGCAGCCCGCATACCTCTTTGTGTCACCGTGCCACCCCTGGATGAGCATGAGCATGTGCACACAGGGCTGGGGGTCCTGCCAGATGCCTCCAGCTGTGCACACACCAGCCTGTTCATGCCATTTGTGAGCACAAAGCCTCTAAAATGTTTGATAGTTGCATGCACCCTTCTATAATGTGTGTAATGTCCACAATCTGGCATTAGCATTTAATCCTATTTTGGCCAGACTAAGTTCAATTCCAGGTGAATTTAGGCTATGCATTGTGTTTTCTGGTTATCACAACCATCTCTGATAGAAAGTACCTACCTTGACCTCTGTAGGCCCAGTAACAAGGTGATTCTCTAGCTTGTGCATGATTTGCTGAGAAATTTTGAGTCTTCTGCTTGCCTGGTATTTTGTGTTTTCCTTGACTTGTACCATGTTCAGTGTGAATGCTTGTGCTTCAGTATTTATTAAATGTTTATATTCTAGTGGTCATAAATTTGGGGTTTGTATGTATCCCTCCAAATGAGACAGTATAATTCCCTAGTGAAATGCATTTTCTGGAAAAATCTTTGCCTTTGATAGTAAAGTCTTAATTTCTTTATTATATAGACATTGCAGTAAAATTAGCTTTTTAATTCCTACTCTTCATATGAAGGAAAGCAATCACTTTTAAGTGTTATGAACTGTCAAAGTGTATCTGCCAGGGACACTACAAAGATATACAGAAGCAACAGAAATTCTCTCAATGTAAAGTAATTCAAAACTTAATCAGTAAGTAGTCACAGTAAGTACTTAGAGTAATAAGTAAAATATGAGTGAGCTTCTCAGATCAGAAGAGTGCTACACAACACTGAGTATTTCTAAAGGTGTGTGGTAATTCCCCCTTGTCACCTATTCCAGGTTCTTGTCAAAACCTGTAGTGAGAATCTTGGATTTTCTATGATTTTAACCCACACATAACCTCTGAGGAGATAAAGGATGGTCTCAGATCAAAACACAGTAGATAACTGCATTTGCTGTAGAGCTCCTGTGTAGTCTCAAGTAAATTATCCAGTGTGCTGTGACAACTTCTCCTTGTCTCTGAAGTGTGATTAAAAGAACTGACCTGCTGCACCACAGTGCTCTGAAGCACCAGAGGAAAAATAAGCACTGAACACTACTCATGCAGTTGAAAGATAGAAAAACACAAGTAGAAACAGCCCTGATTAAGTATTCTAAATGTGCAGTGTCCTTTGAAGTTGTCAGAAGATCTGTACCTGACCTTGCTGCAGAACAGAGTCCACAAATTAAGAGTTATCATTGAAAATCATTCCTTAACACTGTGATGTAGACAGCTGAAAGACCTGGAACATCAGCTATTAATTCACATTCAGCTGTTGATCCTGGTGATCATCTGTTATATCCCAGAATGGGCTGTAACTATTTTTCCTGACTACTAAAGATAAGGGAGAGAAAAAAAATACTATTTTTTAATTTGAAAAAGAATCCATAGCAAATAAACAAGTTTTCTGATCAATATCAATAGGGTACCTTTCTGATTATATATCTAGGCATGCATCCTCATCCCTATAAATGTAAAATTATATTTCTCCCCTGCATTAACCTTTTTCCTGTGTTTAGAAAACCTGTATCAGAGCATCAGAATGTGTTACTCTGCTTGAATTTTGTTTGCCCTAATGGCTTTTAGAAACAGCAGTACTGAAATTTGGTAGAGTCCCTTCCCACATACTCTGTCAGTAGAATTGGCATGGATAGACTTCAAGCCATCTTTTTCAGTGCTGGCTGTTCTAATTTTACACTGCATTGTGGAAACATGAAATATGGAAACAGCTTCAATGCAAATCACAAATCAAAATACCAACAGTAGTGAAATGTACAAAATAATAAAAATATGAAGACATCTGCATTGCTATTAACATGGGCACTGACTTTTCCTTCATCCTTCTCTTGGTGTGCCTTGTTGAATACTACTGGTCTGATAACAGTAGTTCTCTCCTTGTGACTGCCAGCAGTTTCCACAATCCCACAGAAAGTCATTTTCCAATGGCACAGTCGTGATTTCTATCAATGTAAATATTCCCTACTGTAATCAAATATTTTTCCATACTTTTTAAAATGTTAATTGTATTTCAAGGCCTACTGAAGCAATTCTGTGTTGCAACAGGTGTTTCCACATTTGGTTTTCCATAGTGCAGTGTATCTTTGAACATAATTCCTAATTCATTGATTGTAATGGAAACCCCAGAAACCTAGTGTATAAATAAAATATAATGTTATTTATCTCTTTGCAGCTGGATCCTGAAGCTAGTGTTGCTCTAAAAGAACTTCAGGTGAAACTTAGCAATGTATTGGATGAGCTCAGTGTAACATATGCTGCAAGGTAACAAACCCATTTTACTGCAAACCTTAGGAGAATATTCCTGATCAAAAAATCTCCCTTGTTGATGAAGTCTGGGTGGTTATTTGGATGTCCTGAGGCATGGCTTGCTTCTGCCCTGATGGAGTGGTGTGTGTGTGTTTAGACTCCAAAACAAATAACAGTAACTGAACTTCATTTGTGAGCATGAACATGTTACAGAGGTCAGCCTGATTGCTTTTGTTCTGCTTTTTGGAAAGCAAAATTACTGGTGTTTTTTTCTTGCCTGATGCTGTGTTAAACTTTCCTCTCTGCCATGTTTATGTTATTTCCTGAGACTGACAGCTTTTTCCAAGTGGCCTGCTTCAACCAGGGATGTCTCCCTGTGTTTAGCCTGCTTCATGTGGTCATTGTGAATGGCCTTCTTGGGTCATTTGCTTGCCTGTGGCTCTTCAAAAATTGTATACTGAGCCTTACTCTCAAAACCTTTCATTAATCAGAGTGCAGACTGCAGTCCTGAATGAGTATGGTGCTGTGCCAGCAGTGCTTGTGGTATAAGAAGTAGCAAGTTACTTTTGCTTCAAATTAGAAAGAAATCTAAGAAAGAGGGATTAGTGCTGCAGTGGTGCTCATTAAGCAAAGTCTGTAGTTGCTTATTTAATCCATTGATGGGCAGTCTGGGGGGACAGTCTGCTTATTTCTGAGTGTGCTTAGTTTGCTGTATTGTCTTGCTGTACCTTTGCTCCCAGGCTCTGCTTCTCGGATCATTGGCAGTGCATGAATATTATTTCTTTCCAGGGCTCCTTTCTGAATGAGCCAACTAGGTTTCTGCAACAGCAAACCCAGAGTAGCTCAGTGTAGGATATGCCCCAGATAGCTAGAACATTCCTCATGGGCCAGTTTACTGCTTGGGTCTGTGAAGTTAACAATGTTGGGAAGATGTCTAATGTCAAGAAAGGCAATGCATTGTTCTGGCTTTTGTTGGAGGAACTGGTCCCCAGAATTTTCATGAGCAATTTCACTTACTGCCTCATGTTGTTTTTATCTATGGCTTTAAAGTGTGTAGGTAAGTGTACTTCCCAGTGCATTTGGAAAACTTTCTGACTTTTCCAGAGATGTCACATGGAGGTTTGCTTTCTCTTTTTACAATTAGCCATGCCACTGGAACAAATGATTGTTTCTTTTCTCTTACAGTAAATTCTCTTTCACTTTCCTCAAGTTTTGCCAGTTTATCTTTTCACCTAAACAGGTCCCATATATTTTTGTCCTCTGTTTTGCATTTCTGTTCAAAAACTAATCCTAAACCACTTCAATCCATCACAAATCAACCCATGAACCAAATTACTGTGTGTGCACTCTTCCTGCCCCTCAACTGGTGACTGATTAACTGCTGTTCAGCTTTGTGTCAATATGTTGTCCAAAGATTATCACATCAATAGTACTTTAAGACTGTCAGACACTCAACCAGATCAGTTGGGAAAAAGAACAGTTTTCAGGAAAGCTGAGTAGATACAAACTTGAGGAGGAAGGATGTGTTCACAGTCACCTTGAAGTCAAAAAGATTCCTCCCAGGAGAAAGAATCTGAATGCTTCTAAGCAAGGGGGTTTTTTACAAAAGGATATTTTAAACAGGATATGTTAAACAAGTGTTTTAACTCTGTGCAGTTACAAAGAACAATTTTCTCATGACACTGCCTGTGTGAAGTCTGGAAAAAGTCAAATTGAGCCAAAAAGGGCAGAATCAGTAGAAGTTTTTTAATTTTACCTCAAGAATAATATTAAAGCTTGGTTCCTATTAACCATCAAGTGAAAAATCATCACCTGCTTGTATCGTTCTTTCACACCAAAAATAAAATCTTGAGAAGCCATTCCTAGCCGGTAGTCAATCACATCTAACCTAAAGATTCTGATACATCTTTTGCTTTTGGAAAATAAATATTTGCACACCTACAGGGGTATGAAAGTTGTGGAAGAATGGAAGCAAGGCAGGGAAAAAATCAAAACATGGCATGCATTACTTATATGAGCTATGATCCTCAATATAACTTACTTTCAGACTGTAACACCACAATATTTCAATTTTGAACATTGCATCATTGCAGAAAATATTTAAGTCTTTTTTCACCATCATCCACCTGATGCAAAATCATCATTATTGTTTTCTCTCCCAGAATTCTTTCATTCTCTTTTTTTTTTTCCATCCCATAGTTTTCAATTTGTTATTGAAGATTGTGTAAGACAAATGAGCAATGAACTGAATCAAATGAGAGGAAATGGGAATGCAGCAGCCAATAAGAACAGTGCAGCCATTGATGCTGAGATTGTGCTTCGGCCTCTCATGGATTCCCTGGACAAAACGTAAGTGTGGCAGGGAGACTGGTTTGTGTGCAGGGAGACTGGTTTGTGTGGCAGGGAGACTGCTTTGTGTGTCAGGGAGACTGGTTTGTGTGTCAGGGAGACTGGTTTGTGTGCAGGGAGACTGGTTTGTGTGGCAGGGAGACTGGTTTGTGTGCAGGGAGACTGGTTTGTGTGGCAGGGAGACTGGTTTGTGTGTCAGGGAGACTGGTTTGTGTGCAGGGAGACTGGTTTGTGTGCAGGGAGACTGGTTTGTATGGCAGGGAGACTGGTTTGTGTGGCAGACTGCTTTGGGTGGCAGACTGTTTTGGGTGGCAGACTTGGGTGGCAGACTGTTTTGGGTGGCAGAGAGACTGCTTTGGGTGGCAGAGAGACTGCTTTGGGTGGCAGAGAGACTGCTTTGGGTGGCAGACTGGTTTGTGTGGCAGACTGCTTTGGGTGGCATACTGGTTTGTGTGGCAGACTGGTTTGTGTAGCAGGCTGGTTTGGGTGGCAGGCTGGTTTGGGTGGCAGGCTGGGAAATGGATGCTGCAGTCAGGCACACCTGGTTTTACTCTGAAGCACTGTTGATACCTGGAAGCACTCTATAGTATTTTTAATATTTCTAGTATTCACTGTGTGCAGAATCCCACGCCTAACCTGTTTACTTACACTGAGCCATTTTTTACATAAGTTACAGGCTTGTCTTTCCATGTCTTGTCATGTTTTGAGTCACTGAAAATGAGCTGGTGCACGGTCTCTCCTCCACAGGCTGTGTTATGAGTATGAACAAAAGAGCAAAATGAATTCCCATACTGAAATTATCTGGCATTTGTTCTAGGATTATACCCAATGTCCCACTGCTTATTGATATGCACTTCTGTGTCACCAAAAACCGGGTCTTCATCATCTAAACAGCAGCTTGATTTTTTTTATATTTGGTAAAATGCTAAGTTTTGATAGGATCCTCCAAACTCAAACTCATTCAAACTTAGGTAAGCATAACTTATGCTATCATCCTTCAGCAGTGGCAAGTTCTGAAAGGCTGTGTGCAGCACAGGCACATCTGTAAGCACAGTGCTGTCCTTGGTCATTGGAGCTGTCAGACACCAGTGGCTGTAGGGACAGGCAGCCTGGCACTCAGCCTGTACTCAAAGTCTGCAGTCACAAGTTACACACCCCTTTGCTTCCCTACATGGGTTTTCCCCAGCCAGAAATTTTCAAAATGAAGATGGAAAAGGTGCTCCAAAAATTTAATTTTACTGTAAGTAATAGATAGCAAGATTGCTCAGACATGTCAGTACATAGTAATAAATGCTTCCAAACAGTAGCTGAGAATTTGCATTAGCTGTCAGCAACCAGTTCTATATCCCAGAAGAGATACAAAACAAGAGAGACAGTTGCTCTTTATTTTTAAGACATAAACAAATTATATACTAAAACTTTAATTTAGGGGCGTGGGAGTGCTAAATTGTATCATCCATCAAACTTTATAACTCATCATGATTTTGCATTTGCAATAAATATGCATCAGTGATATACTAAGCATTAAATTAGATAGTGGAGATTTATATGAGTTTGTGATCTGCAAGTCTTTTTACCAAAAATATTGATTGATAATATTGCAAAATAATTAAGCTACTGAGAAATTGTTATTAGTAGAGAAAATATAAATCTTAATGGCTATTAATCTAAGCATGATAGAGCACCTCTGAAGCCTTAATGCTAGTTCTGGTGACTGGTTTGTGGTTTTGTTTTATTCCAGTTTAAGTGTCTCTGCAAAAATCTGTGAGAAGACAGTTCTGAAACGAGTTTTGAAAGAGCTCTGGAAGTTAGTCTTAAACAAAATAGAAAAGCAAATTGTGCTTCCACCACTGACAGACCAAACTGTAAGTGTTCCTGAGTAACTCTCAGTTGCATTTGAGCTGTGGGAGTTGCGAGAAGGACAATGCAACATAGTTCTTCATGA
Organism: Oenanthe melanoleuca; assembly: GCF_029582105.1. Lineage (NCBI taxonomy): Eukaryota > Metazoa > Chordata > Aves > Passeriformes > Muscicapidae > Oenanthe > Oenanthe melanoleuca. The sequence goes on along the minus strand of NC_079344.1, from coordinate 5,295,949 downwards.
TCCTGTGGAGGGATCAACGAAGAGAGCCTGGCTTGGAGGTCTTCTCATAATTGCTTTTTTTTCTTTTTTTTTTTTTCTTTTTTTTTTTTTTTCCTTTGTGGGATTGGGTTAATATAACTGTTAATTCTTGTTGTTTACAATCTTGTTTTTAAAAAATTGCCCATTTTATGACGAGCTAACCATGATGTTGCCACAGTGTTGCCTTTGGCAATTTTGCTGTTACACATCCTATGGTACCACTTCAGCTGCTTATAGTCAGAGTCCATAAGGTAAAGGTATATCATTAAATCATATTACAATATATTGGAGATGCATGAAAGAATATTGCTGGACAGGCAGGAAAAACTCTACAAGAAATGTATAAATGGGGCAGAGATAGTAATGAATTTCCTGAACTATTAAAAATTCCAGAGTAGAGCAGATCATGGCCAGGACTCCTGTCACTGAATTTGTTTATATTTACTGACATGACCTTGTTAACTCTCCATAATTAGAAACAAACTCTCTTTCAATGAGTTTTGAATTTACATTTCTGAGGTCTTTAATGTGCTTTTTAAACTTTTTGTGCAAATTTTATCTGCAAATACAGAGGTAGCATTTCAGTTGGGTAACTGCATTTTCCATCACGTTAGGAGCATTTATTAGCTTTATGCAGAATCAATTAATTATTCATAGGACAATCTGTGCAGAGGTGAGTTTCCTTAGTGGTACCCTCTTTATAGAGTGTTTCTTGTAGGCATTGTGACTATTTCCATTTATTTTGGTACTTTTGTTTGCTATTGAACACATAAAGAAAAGCAGTGAAAAGTAGGATACTGTAAGAGATTCACTAGCCATTAGTATTTCTTTCTGTCTGAGGGTGAAAAGGCACAGGCATTCAGAAATGGGGTTTATTTTTTTCACTTTTTATATATATATACATATATATATATATATATATATATACACACAAGCATATTTATCTTACTGTTCTCACTACTAAAAAATAATGAAGATTTAAGCTGCAGTTCTATATTACATTTTCTTCAATTGAAGCATTTAGGAAATTATTTCTGGAAAATGAAACTCTTTGGAACAGAAAGTCTAATGAAAAATTAGTCCAGTGTTAGTTGGACGAACCTTTTTTCTGAAATCCAGATAATCAGATCTATGTCTTGAACTGCCATGTAACTGCCCTGGTAATTATATTGCTTGGAGTGATAAAAGATGTGATGGATGGAATTATAGTAGGATTCTATTTGTCTGAGACAAATGTGTAGGCATTGGCCTTTGGTGTCATGCCAGGATTTGGCTATTGTAAAATATTGCTTTAACTTCATAACACTTCAGTATCTTTTTTTTTAGAAAAGACTCTGGCTCACAGTGCACCCTTGTGCTGTGTTTTACTTAGCTACACAGGCAGGAACCTTTTTTCAGGTTCCTCAGGGCTGCACACTTCCAGTGTGATTGTTCATGTTAGCACACACCTGAGAGCTGCAGTTAGGGACAAACATCTCACTGATACACACTGAGAGCAATCACAGCCTTAGCTTTCAGTTTAAACACAAAATGAGACAGCAGAAAGGAGAATACCAAACCACTCTCAGCAGAAAGTGCAATATTTGTATCAGGATTTGTAGGATACTGGAGGGAATCTTGCTGCAGGCTTTGAACCACTTGGCCTTATCAACTGAATGAAAATGTGTCTCCTGTGCAGCTGAAACTTTTATTTAGCTTTGCAAAATGATGGCTTTGGCCAATGTTCTAGCAGAAAATAAGATTGTGTTGACATAAAAAGAAAACATGCTGTTATGAGTCTGTTTCCTTAATTTTCAATGTGATTACAGGGGCCTCAGATGATATTCAGTGCAGCCAAAGATCTTGGACAACTGTCAAAACTCAAGGTAATGGAGCCAGATGAAGTCATGAATGGCTTGCACTAACAAAAAAATGGAGGAAATATTAGTGACTGTGAGGCAAAACCTCATACCTCATTCTTGTTCTTATATAGTATAATAAGATTGAATGTGGCAGTAACTACTCAGAGGTGAATAATTACTGTACAGTTTCATCAAACCAAGTTTTGAATAAAAGACTCTATGCTTATATGGTAAGTGATCAGTACCTGAGTCATTCCCATATTGCACAAGTAGGCCTTACAAGCATTAAACATCACAAAAACAAAACAAAACAAAACAGAAAAAAAGGGTATCTTTGCTTCCAGTTTCCAGTTCTGAAAAACCCCTTAAGGTGAGAATACCAGTAATTTTCTTTCTGTGGACTAATTATGAGCATTGGAACATAGTATGTACTTCTGCACTAAAATCTTCAGCATTTCAATGCTGGAGTCCACTTGATGGACAGCAGAGATGCTTGATACTGATGTCACTTGTTTGCCAGTCTATTCTGCCATTAGGATTTCAGATTTGTACAGAAATGTGGTATTTGGAACCTCTGTGAATGACTTTTCAGTTTGCTAGAGGAGTTAAAATATTACCTAAGTAAATTGTGGACTGCTTATTTAGACAAAGATTTAACATGAGTGTATCACTCTATGTCTGGTGTTCTAAAAGGAATCCCCCTTTATTTTAAACATAGGGCATTAACAAACATCAGGTTTATTAATAAAATTAATTATTTCTATACCGTCCAATATAATTATTTTAAGTTAAATTTTAAGCTTTCTCCCATCCCCCAAAACAGAGAAATAATGCATCCTAGGAAAAGAAGTAATGCTCAGTATTACATAGTGGATCTCGTTCTCTACAGTCTGTGTTTTCAAGAAACAGCACAATTGCCCCAGGTCATAATTTGTTGTGAAAGGATTCTGAATTAATCCCTGTTAATCACAGTCCTTGGGGGGCACTTGGCGGATGTTTGTTTTGCAGAGAATAAATATTCACAATATTCTCTCTTTCAAAACCAACTGCAGTCTCCTCTTGCTTTGCAGGACCATGTGATCAGAGAGGAGGCCAAAAGCCTGACCCTGAGGCAGTGTGCAATAATGGACGTGGCACTGGTTACTATAAAGGTACTGTAGAGCTTTCTGTGCTTTCCTGCTCTGGGCTGGAATGCCCAAGAATGGATTGGTTTTTAGATAAAAGACTGGAGACCTTCATGCAGTCTTCATGGATTTGCTTTCTGAAGTCAAAAGAAGTCATCAGGAATATTTAATATATTAAAAATTAACATATTATTTCATTTGCTTATCAGTCTTTTTCACATTGGCCTGGATTATTACTTGGTGTAAATAACTTTAAAGCAATCAGTTTCTAGAATAACAGCATATTTTCCTGTCTTCTGGGGAGAGACAGCACACCAGGAAGGTAAGGAGGCAGCTACTGAAGTATAAAATTGAAGATATAAGTGAGTGGAAATACTTATGATCAAGTGTTTTGCAATAAAACAGTCTCCAAGGCAAGTAAAAAGCAACAGAGAGGGCTCCCAACTGCCATTTTTTGTATTTGTAGTGGAATTGGCATTTACTTCAGAAATTAAAATAATTAGGAATCAGTAATGTTGTGGAAAGAAATTGAACAAATTGAAAAATGGAACAAATTGTAAGTATGCTCCCAAAGCAAGCCATGTGAAGTAAAGTATGTGAATCTAACAATTTTCCTTTCAAAACATTTATTCTAAATAAATTAAAGCTGGGAAAAAAATAAACTCTAACCTTGCCTAAATTTTCAGTGCTTAAACTCTTACAGATGGATAGATAGGTGTTGACCATTTTACTAAAAAAGTCTAGATTTGGAGGAAAATATTAAAGAGGAAAAATCCCTTTGTTAATTCAGCTTCCTTATATCTGTGTGCTAAATTATAATAGTTAATTCATAACATTCATTGACTGAGCTAAAGAATGCTTCCTGAGAAACCTCTCTTCAAATTGTAAGGCAATGACTGTGTGCATTATAACTGCCTGCTGGACTTACAAGCTGATATGGCAAAATCATTTCCAAAATAATTAACTAATAACCTTGATCATGTAGAAATTGGGCTTACACTGCTAGAAAGTGAAAAAAGACAAACTTCATGAGTTAAGAAAAAACAAGACTGCTATGTTTATTTAGGAATGTAGTTCATAAGTTTAATGATCAAAATATAATTTTTTTTGCAATGCTTAGTAAATACAGTTTATTTAAAAGCAGAAATCATGGTTGCCCAGATAAGAATAGGAGAATTGTAAAAATGGCATGCTGTGTGTATTCAGAAATTGGGTAGCTGGTTATGGTAAGGAAGGGTATCTCTGCTTTTTGTATTTTTCCTTTCATTTAATTCACTGAGAAACAGTCATAATTTAATTGTGGATGGTGTTATTAATCCTTTGACAAATATAAAGGACTATTTTTTAATCTTAAAAACATATAGCATATCAATTTATATAATTATTTAAGGGTCAGGGGTCTTTGTTTCTTTCTTGGCTGTTAGCTTTCATGGAGCTTTCAGCCATGTGTAGCTGCTGCAGCAAATAACATTTTACTGGGAGACACAACTTCAAAAAAATCACAGTAATTGTCAAAATAGCAGGAAATATTAACAGATTTTAACACTTGCTTGGAAATTGATTATGGCTTTTAGTGAAATCATTACTAAACTCTTGAGCAATTAAGATGAGAGATTTATTTGGAACATATTTTATGGAATAATTTCCTTGGAAAGATACACATTTTATATAAGTGTGTACTGATGAGAAGACAGATTTATTCAGAACCTTTTAAACTGACATTAACTGTCCCCATAATATTACAACAATACAAAATGTTGCAACCTGATTACTTCATATCCCATTTTGCTCCTACAGATTTTTTTTCCCTTTAACAGTCAGTAGAAAGCAATACAGAAATGTAAATAATAACTATTATGAAACATTTATGTTTCATTTCCTGCAGAATCTTGAGAACTGGAAATGAGATGTGTGCACTAAATGCAAAGGGCAGATGTGGACTGGAGGTGTGAGCTGTCCAGATGAGCTTGGGATGCAGCATTTAGTGGAGATGTGTGTATGTGAGCTGGAATGTAGATTCTGCATCTATTCCTGTGGCAGCACTGCAGAAAGGCAGGGACAGGAGATACTGCTTGCACACACTCCCTGTGCAGAGTGGGCCAATATTGCATCTCATCTAGTAGGCATTGTGTTCCTGAAAAACATTGTTTATTTTTGCTAATTAGCCATTAATGGGAGCTGTATTGATCTTGAGACCTAGAGCAGTTGCAAAAGGCTTTGCAAGGTGTTTGAACAAAGTGAAGGTATGCAGCACATTTATCTTTTCATTGGAGCTAATGTGTATTAATTCATCTAACACTGTCCTGTGTAAAACTTTGAGAAAAATTCTTCATTGTGAGAGGAAAAAGGGAAGCATCTGTCCCCTAATCTTTCTGAACTCAGCTTTGGGATTGAAAACATAATATAATACATTTATATATATAGTTTATATATATACTTTACATAGTCAGCATGGCATCAAAGTCGTAAGCATATTTGTTTTTCCAAAAATGTCACACTCTGGAGTATTCTCTCTGAAATTTTTTACTAAATTCCTTTTTCCCTAAAAAGGAATATATCCTTTACCTGTGCTTGTAAGCCATGCCTTCATTTGAGAGGGTTTTATGATGTTTTGAGGTTTTTCAAATAAAGAATTAAAACTCTTTCCATTCTCTGTGCTCTAAAAGAATGCTTCAAATATTTTTCCAGTTTTGGCGAATGAATACTTCAGATCATGAAGACAAAAATCAAAATTTTATCTATTATTTTCTTCCCCTTATGCTTTTTTTTTACCCTTGGAAAGAAGCTTTTATACTAGAGATTAGGACAATTATCTCAAATGCTATTATAAATCTACACATGCCTGTTGCTACTCCTAAAAATTCATTTAAGAATTTTACTTCAAGTTGTATGTCTGGAACTGAGTCCTTTTTTTCTCCTATATTTGTTTTTCATTTCAGCAATACTTCCATGCTGGAGGAAGTGGGCTGAAAAAGAATTTCCTGGAAAAGAGCCCAGACATGCAGTCCCTCAAATACGCTCTCAGCCTTTACACACAAACTACTGACGCCTTGATAAAGAAGTTTATAGCCACACAAACTTCTCAGTGTAAGTGGTCTGTAAGGGACATTGAAATGTATCCTGTCAGATTTTAAATGTTCTACATTACTGATTGCAGATTACATCCTCCAACCCCTGTGGTATTTGAGAGTTTGTTGACACAACTGTGATGTTATTGATGTTATCCCTTCTGTAATTCTGTTGTTGGAGCTTATCTGAGGGCAGTTCCTTTAGGGGCTTGTGTCTGCACAGCAAGAACAGTCCCTGAGCTCTGGATGCACACTGGACACCAGGGTTATTTGCTGGAGCACTGCACACATTACATTCCAAGCTGAATGTTTTCTTCATTCTAGAAACTACTAATTTTTCTATAATAGTAACCTTTACTAGATTTCTTTTGAATGCAATGAGAATTTGTAAAAATGACTTGCCTGCCACTTCATGTCTTTGGGAAAGAATACAATTTGCTGATATAATGAATTACCCTGCTCCAGCTCATAAGAATCAGAAAGTTTTAATAGGACAGTAAAGCTGGAAATCAATCGCTTTTACTTCTGAAGTAAAATATGTTACTCACAGTATAAAAAGCATGAAACATGAGTTTTGTAGCTTGCCAAAAATTATTTCCAATGAATTATTTCCTGAGATGTCTGTTGATAACTCATATATTATAAATGAGAAAATAGCTATAAAACTCTAATATGTAGGGAATAGAGTCTTTGTTCCCCCTCTGAAAAACAAAAATTAGCAATATGGATGCAGGCAGAAAATTCTTACTTAATTTTTTTGTGGGTTTTTTTTGTTGTGTTTGTTTGTTCGTTTTGTTTTTTCTGTGTTTTGTTTTTCTTTAACACATACCTTCATTGTAGCTCCAGGAGAAAAAGAATAGTTAAGTTATAGCCATTAGTGATCTTTTATAAATCCTGAACCACAAAATTGAATTTTCTGATTTTCATCATTATTTCAGCCTGAGGTCTGTGTTCATTTCTGTGCACACATTACCATGCCTATATTTGCACACCAGTATTGTTAGAAATGTAGCCACTGGGAATGAAACTTAAGGAAAAGTGACTCATAACTTTTCATTATCCTTTAATGCCTCATTTAAAAGAATTAAATCCTCATCTGTTATGATCTCCAGCCTCACAGCTATAACTGTATCATTAGCTTTTAGTTAAAATGACGCTGTTTGCATATCAGAAGCTTTATCTGGAATATAATCAGATTGATATTTGACCTATTTTTTTCATGTTGCCAATCCATAATCAATAGACAGTTGGATATAACTAAGCCCAAAGCAATGGAAAAAATATTGTAAATGTAAAGAAAGCATATATGGTACAATAACTGTGACTGTAGATAGAATTGGATGCTTGGTTTTCCTGTAATGACTACAACAGTCAGATAACAATCAGGCTTACTTTTACCCACAGGTTAAAATAGTTTCTCACTCACCAAGACTAAGCTGCAGTTTTTCTAAGAAACTAAAGAGGAAAAATTTCTCTGATTGGTGTGAAAAGGGGGAGTTAACTTTACACACAGAAAGCCTAAGGTTGGACTTTATGATCTTGGAGGTCTTTTTCAACTTCAGTGGTTCTCTGATTCTGTGACAATGGCTCTGTAGAAGTGTCTTATGGTCTTTGGTACTTCCTGTATTCATGTTCATCCAGGATCACATTCAATAGGAAAAACCAAATTATCCAGCACTATAATCTGCATTATTTCTAAAGAAAGATGATGGCTTGAACCAGTTTTGTTTCCAGCCTTTGTGCCCACACATTCCTAAAGATCTTGGCAACAAAGAAATTTGCATAAAATAATAATAAAACCATTCCTAACTTTTAAAATGGTTTTAAAAGGGATTTATAGATTTTCTTGTGGTGGTTTCACCACACTAAGTAGTTGAAAGCACAGTTCCTACTGCCTTTTTCAAGTGCATAATGAAATTAACTGCTGTAATCTTACTCTGATGATTTTTCTTTTCAAAGCACCACTATAGATTCTCAAGACTTTTCAAAGCAGACAAGTAGGGGAATAAGTAAATGACAGTGAGGAGCATAATCTGGGAGTAACTTTTTCAGCAACCACTTTTTTTTTTCAGTATTTCTAAGTTTTATCTTCATCTTTTACACTACTTAAAGCCTATCAAAATTAAATGGCTATGGTTTAGTTTGGCAAATGCCTTGAATCTTCAGTAATTTCATAAACTATAGCCAGTGCTATGGATATTTACATTTGTTTAGCATCAACACTAATAACATTTGAACAAACATTATTTTAATTTTAGCAAAGTACATAAAAAGACAGACTCTCAAACAGGGTTTCCTGAATTAGCTCTCATTTATTACCACTAATTTCTCCAAAGTAAACACCACTCTTGGATCTAAAATGGCTATTTATTGGACTTAGAGAAATATTTTTTCTTACAAATTTACAGCAGCTCCAGTTCACAAATGTTGTTAGAGAATAATACATAATGGCAGAATTCTGCACTATATTTTTTAGCTTGACTTAAAATAGTTTGTATCACTTAAGCAGGAAAATCAACACTCATCTCACAACACAGAGCTCATACTGCAAACCCTACCTGTGTGTTTACAAGGCTGCAGGAAAGACTTTGCTTCAACTGGTCTGATTCAGATTTCTTCATTCTTATGCCAGACAATTGAAAGCTAAAGAGGGAAGATGTATCTGAAAACAGGAAAATATAATACTCATTCTCATTAGTTAAATATGCTTATATCTAACAGTAACTCCACCCTTGTGAAGTCACAGGGAAAGAAGTTACACAATCAAAAATGAAGACAAATTCTTTCAACTGCCAAGCCAAAATTCAGTTCTTTGTTCCTTTGCAACCTGTAATTGTACAAAGCAAAGCAGAACCTCAATATTTCATAAATATATGGAATGACATTAAAACAATCTGATATTAACTACACTTTAAGCAAGCAGATGGATGACATCTTACTACAGAAAATAAAAATTGCTTAAATTGTTTGACAGCTCTTATAGGTGAAAAAGAAAGACCCTTTTCCTCTTTTGCTTGTCAAAACCATTTTATTATTAATTGTCATATTTTGAAAGCTGTACCTGTGTAATTTAAGTAAAAATTTAAGTACTACAGAGCATTTCCAGTTCTCTCATAACCTATACTTCAGACAGAATTTAACTCAAGAAATAATCCCTGCTTCATCCAGTGTAGTTTCAAATTGAGGTCAGAACCATGTGTTACACAACCTTATTTCATGAAAAAAAAAAAAAAAAACAGACCTGCATTACAAGCTGCAAAATCAGCACATTATTACAAGCAACACACAGGAAAGATAAGAACAAACAAAGAAGAAACTTGCTGAATTACAACTAATAAAGATATTCCAGCATATGCTGATAGCAAAGCAAATACACTCAGAATAGTGGCAGAAAAGTAATTATTTTTAAAGTTCACATAGATAAAACCAGACTGCTGGTAAAGCAGAAGGTCTTTACAAAATATTCACTTAAGAGGCTGTGACATTACAAAATTTCTGGTTGTTCCTTAAATGAAACTGTAAAGCACCTAAATTAGAAGCAAGTAGTATATCAGTTTCCTCTGTCTTCAAGAAAATAAACATAAGCTACAGGTAACCATCAGCTATATGATATTAATTTTAAAAAAACACTTCCTACTAGAGGCAAGGCATTCAACCATATAGAAACTACTTGAGAGGCCTGTGTGTTGTCTGGGTAAAACTGGACAGAATACCTGCATATATATCAATATATATAAAAAAACTCATTTTCTGTGAATCCCATTTATTTTTGCTGGGATCTTTTTTCCATGCAAACCTAGAAGTTAGTTTCCAAAGTCCTTCAATTAAGGACTAGAAGGCAGTGGAATTTCTCTGTGCACATGTCATGATCTTGACTATCATAACTAAGAAATATTTAACTTGATCCTTGGTCCAAAATGCCTGTTTTCTGTCAAACTCATAACAAACTTATAACAGCTCTCACTGAGGCCATGCCAAGTGCTAAATAAGGAGGGATAAAAGCCTGACTTCCAGGCCTTTCTAGTCCCTGAGGAGCAAGCATGTGTGGCCAGAGGAGATATTTTTTCTTCTTTGCAGTTTGTTTGCTGCAAAAGACTGAATGCACTTTAAATGCATGTGACTGCTTTAAGACCCAGTAAGAGGATTCTGCATTTTGAATTATATAAATATACTAACAAATAAAATGTAAAGCAGATATTAGAGAGCAAGCAGTAATAATTAAACATCCATAAGGTTTTCAAACATGAGGCAGGATCATTTATAAGTTTGTTAGCCTTCAGATGAGTTATATTACAGTACTAAAGGAAGAAAAGTGCAATCATCCTCTGCAGTGCATGGAGAGATTTATTGTCAGCTAAATTGGCTTATTAAATGTAGTAGGATAAATGGACCTTTCTATATGCAATCAGACTCACTAATTCCTGCTGTGACTGTACAAGTGGTAGCAAAAGAGAAAACAAACCAGCAGAAATAGACAGATCAGAGACTTTAAAAGGAAGCACCTGTTCTTGAATGTCAACAAGAGATGCTATAAGCAAATAGTAAATGTCCTGGAATTCTATCTCTAGTTTATTAAGCTGGTCAGAAAGAGGAAGATGGATGGGGTGATCACTAAAAGAAACCAAGTTTATATTCTAGACTCCACTAGAAATTGTCTCTGCTGGCTGAGATGTTCTGCAGAGGTTTTCTTAGCAATACTGAATGTAAAGTCATTTTAATGTCAACTGCTTTTAGTATAAAATTGGGTGATGTTTTGCACAGATTTCTTTATAACCATATCAAGCAGTACTTTACACAGAAGACTATTCACACCACATATTTGCAGTACTGCTTGGAGCATTGTTGTAAATTATGGACTACCAGGAAATGGAAAGAGATAACAATTAGGACACCTTAGCAAGAATATATTTTGCATAATTAAGTCAGAAGTTGGAGAAACAGAACAAGTCTAATCTTACAGATTCATAGATTCTTGTCTTGATGAAATCCTACCTGTCATTATTAGAAGTTAACACTGCACACATCACTGTTACCACCATCCACAGCCAGCTCTCAAGGCTATCAAATAATGCTAATTGTCTTCTTTGAAAACTTTCCTGGGGTTTTCTGCTGGGGTTTTTTTTAAGCTAGAGGCTAAAACAGTAATTGACACGGCTGATAAGAGTTCTGAGCATGTGAAATGATCACTGAGTCTCCACATTTTGATATATCAGGTATAAAAAACCTTGTTCTCTGAAGTAGTAACACTTGGGATAAGTGTTTAGTTGAACTTGCAAGGCTCATGCCATCTAGAGAACATAATTACAGATCAGGCCAAAACTATTAATAAGCATCACTGTAGAGCTCTTTTCTAGAAAGCCACTAGTAAGGAGCTCCAGGAAAGAAAACCACTATGCATGATAATAGAAAAACTACACCAGTTATAAACTAATTTAAGGGGGGAAATCACTTTCCCCATTATTGCATAAGACACCCCTCCCTCTTCTCTGTACCCCTTCCTTAATTTCTATATGAAATATATATAAGATTTTTGAGAAGTACATGAAAAGCTTGAAATCCCCCCCAACTTCTACATTTCAAGATGCAAACACATCTAATGACAACCAGAATGGCAAGTTCCAGATGAACAAGGTTTTTTATTTCACTTTCCATAGATATTTGCAATTACCCAGTTCTTTTGTGGCATTTATGAATTTGTAACTGATTCCCACTTAAATGTGCAACGTGTCAGAAATTTTTAAGTGTTTCTAAAGGAAAATACCACTCACCTTTGACTGTCTATTTCTCTTGATGCATCCAGAAGCCAGGTGTGCTAATCAGTAATTCTTGTTTCAGGTCAAACTGCTAATAATTCAGTGGGTGAGATATCTGTACAGGTAGATATCTCTACCCATCCTGGAACTGGAGAGCATAAAGTCACTGTGAAAGGTAAGTTTCAAAGATCCAACTTTAAAAAGAAAGCAAAGATCAAACCTCCAAGCACTACATCCTAAGTCAAACATATCAATACTAGAACAAAAAATGAGAAGTATTACAGTACTTGAGAAGCTGTAAGTACACTTCAGGTAATTAGGAGTGCATTTTTCCTTGCTCAACATCAGCAGAAGTTCAGATTATGCAGGTACATTCTGTCTGTGCTCCTCTGTATAGATAATTTAAAGTAATTATATTAAGTTATAGAGATTTAAATTGTGTCAAATTATACTTCTGAATTACTTGTACATTATTCAACTTCTAAAAAACCACAGCAAAGCTGATAGTGAATGACTGCACCAAGCCTTAACAAGCTGCATTTTTAACAAAATGCATTTGTTCTGCACAACCTGAATTTCAGAAGTACGGGATCATTCAGATTAGTATAAGCAGATTTTTTTTAATTGCAGTGAAGGTAGCAGACAAAAAGAAGCTGTAAATTTAAAGGATTTGTAAAAGACATGTTTATATTTGATATTTTTGGACCTAAAAGTAATCAGACATCTTTATGTGGCAGGGAAGGGGCAAAGCTCCTCCTAGGCTTACCAGGTATTGATATATTGGTCTAGGAAAGCTCTCAGGTCACATTTCCCTGGCTATACAAAGTCACACAGGGTAATTAACTGGAACTCTTTCAATGGAATTTTATTTAACTTCATTTCTTTTATAACTTTACAGTTGTAGCAATTAATAACCTAAACTGGCAAACAACAGCAATGTTCCGTCCCTTTGTGGAAGTTTGCATACTGGGTCCTAAATTAAGTGACAAGAAAAGAAAACATGGAACCAAGACAAAGAGCAACACCTGGTCACCAAAGTACAATGAAACTTTCCAATTGTAAGTCTTTTATGTCTGGGAATTACAAATTTTTTTAAAAATTCTCCTGAAATATTTTGCCTTTAAACCATTAACAATAAAAAAAGCCATCCTAACATATAAACATAATATATAGATATATAGACACCATTTTAAAGTTATTTACTAATTTGTACCTTTGTTGTGTATGAAGATGAATGGCAGTCACCAATCTTTGAGTCCTACAAAACCTGGTTAAAATGTGCAATTAATTAATTAATTCCTACAGAGGACTAACTTTTTCTATCCCTAGGAATCCATTGGCCTAAGTATTTGTTTGGACAGAAGAATTAATTATTATTTCTAGATCTCTGGCTTTCATGCCTGTAGATCTATCTAAACATGTATTGTGTTATGCATGTTTTAATGGTATTGTTTATCTAATGCTGTTACCATTTCATCCTTAAAGCTGTAAGAAACTGCCACCTAACTTGGAGCTTTAAATTTAGTACTTCTCCATGCTTTTCTGAGACCAATTTATTTTCCTCCCCTTACTCTCCAACCCTCCCTGGAAATGAGTTCACTGTCTGTGTCTCACCACAAAACCCCTTTTGATGCCTCCTGCCAGGGATTTTCTGTATATTTTGAAGCTGATTTAAAGTCATGGTGCTGACAGTTGGGAAGCCAGCTGAACATTTTATGTACTTTCCAGGGAAAGGCAACTGCCTGTTTCAGCTATTGAGGGAATTCTGTTTCTGTTCAGGCTGCTGAAAACAGAAGCTCCATCACCAACACAGCTGTGCGGAAAGTTTAAAAGCAGATATTCAGTTGTGACAAAACAGAGCTACAAAACAGAACTACAACACTTGACCTGCCCCTCTCCCTTTAATGTTCCCAGGATTTCTAGAGTGAACATTCCTGGTTCTAACTGCTGTTGTTCCCGCCCGCAGCCTGCTGAGCAGCGAGGACGAGCCCGGCGCCTACGAGCTGCAGCTGTCGGTGAAGGATTACTGCTTCGCGCGCGAGGACCGCGTGGTGGGCCTGGCCGTCATCCAGCTGCGCAGCATCTCCGCCAGCTGCGCCTCCTGCTTCCCGCTGCTCCGCAGCCTCGCCCTGGACCACACCGGCCTCACCATCCTCAGCATCCTGGCTCAGAGGAACAACGACGAGGTTGCCAGAGAGTTTGTGAGGCTTAAAACCGAAACCAGGTCCGCTGAGGAAACGGCCTGAGCGACCCAAGCGATGCCACCGCCGCGAGCATAAACGCAGCGCTCTTGTCTGACTAGTGCATGCATGTGCAAATCTGTGGGAATGTTTAACTATGTTTTCAGTGTTTGCCAGTACTTATGTACTATATTTGCAAGGTATGTCAAGGAGCTGTATATCTTTTATACATATTTTGGTCTTTGGTAAAGTAATTGTTCCAATGAAGTGCCAAAACTAAGATTAAGAGTAAATGTTTCATCATCTCTTTTTAATGTTGATTTCGCCTCATCACAATTTTGTTATTTTTTTAACATTTGTTAATAAATAAGTAGCTTTTTTAATTGATGATAGGTTATCTCCGTTAAACTGTGTTGCTTATTCTAAATTAAGTTTCATTCCTTACTCTTATTTTTAAAATGAGGTGTACCTATTTTTTTTTTCAAACTCTCATGTTATGCAAGCCTCATTTTAGGTGTCTTACTGATGACTTTTTCTATCATTACTACAGATGCAGTTACTTATAGAAAGTGTTTGTAATTTTATAATTACCAATATAAAGTAATGATTTTTGCATAAAAACTGAAAAAGGATGGAAATATTTTATGCTAATCTCTTTTTCCAACCTTTCATAAATATCACTGTGAAGAAATGCTGTTAAAGCAGGTTCTCAAGAAGCTGTGCTTATCAGAGTTTGTTACTGATGTTTGATATCTTGAGATAACTTTGTTCTTCAAAACTGCCACGGTAATATCATATTTGTATTAAAAGAGTAAGTCAGTATCTGTAGAAACAGGTTGCTGTACAGTACAGTATATGTGCTTTAAAAAAGTGATTTTTAAAATGATATGGTACTGTACAAGGGGTAGTAGTTTGGAATATGTAATGCTGGTTTGTGGTTTGTTTCTAGAAATTGTTTTTGAGAAGAAAAGATGCTGTTAGCATTTTCACTCAGAGTTATTGACGTTGCTTTACATACTTAGCTGTAACATCAGTTAAGTGCTTTATTTCTTTAATTTTTTTTTTAGAAAAGTTCAACAGTTTGTACTTATGCAACATTACTATGTATTGCACTAAAGCAAACTCTGTGTCCTGTAAATATATTTAGTGAGGAATTGTAAAATAAAGTATGCAGAAACTGCTTTCTAGTTTTGTCATTTGATATTATTTATGTAACTATTGGTTTTATGTGCATGTGAAGCCCATGGAGTGGGCTTACTATATAGCTTTATAATATATTAAAGTATGATTTGCACTGTCTGGAATCTGGCTGTTTTATAAGTGTAAAATTTGATATGTCACTGTCCTAAAAAAACAATTAGGTAGGTAGGTGTATAGGTATATATACACATACATATGAAAAAAATGTGTAATGTCCCTCATTTGTCATTGGTTTTGGTCACAAGTGTTTCTCATTATACAGGTTGGAGTTTTCAGCTTTGCTTAGGGAAAAAGTAGCTAAGGGAAGGGGGGACACAGTTTGCATGTTGACATCAGCCTTCTGCAAATGTGACACTTGACTCCACACAGGTAAACCAGATTCTTTCCAGGAGATATTTAGATGAGATTTTAAGGTCTTTCAACATCCTCAAACTTCTTCCTTGAATAGTAAAGTTAGATTTGTCATAAGTGTATGTAGACATTTAGAGACATTATGCACAGTCTTTAGAGAGTTAAGAACACTCCTCAAAGTTCATAGATTCCAAATTGTATTTCTGTGAGGTGCAGCCCAAAGTGTCAACAGTAGGCACAGACTGCTTACAGTTAACAGGATTTTATGTGAGAAAACATCAGCAGACTCAGTTTCAAATGAAAAAGAAGAAGAATCAAGAGATGAGGTGGTTCCTGCTGCACTGTCCACTGTTCTGCTGTCCACTGTTGTGGACAAAATGCAAAAAGAATTCCACAATATATGTGGAATTTGTGGCTCTGTGAATTAAACCAGAAAGCTTCTGGCTTTTTGTACCTGGAGCATTTTCATCATATTTTTCTTTGGCTGCTTATTGTACTGTAAAATGGCACACATTTTAGTGCATGATGTAATCACCACCCACTTAACTGTTTATCCCTGAGATTCAGAATAAAGGAAGGACAGAATCAGTCAGGTCAATTACTGCTCTGAGTGGTCTCCCTCAGCTGCACAGAGCAGAAGCAATCAGACAAGCTGGTAAAACCATCCCTTGTAATCCACAGCTTTACACAGTGCACTTCAATGTTTCACTGTTTTTAACAGGGAAATATTTATAGGTCAAAATTTGTCATGTGGAAGATAAGAGGAAAATGCATTAATTCTACAGAACAGGACTGTTTTAAACATTCTCATGAATCAGAATACAAGCAAATGCAATGGTGAAGCACAAGCAGCTGGACCTCACTCATTTCATGTAGTCAAAATGATTGACATGGAACAGTTTTCAGTGCTGTTTTTAAGCTGTTATAATCTGTTTTAGGGAAGTAAATATCCCATTTAAAAAAATTCAACTTGGGAATTTTCTTAATTCAGCTGAGCTAACCTAAGCAAACTGACAGCTGTTCCTGCAGTTTCATTTCTCAGTGACAACTGATGCAATCAAAATTCTAAATGGAATTCCATTTGGTGAGATAATATAGCAAATATACACATATGCACTTAGGGAAATAAAGGGGAAAAAAAAAAAGAGAGATGGCAGAGAACAGCAAGATCAATTTGAGAAAAAATTTTCCATTCTCCAAGGAACAGTTACTACACAGAAACCATTTGATGTGCACCTGAAAAGAGCAAATACATTCAGAGAAATCAGTCATATGACAGCTCTTCAAGTCAACCTGTATACTCAGAACTGACAGTTTTGCATAAAACTGTTCAATAAAGACTGAGAAAGATTTTTGCCCTTGTTATTTTGTTTTCTAGGATGAAAATGTAAGAACCAAATACAGAAACTGAATTACATTTTCCTCAATGCATTTTTTAGCTAATATCTGTCAAAAGAAGGGAAGCAGTAATGTGTGACTTAAAGACATTAAAGAAACTGATACTAGCAGCCATTCTGAATTTCAAATACCTTACCTAAAATATTTTTTTTTCTTAATGCCACATTGAGATGACACCTGAATTAAGAACCCAGTGCTAGAACTGGCCTTTCCTCTGCATATGAAACTGCATAAATAGCAAAGGAAACATCTATGAGATGGAACTGGATGTACATAGTTCTTCATACCTTTTATGTCTTCTGGAGACTTAAATTTGCACCAAAATAATCAATTCATGGGTGTTGGGCCATCACCAGGAGGCTCAGCCAGTCCCAGCAGCAAAACACCAAACATTTTTCAAATTATTGTGTCTGTACCCTGGAAGAACCAAGAGACTTTTCATAAAGAATTCTTGGCATGTGCAAATGCCACCATTTGGCTTAGGTAGACACAACTCTAGTGATTTACTTGAGAAGCTTACAGAAAAGAATAATAATAATAATAGACCAATAGTTTCCATTTTTTTTTCCCCTCAATTTGTTTTACTAGTTTTCATTGATATTCTCATTCTAGTCACTGTAGAAATCAAATTTGTAGACAAGTACTGAAAACAGAATAATAACTTACCATTACTGTATTAGTCTGAGTTAAATACACATTTCTCACGAATCCCTTGAAATCTAAAGACCTGAACAAATATGGGGAGAATATTAAATTATTGTATTAAATTAAATTCAGCTAGCAGACATAAAATTAACATAAATAGATTCAATGTTATTTGTAAAATACAGCTGGCTAAGTGTTGGAAAGCATTCAGTTGTTTACACATGCTTATTTTGATGGTATTTTCATATCACTTTGCATTTTGGCACCAGATTTATGTGATTGACTTGTACTATGAAAAATTCATAGAAATTAATCTTCAGGAGACAAATTCTAAATTTTCAAAAAATTATAATCAGGACGTGATACAAACACTAGGCTGAGACTAACAAGCAGAACTGGGATATTCTAAAAACATTGGCTGAGAGAAAGAAAAATTACAGTTTGTATCTTGTTTCTCTTGGGTCTTCTACACTGAATGAATGCACACACACACACAGAGTAGAAATGCATTTCTAAATTATGAATCTATAATATCTAATTTGAAGAGCAACCCAGTAGGTAAACAAGTGAACAAAAGTGTCTTTTCAAGCAGGTTCAGTGGCTGGCAGCTTACCTAAACAAACTTCCTAAACGACTCAGCCTCTGACCATTTCATTGTAAGAATTCAGTTTCACATTTCAAAGACTCCAGCAATTACAACTGAAAGCCTCCACTATCAATTTAGCAAAACAAATTACTGACTGCAGAATATGAAATAACAAGTGGGCATACTGTAAACTTTGTAGTGAAACCCATTAAAACATCATAGATTAATTTTCAACTAAATAAATACAAGATCATCAGAAAAGTTAATCCAAGGAGGTAAATTCTTTTCTTTAATATTTGACTGTTATTTGTACACACTACAGTTCCAGGCTCCAACCTGCATTGCCTTGGAGCCTCACATCAGTTAACACCCATTTCTCCAGGGTTTTTTGAGCAGCAGTAGGAGCTCCAGGCAAAGAGGACAAACCCCAGAACAGCTTCCTGAGCTGCTCCCAGCTGTAAACTGGACCTGTGCTGCTGTTTGACAGACACACAAAGGAAGAAACAAACCCACACTGGGGCAAGCACAAGTGGAGTATAACAGAGGAGACTCAGGAAAAGCAGAGATCTCCCTCTTCACTTGCCCAAGACACACAAGAGCTGCTGAGGCAGCTCTAACTTGTGTTCCATTCATGTTTAAGAGGGTCTACACACTTTGTTCAATCATGTTTACCCATTTAAGCAAGAGGATTTTCCTTGCCAGTGATGGCACTGACTGCAATGTGAGTTAAGCCCCCGGGCCTGAGGTCATGACAGTGAGAAAACAAATGTCAATTACTGACTAGCAGAAACAAAAACTGAAAAGGAATTGCAAAAACATGCAGTGTACAGTAGAACACTAATGGAAAACTACAGCAGAGTGAATCCATTCCCTCCTCTAGATAACAGTCCCTGCATGGTGCCTGCCAGATGGACTTTAACCTACAGCATGGGGCAGGGCTTTGTCCACAGAAACCACCCAGGGTTTCCAGGAATACACAGCAGACAGAGATAAAGCAAACTGGACACCCAGAGTAGCTGGACTGTATGGGAATATGCTCAGAGGAAAATATGGAGAGGAAAAAAAGAGGAATGGATGTGGCAGAGGGCTGACAGTGGATTCAGGCTGCATTCCTCAGCTTGTGGCAGAACCAGAAAAGGCTGTGTGGTACCAATAATGCCACAGAAAGGCAGACCTGTCTGTATTTTCATCATGTTCTAGTCTGGCTCAAGAGTTACTTCTGTCCATTTTGATTTCAGTAGATGTACAAGACAGGATTTGATCCCTGAGAGGGTCTCCTCCCTCTTTTTGTAGGAAGTGGAGTCTGAACAAATGTGCTCTGCATGTCACTACCCCCTGTTACAAAAAATAAGTATATTCCCAGCCTGGAAGCCACCATAACCAAGTTCAAGCTACAGAGCCTGCAGACAGTATTTCCCTGAATAATGTATATCTAAGAACAACATAAACGAGGTGCAATATTCTCTTGAGTAGCTTGAGAAACAACAGCAATTTGGATCTAATGAGGCATCAATGTATCAACACGTGAATTTGTACCCAGGAGACAATAATAAATCAATATGCCCTTAAAACACTATCTGCTTTTCCTGCATAATTTGCAGGAGAGCTCCTGTGCAGACTGAGCTTCCTCAGCACAGTGACCACTCTGAAATTAGGTCGAGTCCTTCATTCTCCCCAACTCTGCAGCAGATGAAGCTTTGCAGTCACTGCTAAAGTGAGCTGGAGTCAGCAGCAGCAGTGAACTTAACTCTGCTGCTACTCTGCTTTTCACAGCACAAAAAAGAGAAACAAAGAATGCTGTTTACACTTGGCTATATCTTACTACTTATTAGATGGACACAATGAAGAGTAACTCTGAGTATATATCCTTCTCTGTCAGAAGGAAATAAATAAAACTTATCCACAAAATTTAATGTATGCATTGAATTTCTTTAAAAATAATAGAAATAATAAATAAATAGAAAAATGCTCATAAACAGCTTGTAATTTTGGCAAATGCTGTTATTTAGACTGGCTGGCTAAATGATCTGTGAGAAGGGGTGAAATCTTTGCTAAATGCTCCAAGTGAGATACTGAGTTAGTGCCAGCTGAGAGTCCTGTCTGGCTGACTGCAATTCCCAGAATCAGCTTTTTGAAACAGTCCTGGTTTAAAATCCAGCAGCCAGACACTGCTAATAGAAGCAAACACAGCTAACAGGAAAATTTACAGAATGGCATCTGCTTTTGTGCAGAGAGCAAAGTGAACACAGGGAAGACAATTTGCCAAACAGAGGAGGAAAGTCTGGAACAGTGTCATTATTTACAGTAGCAGCTTGTATCTGGATGACAGTGCTAAATAAAATATTGCTGAAAAAGAGATACCTAAAAGCCAATACAAGAAGCATTTTAATAAAACAGAAGGAAGGGCAGAGTTGA
The DNA here is from genome assembly GCF_029582105.1 of Oenanthe melanoleuca. NCBI lineage: Eukaryota > Metazoa > Chordata > Aves > Passeriformes > Muscicapidae > Oenanthe > Oenanthe melanoleuca. Next base: position 5,275,370 of record NC_079344.1, on the reverse strand, counting down.
AAGAAAAGGGCCCATGTAACAAGGACTGTGCTATTCTAAATCAGACTTGCCACCTGGAGAGTCCTTTGAGACCTTCACACTGTAAATTATTTAAACAGACTGATTGAGGATAATTAGCACACATTTATATACCAAGGTGACTGACTAACAATAAGAAACAAAAGAAAAAAAAAGAAAATCCCACAAACTTTGGGAGATCTAAAGTTCTTCAATGGACTACAATTGTACTGTGCAACTAAGAGACACCTTAAATCAAATTCCTGTTAGTCCTTTCTGTGGGATATAAGCAGCAAGTAAATGCAATAAATAAAACTTCTGGGCTTCTCATCACAATGAAGAAAAGCATGAAGCTTTTTTTGAACTTGGGAGCAGGGTTGTAGCCCACACTGAAGTGAACCTTAAATGTACAGCTCAACCTGGGGGTTCATAGGCAGCTCCTAATGGGAAAAAAAACAGAGAAACCACCCAACTGAACAGACAAATTAATTAGAAAGGCAAAATCTGTTTGTCTCTTTCCAGAAACTTCTACAATTACCACTTTTTTCCAGCTAAGCTGTGATGCCATGCACTCACAGACAACAACCATGAATAAAATTTACTTTTCTATCGCTGGCAAAGCTGCCAGGATTGATAAGCAATAGCAGGAATTAAGCCTTAGCTTAAAGCTGTTTAAAACTATATAAATTAATTCTCATTTTTACTGACTTTCCTGTTGATTCAGTCTGTATATGTTCATTCATCTCTTTCTTTCTGCCATTAATCAGAAAGGTATTCCCAGGACTTCTGACATTTCCCCATTAAAAGTAGCCATCCTTTACATTTTCTGAAGCACTGAAATACATCTCACCATCTATAAGTATTTGAATTTTTCTCACACAGCATGGAGAGAAACAACCTTTTTTTGAAAGATGTAATTCAATAATTTTATACCAATTCTCAGCTAAAAATGCAAAAGCTACAACTGGAACTAAAAGATGTTGCATGCACCATCACCATCAATAATTCCTGCAAGACAATTAGCAATGTTTTGTCCTAACCTCTGAATAACAAGATTACAAGCACTTAATTAGTACACAGCTTCACTAAGACATTACAAAATAACTTACATTTAAATTTTAATGTATTCTTTAAAAGTCAATCTATGCAGATGCCACAGTGTTTTTAAGCTTTTGATGTGCATTTTTGAAATTCTAGAGTTGCACAGCTCTACAGTGATTCTCTGGGTGTTTTAAAGGCATCTAGCAGAAAGAGCACTCAGCAAAAACAAAATCTCATGACACTCTAGGAACCAGGAGTTATTCCCCAGATAGAGAATAGTTCACAAAAAAAATACAGAATAATTTAAAAATACCTATAAGATTTTAGATCATTTTCAGGTATTATTTTATTTAATCAAATTCTAATACTTCTATATTTGCCATCACTAGGTATTCAAAAAGAAAGAATTGATTTTCCCCAAAAGGCTGAATACTCTCCAAAATCCATGGAACTACTTAAATTCATTAGGCTGCAAGTGCAAATTGGCATCCAAATTTAAAATTAAAAGCTGCCAAGATTTTAATTCAGATTTAACATGCTGTCTGATCTATGATTATACCGAATTTTAAATTAAGTCGCAAAGAGCTGTGTAAAATATTTTCCTCCAGAAAAAAAAAAAAAAAAAAAAAAAAAAGAAAGCAAGGAAGAAAGGATTATGTGCTTATGTTTGTGGTTTAGTGTGGCTTTTGATTTGGGGCTTTTGGAGGGGGGGGATTGTTTATTGATTTTAACATTTAGCATCTGGAATAACATACATATATCTGGTACAGCCTTGCATAGATCAGCTATTATTTGTAAAAATGCAATCAGAAGTAGATATTTGTATTGAAAAGGGTTCCCAAAGTAGAAAAGGCACAGGAGGAGGAGGGGAGGGCAAAGCAGAGGCTGGTGCCTGAGCTCATCCAATAAACACAAGCCAGGAGCAGGAGCAGAGCCAGGCTGGGTGCCAGCCCATCACCTGTGCAGGGTCTGAGTGTCACACTCACAGGAGCAGAGCCAGGCTGGGTGCCAGCCCATCACCTGTGCAGGGTCTGAGTGTCACACTCACAGGAGCACAGCCAGGCTGGGTGCCAGCCCATCACCTGTGCAGGATCTGAGTGTCACACTCACAGGAGCACAGCCAGGCTGAGTGCCAGCCCATCACCTCTGCAGGATCTGAGTGTCACACTCACAGGAGCACAGCCAGGCTGGGTGCCAGCCCATCACCTCTGCAGCTCTGGTGTCACACTCAGTCCTTCAGGGTTATTCTGTATTACTAACCCAGACACCGAGGGGGCTTCTCTCCATTGCCAGGTGATCAATGCAAACTAGAACTATGATGCAGCTAAAAATTATTTGGGAACATGAAGTGCAGAGTACTCAGGGCTGTTTGGAAATATCACTGAGCATTTTTTCACAAGCCCACACACACAGTCATAGGGATTTGATAAATCTGTGTCAGTGTTCAAACTGGAAAAATAGAACCTGCAAGTCTTATTAGCCTGAACTCTTCCCAAAGCAATTTTGTGTTTCTTATTGTAAGAGAACCAACTGGAAACCAACAAGTCTCCCCCACAACTCTGAAAGCTCCTAAGTCCAACCAACCAAGACAATTTTTATTGTTAATCTTGAATTTGTCCATTAATTAAATCGTAATGAAATATTAAACATTATATGGTAAAGATGATTTGTGACTTTTGGAGAGTGGGAGGAAAGGCTGCTGGACACTGAGGACTCAAGGCAATTCTTTTCATTAAAAATATATAATTTTTAGTTATTACCCAGGAGGTGCTCTTAGGTTATGAATTAAACTTCACAGAAAATTACTTAGATTAAAAATAAGATTTCTTCAATCATTGCTGAAGTAATGAATTCCCATTGGATGATCCTAGGGTAGCAGAATAAATATGTATGAAAAAGAAGTAAAGGCTGCACTCTGCCAAGGTTATTCTGACAGATGGCAAGAGTTACAAAGCACAAAAAAAGCCTTTTAAAAAACTAGGTGCATCTGAGCTCCAGCTTTAACTGTCAAGGTAGTAAACTTCTGCACTTGAAGAAGTGACATAAGTACTACAAACTACTATTTAAGTAGTTTGGCTTTTTTTTTCACAAAATATATCTGAAACACAACTTGTCTTTACCCATTTTAAGCCCATTTTAAGAAGGCTGCATGTGCAATGTGGTGTCTGGGTAGACTTGTCTCAGATTAGAACTCAGAGAAGAAATAAACAAATTTCAAGTAGTGGTCAATCCAAGGACTTGAGAAAGAAGAAAGGCCAAGAAAGGAAAAAAGTTCAGTTAGAAACTTGTCAGCAAAGTTATATACAAAACACATTCATTAAAGATATCATATTTCCAGGTGTACTGAATTATTTAATATATAGCTAAGCTTTAAAGTCTTGACTACCCCTCAATTTCTTTTCTAGATAATAACTCAGAATAATTACTTTGCCATACTGTTCCAAAATATGCTCAAGAATAACCCTGAAGGAACTCTGCATCTGCCTGAAAAGGAGTATTTCTGACAAAAAAAAAAAAAAGAAAAAAAAAAAGAATTTAAAAAAAAAAAAAAAAGGCAGCTCTGTTTTGAACGTGTTTGTATTAATATCTCTCCTTCCAAAACTCATTAATTATCCAGAGTCAGAAGCACACTGAGATGGCTCCTACCAGACACACAAATCATAAAGCTGACAAATTTAATTTAATTGTGATGAAGGTGACAAGTGCCAGATTCCATTCCTGGATAAACTGCATTTCATGCAGCTTGGCCAGCACAGGGAGCCCCAAGAGCTGAGCCTGCAGTGCTGCTGCAGGTAACCCCAGAGCAATTAGAAGGGGGAACTGGATACATTCCTGAACTCTACTGAACTTGAAAAGGCAATATCACCATCACCTCAACACAGAAAACACATTCTGCAAACCAAGCTCAGCTAAAGAGAAATTCATACAAACATTCTAAGAAACAGAAGAGAAAAAACAGCAAAATTATTAGAAACACATGAAAAACTAAAAAGGAAAAAAACCCAAGCACTCTCATTGTCTTGACTGACATTTAATAAATCATATTTTAATATATTTCAACATAAATTACTTGTTCATATACAGATATTTCCTGTTAGCTACTAGAGTCTAACAATACTATCTCAAAAAGGGGAGGAAACAGCCAACTATAAGCCTATAATTTTCAAATAGGCAACTCTTCTCCAAATTAGATATTAAATAACAAAGGCTGTAAATATAGAATGATATTTTCTCAGTAACTATTATGTTTAATTATTATTCCTACAGAAAACCACGTTGTGATTTCCCTGATCCTCTCTAAATATGCAGCAGCACAAACATTCCTAATTGTTTGGAGAATACCCAAGGCACCCACCCAGCCCTGCAGCCTCCAGCCATGAGGCTCCTCTGCTGCTGGATTTCAGCTTTGTACAAAAAGGGTTCATCATTTCTTCTTCCCAGCTAAGCTGCCATTAGGTCACACATCACTTTCCTTTAATCACAGCAGCACAGCATTCCCATGTTTCCACAAGGGTTTTAAAGTCTGGCTCAGCTGTGCTGGAGCACTTTACATACCCTTAAAAACTATAAATGAGGCAGTGCAGACTGTCAGCCTCACAAGTAATTGCACATGCCATCCTGCTAGCAGCTGGAGCTGGGAGCTGAGCAGTGCTAGCCAAGCCCCTGTCTCCACCAGGAAACACTCGTGCTCATCTCCCTGCTGCTGGCACCATTTCCCCTCCTGTGAGCTCGGGATCAGTGGGCAGAGTCCACATTTCCAAGCATGAAGTGTTATTTTGCAGGCTTGCTCTGAGTTCTTGCTTACCAGAACAGATTTTGCTGAGAAACATTCCCACAAAACACAAACATACCAGAATCAAAACACTAATCTTGGAATTTTTGCACCTGTGAAAAGGAGGTGACATTTATAGGTCAAATTTACAGGCTACAATCAAGCTGAAAAAACAGCACCTGAGGAACTTTATTGTTTTTGAACACCACTGAGAGGTTGTTCTGAACTGCATGGCAAATCTCTGAGATTTGCAGAGAAGCTCCTGGGCTCAGATGCTCAATGTTCAGAGCAATTTCTTAGTGAAGGTTGACTGGATGTCTCTATCTCCATCTGGTAAGGGAAAACATCATACAGATAGAATTTTTTTTATATACAAGGCCTGACCTATTGCTAGTGATGCTTAATTGAATCTTTTTCAAGGGGCCTTTTTCCACTTGTATTTCATTTGTCTGCCTTTACACTATTCACACCAAGAAAAACCTTTGCCTAAGCAAACATTTTCAAAGGAAAGAAACTAAACTTTCATGAAATTCAGGCAATTCTTTTTTTAAAATCAAAGCCACTGATTCATTCATCAAGTGGAAGACAAAGGTGATCCTGGGAAGAAAGGACTGTCACCTTTCTTTTCTTCTCTTTACTGGCTGAGGGTACAAAGAATGATGCTCAAAAACCACAGAATGAAGGATGCCTTTCTGGATGTGCTGAAAGCATTGAGGAGAAGTTCTGCAAAGTCAAATCCTCCAGAGTGGAAGCTTTAGAGAGAAGAGCAGCTATTTATAGACAAAAATTGATCCAAAAAGGTGGATCAGCATCTGGCACAGAGTTTGGGATCATATAAGAAGCCAACTTTTTCTTTCAGGCTCCCTAAAACAAAACTCCAAACCTTCCATCACTAAATTCTTTCCTAGTTGCTGGACCCAGTCTATTTCTAGACATCCAACACTTATCAAGACCTAATTCTTCCTTATTCTGAGCTCCAAGAGCAGTATGAAAAAGGTGTAAGAGGATCACTTACATTTCTACACCTTTTTTGCACTCTTCTGTGCATGGTTTGATCCAAAGCAGCAGGGAATTGTACCCTCTTCACACTGATGTCAAAAGACAAAAGATGCTTCCCAACCTGGATTCAGCATCCACCTGTCAGCAAACCTGCCAGAGGTGTGTCCTGCTCACTGCATTCTGGACAAGTGCCCTTACCCTGCCCCATGCAAATGGAATTTCTCTTTCCACACACTCAAGGGATGTTGGTTCTTATTGAATGTGCCACTGGCAGAGTTTCACCAGGGAACAGCTCCTCAGCATGTTCCCAGTGCTGCTTATCCTCAGGCACACTGGGTGCACCCTCAGGTGAGCCCAAGGTCACATTCTGCCTACAACAATATTGTCTGAAAAACAAGAGAAACCTGAGTTCAGGTAATTAAAGCACCTGAGGATGAAGGGATCTCCTACAGGTTTCAAAGCTGTGACCTTTGTCTGACTGAACCAATTCCAAGACACTTTCAGCTGCCTGTCCTTGATTGTCTCCCTGTGTGTGGCTGAAGTTCCCCATTAGAAAACAGAATGAATTTCAGTCCTGAGATTCAAGATTTCACATTACAAGTGCTTCACTCTCAGTGCTGTTGTGGAGTCCCTAGCTGAGAAAAGAAGGAACTGTGTGATTGAGGAAAGTGTGGGCATCCTGCTTTCAATGAGCCACTCAGATCCATTCTGAGTTCTCACAATCCAGTCTTATCTTTCCATGTCACATATCACTTCAGAACGGCCCTGAAATGTGGCACAAAGCTTCCAGTTTCAATCAACCCCCAGGAGCTGAATGTGCAGTAGCTGCCTGAGCCTCCCATCCTCAAGCAGCCACTATTTCAAGAAAATTAGGACACCCTTCTCTGCAGCACAGCAGAAACACAGTGCAGTTATAAACAAGGTAATAATGCAGAGATGATGGAGCTGGACATCACTGAGGAGATTAGCTCTAGTGCTGGTGACAAAAGTAATATGCAGAAAATATTGCAGTGTCACAACACAAAATCCCTGCAAAAAGCAAGCTGTATCCTGGCACATCAATGAAAAAGCACCATCAGTGCTTAGGTTTGGGGTTTTATGGGTTTTTTATGATGCTGAACAATAACAATTTGCTTTCATTACCATTCATTGCTGTGTAATTGCCCTAATTTTCACAGAAACTCTGGGGATGAACAGAACTCATATTATCTGACTCAGTTCCCCCTTACTTTCTGATACTTTTCTCTCTTTTAAGCCCTAAAAAACAGCTCCAGTCATTTACTGTACAATTTGTCACTTACTGCTGTGGCAGTAAACAATTCTTATCCTCCACAGCCCCAGTTTGCTGTGCTAACATTCAATTGCAGAAGGAGGATTTCTGAACTGCATCAATCTGAAAATCTCCCAAGAAAAGACACCTGCAAATCTTCCAAGGTTTATGATTCTCCTTGATAAAAGAGTGGCTCAGGAACACAGCAGGATGAGCCATCCTGTGCCTTTTGAGATTTCTCATTACAATGTTTTAGATCTCAAGGACAATGGAAACTTATGCAGGAAGTTTTATTGTGCATTTTCCAACTCTAAATAAGAAAGCACACACACAGGGGAAAAAAATCACACTCAAGACACCAAGAACTGAATTTTGGTAGATGTAGTTCCAAGGCCTGACCCTCTGAGTCAAGGCAAATAAAAGCTGGATTCAGCTGGATGCATACAGAATTCTATTATTGAAGATACCATCAACAAATTTTACAATTAGATCCCACAGGGAAGTCAAGATTAGGAGTTCAGGACTATCTTTCTGTTGGTGCTTTATAGCACTCAATTTATGATGTAACCAACCCTGGCAAATATTTGCCATTAGAGATTATATTAGTTGTTCTAGAAGTCACATTAATAGAACCAGTTCTTAATTAGGCTCAGTACAACTTAGGAATTTCACTATCATTTTATATTCTTAGTTTTCCCACAAAGAACAATATTTTAAACATCAGGTAATGCCACCTGCTTGGAAAAGACACAGAATACACAGCACCACTTTTTTTTTCCTCTTCTCCTTTTTTCCAATCTAATTTTACATGATTAATCAGATGCCCAGCTTTCTACAAACCACAAAAGCAAAGGCATTGCTATCATAAAAAGCTACTTTTGCATAATCAGATAAGATTTAGCATGCCATTCATCTTCATTATACAGCTGATAAGCAATTCCCAAGTTGCATGGTTTACTTCTCCTGCATGCTGATTTGCTGTTATAAAAATAAACACATTTTGGAGCATCCCAATATGTTGATATAAATAAACAAGAGTTGGAATATAGAAAGGGTGATATATAACTATTTTAGTACAGTATGTAGGAAGGATATATATGTCAGAAGCAGCAGAAGTTTTCCTTTTTTTTCTGAATTATACCTTTATTTGAACTTCCCCACACCTATACACTGGGCAGTTCATTTGACTAATAGGCATTTCAAAAGATGAAATGTGCAGACAAACTTCACATGCCTCCTGGAAAGATGTCACCATAAATATCTACAGAAAGAGAAGAGGCAACCTCAATATCCTGAAACCTCTTCACCCCAACTCCTCTCCAAAGTCTGTCTCAGGGGTACAGAGGGAAGAATAAAACTAAATATTGCTGAAAAACAGAATCTTACATATTAGTTATTATGGAATCTATTCAATTTTATGTTACAACATCTGCTCTAGATACAGCCAAGATAAAGCTGGATATTGAAAACTCAAGAAAAACCAGTACAATATTTAGTGTAGCAGCACAGCAGAGTTAATCATTGCTGTACATGTAACTTTGTGCAAACCACCACAAAATTATTTCATTTGTTCTTACACCTAAACTGTATAACAAGATAACTTACACTCAAACAAATAATATATAAATATATACAGACAATAATTAAAGAAAAACAATCCAAAGTATTGCTAAGAAGCAATTGCTCTATCAGCTTCATTAAATACTCCTTTATCAGATTGTGACATATTTACTATTGGTGGCTGCATGTTCTCTAGGATCATCACCAAAGATTCCTTAGATATTTTTCTCTCAACTCACACAATACTGAATTACAAGATGCTCCTGGTCAAAATTCTTCTCTCACAGCATCTGTGAACATTTATTTAATCCCTCCAGAGACCACCTTCCCAAGCTTTCCTTCCTGAGCTTTATTCTTCTGCAAAATTTGGAATTTAGCCTGAGGAGCTAGACAAATTTGGATGCTCTCACTCTTTTCTCAGTGGCTTTGTGCCTGTAAGTATGTGCTCCAGATAGAGGTTATTTTTAACATCAATTAGTTTGCTGTATTAACACAAACAAGGATGTGACATAAGGTTGAATAAGCATACAAGTGCAGGGAAAATTAATAAACAAGTATTGCACAAAATAAATGAGGAAAAAAGAAAACAAGAGGGGGTGTGTGTGTATATACAACATTTCATCCACTTCTGTCATCCTCCTGCAATACCTTTCTTTCTTCCCAGGGTAATTTTCTGATCCAGTCCCTGGCTCAGGGATTAACAAAAGGATCATTAGGCTGCCCAAGTACAGGTGAACACAGAGCAGGATTTCCATGCACTTTGAACATCAGAATGGATTTACATCCTTCACTGATACCTCTAGCTCTTAACCAAGGGCTGTATTTATCTGTGTTGTCAAACCATAGTGTATCTATGGCCAATGAGGAAATTAAATTGAACACACATATATTCAGTTGCTTGTTTTTTCCTTTACTTTCTTCCTTAATAGAAGCAGAGCCCATCAAATTTGCCAGACAGATCATTAGAATGAAATAACACACATGAGGTTATTGCAAAATATTTTTTCCTGGTTTCCCTTTCTTCCCAGAGCAGCATTTATTCTGACACTGCCCTTCTGATTGATGGCAGATGTCTGGGGCCATGCAAGTCAGCTTTCTAAGGAAAGAGAAGCCAGTGACTCAAGTCTGGGTATAATTCAAGTGTAACTTGCTCCATTTCTGCAGGGTCTCAGCTCTAGGGTTGACAAAGAAATTACCAAATTGCCTCTGGGCCACCTCTTCCTCCAGTAACAGCCCAACAGCAGTGGGCAGTGTTCAAGGAGCAGAATTTAATCAGAAGAACTGAATTTAATCAGAGCCCTGGGTAGAGAGTGAGCTCTCCTGCTGCTCTGCCAGTCCCTCTCCAGAGCCTTGTCACTCGAGTGAGGCTTGCTAACCAGTGTTTACAGCAGCACAGCACATCCTGCCAGCCCTGAGCTGAGCAAAGCCCCTTGGAGGCTGCTGCAAGTGCTGACCTGCACACCCTGCTCTGCCAGAGCCAGGGGCAGCCCTGCAGTCCCTGGGAGGCTGTGCTGGGCTAACACAGCCCACACATGGCAGGCAGCCTCTCCAAACTCCCACCCACACACAGAGGCACCAGCACCCACCAGCCTGCAGGATAAGGGCACTTTTATAGGTTTGCAGGGAGCAGCCCTTCAGATGTGCTTTTCACAAAGTGGGATTTTATGTTTGGGATAACTAACACACAACATCCATGCTAAAACTTCAGGTTTGTGTGAAGTAATAATTCCCCTCATTTATTACCAGCTTGCCTGAAGAGGGGGGTGTATTTATGGCCAAGATTACCAGGCAGGAGCTGAGCTGAAGCTTGGCAGGCATCCACTGAAGATGACAGCCATCCACTGAGCTATGTTAACAAGGACAGGACACAGGGAAAGGAGTGACCACAGAGGCAGAAATGCAGTTGGGGAGCAAAGCTACTGGATTTTGCTAATCTGATTATATAAAACAGCTCGTTATAATGGGCTCTATCAGAAACTTTAAAAAGCATAAAACTATTTCTTCATGATATGCCAATGCTAGTCAAATAACTCTAGATCAAGTCTGGAAGGGGAAAATCCAAGACATTTCTATCTCTCCACAACTTTATGAATTGGATTTCAGAATTAAAAGCAATTCTGTTTAGTACCCTAAAATCATCTGTAGACTAAATTGTTCATCAGTGAATATATTCATGTTTTTAACTTTCCACATGTGTTAAACAATGTTTAACATGCAGCATTATGGAACTAGCAGAGAAAGAGGTGCAGCAGCCTGCTAACCTATACAGCTTTAGCAACATGAGAGGCAGGGAAGATTATCTTCCCAGACATTCCACTGACAATTAGAACTGTGCACTAAAAACTGTAATGCCACACAGAGTCAAGAAAACCCAAATTCTACATTAATTCATTTTCATGTTCACTTTCATAAACATTTGTTATTAACTTGAGGGTTATGAGAGTCTCCAGCTACCAGAGATCCCATTTTTCAGTGGACATGCACACATAACAAAGGTCAAATAAGGAGATGGACTAGAACCACAAGCACAATTCCTCCTGAATATGTGACCCCAAGGTTTGCAGCTTTTTCTAGACACATCTGTATTAGAGTTCCCTTCATGAATAAAAATCCCATATTCACAGAAATATCAGATTAAAGTAAAATGTAGTGATTACATCTTACACTGTTATTTGTCATACTTTGCTACAGAACACATGATCCCCACTATTATTAAACTTATTAACTGGTATTCCCAGCTGGTTTAGATTCAAGGCATTCAAGCATGTAAAGCATAATCCATTGTCTTTTTACAGACTATTAAACAAAAAATATTTTAAGAGCCCTGAAAAAAAAATCCAAATTCAATTTATATTCAGGATTTGACTTAGAACAAATAAAATCTAAATCACTAGTGCTAAAATTTGGAACATTAAAAAAAACAGCAATATGCTTAAACATTTCACTCAGTTGTGTTCACTCAGTTTCTGTTTGAGACTCTTCCAAAGAAAACAACCATAGGTTTTACTGAACCAACCATATGATAGAATCAGGGACAGATGGAGAACGAGACTGTGGCAGGGCACTCACAGATGGAAGAGACTGTAGATGATATAATAAAGATATTTTACACCTCTCTGTATTTTCAGTAAACAGAGAAATAAGATACCAAAAGGCCATCACTGTTGGTGGTAGAAATGACAGTTCCTATTTGCAATATTTATACTTGAACCACCTCACATTAAAGCAGTTTTAATTTCTGAATCACCCTCATTCCTGATTTCCAAGAGATGAGTTTTAGTAACTACTGGGAACTGTGGCTTAATCCATACCAATACCAGCTGAATTATGGGTATGATCCCAGAAATTCTCTAATTTGATTGTTCTCAAAGGCCAGAAAGTTAGGCATTCCCAAGAAATTACATAAACAAAGAATTACTTCTTTAAATGAAGAGATCATGTGATCACACATGAGATGATTCAAAATGGTGAATTAGTTTATGTCAGCTACACAACAGAACTAAATACTTGCATTGTACAATTGTATATTTTAATATCACATTTTCCTATATAATTTTCCTAACCATATCCAATGTATTACTGGGAAAGGGTATGAAGAAGTTCTCTCACAAAATATAATGGAGAAAATTTTTTTAAAAGTGAATGTGGCTCAATTATGTTTGCAGTAATGACTCTTTCCAGAAAAAAAGTGCAATTATTAATTTATTTCTTCTTAAAAGAAATAAATTTTTATTATATTCATACAAATATGAACACTTAATAGCCCAAATACAGTGAAGCATTAACCAAGAACTTGTCATTAGCATTCATTCTTGGCACCTCAGCAGTCTTTAGATTATGTAGTATGATCTTTTTAAAGGAAAAAAAAAAATCTGGCTTCCTAGCTAAAAATGCAAAATTCTGTAGCTTTGAACTAAGTTTCACTAAGCTTAATTAAGCAAAGAGTTGTGATTTATACAGATAATTTAATTTTAAATTAAAGCAATGCTACTCAGGTTGATGACAAACATATGATACAAATCAATAGTAAAAATTCTATGATCCTGTTAATTTTTTCTCTAAGAGAGCAGAACCTGCTTGTGTCTTTATCACAGGACAGTACCTGCTGCAGTACCAGTTTTTATGCTTCACCTTCCTCTAGAAGGGAATTGTTATTTGCTGCAGTCTCTTGGCCAGCTTCTACCTTTACCCAGCTGCATTATTTAGTATTTAGTCTAATCCCCACCTCCTGTCCTTGATTGTCCTTTATCCATCAGGGATGAATGCCAGGTTATAAATATTTACAGATGTTTACACCCCATTAACACGAGTTTTTCTGTGGAAGAGCATCTCTGGCAGGCAGCAGCACTCATGGCACACCCTTATTTCAGTTTGAGACCAGATTTGGTTAAACTTTAGCCCCAACTTTGGCTGTGCCTGCCTGACCAAGCAGTGAGGACTGATGGCAGCAGATCTGTAGAATAAACCCAACATTCTCAAAATCCACATTTCCTGGGACTTGACTTGTAGTTGTGCTAGTTTTGACAATGAGGATGCTCTGCTTGATTTATAGTATTAAAGCAATAACATTTTTGATAACAATAAATGGACTTGAGTAATGTACAATTTGGATCATTAAAAGTAGCTAATAAAAATTCACAAGTATTGATGAACCAAGTGAAATACTGAAACCTTGATCAACTGCTGTGCTGAAAAATATACACAGTAACTCAAACCTAAACAGGTCATTTTTCCAATAAGTAGTGTTGATGTCTATATGCTTTATAGAGCTTCCATAGCTTTAAAACATTCTGTAATCATATTTTCTGCAACAGATTTTGCCTGTTTAGCCCTAGATATCATGAACTATAGTTAGTCAGCAACTAATATTATAGAAAATTATGTCATTTAGTAAAGTTTCACATCAGAGAGAGAACCAGTTCTGAAAATAAAAGATAAATGTAATAAACATAACATTAAACTGTATTAGCAATTAGCAAATGGCAGCAATAGACCATTCAAGATTAGAGGCACTCTAAGTTCTCCACTGAAGTGATGGAGCTTAAATACAGGTAATAAAGGCTAAAAGCAAAACCACCCCAACTGACATTTTACCTCACACACTTGTTTGTATTACTGTGGAATACTCAAATACCAGACTCTGAGCAGTCCTTTTCTATGTGACAAGCAAAGAGCTACTCCCACCTTCAGTTTATTCCCCTTGTATGAAACAGCAGCTGATTCCCATGACTGAGCTCAGGGCAGAAGCATTTGCAAGCACTTGGAAGCTAAAACTAACAATATCACATATACCTAAATGTTTAAGGGAACCAAATGTATTTCTCATGCTGCTACATGTCAGATGGATCAATTACCTCACCTCATGTGCCTTGTCAAACTGAAAATTGATCTTGCATCTTTCCAGGTCACACATCTATTTGTTTATGCCATATAATGTTCAGTACTTTGAATGATTTATAAGTATGAGGGAAGCTGCACTATGTTTTGCCAGGATAAAAGAGGAGTTCAGAAAGCAGCAGTTCCTAAACATTTTCCCATCCTTTTGATCCCATTGATGCACAGTAAATGAACTTCATCAAGACTTTTTAATGTAAAACTTCCAAATTAAACCAATTATTGAGTTCCATACACTTGGAGTTCCTGAGTTGAAAAGTCAAGGCAAAATGTCTTCTAAACATTAGCATTGTTGGCCACATATTGTTGGTAGAAAAGCTATTTTTTATGGTGCCATTCCCTCCTAGTGTGAGGTGATTAACTGTAAACCAAATGTATTAACTATGTTAGCTACAATATTCATCTTTTAATGCCACTCTGTTGATAGAACTACTTTTCCCATTACACTAAAAATTCCAATACTGCAATTAATGAACCTAGAGAATGTTTAAAGTAAATAAGCCCTTTTACTATAATAGGAAGGAAAGTATTTACATGTGGATGAGGTACAATAAAGCAACCTGTTCATTGGCTTTTGTGCAATTCCTCCATGCAATTACTTCAGCCTGAGAACTACAATGTGAAACCCTCAAATTAAATACAATTAGTTCCGTGGATTAACTTCACACCAAAGACACTTTAATACTCCCAGAAGACTGCAGTCCCCTCTCTTACTAGTGTTCACATGTTTTTTATAAATCCTTTGAACTAGATCATTCTGTCTTCCTCTCCTGTGCTGCACACATTTATTCCTGGCACTAGAATCTCTAATTCTGTTTGAATTTTGGGACTCAGCTGAGCAGCATTGTGGCTGTAAACCAGTCACCATTGGCTGCATGTGGAGGGGGACAGTGAGTGAATCAGCTCAGGGCCAGACACTCAGTGGATGTAAGGAGCTCAGATCCCACAGAACTCCAAGGGTTAACCTTAAGCAGTCAGGTCCCCTACCTCATCTAGTGCATAATCTCCTCATCAGTATGGCACACAGGGAGGGATATTGTAAAACCACTACCATATGCTTCTGATTCAGGATGTAAAACACCCCAGGGCTTGTCTGAAAGCAGATGGACCTCTGCAGAGATCATGGACATCCATGGCACCCTGGGGACACTCCAAGGATGGCACTGTAACACAAAACTGCCTCCTTGAAAATGTGTGGAGCCAAAGAGACCCAACAAAGTACTCACCATGGCAGATCAGGCTACAATCCAATATCATTTCATCATCCAAAGAGGAAAGTGGTCACATCTATGTGATAAACACTCAGATGGATTTCAGGTCTGGGGTTATAACAGCTAATTTCATGAAGCTAATAACAGCTAATTTCATGCAATGGCAGTCAAAAAAGAGTAAATTGAATCTTAGGCAGTGTTAAGAAAGAAACAAAGACCAAAACACCATTTTGCACTTCATGCCAAAGCATTTTAAACACCATCAATTTTGGGTCTCCCTGCCCTCAGAATAGAATAGAACAATAGAAAATACAGAGCAGGCTGACAGAAATGAGCAAAGATACTAAATAGATTTGTATTAGATCCAAAGGCTCCTCAGTCAAGATTAAGGAAGAATTTTGATAGAAGTCTACAAAAATCAAGGCTGGCATGGAAAATAAAGCATGTCATATGACAGGCAGATGGCAGGTTTCAAAGAAAAAATATGGTCCTTCACAATATTTAGGAATTACATTTAGGATTAAAAAAACATTGGACACTTTCTTCATTTATAGGAATTCCTTTCTGTTCAACATCTTGAGTAAATCTCAGAGAAAACCGAATCAAGTAAAGCATGAGTGAATTCAACAGGGGATCATAAATCAGTAAAATGAGGATTCCTTTAAAAATAGGTCAGGATACATTGCAATATTAATCCTTCCCTAAGTACAGGTTGCTTCATCTACATCCCATTTTCTTATATTGCAAAAGCATTCAAGCATCACATTAGTGTCAAAGCAGCTCTAACAGCACAGAGCTCCTGTTCAGCACTGGAAGGTTTTCTCAGATTTTCCTAAACAATGGCAAAGGAGATGCATATACACACTACATCAGGAGTTACCCATGAAGCAGAATAAATGGGTCACACAGTGTTTTTAAAACTGTTACTGTAAAAGTACATGCCCACTAATGGGATGTAAAACCAGGTTCTCAGTAAGTAGGTCATGCAGCATTTTTATAGACTATTAGAACATACACATGCATACTAATGGAATACAAAACTGGATTCTGTAAAAGTAAGAAGATTAGAGAGACCAAAAAAATCCTGTGACATGGATGGGTCTGAGGTTGCTCTATTAGACAGCTGTATATATTTGTCAGGGATAATCTGTTTCCTGAAATATTTCTGTCTGTTTTCTTGCAAAGTTGTTTGGAGCAGCCTCTAGGGGAATTGTGCTTCTCTGTTAGCTCAGAGCAATAAAAATATAGCTCACTACTAAACCTGGATGTTAAAAAGTAATTCTGCCTCTAGAGAGCACTACTGTAAGCAGTCCAAAGTTTGAGGAAAGGAAGCCAGAAGATGACAGAAGCAAAACCAAGCATATTTATGTTTAAATCTATCATTCATTCTTCTGTAATTTTATTGACAGACTAAGCTTACATACAAAAATAAAAACCACACTGAACTGGCATAATGCAGAACTATATTAAAATTACAGCAGCATAATATAAAGGATGTAAAGCAACGTGACTTAAATATAAACACCTATCTTGTTTTATTTAGGAATATAAAATATTTATATTTAATGCTCAATTATTTGAGATCTACTAGACAAATTCATCATTTCTACTCCTAAGACTGACTTGTCACAACAAAATCAAGATAGTTGAAGCAAAAGATCTCTGACAAGTGAAAATACAACATCAATTTAAGCAGCACATTTTACATCTCAAAAGTGCATTGATCTGACTAGTTACAACTTTATGTACCAGATAAAGTCTGCACTGGGCTTTAACTATTCCAGAACCCAAAATCATTCACAGTTTAGGTGTGGATTCAACTGTTGAGTGTCTTGGCCTTGCAGAAGGATTAATCTTTTGTGAAGGCAGGCTGCCCTGAATGAAAGCAAGAACTAATACACAGCACCAGCACAGCCCAGGCAGGACTTTAGCACAGAGGGAACACAAATGGGATTCAGGAACTGCCACTTACAAAACCAGAGCAGCTAAATTCCCCATCATTCCTGTTCTGGGGTCTGGTAGTTTTTCTGGATTATTCTCTCCTCCTGACACTCTAACATCACCACTGACCAAACAGCACAGCCAATGCAATCAGAACCTAAGGGAGGAATTACTATTCCAGCACAAATCAGAGTGGCATCAATTGGGGGGGACCATCTTAGAAGCAGCAGGAGTAGAAGATAATTAACAGTTTTCAATCCCAGAAGCAGCTGCAGATTTCCAGGGGGAAAAAAAAAAAAAAAAAAAAAAATTTAAAAATTAAAGACCAGTCAAAAGCTATGGGGTGATAATCTGAATCACAAGCACAGAAGGCTGATTTTGTACCAACAGATCATAAACTCCATTCATCCAGTATCCTTTCACTTCTTCCCCTGGCTGGTGGAAACTAGAGGTGGGATGCAGCACAAAGCTGGCATGATCTCAGCCCAAACTGTAATAAACAACTCCAACTAAGACCCTCACAGAAAGAATTCAGATGAGACAGGTTGGAAGGATAAAATCTAAATTATACATCTTTCAGGGAAAGTTGGAAAGTGGAGAAATATCCAATTTCTTTTATTATTATTTAATGTTTACTCATAAACATAGCCTTAGACTGAGGAGTGGCAGCTTTAGTTTTCCATTGAAATTAATAAATTAGCACATTATCTGAAATTAGGCTTGCAGTTACATTTTTACAGTTAGATGTTTCAGCTTACAAAATTTCCTCTCATGTTTTTAGGTTATAATTCCACATTTTCAAATATTTGCAAGAAATTTCAAGCCAACTGTGGATTCAATGAACAGCTACTAAAATTTCATAACAGAGTAATATTTTGTAAATGCTCGTCCCATATTAAGGGCAACAGTTAAATATTATTATGAACTGAAGATTTATTATTATTTTTGCCAAATTTATTTCTAGATCAAAACAGGAGCAACAGGAAATAGAGTAAGAAAATTTATAGACTACATTCAAAATGCAACTTGCCAGAATTTACTGACCTGCACCCAGGTCTAAGTTAATTTTCAGCTCTTCTCACCTCCCATAGGAGCAATTGCAGTATCCCACCCTGTTAACAGGAAGGAAAATGCATTCTGTTCTGCATCTGGGTGTTCAGGAGCTGGTTTCATTTACTTCTTGTCAGCTTATGACCCTTAGGTTTTCCCTGTAGGTTTGATTTCAATTGAATTCCTGAAGTAAACCACTTCACAAGCATTCCTGAGTTTCAAGAGCTATAAAAAATAACTCCTAGTGTTTGCAGAACAGAACATCTTCATTTAAAGTGACCTTCTCATTTCTGATGCTTTCACTCTGAGCAGATTGCCTTAGGAGTCAAGGATACAAATGTCCATTCAAATATCTCTTTTTATTTTATGTTTTGGGTTTGGTCTGACACAAAGTTTTTAACATGCCAAGAACCACAAATTTTCATCTTATTTCTAGCTCTAAAAAATTCAGAAATAACAAGAAAAGGAAAAAAAAATTCAAAATTCACTGTAAGCCATCTGCAAGGAATACTTCCACACCACAGCAAAGCCAATAGTGCACAGCATGTCAAACAGTGTTAACATTGTAGCAGCTGATCACAAATAAAATAAATAAATTATTTTGCACAGTATTCTGCAGTAACACATTCACTCTGCAGATCTTCCAGTGGGAGTGGTGCTGGGAAAGAGCAGCAGGTGTTCCAGATCCCTGTTCAAATTCTTTTTTCATGCTGAAGGATTGGAGAAAATATTTCTAAGAAATAATTTTTATTGAAATCCCGCTAGGTGACCCTCATGGAGTCATTTTAGCCATATCCAGGAGTGCTCCTGTAACATCTGAGCCATTTAAAGCAGATCATTGCAGCAGGCTCTGTTTTCCTCCCTGCACTGTGGCCTCTCTCCCCTTCCACATGCACTGCCTGGAGGGGACCCTGAGGCTCAGATGAGCTGCCCTGATTCTCCTGGGGCATTCCAGGCACAGCATGTGTGGAAAACCCTGTCACACTCATTAAGCAACCACAGGGATTTCTCAGGGGAACACAGCTCTTGTAGTAGCACCCTTGGAAAACAAACACTGTTCTTACAGATCACTGCACTGCTCTGAAATCCCCATTTCCTAAACTGCCTCATGGGGAGAATTCACTTTCTGCTATGCATTCACTCCTGATCAGGTTCTCTCAGTACAATTAGCATTTCCAGGATCTCACTGGGACTTATCCTCTGTCTCAAAGATTGTTTCATTAAAGACATTTTCATTTAAGTTTTATTTTCCTTTTTTTTGTTTTTCTGTCCTGGAAATCATTCTTCTTGGGCAAATACCCTATATAATCATATATAATACTGAAAATCTTGCTAAGAGTAAGATATAAAGTAAACAACAAAGAAAAATTAGGTCTGAAAGAAAAAAAGAAATCCACTCCATAGAAATGCAAAGAGAAATAAAAGGAATGGTTCTCACCCCATACATTTTTTCCAAATTTGCATTCACTGAATAAATACTGACCAAATTTATAAGTAGTCCACACCAGCTTTGGGTACTGAAGGGGGAGGGGGGAGATAAAAACTGGGTTTTGTCTTAAAGGAAGGAGGTGGGGTATTTGTTTGCTTTTATTGGATACCACATGAGAATTCCTAAGTCAATTTGCAGGGAATACCCAGATAATCTGCTAACTTAAATTACTGATATTGAATTTTTGTAAAAACTGAATTCCAGAAACTCTCACTTTATCTGCAGAAATATTCATTTAACATTAAATCTCTGAAGTTTTTAGCCAAAAACAATTACATTGCTCTTAAATTCAGAATAATTGGTTATAAGAATCATGCAAAGGACAGTTACTCTTTATGGAAAAATCTCACTGACCTCATTAATTCAACTAGCAAGGAATAGTCTCCTGCTCATGTTATTTTAGATAAGGAAGTATATTCTACTCTGGTGCCCACCCATCTCAGCATGAAAAGAGCCCAGCCCACAGCAGCCACCCTGCCACAGGAACATTCCACCCACATTTTGTGAAACAGAAAGATAAGTTTGGAATGTACAAGTCAAACTCACTTTAATAAATGCCAATGCAGGGCACAGAACCAGGGTGCAAAGCAGATTTCATGCTATGTGCAGCATCCAGAGAGCATCTGCATTTTACACACAACACTGAGAAATGAAGGAAAAAGAAAATATATAGACTGACTAAGGAATTTGGTCACAATGGGAGCCCCAGTGCAGAACTGCAGCACTTTTACTTGAAAGTGTTTTCAAGCTAACTTGCCTATAATGAAAAAGAGTTTTAGGGAGTCCAGTTCCTTTTAGCTGAAATGTTTCTAAGGGTGATTAGTGACAATCTGTCACCATCAATGTGCAGAACTTCTACCAGCATGTATGAGTTTGCCAGAAGAAAAGAGGCAATCTAAAGCCAGACTTACACCTTACAAAGCCAGAAGTGCCAAATACTTGAGCAACTGTCAGAGAGATCTCAGAAGAAAAGCTGGCTGGCCACTGGAAAATATTAGCCCTGTCTATATTCCACTTTCTGACTCACCCTGGAGAGTTACAATTAATTTGCAATTCATCTTCACCTTTCCTGTGAAAAGGCCCTCATGTAAAAGGACACTTTTACATAAAAACAAGATTCAGCTTTGGTTGATACTTTGATTTATTGTTTTAGGAGTCAGCAAATTTAATCATGTTCAGCTGAAGAGTCTTGCATCTGTCCTTGTTATGAATTTGGATGCTTCATTTTGCTTCTCACCCAGTTAATTTTAATGTAAAAATCTTAACACATCTGCAATGTTGCTCATTGCTAGAAGACACGCTTCCACTTCTTAATAGAGAGAAAATATTAAAAAAAAAAAAAAAAAAAAAAAAAGCAAAATAGAAAAATAAAGAGAAAAGGTTATCTAATAGCTGTACTGTCAAGAAGTACATTTTCAGAAGGTAGCCAGGCAGCTTAGCAAACATCACAAATTAACCCCTGTTCCCAATAAGGAGATTTAGGACTTAATCAGAGCTCCCTGGGCTATCTTTAATCTGGGAGGATGCCCAAAGGCAGACTGGAAGGGTGTATTTGAAAGCCTTGATATGAAAGATCTCCCAACCAGGCTTCCTGAAGGCAGGGAATGCCAGTGAAGAGCCCAGGTCAGCCTGGGTGAGTCTCTGGCATCCCTGCAGAGCAGGCACTGCATCCATTCAAAAACAGAAATAGTTCAAAAGTGACTCCAGCTCCCTTCTGTGAGGTACTGAAATGAGAATTCCATCAGATCCTGCCAACTTGAACAATTAGCCCTGAAGTATCCCAGAACATTTGCTTTAGAAGCTTAGATTAATTTAACTATTTCCTAGTTAGCATGAATCTTCTTAAATACTGGGACACTAAAAATTTTTGCAGGAAAAGATATTGGGCACTTTTGTCTTCCCAGAATGAGAGAATTGATGTTTTTTCTGTTTAGCAGTGGGAATACACTTCCTTTCTTTCCTCCCAGCTCTAGCCCTGTTGCCTGTGATTTTGTGTTATCTCTTCTTAATAGAAATCCCTAACCAATTCCATCCACACAGATCCATTCTATTCTGTTTCATTCACCCTTACCTACACATTTTCCCCTCATTTTGTATGATTTTTATCTGATCTTCAAGTCAGGGATGAGCTCCTGATACTCCCATTAAGGTCTGTGTCTATCATTCCCATTCCACCTCCACGTTGTACAACGTGTACAAAAGAAAACTCAGTCCCCCTCAGGAGCTGCAGTCTGTTATCCCTTAGCTGATCTTCTCCAGAAATCCTGTATAGCAATTCCCTGAATTTGCCAAAATCTGTTTCTCTGAAATGTGTTATTCTGTTTCTCCAATACTTTCTTTTCCTTTAAAAAGTGACATCCATCTTACAGCTCTTTTTCATCTTTTTCCAACTTCTTTTCTTAGTTCTCCTATTAACCAGAAGCCAATCTAAACCATCTGCTGCAATAACATTTCACAGCTTCTGAAACCAATTGCCCAGCCCATTTCAGGACTTTTTGTACTGGTAGTAATGGTATAATCCTACTATCATGCCCATCTTCACATATATTATTAATAATTATTATATCATTGTAAACAATAATTTCAAATACATACAAAATATAATTATTAGTATTCTAACATACAGCATGTATATTTTTAGTATGTGACTTGTAATATACTTAACATTACTATTCAAAAAATATGCTAAAAGTATGAATGAATTCATACAAGTTGTTATTAAAGCCACTGAGAAAACATTATTTAGAGTGCCTTCCTTGATTAACTTCACACACAGTGCTCTCTCCTCTAGGGCAAAGACCTCAGAAAAAGTACATCCAGAATAGCAGAACATAATATACTCAGCCAAATTTCTATAAAATCCATCTTTCCTCAGAGAAAGGATTAGAGCTTTCTGTCAAGACTCTAGGATAAAATCATTCCTCTCTAAAAATTGATGAATAGTAAAAGTAAGAATTGATGCTTCACAACAAAATCTTTGCAATTTTGGAAATGTTTCAAGAACTCTTCTAGGTAATAATTTTATCAATTATTGTTATTTACAACATCTATTTTCCTCTGTAATATTTTTCTACTTGCAGACTATAACCAAAACATGCTGCAATAAATAATGAAGTTTATATTTTACTTCTTTCCAGACAGGGAATTCTAGGAGATGAATTATTCATGCATTATTTTAGATTCAGAACAACTCCATGGCTTCTCTTTATGCAGCTTCAAATGCACCAGCTAGAGATTAACAGAAATGAGATGGATCTGTTCAAGTACAAGCTCTAACACCACTGATCATGATGTGAAATGTAAGATGTTCTTTTCATTTGCTGTAGAAAACAAGTTGTGCTGATAACACAGTAGAAGCTTCACATAATGTTTGTGGAAAAGAAACCAACATAACTTAAAGACAATTTTAAAACATTGCATTAGGTCTCCTGCTCAGGGAAACCCTTAAAATTCTGCTGATTTGGCATAAAGGTGCATCTTTTGCTCTTGTCACTCCTAGAAGTAATGAGAGCAGAATCCCAAATAATCCCAATATTTCTGCCAGCCATAACCACTTTCCTAGTTGAAAAAAAAAATTCTCTGTAATACAAGCAACATATCAATTAACAAAAAGTAGCCTGACAGCAGCCTTAGCAACACTGCTCAAGATTAATGCTGATTAAAGCTTACAGTTATTTAACTATTACTCAAAAACTGTCCTGCTCTGCAGGTGGGAGATTGGTTTTCCTAAAACCACTATTTCCCATGACTTGAAACATGGCAAGGGAATGGAAATCTTGTTCAAAAGCCCAGAACTTTTTAAATTAAAGCAAAAATTGGCATTATATATCAATGTAGCCTGTAGTGACCATTCATTCTCTCATATTAAAATTTTCCTCTTGAACATATCAGCCAGAAGTTGACCTGCCTTCAGAGCCCTGAATTAGGCTAGAAGTGCACTTTTCTAGAAAAACTTCATCTCTTTGACTTCCACTACTTTAAAATAAAACTTGGAATTTATCTGGTTTCTTCACTATTTAATAATACAATGAATTATTTCCTGGTAACTAGTTGCAGTTTATGAGCCATTTGAGAAGAGATCACACTGTGCTGGTGATTTGCTGCTTAGTCATATAAATGACAAAGTTTATTCTCCAATTGAATAATCTTGGCTTAAAGTTATGAATTCTAGACAACAAAAATGTGAAGGTAATATTTAATATTTTAAAATAATTTTCTTTCTCCTCATATACTCATCCTCAATATAGCTCTGCACATTGATCTAATTAATAAGTATTGTTATTGATACTAATAAAAAGAAAATACTTTCATTTAAGGAATTACAACACAAATATATAGCAAAATACATAGGAAGGAAGGAGTTCTCAATGTGGAAGGATGTACTTAATAAACACCCAAACATTGAGTTTTCCTGGAGTTACAGCTGTTGAATTTGCTGTTTCTTGCAGAAAATGAAGAGTTTTCTCTGCTGCCAATGAGGAAAGTAGAGGACAGCAGAATCAAGGACCCACCTGCAGCAGAGTCCCCTGGATGTGTCTGTTCAGAACCTCAAAACAATAAATCTTCATTGAGATTCCAAACCTCCACTCTGCAGTGAAAAATGCCCTCAGGAGAGCTGCAAAACATTTTTGTAGCCATTCCCATCAGCTGAGAAAACACCCCTCAAATCCTCCCACAGAAAGATCCTCAGTGAGACAGGTAAAGCAAACACCAAATAAAGAGTGATGATGTTATTTTGGGTGAAAACTCACACTTTGACAACATCATTATGACAAAGTATTGGTTTCTATGTTTAAAATCAACACAATTTTTTTTCCTCTTCCCTGAGGACCAGAAACACATAAACCTTGGAGTCAAACAGAACAGAAACCTACCTGAACATCCCTGTTTTCTCCAAGAATGGCCAGTTCTAGCAGAAGTGAGCAATGGGAGGCAGCCATGGAGGAGAGCAGGTAGGACCAGAGACAAGCACAGCAAACTGTGCAGCCAGGTGAGCTGGGCAGTCAAACTAACTGCCCTGAGCAGATTCTGCTCCAAACTCCTCAACTAACCCAGGGATGTTTCCCCACAACCCAAAGAAATTCTGTCCCCAGAGCAAAACTTGGTGTTTTCTGGAATGGCTGAACAGCTGCAGAGCCTGTCCTGCTTGCAGTGAGGAAATGCCTTTGCAGAGAATACTGTTCTTGGAAAACATTTGGCTTAACACCTCACAGGCACAGTGAGCACAATCTCACAGGATGAACCTGTATTTTTGGGAGTTACTGCTCAGGGATACAGGAAAATTCTGTCACATTGCTAGTGTTCACATTATCAACTGTGAGCAAAACAATTGAATCCAAATCCTGTTGTGACCAATCATCCTCTGGCCTTTCACAAAGTTACCAAAGCCAACCAAAGCTGGCTTTTGACAATTGATCACAAAGCTTATACTTTTTCCAATGTTATTTTTAAAAACCTACCAAAAGCTGTCTGGAGCAGGGATGTAGAGTTTGGAGCTTGCCTAGATGAGCAATAAAAACACTGTACAGTCAGCTACAGTGCCACTGCTGTTCATGCAGTCTAGAAAAGCCATGCAGAATAAAAGAATATACAGAACTTGAGAAAAGCACAATTATCTCAGCAGCTACTAAAAACAGGGACCCTGAGGTACTCAGGGCACCTGCAGAGGATCCACCTGTAGCAAGCTCAGGAAGAACACTAGTAGGATTTTAAACTCCCAAAAGAAGTTTCATGGGAATTAAACTAAAAGAGTTGTCATCTTAAACAAAAAAGGCAAAAAGGAAAATTATAACACAATAACAATGAAGTAGAAACAAATCTTGCCAGACTGCCCATGCAGACACATCTTTCATTCTAGAATTGATTTTCCTAATCTTATAAATTTTCTGAGCTTCAAAAAAGTCTACCCAGCTTCAGGATAGGTTTTTCAGATGCCTCTAAGTCAAGGTTGGCTGGTCTCAATTTGGACCTTCTCACTTGTTTCCATTACAGTCTTCACAATCTCCTCTCCAGGCAGGCTCAGCTCCACCCAAATCTCTCACAGAAACTCGATGTCATTGCAAGCAGAAAAAAATTAAAATATCAAATAATCAAATACTGCCTGTAAGAGACAGAAACAGAAAAAAGAAAATATTAAATAGAAGAAACTACTTTGTGAGGTTTTATTTATTTTCACAAATTCAGAATAAACTGCTTTGCCTTCAGAATATTGCATAATTCAAGCACACATTCCCACACGGGAATTCTTAGTTGGTAGAGAGAAGAAAAAATTGTGCTTTTCAAAGAGAAGGTACATCATCTTAGTTTCTAGAAGTGCCCATGGAAGAATAAACTACTTTAAAGTCCTAGTAGAGATTTTTAAAAGAAAAGGCATTTAAAGCATTTTTAGAGAAAATCTCTCTACTCTCTATCTCCTTCTTTCTAAAAGGCTCATTTAAATATTAGTAAACACCAGAACATCTAAATACAAGTAAGGGAGAGAGAAAAATAACCCTGAAGTAGCTCACTTGATGACATCTCAAAGGAAAATTTATCTAATAAGGAATACGGACCATGAAAAAAAAAAATCCATTTTCTTTTGACATTCCTTCAACTCCTTTGTAAAAGGAGGAGAGAGAGTAAAGGAAATAAATAAATAAATAAATAAATAAATAAATAATCCAAGACAAAACTAAAACAGCTTTTGCACCATGCTAAAATTAAAATAAATGAGCACATAGACTGGAATAAATGTAAATGTGCACAGCTGCAGAATTGGCTCACTAGTTTGTGGTTTCTGCTACAGCTTTACCTTTTGGATCAAACTGCAAGCTTCAAGAGCAAATCAGCAGAAAGTTTCTCACACAATCCTGCATTCTGGCTCAGAGGCTCCCATCACTTGTCACCCCCACCACGAGAAGTGCCACTGCCCAGAGCTGGGAAATCTCTTCCCACACCAGTTAGAACAATTGGAGAGCTGGCCATTTAAATCTGGCACAGAATACCTTCTGTCAACATAATTACAGTCTTTTGGGAAAGGTTTTCCTGTGCTGTCTGGATTTCTCTGTGCAGGGTTGTCCCCTTGTCATTTGCAACCACATCCATAACATTTTAATGGCAATTGCTGGACCTTCCACTCTGCTGCTGAGCTGCCTTGAATGATTTTGACATATTTTATTCCCAAGACTAAGCCTGATGACAGCTTGGGGCTGAAAAACCATACCAAACAGCCATATCTGTAATTACTAAAAGCAGCTCAATCTTAACTATTAAAGCCACTAAAATATTTCAAATTCAGAAGTTTATATAATAAGTTTCAGGACTCCCACTATATCTCTGAACAAAAATATTACCATTTTAAAAAACCTCACACAACCATAAATAAGTATCCCCTGGAAGTGAATTTTTAAGTACTTTCCAGTTCTCTTCCTGCTACATCTTTGAGTTTTAGACTATAAATGAGGTACAATAATTAAGGCATTATGAGAACAGACATCAGTCTTTGCTTGCATTTATGGATCATCTAAAGACTACTAAATAAGGACAGAGAAAAATAACTAAAGTAGCTCAACCAGTGACATCTCAATCCATTAAAGCCTATCTAGTGAGGAATGCATGCAATGACATAAAAAAGAAAATAAGTTTTCCTTTTTACTTTCTTTTTACTGTACTTCAGACTACAAATACGGTATGACCACATTCCAATTGAATTATAAGATACCAGGAGCTGAGTCTTCCCTGTGGTCAGTAAACCTGACTTCAAAGGTTGGATAGATTTTTCATAAAAAGCACAATTTAATTCTGATTTAGTATCAGTCTCTCTCAATTTTCAATTTATGAAACCAGAAAATCTGAGAAAATTTTGCCCTAAAAACACAGAGGTGCATATTCCTGACACAGAAGGTCCTGGGTGAAGTGACAGCAGTGACAATTTTTGTCAGGAACCAGTGGGGCATCAGGCATGGAAATCAATAACAGCTTCCCCTGCTGCCCCCATCTCAACTATATTTGTATTTTAAATGAAACAGAGCCTTATCTAAGCTGCTGTCTATGACTATGTATGCACCACATCATTTGAGGATCTCTCATTCTGTACCCTACACTTCTGAACATTTCTGTCCTCTGTACTTCTACCTCCTAATGTTTCAGTTATAAAAAGGCAAGTGGGGAAAGGCTGTTTAAACATAAAGGTCACACTAATCAAACAATTATTTGCATTTTTTCTTGAACCAGTGAAGAACAAGTTGAACTTCATTATCCCTTTCCAAAGGGAATCTTCAAATCATTTTAATTAATTAGGAACAGTTTATCAAAATTTTGCTTAGCCTTCAGCTTCTTGGGGTCTGAGTACAGAACAGAGGAATGGAATACAGAACAACTGGAATGGCATCAGAATTACTGAGCCCACTCTGCTTGGCCATTACACTGAGCTGGCAGAATAAAAAGCTTTTCTCTTCCTATCCTCTCATTGCAATAGGGATCAATTTGCATTTAGCTCATAAGTCTATGGAAGGCAGATTGTACAACAGACTGCTTAAGAATAAAAGCTCCTAAAGCATTTTTAATTTTAAAACTGCACAAAAAAAATAAGTATTTATCTTAAGCTCAAAGACATGTAATCTCTGTTGCTGTTAATCACTCTCATGAAAACACTGTATTTTTTTATTTCTCTGGTCTGTGACCATTTCCAGCTAGCAGATCTCAGCTAAAATGGAAAAGGAGTTTCTTACCAGATTATTTTCTTAGAAATTACTGAAGTGTGTTGACCTTTCTTCCACAGGTCAAGTTTCAAAGGTGTGAACATTGACCCAAAAGACAGAGAGAAATCCAAAGATTAATCTGAAGCACATACAGCTTCAGAAGATGACTTTTTGGTCAAGCATTTTAAAAGTAATTGAGAATCAATCATTAGCAAGAAGGAATTTCTAACAATTGACTACCACTAGAAGACAAACAGAACTTTTGTATAAGATGAACAGGATTCTCCCACTAAATGCACACCCTCTATGTCTGGACAGCATCATGCTAATACACCAAACAAAATGAAAATAAAAAATAAATTTACAGCAGGTCTCCTGTACATTCCATTCACTTTACTTTCTTTGCACACATACTTAAATATGAAATCCAGTGGAATATCTGCAACAAATAATCCATTATTGATTTGAGGTCTTATCCACCAGATTAACATCCACTGCCACAAGTCTTATATCTGCACAATAAAAATACTTTGAATTCCTGACCTTCATACATACATCAAAAATAATGACAACAATTTGAAGTATCTAACACATACAAAGACACATTCATTTTATTCTACATTTTGTTTGCAGTGCATGTTCCACTGTAATGCTTTCAACATTTTAATAGATGAACACTGATGGCCATAGAAAGCTGGAATAAAGCAATAAATACTCTGTAGACTCTCACCAAAAGGATACAGATCATGAACATTTATGAGACAGGTACACAGGAGGGCAGAGGATTGAAAGTTGAAATATCTGAGGAAATTAAACTGAGATATAGAGGTAGCATTTAGATAAGAAAATATTCAGGTGAAACAATGACAATAATTTTTTGAGGGTTTTTTTGTACAATAAAGTCTCTTGGACAATGAGATCATATCACATCCTTCCCATTTGAACACTTGCCCCTGCAATGCATTAAAAATGTCTGACTGGGAGCATTTTGTGCCAGAGGGAGAAGAGAATTTTCCAGCTTGAATCTGTACTTCCAAAATGATGGGTGTGCTCTTAGTTTAATACTGAAGACTAGATTTACACTAAATTCCTCTTCAGTTTTCTATATGTGAAGTATTTAGGTGGATCAGCTGAGAAAATACTGTTCTTGCTTTATGAAACACTGAGAGCTGTATAGATCCTCCCCAGGCAGGATTACAGAGGATTGAACACATGTGTCCAGTGCTTTTTAAAGTTTAAATATCATTTCTCAATTTGGGGCTTCAGTATAGCAGTTATGTACATTTGCAGAACTTTACACACAATTTTCTTAATGAAACTTAACACCTGTGTCCCTGTCCTGCTGAGATGTGTAGCACAATTAGGAATCTATCTATTGACCATTTATTGATAAACAAAGATCTGAATTTTGACAACCATGAGATTAAGAAGAGTTTCATGTCCTTCAATTTTATATTGTATCATAAAACTACAGTGCATTTTCTGATACATGAAGTGGATATACACTAGTCTTGCAGTCTCCCATGACACTCATTACAGAGCTATAAATATCATTCTCTTTCATTTACAGAACTTGAATAAAAGCATAAAGTTTCTGCAGCTACAGAAAATATATGATTTTAACATCTTATGCTTAACATTACAGAATTATATCTGGGCAACTATTAAATATTTCAAGTAAATCCTAAAAAAAGTCTGAAATGCTTTCCAAAGAAAGAAACATTCAGTAAGTTAGATTTTATTAATTCTCAATGACTTATTTATTACAGAACAGATTGTAAAATGATTAGACTGCAGCTGGCATATTCTCAGATATGTGATATCCAGGAGAAAATTATTTATTGTTATTTTGTTTCAGTCACTGACACAGTAAAATAGTTTTTTTTTATTTAAAAAGATACTTTTTTGAAACATTTAAGCATATTTGAGTCTTTCCATGAAAAAAATATATTTAAATATTTTGAACATCAGGTAACATTGGTAGAATTTTGAACAATTATTTCATCTATCAACCCACACATCCAAAGTGTGGCCCTGATGCCATATGGCACATCTGCCACTAAAATTTGATGTCCAGATTGATTTGTATCTGGTCATTGTTTATGAGGCATAATTACCATTGTTACTTGATCTTTTGTATGGATAAAATCTGGTTGGAATATTTTGAACATGATCTGTTACTGGGCAGAGAAAAATACAATCATCAAGTGGCTTCTTTCACACAAATGCTTAAGTTTATCTGTTGGTAACATTCATACATTTAAAAAATGTATACATACACCTCTACTGAACCACCAAATATTACAGTCATTTTTTTCTGATTAAATTTGTTATTTTGCTACCAAATTTGAGCATGCAAAGTGAACACACAGGGAGGTTCAGCAAGGAAATTCACATTATAAGTGCAGCATGTGCAGGTTCTTGCAGACACAGTTCCTACCCCATCCAGCAGGACCAGCAGTGAGGAGCAGGTGGATTTTCTGTGTGTGCAGAGCACATGTCAGATGAAAGTTCTATATACAGCTGATGCAGGTTGATTACTGCTGTTTGAAACAAAAATCCACCTATTGCAAGATACCCAAAGAGAGATTTCCAGAAGTGGCCATGTTATAAATGACACTCCAATTACAAAAGCACACTGTTTCCCATTTCAGGTTTTCTGTCACAGGATATAATTTGGGAGGACATTTAATATTTGGCAAGCTTCAGCTCTAATATAAATATGCAAATAATAGACCCAGCATTTTGTCACTGTCTGCAGATTCAGAGTCCTTCTAGCTCAGACAGGTGAGCTGCCCTGAAATACAATCTCCCTCTGCCACACTGATGGATTTTCATCAGATTTCATCTCCAAGAGCATCTTTGTCATTTCCAGTTAAGTTTCAATTTCATTTCTCATCCTGACAGACTGTGGAAACAACACTTTGGGGGAAGGGGTGGGGGATTGGTATCATGAAGGCCAAACTAACATTGCCTGATTTTCCAGCTGGTGATTGTTCTGCTTTGTCTGTTGATCTAAATAAACATATGGCTATTCTCAAATATCAATCAGAAATACAAGTTAAACCTCTTCAAAAATTTTATACTAAATCTATTCATACACAGTGAAGTAATTTTGTAATAGGAGAGTCAGAGAGACTGATCAAATAATTCACATCTTGTTTAGACAAATACATATAAAATAAAGAGGCTTTAAAGAAAACAGGGTTAATCTACATCCAATTTCCCAATTATTAAGCTTAATCCTTAGAAGACAAATGTGTTCATGTACTTGGTAAATAACAGATATAAACTATATGAAGGACATTGTAATGGGCCAGATAAATAAAAGGCTAGTGATTCTGTTCTACAATGAACCTGAAGACTCCCTATATCCTACAGAGCAAATCACAAGGGATTTGACTTGGAGACTCATAGAAAGAGGTAGGAAGTGAAATAAATGGGCAATGTTATCCATCAGTGACAATAATAAAGGCTCATGAATATGTAAGCTATTGAGTTTTTAGACTAGCAAAGTTCATAGTTCATTTTGCTTATTCACAGCCTGCAAGTGCCTATTTGGATACATTGTGTTTGTATGGAAATTAAAACTAAATATTAAATAATTGCCATTTTTATTCAAAAATTATTTTCCCAAGTAAAAACGAAACACAATAAGAACTATGAGGTTTCAATTGTTACTGAATAATTGAGTCTGATTCTCCTAAGGTCTCAGGAGAGCACTTGAATTATTTGCATAATTAACTTTTGATATTCATATTGTTTAAATATTTTCTATGTAACTTGAGCTCTATTAGAAAGTAAAACTTTATTTTATTAGGAGTGTGGGTAAAATAAAATAACAACTTAAAGAAGACAGTCATAGAAAATTGCAGGAGTTGAGGAGTTAAAAACAAAGTACAATCTTATTTGTAAGATGCAGAAGATGAATCTCAAAAGAAGGAAAACTTTCTTCTCCAATTCCAGAGCATGGGTCACTTGCATCTTGTGCAGTTATGTGAAATCCTATTCACAAGACCAAGTAGCAGATGGTAAAACCAGACTACACTCTTCCTTCACATTTCCATCACATCTAGTATAGTAAAGCTTTGACTCCAACCAAGGTATTTAGGAGGGAATGGAATAAAAATTAAGTAATTGATTAAACCAACACAAAGTAAATGCTAAATTTCATAAAGGACATACACAACACTTCATTAAAATAAAAAAATTAAGTTTGATGTATTTTTCCATTGTTTTTCATTTTAATAAAAGCCAGTAAATGTCTTGAGCCAAAACAAAATAATAGAACAAGTGAAACCTCTCCTAGTTGCACACACAGATATTAGTAGAGAAAAATATTTTACAGCATAATAATTAGATATACTCCTTATGTAACATTAGCCCTACAGGCTATAAAAACCTGCCACTGAAATCCCAAGAGTTTGTACTAAAGCAGGTGATTTATGACCCCTGTTTTCAGACATGCTTAAACATTGATCTGTTCAGCACAAGCCTCATGGTGGAAAAAATAAATCAATTCTGGGTTTCAGTGAATGAAGCAGTTTTGTAAATATTAATGAGCTTTATATATAATGATCTAAAAAAATCAAAGTTGTATGACGAATGAGGATCCACTCCCTTAAGAATCCTTCATACAGTGAATGATGCCATTTGATAGTTATTTAGTGGCTTTGGTAGAAAAGAGCAGTTCCTTCAAAAGGATGCACTGTGGGGCAGTGCCCCATAAACCAGCACAGGCAGCTGCATTTCCATCCTGGGATGGACTGCACCAAGGCTGAGGGTTTCATTTAGGATCCAGTGTCCCTCTGCACCTTCAGAGTGGAAATGTTTGGGAGCATTTTCAACTGCCCGTAAAATGCAATATTAAAAAATCTGTCTGTTTTCCCTAAATGGCACTATGATGATGACCTCAGGTCACTTATTGTGCCTCTCTTTTCACATTATACTTTCCCTGACATCAGGGAAATCATGCAAATATAAAAAATGAGTAACTGCTGTAATATCAGTAGATTTGCTGCTGCTCTGGTTATGTACCTAATTAGGCTTTAAGATGGAAATAGATGGTGCTAGATTTTTGATCCAACTATGGATCTAAAATTCAGCATTGTAAAAGTTGGCAAAGAATGGGTCACTCTACCTGGAGCACAGGTGCACTGAAGGAAAAGCACTGGAAGCTGTCCAGCACTGCACAACAATCTGCCTCCCTCTGCAGGTCCCAGCAAAGCATTGGGAGCTTCTCTGGTGCATGGACAAGGTCATCAAAATCTCCACAGGCTTTCAGCTGCTGAAGAAGGAGAATGTTTTATTAAAAAACAAGCCTGCACAGGCTGGTCAGCTAAACAATTTCACCTTTTTTTGCAGGCTCATTGCTTCATCAAAACATAGGGAGAAAATTATGAATTTGAGGTTCAAATTATTTAAATTTCAACAAGGATAATTTTCAAAATGCAAACTCCCTGCATTTAACAGAGAATGAAGGAATTGGTTTGTAGCTCCTACAAACCTGAGGCCTGAATGACCAAACCTCACACAGAGCTGATTAGACACTGCAAAGGTAAATATAGAGCCAGGAATTTACTATTCAATGCAGGTATTCCAATTAGAAGAGTTCAGTGCATTTGACAGCCAGCCCAGCAAGTTCTCAGTGGGACGTTTTTGGACACACAGCAGATGCTACATGACCAGCATGGCAACCATTCTGTAGGGGACAAACATGGGGCTGGAACAGCTCCCCACAGAGAGCCCTGGTTCTGTGTCAGTGTAGAGGCCACTGCTATTCCCTGCTTCCTGCTCACATGCAGATGGATGGGTGGGAAGGGATGGAGACGTGCAGTGAGCAGAAATCCATCACTTCCACTGGATCCTTCAGTGGACACTACAGATCCCTTAAGGTTGTGCTGACAGGTATTACACAGTCACCAGTGGCACTTAACTGCCAGAGAGATTATTGAGTTTCTGCACTGCATCCAATATCTGAGAAACTTAGAGGCAAGCCCATTGAAGAGTGACAGAAATTCAGACTTTCCCTTAACAGAGCAGCAAGGAAAGAGCTCTGTGGAGGAAATGGAAATACCACAGATTTTGACTCTCTGAGTTTTCATAGTGCAATGTGAGAAAATTATTAATGACCTCCTTCCAGTTTATTAGTAAGCTGACAAGCCTCCTCAGCATTTAGCTGGGATGGCCATTGTACAGATGGGGACATTGAAGTGCAGGAAATTAAAAGTCATATTTCAAAACTGTCTCAAATTTCATTACTTGGTTTTCAGGGGGGTTCTTTTTCAAGACGAATTTAGAGTTTACTTTCAGTAGTAATTGGTAGAAAAAGCAGGTGTTCAATTCTCTTGAACCCTGGAAAAGCAAATGGCTAATGTTAGATAGTGGTACAGCACAGGCAACCTAAAAATGAAGGTCACACTGGAAAATTTTGCTCATTTCCCAGAGTCCAGTGTTAAATTAACAAGTGAGAACAGTTTTGTTTACTTCCCATATTTTCTGTATGTACAGCTGAAATGGCTGTTAGTAGGGTAAATGGTAGAGAAGGATTCAGTACCACCCTCTCCTGGGCACAGATGTATCACCCTGGTAGGACAAGAAGAATCAGTTTGTTCTCTTTGGTTAAAGTTTCTGAGGGAGGCAGACACACATTCACCAGGCTAAGTTAAAAGCCTTGCACTCTAGAATTTCCAAACCATCCATTTTCTATGCTCAGCTGGTGCACAGCTAACCTGTAAGCAAGTTTAACATGGCCAGGCACATTTTAGAGACATAAGCCCAGGAGGAGTAACTAAATAAATGTATAAGAAATGGGCCCATTAGTTGCTTTTACACATACCAGTCCCTCTACAACTGTCAGCTCAGGAAGACCAAGTTGTTTTTCCAGAACAGTGGTTTAAAGCTGGGAACAAACTGAGTTTCCAGTATAATAGATTGCTTGTGTTCCTCTTGATAAGTGCCTGTGTTGCCATATGGGCCACACACATACAATGAAAGCTTGCTGTAGCACAGAGCATCATTCTCACCAAATTGCTTTGTGGGAAATTTTATCTGATATTTCTGGTAAAAGCATTATTAAATATTTCTTTTCAATCTAAGATAAATAATTAGCAAATCCTGCTCTCTACAGATCTAACAATCCATGTAATAAATCAACTCTGGTCAGCTCCCAGTCAGGTGACTTTGCCTTAAATGCCTCCAAGCTGAAGCACAAACCCTTAAATAGAGCAAGTAGCTTTAGCATCAGCTAGAACTTTTTCCAGTACAAGTTCCTAAACTGAAAAATTCTATTTAATAAACTTAAAAGAGAGTCTATATCAAATAGTTCCTTGAATTCCCTCCTGATTCCAAGATGAAACATACTGTTTCACTTTCAAATTATTCAATTGCTTCACCTTTTCCTCATTTGCATGACTTCTGTGCTTAGCTAGGAAGTTGAAACTTTAAGTTAATAATAATGAAAAATCTTGACTTTACTCTTTCCCCCCTGAATGGAACCTTTCTTGTATAATCAGCCCATTTTTCAGATATTTCTTTTAACAGAGAAGTTGTTCCTTTTGGCATTTGTGTTTCTTTCTATTATTTTGATTTAATCCAATATTTATTTAATCCAATGTACTTTGTAACTTCTTCCTTCTGAAATAAAAAAAAAGCTATTAAAAAATGACAGGAATTGTAAAGTAGCCATCTCCCAAAACCTTCTCCTTCTTTCCCTTTCTATGTATCTATAATATTAAAAACATCCCTGCCAAGAATACTACATTTCAAATTGAAAACACTGGAAAAAAATCCTACTGGAAATCAGCAATGCAGTAGATTTGAAAACAAAGAAAACAAAATAGAATGGCAGTTACTAATTATTAATCATCAATAAAATGTACTAGCATTTTAAAAAGGTACAAAGCAAAAGGTTAATACCCACATTACAATATTTATAATAGACACTGAAGGAAT
This sequence comes from Oenanthe melanoleuca, assembly GCF_029582105.1. NCBI lineage: Eukaryota > Metazoa > Chordata > Aves > Passeriformes > Muscicapidae > Oenanthe > Oenanthe melanoleuca. The sequence goes on along the minus strand of NC_079344.1, from coordinate 5,239,015 downwards.
CAATCAGACAGGCAATGGGCTCACAGACATCAAGAACATGTTCTTAAAAACAAATTCTGAAAGCAAGGCATATGCCAGGTGCCTTATACAGGTAGTATAAATATCAATTCATAAAATTAATACATGCTTCTACATTTTTTATGCTACATTTAAAACATAAGAGAATTGCATGGCCTGTAAGGAAAGAAGATGCAAGGCAGCATCTGGGAAATAGTTTCAAGGCAACAGGCACAGAAAATTAGCTGAGAAGCTCTCTGGACTACTGTCAATTTCTTTACAAGCCCAAAAATCTAAGGAAATCCCAAGAACAAAATGTTCCCAGTGTTGTTGCAGTGCTGTAAGCAGTGATGGGATTTGGAAACTGGTCAGCCTTCTGCAAAGCCTGGAACAGAAAACTTGTACTGGGCAATCTATGCTCAAATATCACCAAAGCTGTCAGCAATGAAAACATAATAATTGGTGTTTTAGCAAGTCAGTCCTGTTAAAAGTCTATTCTCTTTTGAAAAAGTTGCACAGCAGGTTGATAAACACAGATGTGTCAGTGCAGTCCACCTGGACTCCTCCAAGCTACCTGGCTTAAAAACTTGCTGGGAGGATTGAAAAGAGAGTATTTCTTAGTTTGTTAACTTTCTGAAGCAACCTCAGACATCAAACACCAATGTCAAGCCACAAATATTAGGAGACACTCAATCCAGGAGAAATCATCTTACAAAAAGTGTTTGAAATACACTGCAGAAAATGTAGCAATGAAAAGAAGGGCAATTGCAGAAGCTGCCTACACACCCAGGAAATTATTTCTTTTTCAGGAAAAATTTGTTGTTTTTCCATTTAACTTGATGTCCTGTCTTAATAAAGGTATCCATGAATATTCATTTTCATGGGAACACTCTGCCTGCTGTTGAATATGTAACACACATAATTTTGCCTTTCTAGCTGGAACTGTCTCCATAAACCTCAACTTTCATCTGTTTTATTGACCTCCTTCTGTTATTTAAACACCAAGAGTAAAGATAGTTTAATACAGCCACATAATTTGAGGTGTCAGTCTGCAAAAACTATGTTACTATTACAGAGCAACCCAGGAACACAGCTGTAATGGAAAAATAATAACCCAGCAGGGTCAAGATACAGACACATTCAGCAGATGCTAAGTAATATCAGCTTCTAAAAGTCAGCATCTGCACAGAAGCAGCAAAAGATCCATGTCCTCTTTTCAATTTCTCAGAATAATATTTTAGGTGGCAGTGATTTATTTCCTTTCACATATTCGAGCTTTTTGCACTCTCACATCACATATTAACATTTCAATAAAAAATATAATAAAAACTCAGAGGCTCTGGACTTGATGGATGAGGATGCAAAGAAGGGTGAAAACGTGAATGTAAATGTGCCTTTGTGCTAACCTGCTACAGAACAACCAATTTAAAGGGGTATGGTTCAAAATTGTGAAAAGAATTGCATTTCAATAGAACTAAGTATCTCTGACACTTTATAAAATATATTCATTAATGTCAATGGGAAATGTAGGTATTTCCTGTGCAATGTCACTGTCCAAAATATACCATTCATTAATACAAATAGAATATGACAATGACAAACTGAATACTTTTTCTAATAAGATTTGAACCCCTTGTTTTTTAAAAGTAGATTTGTATTTTGGTGTTCTTACAAGCAGAATTTATTCCTGGACCACCACTATGTTGGAAAACATATTTCCTTCAAAAAAATCTCTGTCATTATTTTAACAACTTTCAAAAACTCTGAACCTATTCAGACTTCAGCCCAAGTTCTGCAGCCTCTTATTTTGAATGCATTGAAATTGCAATGATAATCTTGTTATTGCTAAATGAAAAACATAGGGTCACATGATATTAATGTCACCAGCTTTAGCATCCAGACTTTTTGCACTATTTAATACTTTTAACTTAATATTTATAATTAAGTAATTTTCATCAAATTACTCTCTCACACAAAAAGTATAGTAACATAAAAACTGATACAAATTTAGCTGGAATAGGAAGTCATTGCATGACATCAATAAAACTGATATCTTCAGATTACTGAAAATTATTGTAACATATATACAAAAAGAATAAATACAATTTTAACATGACACTGTTATTTTCTTCTGATCTCTCAAGATACAAATAAGCAATTAACCTGCACTTCATTCTTAAAAAAGACTCCTTCTCTTGGATGAGAGGGCATTTGGGGTCATGCTGTCAACCAGAAAGTGGAATAGAAGGTCTGGAATTCTGCTGCAGCTGCTGTGGGTACAAAGACAATGCAGAAGAAATTGTCAGTAACTCAAAGTGCTGACTGTACATTTCCAGATTCATATTTAGAGTATTTGTACTGTTAAAAGGAATAAAAATACACCTTGGCTCCTAATATATTTTGCTACCCCCCAAATTTGGGTCTTTATATCTGTCCATGATTTAAGTCTTTCAAATGCTTTAAATGGGATTTATATTGATTGAAATCTACCAAACTGGAAAAAATAGACAGTGCAGAACATTCCAAAAAGACAATACAACGATTTTACATAAAGCTTGAGAAACCAAAGAAATCCACAAATGATAGAATTAAGAAACAATGGTTAAATATAGATAGAATGAGATCTGAAACCACAATAATAAGATTATATCAGTTTACAAGCATTTTTTAAATGCCAGTAATGTTACAACTAACGTGCTATTTTTCTTCAAATTGGATTTGCTTTGTAGATTTCCTCAGGAGTCAGTTAAGTCTGAAGAAAATCAGTTTGCTAAATTTAAGTTAAAAACATTTAAAGCAGCAAATCCTGGGTCTAATACATGTCAGAGTGGATGAATTCAAAGCCAGAGGCTCCCAATCTTCCAGCAAGGCTTTAGCTTTGGCTGACTAACAATACACAATACTGTTTGAACATCTATTATGCAATGTACAATATGTGGCAAAAACAAAGTTAATCTTTCAGGTAGAAAGCTGTTACTTTTATAAAATATATAAGTATTTAAAGATGTCAAACAAGCCAAGTGAAAGGACAGACAGTAAAACTACATGGTCAAATAAAAAAAATCACTGCCTCATACATCCATGATATTATCTTACTATTATTAAAACTAAATTAAAGCAGAACTTTTTTTTCTCAGTCTAAGCAATACTAATAGTCCTCAGCCTGTCTATTTTTGCAATAGTTTTTCCCAGAAGAAAATGGGCTGGGTCTATTTTTTTTTTTTTTTCTAATGAGAAATATATTATTTCACCTCAAATTAATTTAGAATTGATTGATGGGAAAATTAAACCTTGGACAGAAAGCAATTGTGGAGGTTTTTTAGCCAATAGGGAAACACTCTACAAAATTATGGTGTGCAGAGACAGCTGTTGCTGTGGAAACTGTTTTGCAACCTTAAATGTAGCAGCCAGTACCAGGTGTCTGCTGTAATGAGGCTGGAAGGTAATTATAAATTGTAAATAAAGTTTGCTGCCAAGCTGGTGTAGCAATAAGGGTGGATTTAAACCAGAGGTGATCTCCAGACCTAAAGGACAAGCTGTCTCTGGATAAGGTGCTGGGGAGGAGGTGCAGCTTGGTGCACAAAGCACAAACAGCTGGCACAGCTGGACAGGTCCCTGCTCCCAGCGCCCAGAGAAGGTCCAGGAGTCACAGAGCAGAGTGCATGGCCAGCAAGGACACATCTCTGGACAAACAAGACACAGCACAGCCACCAGACTTCTGCTTTGGTCACTCCCCAGGCTGGAGAAGCCACAGCTGAAGGGAGAGGGGAGCAGGGCATCCAAAGCAGCCCAGCTGCACGGGCCATTTCCCAGTACAAACATGTATTTCCCTCCAGCACTGACTCAGCTTCTTCAGAATGCTCAGAAATACTAACAGATAGCTCCCCCTTTATCCTGACAGTATGATCTATCAAAATTAACCTGCTGCTTTTCTGGGTTGTTTTAGAAGACTATGAAACATTTATTCCTGCATTTAAACAATGGACTTCAATTTCCAAAGCTCCAGTTCTTAAAATGCACTTTAGTAACTGGCACTCTGGAAGTTACTCACCATTGCTGAGTCAGAGCTCAAATCTGGAATTGTTGAGAAGTCATTGAATTTTCTTTAGATGAGGTCATTTTTCTGAAATTTATCTCTGTTTCTACCAGACACTTTTGAGTTTCTTAGGTCCTTGGGTTTTTTTCAGTGCTCAGAAATTCTGAACAGGTACATGGCAACAGAGCCATCTCAGAGCCACCTCCAGGGGAAGAAAACTGTTGCTTGGTTTTTAGTTGCTGGCTGGGGTTAAACCACAACTTCATCTCTGCCAAGGGCATCCCAGTGCAGGAAATGAGAAGGGAGGGAAGCTCAGCCCCACTGCCTGCACACACAGCAGCACAACCAGTCTGGGATGACCTTAAGAGATGCCTCCTCACATGCCAGCACTTACAATCTCCTGGGCTTGCCCAGGCATTTCTAAGCCAACATAACATTAATGATTTGACATGGAAAGAGATTGTTTGTAAAAACAAACCCACTTAAAATGGATGCAAGAGAAAATTGTATTCTTCAATACAGATTTTGCCACTTGCCATAGGGAGTCTCTGTATGCTGCCTAGTGAAATTTGGTTCTCATTATAACCACATGAACTCCAAACTCCTCAAATGATTGCATTTATTGAAGTGCACATGACTTTTTTTGGTTGGTTAGTGCATGTTGCTAAGAGAAGCCCTGGAAGTCATGCCTTGTATTCCAGACATGACATCAATGAATTTGACTAGAGCTTTACAACACAGTATCAGAAAGTCAAGTAATGGTAACCTTGACAAAGAGCCAGTTCTAAAAAAAGCAAAAGCACATTCATATGTCCCTGTAGTGCTGGGGGGTTGGAAGGAAGGGAGGAAGAGGAGCAGTGGAGCATAGTCATTTATCTCAATTATTGTCTGCTTTTCCTAAATCAGTTTTGACAAGTATTACATTTCATAATATCCATTATTCTCTCAGCCTGGGTTTGGCTCTCTCTCCATATTAACAAGTTCATTGGTATCTCCCCAAACCACATCTCCTGCTGAAGAACAAACCCAGGGCTGGGTGGACATCAACACCTGTGTTCTCACAAAAGACAAAAGGCATCATCACACATGATGCCTTTGCCCTTGAGCATGGGACACCCCTAAGGGAAGGTATTTGCTCCTCTGGGTCCCAGGCCCAGCCAGGAGACCTTATCTGCAAATTATTAATATGATTTTAACAGTGCTTAAATGTGCAGCAATAGAAAAACAAAACAGGAATAATAGAGAGGTGACTTCTTCCTAGGGAATTTTCTGGAAAGAGGAAAAAAATAGTTTTCAAATTGTGCTGTAAGTTGTTAAAAATTTTATCTTACTTCAAATATGTGATGACCCTTTCTTGTGATCTTTACTCTTAGTGGAGTTATGGGACTCATAAATTAATGCACATTTGATTTCTTTCATATACAAAAAACCAAAACATGTTATGTTTTCAGTACTGGTAATTGACAGAGCTCTAACCTAAAGAGAATTATATGAATGAGCTACTTTGCTAAATGAGACAACATACCTTTCTACTGTAATGCTGTAATCAGGAACACAGCAATAGAGAAACTTTGATCTCACAAGGGGGAAAATAGATTTTTCTTTTAAAAAAAGGCTTTGATTATCTTTTTTTTTATTTTCTTTTGCAAAAAGAGAAAGACATCCCAGCACAGTGTATATTACAGTAGCACCATGCATACAAAACCCCTGAGTTTAATGCAGCTATTACATTTGTTCTCTTTCTCTGTCTTTCAATCTCTTACCTTGTGGAGGTCCATCTTGAAATGAAAATACTAACAACAACAATTCCACAAATTGCTTTGCCTTTAACCTGGTATTTTTGAAGAGAGAAAAGCTATATCCTTGTCTTAACCTTTCTATAATTTAAACACTCAAGCATTACCATGATCAGAACATCTTCAATGACAAATCATTTTTAATTTATTAACCCCTACAGGGAAGAGCCTTTTCCCTTCCATTGGGTTTTTTATGTTGAGAGGCTAGAACAGGAGAACATGTTCAGCTGGTAGAAACATCAATTTCTCCTTTTTATTACATCAAGTATCATGATCCAAAGAATGAGAGTGAAAAGACTTTTCATTTATTTGACAGTTTTCCATTTGTTTTGTTATCTATTGATATTTCAATAGGTCTCCAATGTTTTACTTCCAAAATATTGTCACTAAAGAAAAACAAATTATGGCTGGTCCTGCCTTTGTTTCAATACTTCTCAGAGGGAGAAAGAGATTTTTAAATGTTATTCAGTGCACGAAGAGCTTTAGGACAGAATGATATTGATCAAAATTATTTATATGGAATAATTAAGTTCAGCAATTGATCAAGAATGCAGGTCACTATTTGGTGCTCTAGAATAACCATAATAAACAATGAGATAGCCACCTGAGAGACCAAAACTGATAGCAAGAAACATATTGGAAGCACTAAATATCATGAAGTGAAAATACATCAGGAAGATTAAAAGGGATCTACAGAAGGAAGATTATGACTTAATTTCTTTTCCTCTTCACTGGTGAAGTGGTAAATATAACAATGAACTACAACAGAGAAGTACCAGAACCTCTGGAAAGAATCTGATGTTGCTCTGAACAAAAAAAATCACTGGCAAGGACAGAGCTCATCAGCCAGAAAAAGAAACTTTGAGGAGCATTAAGTATAACATTAAGGACAGAAATTTTCCTGGAGCAGAAAACAAACAAAACCATGAACTGCATCTGTGTTGAACATGGCTAACATGACACCAAAAACATTTTCCTTTATGAGAGTATAAACAATGATACCAAGTAGTTCTGCAAAAGAAACAGCTCTGTTATTTGGAAATGTCTTCTGTATAGTTCATAGACCATGCTCCAACCCTTTTATAGTGCAAATTATACATTCAAAACTCTTATGAATGGAGAGGATAAATTTCTCAGCTGCTTGCAATCACACTGTGTGCTCATTAGCTCTTGTGAGCCTGTGCAAGATACTTTTGGAAAGATCACATAGGTCAATATCTGATCTTTCCCTTGGAACATTTCTGTCACTTAGTTATGAGGCAATTCTCATAATTAAATTCACCAGAAGACATTCATATTTGTATGTCTCAACCCATATAAATTAAAAATAGAAATGGGAAAACATTGCAGCATTCTGTGTCCTCCAGTTTCTTATTCCTCTTGGTTCCCTTTCTGCACATAAGAGTTCTCTGCTAATCTTAAAGGCTCCCACATGCATATCACCTTTCTTCCTAAACAATCCTGCACCAACACATCTTAGACATTCACTTGATTTATATTTCAGTTTAATATTACATTTTTAAACCATTTTCTTAATGGGAACAAATTTTTCCTATCATTTCCAACAGAGAAAGGAAAGTCAGTTCAAGGGAAAACTTGCAAAGTGCAGTAAGCAAAACCTATTCAAAATCAGAGCATCAGACAGAACTGCTTTTTGTAGATGATACAACAATAAAACTCTAAAATGTAAACCCAAATAAATCTATTTCAGTAGTGCTGCACCCTTAACAAGAAACTCTGTTTAAAGCAGCACATTTCACAGCCCTGCCCTTGCCATATTTCCTACTTTATTATGTCACACTACTTAGACTTGCTGAGTTTTATTATAGAAGAAAAAGATCCAGAGAGAATATGCATACAGAATCATGAATTTCTCTCACATGAATGATGTGTGAGAATGTTTTTCATTATTCCAGGCAGTCAAACACCAAGATGTGTGTAAAAATCCATGTCCATATTCACCAATCACAGCAAAAACAGCCCAGAAATTATCCTGAATTGGTTTTAATGAGTCAACCACTTGGTAGCATTTCATGCAGCAGAAAATTCTGGTTCACTGGTTATTGGTGCAAGGTTCCTGAACTATGAAGCTGGAAAGAGAATTAAGCACAATCTTGAAACTCCAGATAAATCAGACAAATACTTTCAGTTATATGTTTGACTTCTAGTTTGCTTACTGACTCCAGAACTGGAAGTTAATGGCAGTGGCATGGATTAAATAAATAGTGCCTTGTATTATTTTACCTGCTAATCTAACTCCACTGAAGCCAATTAGTTAAAATAATATGAATTTGCTCCAAGGTTTTTATCACTTCAGCCTTGTCTTTTTTAATAAATCAAACATTATTAAAAAGAGAATTCAATAAAGTTACAGTTATATTTGGGATATATTAAAAATATCACGTGATACCAACACACAACTCACAAATTGGTTCTTTCACTTATAAAATGCATAACACCATGACAACCAATGGGATAAATCAAAATAAAATTCAAGGAATGCCATTTGAATTTATAGATTAGGTAAGTCTATAAAAGAAGTTTTATGCACATAGTGATGTACAGACTGAAAATTCTTGCACTACTTAATTAACACCAAAAGAATTTATAAGGTTAAGACTGAAAAATTTAGAAGTGAAATATTATTACAGATTTTTGTTCAGTGATTACAAAGGTATAAACTAATAAATTATTCTCCCATAAAATGGAGAGAAAAAAAACGTACATCTGAAAAAATAATCAATAAAAAGACACAAACATTCACATACACAGAATCTGCTGCAATTAAACTATTCCAGACTGCTGGCTGCTGGGCAGAGGTGGCTCCCCTGCAATTACTAATGGCCATGAAAAGATGAAATGCCTTCAACTGCTGTTTCTGAGCTTTAGTGACATTTTCCAGTTTAGTTCTTTTTACCATTCTTGAACTCTAAGAGATCAGTGGAAAAGGGAAAACTCAAGCACTGGGTCTTTGACCCAAACTTGAAGGGAGGTAGGACACACAAGCCAGGCTGAGCCTCCTACAGGGAATTGCTGTGCCAGGAACAGCCAGGCTGAGCTTCCTACAGGGAATTGCTGTGCCAGGAACAGCCAGGCTGAGCTTCCTACAGGGAATTACTGTGCCAGGAACAGCCAGGCTGAGCTTCCTACAGGGAATTGCTGTGCCAGGAACAGCCAGGCTGAGCCTCCTACAGGGAATTGCTGTGCCAGGAACAGCCAGGCTGAGCTTCCTACAGGGAATTGCTGTGCCAGGAACAGCCAGGCTGAGCCTCCTACAGGGAATTGCTGTGCCAGGGAACAGCCAGGCTGAGCCCTCCTGGCAGGAATTGCTGTGCCAGGAACAGCCAGGCTGAGCCTCCTACAGGGAATTGCTGTGCCAGGGAACAGCCAGGCTGAGCCCTCCTGGCAGGAATTGCTGTGCCAGGAACAGCCAGGCTGAGCCTCCTACAGGGAATTGCTGTGCCAGGAACAGCCAGGCTGAGCTTCCTACAGGGAATTGCTGTGCCAGGAACAGCCAGGCTGAGCCTCCTACAGGGAATTGCTGTGCCAGGGAACAGCCAGGCTGAGCTTCCTACAGGGGATTGCTGTGCCAGGAACAGCCAGGCTGAGCTTCCTACAGGGAATTGCTGTGCCAGGAACAGCCAGGCTGAGCTTCCTACAGGGAATTGCTGTGCCAGGAACAGCCAGGCTGAGCCCTCCTGACAAGGAATTGCTGTGCCAGGAACAGCCAGGCTGAGCCTCCTGGCAGGAATTGCTGTGCCAGGAACAGCCAGGCTGAGCCCTCCTGGCAGGAATTGCTGTGCCAGGAACAGCCAGGCTGAGCCTCCTGGCAGGAATTGCTGTGCCAGGAGCAGCCAGGCTGAGCTTCCTGGCAGGAATTGCTGTGCCAGGAACAGCCAGGCTGAGCTTCCTACAGGGAATTGCTGTGCCAGGGAACAGCCAGGCTGAGCTTCCTACAGGGAATTGCTGTGCCAGGAACAGCCAGGCTGAGCCTCCTACAGGGAATTGCTGTGCCAGGAACAGCCAGGCTGAGCCTCCTACAGGGAATTGCTGTGCCAGGGAACAGCCAGGCTGAGCCTCCTGCAGGGAATTGCTGTGCCAGGGAACAGCCAGGCTGAGCCCTCTGCACAGGGGCTGCAGCTCTGAGCATCTCCCCAGCTTTCCTACAGCTGCCAAATGGCTTCTAACCTCTGGGAACTGGAAATTGGATTTGCTCTGCTCTTCAGTGTGTGGCTTCCAGTATTGCCTTCAATGAAGATCTTTCAGTAACCATCATTGTAGGTTTCATTCCCTTAGCCCAGAGCATAAATCTGAATTTCTTCAGTCATTTTCATCTCTGTATTTTCATTAACAACCTTCACTGGGAACACAGAGTTTTCAGTAATTCTGCTCTGCAAAGAGGGTGTGGATCTGCAGCACTTATCCAAAACATTTTCATGCAAGACACAAACAAATATTATTAGAAGTATAGTAATGTATTTATCTGCATACTTTCTATATTTCCTACAGCTATTTTTCCCACCTACAAAATGGTTTTTCCACTCCAACTGTTCCACAATGATCCAATTAACTCCATTTAACAATTACTATTTCCTTGACATTTCTTACTTGCATTAACTTCTCCTGGTTTAGTTTGAATTTTCATATGCTAAAACACCTAGGAGGTATGCAGTAGTGGCTATAAATAGTCATTTCCAATTATTATGTCTCTGACCTTTTTGTCTCATGTCCTTGCCAGTGTTCCCTCTCAGGGGAACCAAATGACAATTTTGTCAGTAGTTTTTGGATACACCCTCTTCTCTCCTTTGTACTCTTCTGTTTTTCATATACAAAAAATCCCAGTGAACTTTTCCAGTTAAATTATACATCCTTCTTTTGTTAAGAACAAGTTCTTCCATGTAGCTTCCAAATTAGAGCTTTTATATATGCATTTATTGTACACAACCTCACACAGTTCCCCCATCTTTGCTCTTTTCCCACCCTTCTGCTGTCTTTCCCTTCTGCTGTCTTTCTAGCCTTTCTGACCCAGTTTTTTATGTTCAGAAAGAAGTAATAGACTCACCTGCATTATTTTTTAGTTTCTATTTATAGAGAATCTTAGTGTATGCTGACTTGTATATCCTGATTTCTAGATGAAAATTAACTTTACTGTTCTGTGCCCATCTCACTGCTGGAAGGGCCACAATTGATGCATAACCTGCTCTGATTTCTCTCTGAACCATGGCCCAAGAAGCAACAGCAAAACCAGAATGTGCTCTCAGTCACACTCAAAGTATTTCCATCAAAGAAATGGGTTAAATTTACTCTTCATGGTTCAGTCCAGACTCTAAATTGCTGGTCAAAGAAACCAGAAAGAAAACAAAGACTCTGAAGTCTGTAAAGTTTAATTCCTAGAGTGGAAAGGCATAGAGAGAAGTCCTATAGGATGGGAACTGCAAATACAGGTGTTACAGAGCAATTCTTTTCTTTGTTTTTTTCCTTCAAGCCTTATAAGTTGTTGTTGTGAGATTTGTATTTCCTCTGCCCATCCTTCCAGTCTCCTCCATACAATTGTTTTAAAAATCCATGTACAGTGGTAGTCCTTGCTACTGGTACAGAGAGCTTTGGAATCAAAACTCTGAACTCTCCCACCCTACAACAAAAACACATGCAAGCTTGGACATTGCTGTATTTACCAACCTTGTGGTTTTGTTTGGGTTTTAATACAGTATTTAATGAAAATAACACCTGTCACACAGAATTCTGCAAAGGAGAACCCCAGGAAAATACTGTGAAATTCTACTTTACCCTTTGACCCCACCACAGACAAGGTCTGGATAATCCCTACATGCTGCTGGATTTTACTGTAAGGTTTTAATATGCAGATAGTGAAATTGGAGTTGCTTAGATTTGATGCAAACCACTCTACTGAAACACTTCTGCTTAGATCTCAAATTCACCTTCTCCACACAGCAAGAAACCATTTTGCTAGAGCAAGAGCCCTTTCATTTATGAATGTGAAATGTTCACTAATCTCTAGTACCTCTGTGAAGGAAATAAATTTTTAACAGACAGAAGTATCATAAAAATATTAAAGATTACACTCAACTACTTTGAATAGTATCTCACAGCATGTGAAGTCTCTGCAGTCATCAGAGCTACTCCCAGCACAAGGAAGGGTCTGAGCTGGGGGCTGGCCAAGGTCACACAGCACACCTTGACCAAAATGGGCAGAGAGCCCAAACCCCTTCCAGCTCCTGCCTCCTGCACTCCTCTCACTGTGACATTCAAAAACTTCTTTAAAATATTGATACAGTACATTAATTTCTAAAATATTTGGGATGATGTATATTGGCCAGTGGTATGCATACAAAGCAGAAGTCACAGCAGGCAGAAAGGCCATTCATGGGGCACTGGAGCTAGCAGCACTCCTCAGCTACCAATGGCTCTGTGTCACAGCTGCCTTTGCAGAGAGCTTGGCAAGGCCATTAGAGCAGAGGAGGTGAACCCAGGGCAGACAGCATGGCAGGGTCTGTGCAGCCTGGGAATCACACCCACACCACAGACAGAATGGCTCCAGAGCACTCAGGAGTCTCTCCACAGCCACACATTAAAGTGTTCTTGACTCACCATTTTCTCAGATGTATACAGCCACAAAGAGTTAAAAAAAAAAAAAATCTGTCATTTTTTTAATGCTCCTTCTTGAATGCACACTTTGCAGCTGTCTAATGCTAGAGCCATGCTCACTTGTTCACCTTGAAATGTCACTTGGTATCTATTGCAGTCTGATGCTTTGGCTGATGACCAGATGCTTCTTGCCAGCTGCATCCATTTTCACCTTTTAACTTCACTTCTTCCTCTGCAAAAATAACCTCAAACAATGTTTTCCTATGACATCCAGTGCTGAAATAATTCTGGGATTTCTTGCAACTTTCTCCCTGGTATAAATATATGTCCCACATCCCTCTGCCTTTGGTGCTTTTAGACAGCAACATGAAGTGAAGATCACTGCAGGCAGAATCACAGCAGCTCCTCCTCAGCCACCTCCTCCTGCTAACTGCAGGAAGAGGGAAGGAGCTCATAAACAATGTGTGCCTGCTAAGCCAGAGCTATTGTGAAAAGCTTTTTATTCCCACTGCTCAAAGATGAGAAATTATGGCATTCTCTCAAGAATACTAACAGCTAAAGAGCTACACCAAGAAACCTGTCAAAACAGCTGACTTAAACAATTTTTGCAAAATAAGACCCCTCTCTCCAGTGCTGGTAGCAAGTGCAAAGAAGTTTTCACATTTTTGACAACTCAAGCTGCTATGAAGTAAAATAGAAGGAACATTACTCAACATTTCTCTAAAGGCTGCCAGACTGAAAGGCTTAGAGCTGTTCTCTTTCATGGACTTTCTAGGAGCTCCCATCTTTTGTAAGGGATTTGTGGGAGAGGGCATCCCCAGAGAGGAGCATCTGAGAGAGCTCATCATGTGCCAGCAATCTGGGCTGCTCTGAGCTGCTGCCCATTGTGTGTCCTGCTCTCCCTCCAGCTCCTCAAGCTGCAGGCAGCACCGTCCACCTCGTGCCTCCACATCAGCTCCCCAGAATTTTTCATGTTCTGAGACAGGCTCACTCAAGGATTTTGTGGGCAGAAGATATTTTCTTCTGCAGTTTTACACAGGTGATGAGTTTCCCTCTGAGACTCTCTTATGAGGCACAATCTGCCTCAGTCATGATTTTGTTTCTGTCTCTGACATTGTATTCTGACATATAACCAGAAAAATTAGACAACATTTCTGTGGCATTAACCAGCAGTACTGACAGAATGATGGGTAACTTAAAGAACATTGGTATAGTCTTGTTAATTTGATTTATAAAGGTAATTGCTGCTAATCAATTATGCAGTGAATTAGATACCTCCACAACCAGGTCCCTTTATTACCTTTGGCATTTGCAGCAAGCTGCACCAGCACTACGTGTTCCTCACTCCCATCAGTGTAACTTTACACCCTGCTGGCTTTCACAAAACAAAAGCTATCATGTCAGCACCTCTGTGAACCTGTGAACAGCAAAGTGAGTGAGCTTGCAGTGCCTGCAGTTAGGAGCAAATCTGCACAAAAATAGTGCAGGCAGAGCTCACATCAGCCACACAGCAGCTCACCAGGTGTCTCCCTTGGTTACAGATGGTTTATTTCAGAAAATTGTCAATGGAGATAACCCAGATAACCCTACCTCACATGTCAAGAGGAAGGGTATCTAAAAAAAACCCAACAAAATATTCTTATCTAAGTGTGAAACTAAAATAATTGTAGCCATCTCAGCACCATTCAGAACACAAAAGAATGAAAGCTTCGCTAAATTAAAATTGACTCTGATTTCATTCTTTCATACAGAATAGCATGTTTGTTAGCTATGTTAAACATCATAATCAATACATTAATTATTAATTTAATAAATTCAGATTAGCAGCCTTAGGCCAGATAAAGGTCAGTAAAGGCAACTGAGTCTGAGCAAAAAATTAAGCAAATAAATAAAATGCCACAGTTGAGACAAAAACTCAGTGTCACTTTAGTGAGCTGTGCCAGGCACTGCACTCTGGAAACATCATTATGTAACAATGCAGCTCCTCACCTGCCAGGCAAAAACACCCCAGAGGGAAACTTTGGGGAAAATTCCGTCATGATGAACGTGAATCATTAATTACATCTCTCTCTGTGGAGTGTTTCTAGACCTTTGGAAGGTGGCCACTGTTCCTGAGTAGTCTGCAGTTCACCACAGCATAGAGAAGTGTCAGAGGTTGAAACTATTGTTCTCAGAAAATAGGGCTGTATATAATACTTTCATTTTCTTTTTGAATATTTATAACTATGCCACTAGTGCACTGTAGTGTGGATGAATGGTCTGTATTTCATATTGATCTTAGGCAACTCAGCAAAGGCTTTCTTTAATCTATAATTAAAAATTAAAACCTTTAGGGGAGCTATTCATCTGACAGTCAGTTTTCTTCTAGCTGCCCTCTGCCAGTAATTAAGTTCTGCTAGAACTTTCAATTTTTTTAAGGACTTGGTTTTTTACAATTTCCTCCATATTTGTTGCCACAAAACACCAGAGGCTGATGTGACGCCAACAGATTGCATTCAAAAAATCTCCACAGAATAATATGAAAAATGCATTTGAAGTACTTGTACTACTACTTGTATTCTGAGAAAAGCTGAACAGCATTTCCCCCTTCACTGCACTGTACCTGTTACAAGCAACAGCTGCAATTTGCAGAATTAAGAACGTGGGTTTCACCACTCGGAATTCTGTTTTGTTTGTTTAAAACTGCCTGGTTTTACCTGGGAAATTCCATCCAGCTGATGGATAATCAGAAAGGATTGATACCACAATACACCACCAAGCAGTCAGAGACAGGTGCTGATCAAGTCCCAGCACATTGTGAACATGAGTATTCCCTCTGAGCTGCCCCCATGGCAGGAATGCTGGTGCTTGCATTAACCACAGCACTGCTGCCCAAAGGGCTCAGGGCTCTTCTCTAGGGCTCAGCACCATTCCCACTTCCCATATGGGCCAACACTCCCATGACTAACCCAAAACTCCATTCTAAAGTAACAAATGTTTCTGTAGATTTTCACCAAACCTTTTCACATTAGACCAGATAACATCCACAAATGCCACCAGCAAAATGCCTCAGCAATATCAAACAAGCAGGTATTGAACTCCCTTGCTGCCTAAAAAATGTTTTACTTTCATCTTTGCTTGTCAAACCAGCAATCATTTGTTTACAAGATAGAAATCTGGCACTTGGCACTTCCCTTGTCAGAAAGGATGTTCAGAAGGAAAGCTCTGCAGCAGCACACCCTGGGATTAGGGGAGAGGCACTGTGCTTGACACTGCAGGTCCTGCTGGAAGGAAAAACTGCACAGCAGACACCAGTCTGCCAGCAGCTGTAACCAGAGAACTTAACAAACTAGCAGCAAAGATGGGATCTGAATAACCTCCTGCTGGGTTACACAGTTACTCCAAAAGGTTCTCAAACACTAAACTGGAAAATGCTATAGGAGAAACAAAAATTGTTTTAGTTAAACAGCCAGGGGTCGTAGCAAAAAGCAAGCAAATCACTGTGCTGCTGCATTTCAGGGAGCATTTAGAATTTCAGCCCACACTGCTATTTTTTTTTATCAGTACAGAAAAAGAAACATTAAAGAGTTTAGATTTTAACCAGATTTAGAGTGTCAAACCCTGGAGCTAAAATGTTCAATGTCATCAACGCTCTTCCCACTTTTATAACACTTATTCAAATGCAAAGAAAAGCTAAAGGCTCTACACAAGAGCAAAATAAAGTAGGTAATTAGAAAAACTTTTCATGCCATACTAAGAGGTTAAATATATCTGCATGTGCAACATAATTAGTCAAAACAATTCTGATATGAAAGAGATAAATGTATCTTCAGTACTAATCAGAGGAACATAGAAGATAATGTGTATTATCCAGGAGAAAAGGCTGCAGGTTTAGAACATGAGTGCATAGAGGTAAAATTGAAATATATGGTGAATCTGATGTCAGCCTAATCCCCAACAGTTACTTGGCTTATCAGTTCCAATTTAAAAACACAGAGCTGTGGAAATAACTATTTTGAAAGACATTTGAGTTTCTTATTAAATGGAATGAGAACATGAAAACAAAGCAGCCAAGTAATCTGAGCACAAACCCAAATCCTGTGACTTTGGCAATGCCCTGAGGATCATAGCCACAGCTCAGAAAAAGCAGTACATTTTCTGCAGAAACTGTTTCTGTTTCAGTTCATACCCTTGCATATTTATGAAGCCCAAGAAGGAAGTGAGGAATCCACATTGTAGGAGGGGAAACAGGATGCTGGGCCTGCTTGTTTTATCCAGGACAGGAGGATTACAGGAGGATTTCTGTAATCTGACAGTCTGTGCTCACTGACTCTCAGTTATAGTGGTTAGACACACTTAACCTTCAAAATAGTAAATTACATATGCCAAAGCTCTGTTTTGGTTATGTTTTTCCATCTGAGATCTCTAGCATTGTGCTACTACCTGTTTTTCTGAGCTGAAAGAATATGTGGTATTAGATCCTCCCACCAGCATTTGCCAGAAAAGTGAAATTAGAATGGTGTTAGCTACTTTGGCTGTTTGGACATTTCACCAAAGGCAGCTTTTCTTCCACTTCCTTTCTATTTCAAGAGTGAGTTTCTAAATTGCTGGACATACTAGGATAGATATTCTTCTCCTCTGACTGCCATATATTACAAGGCCAGCATCTCAGGGCAGAACTGCTTCACCACAACAAATGCACCAAAGGTTTCCAATGCACAGAGCCAGATTTCATTAAAATGAAACTCATGGAAAACAAGACCAAGGGAACCTTTTAAGGCACGAAGGTGTAGACCTGCTGGAATGTACAGACCAAAATTAAATGTCCTGCTTGCCTGGCAGCCCTGCTAGAGCACAGCCCTGCTCACAGGGGAGCTGATGGTTCCCTTCCACCTCCAGCCACAGCCCCTCTCCCTGCTGAGATCCAGCAGAAACACGACTGACTCTGCACTCTACACTGAAAATAAAGGCTGCAGCACCCATTTCTGTGCAGCCCCGTGTGCACAGAGCAATTAGCACAAGCTGTATAAAAGGCATTGGTGTGTGGACAGCAGTACAGCACCCAACTGCAACAAGCATCATTCTACTACACCATTCACATTCTATTTACTCATGAGAAACGTGTATTTCCAGAAGCAAAAATACTTTCATAGCACTGCTCTTAATGCTGCTTTGTTTCACTGAGCCTGACCTAACAGTTCTCATGGAGAAATTACACAAAAGCAGCCTGTGCAATTCTGAGAATGTCTGTGTTGACCTTGTCAGAGGGGAGAACATAAATCTCTGTGGCTTTATTTTTCTTCTAGAGAACTTCTACATTCTGCTGTTTCAATGTCTCTTTGTGTGACTCAACGATCCTTGATCCCAAATGAACATTAAGTTTGGCAGTTTTATTTTCTTTTCCTTCCTTGGTTTCTATTAGCTGCTACTGTGAAGATATCAGATTTTTTCTTTGACCCATCAGAATAGAATCAATCTTTTTTTCAGAAAAACAAGCAGAGAATTGTCTGCTGACAATCACTGTTCATCTGACTTTTCCTATTATTTGAAAGACTGAAAATGGCTCATCCTACAGTAACAGTATTTGCACTAACCCCAAGTAGTCTCCAAGGTTTTCCATTTTACTACTTAAACCAGAAAATTCCCTTTTCTGTTAGTTCAGTCACACCATATGTTAAAGCAAATACTGCAGGTTTCCTGTTCAGTGATTAAGACATGACTAAGTTATAAATCAAACCTCAGGTGGACCAGAGCAGAAAATCTGTATTAGGGAAAAGGCTTTTAAAAAGAATAAATATCAGAGTTGCCTCTCAAACTCAACCATTTGCACACTCCCAGAACAGACCATGCCAGAGCTTGCTGTAAGGTTTCAAATCTTATTTCCTACCTGTCAGTTTGGTGCTTTTAGTTAGTAAGCATTCCAAATATGTTGAAAAAAATATCTATTTTTTCTGGCTAATAACCCACATTTCAATTAGAAGAATTTGCATAATGGTCTGAGGTGAGGTATACCATGACATGAAAATAAATTGCCCTGGAAAATTTGAAGAAACTAGTATAGTTTCCTCACAAAAATACACAATGATCTTATTAAATTAAGGAGGGAGAGGCCAAACCAAGAAGAAAGTGTATGAAGATTGATTATATTCAACCATCATGGTATATATTGTTTGTTTTTCCCCTGAGGTCAAACAAAAAAGCTGATTTTAAAATTCTGTTTATCTGCCTATATTAAAAGTGATCATCAGAAAATCTTGATCTCCCTCAAATACAATCCCTTTTGGTAGTGACTCTGAAGAGCAGAAGGAAAGACATTATAAGTGACATGTCAACAATACTGCAAATGGCTTTTCATATATCAGAGAAGGCAAGGGTATAATCAAAATTCCATGCTTAAAAAGCAAAGCAAAGGAAGCAAGACAGCTGCTATAACTAGACCTGTCAAAAATAAATATACAAATGCACAAATAAAGAGACAGTATTTCTGAGAAACAGGATATAAGTTCCCTCTCCCCCCTTGGGAGGCAAAAGGTGACTTCATTAATGGGTCAATGCCACAGAAAGGAACAACAAATACCATTCCTCTCGAGAATCTGCGAAACAAAAAACAAGATGGGTGTTTTTAGGGACCTTTCAGTGTTCAAACTGTAGAAATCTCACAGGGTACTGATAGATTGCAGCAATTTTTTTATTCTGCTCACATAATTCAGGTATTTTCAGAGTGAATTTGGAAAATATGAGCTCAACTAGTCTGTCTTTAGTCTAGTCTAGCTAAGAACTGAGTGGAGCTGGAGATTTTATAGTCAGGAAATGCTGTGACTACCTCAGTCTTCTGGAGGGAATTCCCAGGGAAGGTACCAGGTGCCCTTTGCTGAGAATGGGTGGGAATGGGTGGGAATGGGTGGGAATGGGTGGGAATGGGTGGGAATGGATGGGAATGGGTGGGAATGGGGATGGGAATGGGTGGGAATGGATGGGAATGGGTGGGAATAGGGATGGGAATGGATGGGAATGGGTGGGAATAGGGATGGGAATGAATGGGAATGGGGATGGGAATGGGTGGGAATGGATGGGAATGGATGGGAATGGAAAAATGAATGTCAGAGCCCACAGTGCTGCCCACTGAAGGATCCTGCCCTTGCCCTGCAGCCCAAGCCAGGGAGCAGAGAAATTGAGGTGACAAATCCAGCCTGGCAGGGAAGGTGCTGGTTGTTCAAAAGTGGTGCTGCTCCTCAACACACACAGACAAAAACTTCCCACAAAAAATGCCAACCCAGCAAACCTTCTCAAGGGCAAGTCAGTTTAGTAAACCCTGATGACAGAACCTTGCTGGCTCCCAGCCCTCTCCCCTGCTCCCTGCCATCCCATCTGTCCCAGTCTGAGAGCATTTCCTGGTTTCCTGCAATAAATCTGCAGCCAGGATGTGCCACCCTGAGCAGAGATTCCCAGGGCATCATCCCTGCAAAGGGGGCAGACCTCTCTCACTTTTATTAGTGTTGCTGTTGCTATTTTGATAGAAACATCCTCTCAGAGGAGCATGCTGAGCATCCAGGTGCTTTCAGTAATATTTTTGTATCCCATCACACTAAAGCCCAATATAAGCATCAAGGGAAGGGTTCCTCTCAAAAGGAACCTCATGTTAGAAGAGATGTTTGTGGCCTAATTAGATGCTGTCAGGACTTCATTACTAATGTCAAAAGCAACCAGACAAAATTAGAAGTGCTGATGCTTTGTACAGAGATTTCTAAATATTTTTCTCTCATGGAAAAGAGATCTTTTTCCAATGAGAGAGAGAAAGACAGGAGAGAAAAGGAAGGGAAAGGTGAGGTTTTAATTTAGAGAAAGAAATTACAGCTTTTACCTCCATAAATATGTTTTATTGTTGCCACAAGACTTAATAAATGGTTTACTGCCTACCCTGTGTGTGTTAACTTCAGTCTACTTTATGTCAGTTTTGACTAGCTGAAGGGAATTAAGAGCACATTGTGTATCCTTAAGAGCAGGGAATAGGGATGCAATGCAACCAGAAAAGAACATAGAGAATGGCTGTGGCAGTGCACAGAATAAATCACTTTCAGACATGCTGGATGGTCGAAGAAGAGCATTTTACATGTCTAACAGAAAGATTGCTACAGGAATTTACTATTAGATAAGGTGCTGCATTGACAGGGAGTCTCTATTTCCCTGTTTTCACTGTTACCCAGTACCTCACAGATATTTGCTTTCATTAGGCTCAGTAGATGCTTTTCTGCACTGATTAAATACCTTGACATCTGATATTTTGGCATCCTACATATATTGCAAAAAATCAAAACTGCAGAAGGTTTGAATACCTCCCTACAATATGGAATAATACTTAATAATACTTAATTCCAGTTAAATTCTGTCAGGAAAAACCTTTGGGAATTTATGCATTTTTGTTCTAGAAAAACGTTTTTGGGAAGGAAACTCTCTCAGTCTAGGTCAATTTCTTGTTAGAGCAGGGTTAGCATTAATTTTTCTTTCTTTCTGAGATATTAACTTACATTAAATCTAACTGCCACATATAACAAGGACAAAGTCCTAAAAATGTCAGAAACTAAGGGGAAAAATCAAACAAAACCCACTCCAGGATAAATTATTCTAGAATGAACCTCCATACTTTCATGCAAATGAAATTATCCCTGTCTGCAAAACTTGCCCTTTGAATATTAAGTTTGTTCCCCACCCACACAACTATGAGTAGTTACTTTCCCAAGAAATATTTTTGCAGGAAAGGAGGGTCTTATATCAGCATTCCTTCTGAAAAGAAAACCCCTCCACTCTATGAACTGTTCATTTTCCTGTAGGCAGATAATCAGGGAGATTGAAGCCTGCTTTCCCACCCAACATAAATAGAAAACTACATTAACTTATTATCTCATCCGTTTCTGAAGCTGCTAATGTTTGCAGCACTTCAGTGATTGCAGAAAATGGCAAGAGTGCAACTATTTACTTGCCTTGCTGCAGGGTTTGCACAGCTTTGGGACACTGATTTATGCTGTACTTGCATATTCTTGTACTGCAAGAGCTGCAAACCCCCTGAGAGCAGCCAGGCTGTGCTCTGTCAATGAGGTGCTGACAACCTCTCCAAGACCCAACCAAGATTTCTTTTTGCTCTCTAGGAGCAAGAGCAAAGCCCACGTGGTTTAATCAAGAACTGTTACAATAATGCAATACAAACATTAATTTTCATGATTTATAGAGCACCTGAGCTGTCATCTTAGCTCTCATGAGCAAGCCATCAATTATCCAATAGCAGTTTCATGAAAATAACTCCTGGCTTAATTGAAAATATAAGTTAAACATTCTCTGAACCCTGGAACTTGCAGTTTTATGCCGTAAATTTTCCCTCAGTTTTCACCTGATGTGAAATCAGTTTGCCAGGCTAACTATTTTCCCAAAGCTCCTGTAAGTTGAGTTTCCACATCAACTAAGACACAAATGCTACAAATTCATTAAAATACCAGAAGCAGCAGCTGGCAGTAGTGAGATCTGCCAGACCCCACCTGAGCTGAGACCTGCTGGAGCCCCTGGGGAAAAGGCAGAGAGGGGCCAGAGGAGCACAGGGTGTGGGGAGCAGGGAAAGGAGGCAAAGGCAGAAATACTGAAAGAAACAGGGGAGAAAGAACTGCTCAGGGACTGATGGAAGCTGAGTGGACTTTGCTGGTGCCAAAATTTGAGCTGGACAACACAAAGCTTTAGTCTATAGGCTCATCTGCAAAGACTGAAGAACTACATGTAAGCTCCAACTCAGGCTCCACCTGTGCTGGGATTTTCAGATTTTTCATTTTAAGCATTAAATCTTTAATTCTAATAAATATTTTGGAAGGGTATGGTTTAAAGTCTTTTGGGCCTTCTGGGCACCTCACTCAGAATACTGTCTAGGCATGTCCACTTCAAAGCTCTGTCTGCCCTGGAGCACCATCACACCTAAAAATAAATCAAGAAGTTATCTTTTTTATCATTTGAATGTGCATCTGTTAGTAGAGGTAAGCAAAGAGGGTTTTGTAAATTTGTTGATTTTATTTGTTATTTGTTCCTCACAAAGTCCTTTCTTCTTTATCCTCACTTTCCCAAATACAACTTTTAGTGTGACAGTTGCAAATTGGTGAGAATAGTTTTTCAGCCAGGAAAAGAGTTCTGTAGATGTCAGTCAGACCAACAGGGTGCATGAGAAGGAATTGGCCTTGGTGCTGTAAGCTGGTATTGATGAAAGTGAGAAAACAAAGAAAATTACTGAAGGAGAGCTCAGTGCTGCAGCAGGTCACAGAACAGTATTGGGTTTAAGTCAGGCTGGCCCAGAGCCACTCTGCTAATTGTTACCTGCTGCAGCACCCCCCTTTCTCCAGGACTGTGACTGCACTCACAGAGCTGCTCTGACACACACAGGTGACACTGAAATATTGACCAGGCACCTGTCACAAGCACTGACTCTTCCCTAAATGAGGTTTTATATCAGCTTGCAATTGTCAGTGCTGAATCTTTATGTTTAGACAATAATAATGTCAGGTATATA
Organism: Oenanthe melanoleuca; assembly: GCF_029582105.1. Lineage (NCBI taxonomy): Eukaryota > Metazoa > Chordata > Aves > Passeriformes > Muscicapidae > Oenanthe > Oenanthe melanoleuca. The sequence goes on along the minus strand of NC_079344.1, from coordinate 5,216,064 downwards.
GTATTTTTTAAATTATGGCTTTCTTGAACCCTTCATTCAAAATTACCCCCCTGCCAAATCTGAGTTTCACCTTCCTTCTAGCACAAATCATAGCACAGTACAGAGCATTAATACTGCCTGCACTATTTATAACTGTCACTAGCTATATTTTACCCCTACTGGTGACAGCCACAAGCTTGAAAAATGCTCCAGAGCATTGTTTCACAATTTAAATTTGAAGTGTTTGGGGTGGGGAAAGCTCTCTCTTGCCTGTCATTCAATTAATCCAACACTGAAGCATATATCATCTTCTTTGATTACATTTACTTTTATCTTCTTCAACTGAAAAAATAATTCTAAATTCCTAACTGTTTTCTGTTCAGTTTTTGAAGTCCAATGAGATTGCTGAAAGTCAGATTATTTGTAACTGCAGTAATTTGGCAAAATTGCAAACTAATAGATGCAATTTGTATTGGTACTGAGCATTAGAAGCTTCCTGGAGTGCACACAAAGAGTATTTTTTTGTAATTGAACACCTTTTTCACAGTAGAAATTTTTATTTCACTCTCAGAACAGCTACAGAATAAAGGACACCCACCAAAAAGAATTCTATTTTTTGAGAGAATACATAAAACTTGCAGCCTTTGTAACATAAAGCTTCCTCTCTTTTACAAAGGGGAGAAGGATGAAGAGGAAGAGATATAGAAAGAGCTCAAGGCTTAAGACTACAACATTTAACAAGATGGGAACAAGTGTTTTACACACATCAAAACTACAGAAAGACAAAAGAAAAAATGCTACAAATTGGTTTGAGTGTCTGTCTCCCCTCCTTAGTGATGCTGGGGTGCCACAGCCATGAACAGGGAAGAGCACAGTAAGTACAAGGTGAATATCTGCTGCTGCTGTGACACTGACACCAGATGAGAGCAAAACTCTTCTGTGCTGAGGGTTTGATCCCAGCAGACTGATCTCACTCCCGTGCATACAGTGCTGAGCTGAGGAAAGCTCCCAGGAAAAGGCAGCCCTAGTCAGCCCTGCTGCCTCCCAGGCAGGGTGAAACTGTCTGCAGCCTTCCACAGGTCCAGGAGATGCTGCAATCACTGCAGCACTGCCCAGACCCTCCTGTGCCACAGAACAAATAAATTCCAGCACCAGTCTGGCTTCTCTTCAGCCATGACTCAGTGCTTCAATCCATTACAGTAACAGTGGCATGAAGAAATTATTTAAAGAGGTAACTAAAGGTTTAGGTAGGAGAATGGAATAAAATGGAGAGAAAAAAGACCATTGAAACCAAACTGCTTAAATAATAATTTTCTGATATTCTTTGTTGACACGTGCAAATGACTAAACCACTGAAAACTGGAATATTTTTCTTCCTTTAATCTCCATTTATAACACATTGCTAATGTGTAAGTACTACTCTAGAGGGGGTTGTTTATATATATAGGCCAAGATATTTAATGCATCACTGATCAGACTTTGTTTCAGTTTAGTTCCTAGAGACAATGCAGTCACAATGTAAATGGCTTTAAATAGTTTTATGAGATGATTTGCAATCTTCAAACTAATGCACTTCCCTCAAAAAATGAAAAGGAGTAATTGAAATGTCAATTATTGCCTTTATAACTAAATCTATTCAATTGTCTTGATTTCAAGACACATGACTAGAATAAAAGTCCTTCATGTAATGCTTGTATTAAAAGATTGACTAAAACCTATGGAAAATGAATATGTTCTATTTTTCTCATGGAAAATGGAATACAGTTCCTCCTAGTTTTGTCTCAATGGTCATATCAGCACTATCCATGCCAATATCAGGCTACAGACAGATATTTATAAAGCACATTTCCAGATCATGGAATCCATGGAGGCCTGAAAATGAAGCTGCCATCATACCAACTTGAAACTGTCTTCATACAAACTTGAAACTCTTCAATAAAATACATTATGAATATTTTTATTGTTGAATTGGCCTTAACTGAACTAGATAACAATACAGCTTGTTTCTATACTGTCCAGGTGTGATTACCAATGTAATTGGGGTGACAGAAAAAGCAGAGACTAAGAGGGAGTCATTTAAAGGGAGTCAGAGTCATGCATTTAAAAATAAAGATTTCTAATTTGTAATTATAGCCTTAGACAGGAATAAATAAGCCATACCCCAGGGAGGTAAAACAGTATTTTAAACAACATGCTCAATACTTTTCCTGTTCCTAGAAGAAAATATGCTCCCTGGTTAGACTCAGCTGGAGGATCCCAGCAGAACACAGAAACCTGTCTTAAAGAATTTGGGTTGCTTTGCATTTCTTTATGTCAGTTAGCAGAAAAGTAGCTGACAGACTACTGCATACACTTCTCATTTGGTGCCACACTATCAATATTCCCAGCAGGTTTCTGTACAGTCTGCTATTTCAAAGAGTCACATTAGATTGTCACTAAGTGGAATTTACTATATTAAAAGCCTTTTCAGTGAAATAATAATCACTGTGTGCTGAGACAGTCTCCCACGTGAATCAGAAGAGACAAATATGTTCACCTTCCTCTAATCTGCTTTAAATTGCCATGTAGTAGCTACACAAATAAAAACACTAAAACAGACAATAACTGGTTCTCATTTAAACATCTACATAACAGTGAATGTACAGCAGCCCCATTCCCACTGAAAAGGAGCACTATTTGCAGTGCTACAGTTATTAATATGTCAGGCAGTTCAGTAGACAAACTCATCTACACAGGTTTATAATTGTCTTCAGGGCACAACACAAAAATTTTCCTATGAGTTTTAAGGGGCTTAACAAAATAAATCAAGAAGAAGAAGTGGAAATAATCTTGCTTTATAATTTCCATCTCAGATGCCAAGCAGACAGCACAGGAAGAGATCAGAGTATTCTGGTTTTACTGACTCCAGTATCTTTGACAAGACCAAAAATCCAGATTATTTGTGGTCATTACAGATTTTGTGGCATATTTTATTATGGTTGGAGGTGTTCATGACAGTGACATGCCCTAGCTCTGATCAAAGAGGTTATATCCTGCTCATACAATCTTTCTGGACAGCTACATCTTGGCACCAAGGTCTTCCTTGCTGTAATCCAATCTACACTGTAGTAAGTATTGTAGACTATTAATAAGCCACTGTGGAGCATTCCAGAGACAGCTGCTCATTAGCAAGCTAAATTATTTTTCTATCTGATTATTTTCTGAAAGACCTGTGGTGAATGGCTCTGTCCTTCCCTGATTCTACAGCCACATGAAAACAGAGAAAAACAGAAAACTGTCCATACAACACAAGTTGACTGCCTGGTACCTGGAGAACCACCTGAAAAGGGTGGGCAGACAGAGACAGCAGCTCTCAAAGGCTGCTAGATCTGGGCCACTGGTGTAGGCTATCTATATCCCTGCTCATTTGGAGTAGGAAAGTTAAACTTTGTAAGAGAAGTTTTAGAAGAAATGCCAGTACTTTCTTTTCAAGTGAGTCTGATGCTCTTCAAACTGCATATGTATCTCCACTTCATGTACAGTGTGTATCCAGAATTCCCAGTTCAAGAGGAATAATGTTCAAAAATAGGAGAATGCTTGAATCTTTACTTGAGAGATCCATGACCAGTCCAGTGTCCAGTTAATTTAATCTTTAATGTCTGTGCTGCCTTTGTCAGCCAGCATAGCAAACCACATCTACCATCTCACAGTGTTCTTTCCCACTCCCCACTCACCCCAGTATGAGGGTTGACATGCTCTCCACACTTTGCACCAGGCAAAAACATCACTGCCACTAAGTTCTCACAGAATAACTACTTTCAGTCAGTAAGGGTTAAAAGAAAGGGGTACTGAAAGCTCTGGGTCACCTTCTGAGTGATCTGAACAAATCTACCTTCTCCAAGTGCTTTAGTCTGCTTTCCTCCTATGGGATGTGAATTAAATGTGTTCTTTGGCAGAGGAAAGGCAGCTCTGCAGGTCCCAATCCCCATTCTGCAGAGCTGCTGGCACCTCTCCCTTTCATGATGACCAGCAGGAACCAGAGACAAGGCAGGAATCAAGGAGACAGGTTCCACAGCAGGAACAAAGACAGGATTTTTTGCATTTTCTTTGCTGTCATACCTGTTACTTCTAAAGTGTCAAATGGAGTTTTGGTACTGTCAGGACTCTTAGCCTTTTCCATGACTTTACAGCTCACCCTGCTACAACTTAATTCTACAAATCAAGATAAAGAGATTATATATTTTGCATCATAGGCAAATGTTAATTTTTCATTTTTGAAAATTTGATTTTTGTGACAGCCCCTATTCTGAGGGGTCTATCCATGGGGTACTAAGGAAACTATAAAGTCCTAATACAGATCCCAGTAGGCATGAAATCAGAGAAGCAAACTACAGACTTGGTGCTGAGTCTCCTTTTTGTTCAGTAAATTCAGATACAGGTGGCTGCCACCTCTCTGCCATACAATGATTAACATGTTTTCTGAAACAATTTTCAGGTGTCAGCTTGCAGGTCCAGCCAGAAGCAAACTCCCTTCACCAGGACGTGCCAGCCCAATGAACCTTAGAAGACTTAACAGGAACTATCCTCTGCCAAATAAATTTCCTTGACAGCTGAATAATTCTGGAAGAGAAGGGGAGAGAACAGGAGCCTGTCCACCTGTCCTGAGTCCCCTTGACAGAAATGCACAGAGGACAATAGCGTTTTTAGATGCTGAGTTGCAGAAGGTCTGATCACATGGCAATTATCAGCTTTGCTCTGCACACCAGCAGGGGTTATCAGCTTGGGGCTGAGAGGCAAAGGATGAAAGTTTGGCCACAAGCCTGAAGGGTGAAGATCGTTCATAACCCCTTCTAAAGCAAGATCTGATCAATCATCTTCTTAGCTTTTCTCATTCTCCTATTGTTTTTTTTTCCTTTTGTACTACCTCTACCCAATTTTACAGGAAGAAAAAACTGCAACACTGCAGTGGAAGTATTAGGTGACCAGCCACAGAGCCTCTGAAACATCAGTCATTATCACACAACATCCCCCCAATTAAAGAACTAGAAGATAGATTGTTCGAAATACAAAAGAACTAGAAGACCCAAGATAAAAATCAAGGCACATTATTCTCTGTATTTGTAAGCTGTGGAAGGTTTGTCATTGCTCACTGCTCTCTGTGAAGCATCCCTTTGTGACAAGGACAGATCTTGATCCCTGTTTTGTAAATGCTGCATGAGAAGGGACAACAACTAGATTGAGCATGCAATAATAAGACAACTGTATTTCAGACACAAATCTACACATTACTGAAAATAGAACTAGAAAGTGAGTTATATTATAATCATCTGCAGGAAAAAAAAAACAATAAGGCAGACTGTAGCAATTCTGGGGCACTAGCTAGCTCAGGGAAACCCTTAGTCTAAACAAAGATGTCAAGAAGACTTGAAGAAGTACACAGTAACTTGTGGACTGCATTTTAAAATCCCTAAAGCTTAATTTAAACCCACAGCCAGCACACAGTGGAACACAACTTCTTCATCATTTTTCTATAACCATGAAAAATGCTTTGTATAAACAGAGTTGAGTAATTTTTAATCTCTGGAAGACCACAAACAGAATTTTCCATTTATGAATCCCTTTCTGCAGAAGAGCTGTATTGTACTCTCCTCCTGATAAGGGAGGAGAGCTCAGACCTGAAATCTGAGCCCTGCTTTTGATGGATGCAGTGAATTTTGCACATTTTGTTCTGGTGCTTTTCAGATTGCCTGTTCTGACACAGGCAGGTTTAGAATTTACCCTGTTAAGTTACCACATTCATTTCCCGAGTGCTAGCACAGCTGAAATGTTCAGACAGGATGAGTGGAGGAAGGAAGATGAGGATAAAGGTTGCATTGAAAACCAGCTATCATGCATGGCATGACAGCTCTGGATTATACCTTTTCATCTCAGAGATATAAGAAACACAGATTGTAAATCTTATGTCCAACCTGTAACTCTGCTTATCACCACATCCAGGGGGAAAAAAACTCTTCTGACTGCAATTTTACAAAATGCAGAAACCTGAAAACTCCTACATGCTCCTCGATCCTGGAGGATGTGTCTCATCCCAGACAATGCAGTGCCCTCTGCGGTTCTCCTCTCATATTACAGGAAGCAGACACCTTGGAGAATGGTGAAATTCTCTCTGCTGACCTTTGTCATTACACTGTAAGTCTGTGAGATGAAAGGAAGGCATAAACTAAATAGAAACAGGCTTTTCTGAACAATAATAATGCTGTTAATTTATCTAAAAAACTTGGATTTACAATAGATCTGCAGTTTAAAAAGTCTCCCATGAATTCAGAGCTGGGTGGTTCAGCCTGGAGAAGCTCCAGGGAGGCTTTAGAGCCCCTTGCAGAGCCTGAAGAGCTCTGAGAGAGCTGGAGCTCCCAGGGACAGGGAGAGGCAGTAGCACTCTGCTGAGCAAAGTCAGGGAATAAAAGATTTGTTGAGAAAAAACAAAAATATTTGGTGGGGGGAGGGGGAATAGAATCAGCCCATTGTCTCACTGGATAAAATTATGTCAGGAAGTGAGGAATGAGAAGCAAATCATCAGCTCCTGTGAGAGGATGCTCTGCCCTGGTGGTGTGTCCGCTTGGAAGAGGCTGCAGAGCAGAGCTTGGCTGCAGCTCTGAGAGGATTCAGCTCCAAGAGCAGAGCAAGCACAGGTTCAGTGCTCACACACTGCCCTGCAGCACAAAAGTGAGAGGTGTTCCACCCAAAACCAGCCAGTATAAACTGGCATTTTCTGATTTTAGCTGCTGGTCAAGCAGGAGGTTACCCAGCACAGAAACGAGATCCTGGCACACCCCAGCTGTGCTCTGTGCTGCCATTGCTGCCTCCTGGCACTGGAGCCTTCCCCAGGTCACTGAAGGGTGGGAGCTCTCCTCTGTGATCCCAGTGTCCTGCAGGGCTGACATCCTCCAGGGGCTCCTGCCCTGTGACAAGGAGTAAGGATTCAAGAATTAAACACTGCTCTGATGCTCAGGTTGATATTTATAGGAAGGCAAATTTTCCTGTGTTTCTTCAAAGCAGGCTTTCATTATTTCACTAGCACAGCATGAATTGATCCGTGTGACCTCAGGCCCCTGGCTTTCACTTTCTAATTTAATGTTAAAGAAAATCCAGTGTCTTACCCTCTAGCTTTCAAAATCTGGATGCAGCAATCCAGATATACCTCAGGGAATTGTATGATTATGTTCCCACAAGTGTGTATTCATAATTAGGAACACAGCCTGTAATTTACCAAGTGAACCCTTCAAAGTCGATTTCTCCATTGCAGCCAACAAATATTCCCAGCCAAATCCCTTGTCACAGGAGGAATTCCAAAATGGGTGATCAGGCAGCAGCCAAAAAATTGCAATTAGTTGGATTCCAGTAGATAAGTTCATCAGGAATTAGCCATGTGTTAGAAAACAGACACAAATCCATATGGAAACTAAATGCACACTTTCATTCTTGACAGTCAGTGAAATATCCAGTATTCTGGTGGAATTGCAAATCTGGATTTCTTCTGCACACATCTGTGAGGATCTCTGCATTGCTACTTGTGCACAGAGGAGCACAGCCCCAGTGCAGCTGCTGCAGAGACACCAGAGGGGTGGCACAAGCTGTGCCCCCTCTGCCCACAGCCCCTGGTGAGCCCAGGGAGCTGAGAGCACCTTGGGCTGCTCCATCTGTCCCAGCACTGCCTTGGGGGCCTCCCAGAGCGACCATTCCCCTTTTTCCTCCTCAGCAGACAAATTCTTTTTTTTTTTTTTTTTTTTGTATTTTCAAGTTTAGTCTGTTCCATTTACCACACCAATCCCCCCATGACTCTTAGCCAAACACCCCAAATGTAAGCACCCAGATCACATCGTTTTCCTCCAGAATTTAGGATGAAGAAAGTGCTCCTCAGAAAAGCCAAATGGCCTCTTGCTATAATTCTGCAGTGCCCTACAGCATTAAGTATATCATAAGTCATGCCAAGGATGGGATTGCAAATTTAAGACCAGCTTTCAGAGAGAGTATAATGAGCTAATCTCTTGTTCTATGTACATATACCCATTTAAATTTTTTTAAGCAAAATTAAGGAGGCAGATTAAAAAATGGAAAATTGTTCAGTTACAGCTGTTGTATTCTCTTTACTGAGTTTGTAATTTAAGCCAATTACACACCAGCCAGTTGCTGGAAGTCTTTTGTTTAGGGCACCATGCTTTGACTTTACAGGCACACAGACAGGATCCAGCTGTGCACCAAGCAAAACTTGTTGTACCATAAACTAGATAAAGACTTTAATGAACATGGTATATAGGACTGGAGAAGCCAGTCATTAAATCTTGGTGATAATGAGACCCACATATCTAACTCATAATCAAGTTATTTTTTACTCCAGTGTTGCTGTAACTCAATAAGCATCTCAAAGCCTGAAAAGAAAAAAAAAATCTCCACATTTTCTCTTGTAAGTTTTGTGCAATCACAAGTATTTTTATAAAGCTTGTTTTATCTTTTCCATGACATATTCAGTTAGTTTCAGAGATACTCTCCCCCATCACTACAAACAACTTCTCAAGTTTAAAAAAAAAAAATATTCTAAATTATGAAAGAGTCACAAAACTGGAAAATATGCCAAGTACCTGGAAATAAAAGGCAATGCTACATGGAATGTCATGGCTGATTTTAAACTATCTATTTCCTGATCCATTAGCTGTCCTCTGAGCACACATGGGGTCTCAGTGAAATCATCAGGACTCCACTAGAACTCAGTTGTTTGTTCAAATGGCCCTGGGAAGAGTGGAGACACCAGGCTTTAAAGCCCACCTCATAACAGCAAGGCTGCTTCAATGGATACTCTGGAGCTTTCACAGCTATAAACATATTTTAACTCAGGAGAAAAGGCTGATTTCAAACACACATACACATACATATATATATATGTATATAGATACAGATACACATAGCACAGAGATGCTGAAAGTACAGCTGACATAATTCCAAATCCAAATATTTTAGAGATGCTCCTTGCCTAAGCAATTCTCATATTATGACAATACCACATTCTTAAATACCAGCATGGTTTACATTAAAAAGAGAGGGGAGAAGAGGAGGGGCATGCCTGGAATGAACAGTTGCTACAAGGAGATGAAACCAAGAAGGGAAAAGGAAATCCTGGCATCAGAGGAAAGGGCAGTATGGACACTCATCTGCAGTTTGTTAGAAATGCAGGTAAGGAGAGGGAGAAGCTTCCTGCAATATGCTTGAGCACACTGAGTTTGCTGAGCAGCCTCTCCAGGGAATATGACATGGATATATGGATAACCAGAGTTAGTAAAAAAGAGCAGACTAATGAGCACAAAGCCATATAGCAGCAAAGGATGTCCACTGCCTCTTATTCACCAGTGAATATGGACATTATGCAATATTAGTTAAGCTCAAAATTTACAGGAATAATGATCCTAAAATCTACACTAAGGCAGAGCTGGAACTCAATTCAAGTCTCCCAAGTGAAGGAGAATCCACACTGAAGCCTGGAACTTTTGAAATTTTGCTGATATGCAGGTCTGCTACCTCACATGTGCTTGTTGAATCTGGATGTGGGTAGGGACAGCCATAAGCAGCTGGTCTCTGAAATTCCACTTTTGGTAAGCTGAATCACAGTGTCTTCTCCATATCAGGATGCAACAGGCAGTCAGACAGCAGCTGACATGCAAATGCCAAAAGCAAATCACAGCAGCTCAGAAAACTGAAATGAAATAAAAGACAGCTTGCTTATGTCTATGGCTCTAAGGAGACAGAAAATACATAACTCTGCCAGAATCCTGTCCTGCCACAATTATTCATAACACTTCTGTGCCTCAGTACTTGAAATACAGGAATCCCACAAATCCCAGCACAAAGCAACTGCTGCAATATCCAGCCAAACCAGTGGAATCCTCCTCAGTCTATGTTTATGCTTCCCTTTGGGTCCTCTAAACACCAGATTTCAAAACCTGACTTTTCAGTTGGATGCTGATGGCATCCACTGACTGGAAAGAAAATCCAAGGGCCCTCTTGAGAAGAACTGTTTTTTGTAGTTATTGATGAAAATCTGTTTTGCCTTGACACAGAGTAGTGGCACAGAACATTTTGCATGTACTCTTTACCAGTGACCATCTCTGAGCCTAAATATGACTACTATGCAGGCTGATGCCTTGTCCACAAAATGAGTCACAAAAGTCACAAAAGAGTCTGCTACACTCCAGGGATGGGGGAGGAAAGGAATTGAAGCATAGAAAAAATAAAAAACATGGAAAGCAAGGATGGGGACCTGCCTGGCACTCATCCCTGCCCCAGTCTCCCTCTCCTGGTCTTTTGGGACAGCAATTAACAAAAGCCATGCTGTGAAACAGGTCTAGAACAGAAACTTGCCCTCAAAACCAAGACTGCAGTTAAAAAAATGGACACATACTTCTGAATTCAAAGCCAAATATCATCCAAGAAAATTCTTGAAAGTATTACTATGAAAACTGAGTATTGTGACTTGCCTCTGTGCCTCAGTTCATGATCTGCTCACAAGATTTGCAAGAATCCATCCAAGACTGTGTGAGACTTTCCCACTCTAATCATGGCAGCCAGAAGCAAACACACTAAGCTTTCAAATAAAAGGAAAAATTATTGGAACAGAAAAATCCAACTGCCAAGCACACAGAAGAGTGAGATTTTTAATTTTGTTAGGAAGGAAAACCAAGACTGCACTGAGGAAAGGGAGGAAAGAGGAGACAGAAGACTGAACAAACCAGAAGTGCTGAGTTTTCAGTCATAGTGGGGAAAACACTAAAGAGAAATGAGAGCTGCATGCCTTGCAAAAGGAGTGCACACATTTGGAAACAAGATTTTCCAGATCAGGACCCTTGGCTCTCTTGCTGCTTTGCTGGCTGAGAAGAGTTTGCTGGTTTCAGCTGAGGTACCAGACATTCAAGCTGGACCAAGATGTAATTACAAGGTGCAATAACAGGATGGCTCCCAGTGGGGTGGGAACGTGGGAAACACCAGAAGTCATTTTCAAAACAGAGGCAGCTATTTTCCCTCACTTGAAAAACAAGTTTTTTTTGGTCCAAATTACCAAATTTGGTCCAAATTGTCTCCTAATAGTACTTACTATGAACCAATTAGCAGATAGCAGAGAAAGTGAGACACATCCTTCCTCCTGTCAATTCCTATGTCTCCCTCTGTTCCAGTTAACTCTTGCAAGGGACACCACCAAATGTTGTGCTAACAACAACACCAGGCATGTGATCCATCAAAGCCTGGTGACAGACACACTAATCCATAAGCCACCTGTTCTAATAACTGCTGAGAACCTGAAAAATAGAGAAATATGGAGAACACACACCTTGTAGTAAACTACACGAGACCCACCCCATGGTAGGAGTCTGTAAGCATGGACTGCAGGCAGTGGAATTAAGTCTAGTGCATTTGCTCCCTCCTCTCAGGGTGTCTGTGCAGGACTAGAGTGCAAATCCTCCAGGGATATCTGGGAATTGATTTGTGAAATGAGATGTAAGGGCTTCACTGGAGGTTTTACCTGTCTGACTTTTTCTGTCACAAACAAGTTGAGTGCAGACAAGAGGCTGTCTCTGGGCATAAAGGCCAATCTTTTCATTCTTGCCTACTGCTGACATTCATCCCCTTGCTCTAACAGGATTTGCAAATCAGAAAAGGAATTCTACTATAAAGTATCTTAACTTTAACCAAGGGCCAAGCAAAACAAATCATGTGATAAAGGATGTCTTTGCCTCAGCACAGCTGCCTCACTGCACAAAGGTGCAAACATCTTCCTGAATATATCACAGCACTGAGTTCTGATTGCTCTGCAAACAGATTCACTTTAAACCTGTATTTTAGTTATATATTAGAATAAGAGAGTATGTGAAATAGAGCTGCAGTTTCCACTACTTTCAACCTCCTCTCCATGGAAATCCTCATTCCTCTTCTTTTGTGTTCATCTGCTCATGCTTTTAATGTTACTCTTCCCTTCAACAAGATTATCAGCATCTTTTTCTAAGGCAAGATAAATGAGTATGATTGCTCTGTCCTAGACAAGGTCCACCAGCAATCACACTATCTTTTTAATCAAAATCACCAGTCAACCAAAATGTTTTTCCAGTGAAATTGCACCTTTCTTTGATAAACCACTTTCTATTAGCTTTATCAAGGTTTTCCCTGCTGCTGATTTTGGCTGATATGTTTGTAATTGACAACTTGACACAAGTCTGTACCTTTCCTGAATATTAATGATGCAGTCTACTCCCTAATCCTTAGAAATGTAATGCTAAAAGCTAAAAGTGTTATTTTTCCCCTCTCAGAACTCAGAGAAATGGTGTCAAGACTTTTAGACCTGACTTGCAGCTGCAGCTATATTAAAACTAAAGGAACTTTGCTAAGCCTCACCTTGAGGCAGGAAATCACACACCAGCATAGTCATGAGAGGATAACACCAGACAGCTTTGGCCAGCAGGATCAAGCTCCCAAAGATTACTAACTCACATTTTCCATATTTACCATCAGGTTACATCAATATTCTCTTTGAAGACTCAGGAGAAATCACTTTTTTCCTGCCTCCTTGGCAGAGGAGAACACTCCTTACTTGGGCAGAATTCCTGGGGTCAATGGAAAATTTTACAGAGCATGTGAAACCAGGCAACACTAGAGAAAAAATATAAATATGAATGGTAAGTCTTTATTACCCTTTCCCAGCTCCCACTTATCAGAGGACTGGTTCTCTCTCCTCCTGCCCTCACTGCAAAATACTTTCAGCTGTTTATTGTAAACAAGCAGCCAGGGCTTTTTTTAGCTGTGTAATTAGAAGCCATTGTTTCTCTGTTTAATTTCTCTTTCCAGTCATTACCAGACAGCAGTTGTGCTCTTATTACTGACCCTGCTGTCTGGATACCTACTCAAACTTATTACTGCTCTCACTTTTCCAAATAAGCACCTTAATGAGGACAAGAATAGTCATCATCCCTACAACTGTGTATTAAAATACTTTAAATTCAAATTGTAAGCAGTAAGAGAACATAGGTTCAGAGGTTTTTTTAAAATACCTCCTTTATAACCCTGTGAAATAATTCAATAGTACTAATATTTTTGCAGTCACTAGAATGATGTTTTATAACATCTGACTTACCTATTGCACAAGGTTTATTTCCTTGGGTTATCTCCAAAAAGGCTTTTGGCTGTTCAACGAATTAAAAAGTTACTGTTTTAAAAAACAAGCAAACAAACAAAAATCCTTAAATTAGTCCTGGCTTAGCACTAGAAATGTGTTCACAACTTTTTTTTAAAGTTGTTATTCCACTCGACTAAATATCATTACAATTATGTAAAAACTGTAATTTTTTTATTTTTTTTTTCCCCCTGGAAGAATCTCTTAATGATAAAGATGTCATGATCTTCTTTCTGTCACTATCATGGGAATATTGACAATCCCAAACAAACAAACAAAGTCCCCTCACCACTTTCAGTGCTCAGACCTCCATGCCAGCTGTGTCAGCCAGAGGAAATGCTTCACTTCTGCCCATCCAGCAGCACCACCCATCAGTGCCCCTCTCCACACTTGCTCTGCTTGCCTGTCCTCTAGCACACCTTCAGCCTTTCCCCTCTGAAGGAGGCTCAGAAGAGCCTGCACTGAGCAGCCCCCAGGCACAGGGCAGGGGGAGCAGCCCCACTCTGGGATGCCCATCAGAGCCTCTGATCCCCAGGGAAAAAAACACTTTATTTACTTTGTTCTGGATGAGTGTGCTGAGCCACCAGTATTAATACTGGATAAATCCAGAGATGGGGTTGAATGTTTTTCTCCAGTTTTAAAATCAGACAAAGAAACCCTTCCCATGTGCTAATCTTTTATACAGAGGGTTCTGTAACAGTAATATGCTCAAATAACCCAGTTACCTTTACAGGTTTTAGCAAATACTAACAAGAACCATTTTCTGCTTTCCAGCGTTGGCCTGGGGATCTACAGAGATAATTGGATTTATTGTCCACCAGAGCCCACACAGAGAAGGTTGTAATTAGTTATGAAGATGCAAATGTCTAAGCCAGAGTATCATCTTGCATAGGCCACTGTACAAGAGAGTGAAATATCCTGAAGACAGCTCCTCTAAAACTTATCCACATCAGCAACACAGATGAAAGTTCAGACAAAACTGTCAGTGATACCTGGTGTATGATCCCACAAAACTTGCCACCCCATTTGTAGAACCATTTATTTTGGCTACAAGTCACAATTCATTGGAATTATTATTTCAAGACACCTGCCCTTATTTCACCTAAATTACTCAAATTCTCCTCTATTTTTCCTTCAACAGCAAAGTTTTTTGCTAGAGCCAAACCAGGACACAGCACAAATACTTAAGAAAAAATTTATTAGCCTAAACAGGTTCATTTATAGATCCATTTGTTTTTGTCAAAACAATTTATACCATTCATTCCAATTCCTAATCTGGACAGCTCTTTTCTGACTCAGAAGCTTGCATTTGCAATGCCTTTCCAACTGATCCCATGCTGAGAATATCTCTCCTTTATCAAAAACAACCAACCAAACAAACTCCCTAATTTTATTGAAATTTCTCCAGTAAGCTACCCTTGCATCAGCCAGGAGCAGTTCTTTCTCTGAGAATTGGAAAGTTAATTCCTATCTCTGCAACATTGCAAAGATGTCCTCAGCTCCCTACTAAACAAGCCAGTAACAAGCCAGGATTTAAAGCACATTAAGCCTGGCTCTGACAACAAGGCTGTAATCAAGCAAGATGAGAGATGTGATGACTCAGCAACTTAAATTTCCATAAGGATTTGATTTCATTGACTATATTTACATCAACAGATGAGAAAATCTCAGAAGCCATAACATGGATTAGTCTAATGAGCCACACAACAGAGGGGAAACCAAGTCAAAGCTTACCTTCTATTTCCCTTATTTTAACCAGTTAATGCATTAATCAGCAAGCCAACAGCACTCTGAGCAAACCCTCTGGGGTTGGACATTTTTCACTGAGTGCACAGCAAGTCTCCCAGTGCAGAACTGCAGGGCTTTGCTCCCATCCCAAATCTCCAGCAGCTCAGTTTGTGGAGAAACCAGGGCAGGCAGCACCCACCAGGTGAGCAGAGAGCACCTGCAGCCACCCCACAGGGAATTAATCATTTAATCATGAATTAATAAATCCATTCAGTACCAGAGGTAGCAGAATGGCAGAATTGAGATGGAAAGAAAAGAAAAACTGAGGTTTTCTTGTCATTTCTTTCCATTATGTCAGGTAAAAGTACAAGCTCTTCAGCAGAAGAAACCCCTGCTTAAAAACACTCCAGTAAGGGGAGCCAGTACTGAAATTAAAAACATTAGCCAGAAGCCCTCAGGACTTGTTAAAAGCTCCAGCCCATAAATCTAATCTGTTCCTGCAATGTGCCCCAGCTGAGCCATAGCCATGCTTCAAAAGGCAGAACCAGAGCAATCCCCCTTGCCCACCCTGGGCTGGGGATGTGTCACATCCCTGCAGTGCCCTGGGGTCCTGCAGCATCAGCAGCACTCCCACAGGGCCCAGACCTGTGACAGCTTGCAGGCAGCCTTGCTGTCTAGAGGTGGCATCCCCTCCTCCTCATATCCTAAATAAATTCATTTTGTGCCCTACCTGCCCACTGGAGTTCTAAGGGAACAATAAACCCCCATAGCCCATCCCCAGACTGGCCTTTAATTATGCAGTCACAGTCCCTGCAAGGCTCTGCTCTTTAGTGCTGTTCTAGAAGTTTCTAATCCCTTTTTCCTTCCAAGTACACTCATTGAGGCATGGAAAGAATAAAGCAGAATGAGTTCCAATTAAAGCTTGGGGGATTTTTGACCTGACCAAACAGAAAACCTGCTTTGAGCTGATATGGCTCTTCCCTCCTGTCTCCATTGATGAAACTGAGATCTACATGGCCAAGGGAGCACCCAACAACCTGCTGGTGCAAAATAGCCTGAGGGTTGTGTGCATCTGAGAGGCAGAGGTTGTGCACACCCAATGTCTCCATCAGCAGTGCCTAAGTGGCCTATTCTGAATGCAATCAATGGAAATACAGGAGTAATTCATAGGGGCCTTCAGGTATCAAACCGAGAGGTTCAGCACACACTGGGGCTTCTGCCATGGCATCCATCAGTCACAGCTTGCCCAGGGAGCCCCTTCCCTCAGCCCATCCCCAGAGAGCCATTCCCTGAGCCGCCCTGGCAGGACTGAGCCTGCCAGCAGGCTGGGAGACACAGCCCCTGTCTGAGCAACCACCACCCCCATCCTGTCTAATAATTAAAAACCTGTCACCCTCCCTGACTTGGCCAGCAGCTGTCCCTCTCTCAGGACAGGCTCAGCAGACACAGGGCTCTAACAGATGGCAAGACAATGACGCAGTTCGAAACCTAAATGTGGTGCACAGGATCAGAGCAGTGCAGGTCTGGTAGCAGACTCAGTGGAAAACATTACAACTGTGGAATCAATAATGCATAGCTGAAAAAATAAATTAAATGTATCCTCATACAGTGGGGAGTGGGTGTACTTTGCTGAAGGATGAAAATAACAGGCTTGCTTCACCAGAATGTTGCAGTTCCTGGACTACTTCACACATTTCCCATTTCCCTGCTAATTGCAAAGCAATATTAATCAGTAAATGGCTCTGCATACAACACACCAAGCACTGTGGATTAAAAGATGTAGTAGGCAGATTTCATTCAGGTAGTTATGTTTCACATGCCATCAGCTGTTCCTTGTAGAGGTAATGTACCACAGCTAAAAATGAGGACTAAAACTGTCTTAAACACGCTCTGATTTTGCACCTTGCTGCTTTGCTGAAAGTGAAAGCATGCATGAAAGGATTAAGTAATTGGATCATCTATCACTATCAATATCCAGAGAAGACAGGCTGAAACAAAAGACTAGGGAACTTCTGAGATCAAATCAGGATAACTCAAAAGAAAAGCTCAAAAATTCGTTTGAAAAACTGTACCAAGATTTCTTCCCTTTTTTATGAGTTTGTTAACTCAGAAGTGTTTAAATTGCTAGCATATCACAAATACTGTGCCTCCTTCATCTCAACCTACATGAAATTATGCCTTTGAACTTTTTGATAACCAACTGGTATATCATATAATGGACAAGCACTTAACACAATGTGAGGGATTCCCATAGAAAACAATAAAAACATATTACATACTTCAGCATTTGAACCATTTATCAGGTCTCCTTTCTGCCTGGAATTAGGCAAAGAGCAGCACAGTGATTATTTCACACCCAGCTCTGCTGTCTGTCACCATCTGAAAGTGACACTGCATCACCCCAGATCATGCAACAGCAGTAAGTTATCACATAAGATAAATTACCTGTGCTCTCATAAAACCTTCTGGGCTGTACATGAGGCAACTGATAAAGATGGCAAATGGAGAGATACAGACAAGCAGAGCACTGTGCCCTTCCCAAGGGAAAGCCACATTATGTCATTTTAGGGCATTTTAGTTTATTCAGGAAGTGAGTATGTTTCCTTAGATGAAAGATTCAGGTCAAGAACCACAGACTAAAACTCATTTCATAGGGAGCTCTGAAAATGCAGCTGAAGTACTGATCCCAAGTTACTCTTTCCCAAGAGGGCTCCTCACAACAGCACCTACAGACAAGGCAGGATCAGGCTGCACCATGCAAGGGCAGGTGTGGAGGGACCTGCTGGGGAAACCACAATTGAGTGGGGATGGAGGAGCAAAGAGCTCAGGGCAGCAGAATGTGCAAGGGAAACTTCTCTATTTATTGACAGCTGCTGCTCAAGCTGTTGCACAGCTTGCACAAAAGCTGCTGCAAAGTCTCCCTTGAATGAGGGATGGCCTCAGATCCAGTTTGCTTCTTTCTAGCCCAAGGCACAACTCATTCAAGACAGAGTGGATGTCACCCTTGTGAAATATTTACCTCTAATTTTACAACCCCCACTACACAGAAACCCTGCAGCTAAAAGTATCAAACAGCATTTCCCCCCCACTCCTTCACACAGGCCCACTGGCCCCATCCAAGATTCCTGCTGATCTTCTGGACCTTGAAATCAGTTTCTGAAAACTGATGGATCCCAGAGGTACTTCAGGGCCATGCACTCTGAAGGATTTGGGTAAATTGCATTGTCTTTTAACTGATCTCCCTACTCTCATGTGCTCTGTGCTCCCAGGATACCTGGACTCCCAGACTCCCCCCATTCCCTCCCTAGGACAGACAACCTTCCCCAAAAGATCCTTCTAGAGTATGTAAACTCAGTTAAACTGCTTGAGAGCAATTGAAACAGATTCCACACAACATTCAAAAATCAACACTTAACTACAAATTGGGGTAACATCAAAAAGTCAAAGACTGAGGCAGGTGAAAAAACCTCACAGAAGACTCAGAACAGATTGCAAAACATTAGAGGGTTTAAAAAATTGTTTAGGTCTGTTTTGACAGAAATTCTTCCACTCCCCCCCATCACAAAAAAATCTACAACAGCTGATGCTGTAACTTTCCAAGTTTATCAGGTATTGACTTTTACTTTATGGAGCTCTTCATCACTACATCCACCCACAGTACCCAAAGAACTAAAATTCTGCAAACTCTAAACCCATAAAAAAGCTTTTTCAGGGCATTATTCCCAATGTATCATAAAGGTGTTTTGCATCCTCTCCCCAGCAGAAGCCTTAGAATATTATAGAGGAAAAACTACAGGAAAAAATAAATGTACATGTGATTTTAAAAAGGGAATAGAGTTCTTTGTTAAGTCCCAAATTCAACAACCTACATATGTGCCTAACTTGAGGAAGGGAGAAGGACTTGGGTAGCTATTTCAAGCCCTCAATGAGTTGAGGTCCTGCACACAATTTCTTCCCCTTTCCTTTCAGAGATGTGATTTTTCTGAGCATCTTTAAGTATTCAGCAAAAAAGATTCAGATCATAAAACAAGCTGAAATAACATCAGTAAGTTAAAACTTTTGATAATGTTTACCTTTGTTTAATTTTCAGTGTACACAGAATGAGAAATCCTACTTGCTTTTCATATGCAATTACTCCTACCAAAATCCTTTGAGACTACTTCTAAAAGTGAAATGAGCAGGATTTAGTTTTTAATCCAACACTGACAGGAGGGGAAAATATGATACAGTGTTTTATCCCCAGCAAAGAGCCCTGGCACTAAATCCCCCTGAGTGAGTAAAGCACCAGTGTGTGTTCTGCAGCTAATCTGGCAACAGAGCCATTTTCTGTTTGTAATTTCTATTTTTGCCCAAATGACTTTATAGAGGCAGATGGTCACACCAAAGGAGGATGGTTCTGGAAAGAAATCTCCCTCCCTGAGGAATACTTCACAAGACCAGTCTGGGGACTGCCAAAGTAAGATCTTTTGCCAGGGAGCTGAATCACAGCACACTAAACACCTTCAGGTTCTGGCTTCTGTATCACATTCTTACTTCCTAATAAATATAGCTCCAAGGGGAAAAGAGCAAAAAGACATTTCTGTCACTGGATAGGGCCTTGAATGCTAATGACTGGATGTTGAGACTCATTTCAAGTTTTTATCATCCAAGGAAAGCTTTTCTGACTGCATTTTCTCCATCCCTAGGAGTATGCCCTAGGTTACTGATTATCTGGGATCTCATCATCAAGTTTTCAAGAAAGATACTTGTTTCTTTCAGGCTGCAATGGCTCAAGAGAATAAAGTTTCTAAAACACAGGTCATACAAATCTGATTTCAGCCAAGGGTTTTAATCTCCCACATGATTTCCCACTGTGTTCTGACACCAATTAACAGGGTATTCTTTCTTTAAAACAAATGAGAAAATTAGGAATTTTAAGAATTATTTATGAAAATATATGAGATAGTATTGCAACCCATGCATTTTTATTTGAATGCTGAATATTCCTTCCTCTGAATTTTCAATATGTAAAAAATTGTTTTGCTCAGCAATAAATTAATCTCAAAAACCTTCAGGGATCTCAGGTAGTAAAAGTGATTTTTCAACAGCAAGATGAAATCAAATGGTACTGTGATCAACAAGGTGAAGAGTTGACAGTTCTGATTTTGATTAACTCAAATTTCAGAATTAAAAGTGGGTTTAGAATAGTGAAAGTCTTCTTATCTGTTTTGCTTGTCTGCAGATCAAATCAGACATCACTTCTTTCAGGCTGAGATACATTCTCCATAAGCTTGAGGGCTAAGGAAATAAGCTTTAATTTACATTTCAAAATATCAGATTACGTTTCAGCTGACAAATCATAAAATCTGCAAGCTTGGAATCACAAAGTATCTGTGCTATATCCTCAGTGAATAGCTTGGGAACATTTCAGCTCTTTTGTCCTCTGTCCCTAGTGATAATAAATATAAAGTTTCCAGTGCTAAATTTGGTTGCTTACTAGACTTACCCTGCTCTGTTAGGATTTCCAAATCACAAAAGCAGAGAGAGTTTCTGAAACATGGCCTCAGAGAAAAATCACAGCTACAAAGTGTTACTAGATTTAAGAACTAAAGAATTACCAGCTATTTAACTTCAGCAGAAGAGGCAGAATGTCCAACACCCTTGGCAATCACCTGGTAAAACAAGTCAACTTCTCATTTGCATGGGAGCTGCTTTACTCCCAGCCAGGTGTTTGTCAGACTGGTATCATACTGGTTTCTACTGGGCACACACATGAGCAATTCCCTCTGACTTCCAGAGCTACCAAAAACTGTCTCATGATGAACCTGGCCCTACAGGCCTTAGTCAGTGACAAAAACCTATCCAAAAAAAGTGATGGAAAGGATGAATGAAAGGAACTCCATTTGAAAGGAATTCTGTTTCAGAGCTGGGAAAGTAGGATAAAAATGACATAAAAAATGTCCCATAGAATTCTAAGATAACATTAATTGCTGCAGTTAGTCTCATTTCAGTGCCTTACTATGCATGGAAAAGTTGGAAGAGACAGAACACACTCCTCATGATCAAGCAAACCATTGTAGAGAGGACTCAGAAAAGCTGAAGAACTTGAGTAAAATTACCAAGGGAAACAGAGCCAGGAATGAAACTCAGCTCTGCTGACTTGTAGCTGTCTACTCACCACTTAGCTACTGCATGTAAAGTGTGGGAAGGGAAATGGCATATTGCATTCAGGATGTCAGAATGCACTCCTCCAAAGGTAAATGATTCATAGAACTCCACACCAGAACACTTCCCTGCATCTACAATCAACTGTGTTTAAACATTTAAGACAATGGCACCACTCACTTCCAAGTCACAGTACCCAAGAATGAAGAACATTCAAGGTGATTTCCCTGCTTGCTCAGAGCAGCTGATGCTCATCTGTTGAGATCTGTTTTGACAGAATTTAATTCCTTTGCAGGTTAGGGGTTTTTTTTATGTGTTTATCTTTTTTCTAATGCTGTTTATCTCACTTCTCTTAAAAGCACACTCCTAATCATGATGCATTCAGGTAGCCATGGACTTGTCAGCTCACTAAAGATTTAGAAAAGAAAACATAGTGAATGAACCAGCAAATTCTAAATCTAAATAAATGTGAACAATGAAGGTTATTTTCTTTCTACAAAGCATGCAGGAAAAAGCTGGGGATGTTGAAAAACACAGTTACAAAAGAAACAAAGGAGAAACAGTGCAGACATAAAGGGTGTACCCATCCATATACTGAATGCTGCAGGAATTTGTCATCATTTCATGCCACAGGCCAGAAAAGAAGAACAGACAGACAGAACGAGCTACAAAGATTTTCAGAGGCCTTCCTACACAACAGGGTAAGAGATCAGGACTCTTTGGTTTAGAAAATAGCTAACTAGAGGTTCACAACACTGCAAATACTGCAAAAAGAGTTAGTAATCCAGCTTCCCACAACACCAGAACTACAGAAAACACAACAGTGTCAAATCCAAATCACAAAGAAGTTCTTCCTCATTATAATCAATTGAACAGAAATATTCCTCACAGGATCACTGAGAAAATGTAGAGAAGTTAAAATTTAGACTTGATACAGTCACAGACTGGTTCATCAGAAAATTCCAAAGAAATCCCTAAATTACTGACTGTTTGAGTTGAGGAAGATAAGCCATGGAAAAGGGCACTCAGATGATGCCTTGTGATCCTTCTCTGAAAGGTTCTGCTATACCATCACAGGTAGTTACAAGTTTAAATGGACCTTAGATACAAACCAGCATAAAAGTTCCTCTGTTTTCAGCCTAAGTGTTTTAAACATTTCCAGAACTGGAATTAACAGGATTGTAATGAAAAGTGAAAAACTATTAAAACTATTAACAGAATTTGGACAAACAGATAAAACTCAGGTAATGAAATAGATTTAAATTACTGCCAAAAAATCTACATGGTCTGGCAGAATTAATTTAAGAAAAGTTGGCATTTCCTTAGAAAACTGAGAGAATACCTGGTCCTCATATGACCAGGTTCATGCAGATCATTACATATGATACAATAAGAAAATAAACTGAACTGTGTGCAGTTCACATAACGACCTCTGGGAAACCTTGCAATATTGTTAATTCCTTTTTCTATCAACACAGGAAGCAGATAAATTTGTTACTAGAGAACTACAGGTCTTTATCCTGCCCAACCACCTTTAGTTTGACCTAAGAATGTGTTCACAGCTGAATGCTTTTTACGCAGAACCTGAATTCTAAATATCTGCCGTAGAAATTTTTCAAAAGCCAGTAAAAGCAATTTTTGGAAAGCCATCTCCTTCCTCTTCAAAACAATTGAATCTACAGCAGCTGTGAAAATTGAAGAATGTTTCCTGTCACCTTTGTATCACAGCTTTCTGACAGCATCAGTGACAAAATCTGGCACACAATCTCCTCCCAAGTCAATACCAGACATGGAAGTAGACATTCATGGAGCAAAAGCACAAGTTCTTTAAATGCAGCATCACAGTATTCCCCAGATATCCTGGGGATAATCTATATGAGGCATTCCAAGCAGTAGCAAAGCCATGCCCTAAAGAAATGTGGATTAAAGCAGGCTTTGTGCATAGAACATTCTAAATGTATTCCTAGCTCAAGGTTAAATAGTGTTTCTTCCTAAATATCACCCACGATTTAAGATCACATTATGATATCTGAATCTTCTATTTCAAAGAAAGATTTTCTTCACAGATCCCCAGAAGCTGGGTGCAGCTAATCAAACTAACCTTGAATGACTTTCCATCTGTGCCCAGCACAACTAACCAAGCAGAGGAGGCAGGAGCAGCCTGGGGGAGCAGCCTAGCTGGTTCCTTCTGACTTCCAAACCCACCAACAGTTTGTTTGGCTTGTTAGAAGAAAAAACTGTCTGCACAGCCAGGCCTGAAGGCTGCTAGGTTCAGGTCTGCCACCTTTTTGTACCAAGCTAAACCTGTATGGCCTGTACTGCTCTGTCCCCAAGTTTTGTGTCAAGGAGTAAAAAGCTGGGAAACACAGGGATTGGAAATGCAATCTCAATTTGCCCAGTGCTGGGAACGGCAGGTATGAGAGAAAACCATTTGGTTATTTCACTGCTCAGCCCAACAAGTTCTGCAGAGTCAATTTCTGCAGCATCAATTTCTGCAGTGAGGCTGACTGAAAACAATTCCTTCTGCAGGAGCTTGTGTAAACAGAGATACTGCAACCAACCTCACCTCAACACAAGGGAGAATTTCTGGCAGCTTTTCATTTTACCAAGTAATAAGAAATCTTTCAAATTCTTCACTCAGGAATCACTTCAGTCAATTGATTACCAAAGCAATCATCTTAATTTGCAAGTTTAATGCCAAGCATAGCCTACAGAAAACAGCTCAAATACCTGCAAACAAGATTTTTTTTCCAGTTAAGCAGAGATGTCTGCCTTGATTCCCAGTGATAATTTGTAGATGCATAATATTGTTGCCTTATAAACAAAATTTAGGAGAATGTTTCCAATACTGAAACAATGTCACTAATAAACCTCACAGTTTGTAGGGCTAGAGCTGACATCCCCCCTTATTTAGTATATATCTTTATTACCATACACATGTGTGAGACAAAATGTTATCCATGTACTTTTTTTAAAGGTGAAGAAACAGCTGTTTAAGAAACAAGAGTGACTTCACCAAACTAAATATCATACAAAAAATCTAAGGATAGGAGGCATGGGGAGGAGAATAACACACAAACCCAAAACCAGCAAAGAATGTCTTACATCTACCTCCACAAATCCTTATTTCTCCCTCTGTTCTTACACAATCTCAAGTAATGCTGCTTGTTCAACATGAATAAAAGAAAATCAATTTCTCTGCATATGGTCTCTTTAAATTGAGATCTAAAAATAGACAGACAGACAACAAGAAGGCTTAAACAATTTTATCAGTGCTTGATGTATATTGGCTTTCTCCTTTCTCTGGTTGCAATTCAGTGCAACCCATAAATAAGTTAGCCTGGTAAAGGAGATTGAATTTTTGAGGCCAGAAGAGTAATTGAGGAATTGAACAGCCTGAAGGCTGAGGTATCTTCTCCTGGGATATAAGCCTTTGGACCTGTTAGCAGCTGTCTATTGCTTTTCCACCCATGGACACCTATGACCACATCACCATATGGAACTGATTTAGTTTGTGTCACACACAGACAGATCTTGTCCGTGTTCAGGGCTCCACCATGCCATTACTCTGAAGCAAGAATATCTCAGGAAAACCTCTCACTAGAAAATCTCAAAACTATGGGAAGGTCTAATTTTTTATGAAGAAAATCTGCACCAGCTCAGCACAATTTGATTATACACAAAGCTGTATTCTACACTTTTTCCACACAGTATTTGCATTGTAAAGGAAAGACTGAAAGTGAAGCCTGAAAGAAGGAATTTGTCATTTTTCTTAAAAAGCCACCATCACCTGGCATTCTTTCTGTCATTCCCTTAGGATCAAATGTATTAGCATGAGGTTGACCTCCTCCTCAAGGAAAAACCTGTGGTTACCTCAAAATCACCAAGAGATGGATTAAAAATGGAAAAAAGAAAATATGAGAAAAAGATGCTTACTAAATCACTATTAAAATCTACATTTCCAACTTTTGTAGTCTGAAAAAAGAAAGAAAACAACTATACATCTAGTTTTGTTTTGTAAGGAAAGATGACAGCAATTGAAACTACAAAGCATTTGTTAAAAATTGGTTTTGACTGTATCACATTTGTTCTGATTGAGCCTGTTGTTCTGAAGAAAGGCTCCTGACAGCATAAAGTACAAACACAAAATGGCAATAGTTTGTTAGGTCTGGTAAATGCCAAGAAGATGAACTGTGTAATGGAATTTAGCACTACCAGTTATTCATAAATAATTCTTCTGATTAAATATTCACAGACCATCATCCTCATCTGTCTTGTAAGTCTGTTCTCATAGGCACCTTGTGCTCTGCTCCTACTAGATCTTGGCAGAGACAGGACCAGTGATTTGGATGTATGACACTAACCCAGGATCTCTTCTGAATAACGTGCTGCTCATAAAATGCCTCTCCCCAACTTGCTCTTGAGGAACAGTGGCAGGTCCTGCCTCCCCAGGGACAGGGCACAGCTCAGCCCCACACACAGGAGGCAGATGAGGGTTCCCCATTTGCCCATCCCCAAACTCCTCTGGTTCTAGATCTAAAGCTGCTCAAGCAGAAAAAGGAATGTGTTTCCTTCCTCATATTTGGCAGTCTTTATCCATGACCACAGGATGCTGCTCAGTTGGATATTTTCTCTCTAATTCTTGTAAACAAAATGCAAAATCTAAAGCAATTCTCATCTTAAGCAGGCAAAGAAAATAGATCTTAACCAAAATGTCTTGAATAATAACAATTTCTATTAGAAATGTGGTTGGACAACCAGCCTCCTAAATGAACATCACCACTCCTCTGCAGCTCAGCAGCTCCCCAGGATGGTCTCTGCATGCAGTGGGTTATGCAGAGATGTGCAGAATGATCACCAGCCCCACCTTTTTCAGCTGCAGCTCTTAAAATGGAGATGAAACAAACTCTGTATTCTTCAAATTGAAAAATTTTCCCCAGGACAAGAATGAAAATAAATCTGGACCACACTGAACTGATGAAAATTATTACATCCTGCCCCAATTGAAATAATTAAAATAGATTTTATCTGCTTTTACCGCTATGAAACAACAACAGACAAAGTAAGATAAGCTCAGGGTCAGCATCTTTTTTAATTATTTGCATGAACGTGGAGAGGTTATCCAGAAAAAGTGTAACTTTCCAAGGAGGACATGGGATCTCAAACAATAATGCCTCATTCTCCATCCTGCTGACAGGGTTTTCTCAAATTGTAGAATTTTAAGTACTGTCCAAACTAGTATCCATCCTATTATTTTTCATT
The DNA here is from genome assembly GCF_029582105.1 of Oenanthe melanoleuca. Taxonomy (NCBI): domain Eukaryota; kingdom Metazoa; phylum Chordata; class Aves; order Passeriformes; family Muscicapidae; genus Oenanthe; species Oenanthe melanoleuca. The sequence continues at coordinate 5,189,768 of NC_079344.1, read as the reverse complement.
TAAAAAATAATTTAAGTTGTAAATGACCACTATTTATTAAAATGTACTTTTCTTCAACTGTAAGCACATTTTTGAATGTTGTCAGGTGGGGCAGTAAGGAACTGTTAACTGTTGAAGAGAGATAAATAGCAAATAAAAGCACTTTAAGAGTCTTCTTCCATAGGCACATCCTCTTGTAGCTTCTGCACCATTTTGTCCTCCAGCTGTTTTGGTGTACCTTCAAAAAACAAGTCAAATTCAGTATGTTTCTCCAAACCCAAATAACTGTTTTTCTTTGAACATATATGCATCTATTTCAGGTGAAACAGCCTAAATATATTGCTTGAAGAGTTATTTATAAGCAAATCCATCAAGCTCAAAGGTATTTACAGCTAATTAAGTGTATTTTAAAAAGTAAATAATTTATTTAAATGTTTACTTTACTGAAGGAACAGTATCTTCAGGTAAGTTCTACACAACTGACTGACAAATTCAAGCAGCAAAGTTGAACTACTGTATTTTGTATCATTCAGTGGTAGAGTCTGCTGAGTTCAACTGACCAGTTCAAAGGGAAGACTTAAATGTACTGGGTAACAAACATGCAGTTCATGGAGCACCACGTATTGAGTACAATTTAAAACACTCAAAATAAGGAAGAGAAAGGATGACTGCAGACCTAGATAAATAAAAAAGGTATATTTGACTCAGAACAAAGGCATATACTCAGAACTGCTTATATTCAATGGCAAGAACTACCCTCCATAGTCAACAGCCAAATTAATTGAGATACAAATGTACAGGATTATTGATCTGATTGATAGAATGAGCAATTCATGCTAAAATTGTGTAGGCAAACCAGTAAATCAAGTTCTTACCTGCATGGGGAGCACGAAGAAGGTGGATATTCTGTTTGACTTCTTTGATGTCTTCTGCCTTCTGCAACTCTTTGCTCTTCTTCAGTCTGGGAAAGGGGAAAATGAGATTTAATTACCTTCAAAGAGGAGATGTATGCTTTCATTTTAATGCATGATATCTCTAGCTAAAGCTATGTACAGGCTGAAAATAACTATAATTATGAGGAAATAAAGGTAAAAAGTATTTGAAAACCAATTCAAGAAAATACTGGATACAAAACCACAAAAAATGCAGCACTACACCAACTCCTATCAGAATTTTGTTTAAATTTAAGACAGTATGAAAACAAGTACTATATTACAACTATTATCCTTGAGTGTCCAAAAGCTACATTTCCTTGGACAGCCAGTAACACAGGGTAGAGCCCACCCAGTGTATTTTACCCCATCCCTTGGATGACTGTGCATATACAAAGCAAATTACTGGATCATCCCATTTCTGGAAAGGCTGTCTAACACATACATGCAAGGGGTTCCCATCACACAAATAATTCTCACCTGTTCATAATAAATCTGGCTTGGCGTTTTTGCTTTATCTCCTCCACTCTCTTCATTGCATCCACTGAAATAAAGCAGAAGTTGTTTTAAATGTGCTTAAGTCCCTGCAGACCAAGCTATTTTTGTAAAGCAACTCTTACCAGTACTCTCATAATGTCTAAATACCAGAGGCAACTCTTACACTATATAAAGGAAACAATTCCTTCTCCAAAGAGCAGGATAAGGGAATGTTCTGCACAGCAGCTCTGATTACTTGTATTTTACAATTTATTTATGCTTCCACTTTTGTGCCTACATATAATTTGTATGGTTAACCATCACTGCAAAAGACTCCACTTGAAAAAATATTGAAGTTATCACCATCTCCTCTGTGGCATTTATTCACATGAATATAAGCAGTTCTCCTATTCTATGGCAATTGGTTCTATGAAAAAAACTGAAGTGGAATGAGCAAAAACACAGAAACAACCGCATCAGTGTAAAAGGCTTATACTGGGAGCCTCTTATAAAGTTGGAAAACCACTAAGGGGTTTTGAAGTTGATAATTCAAAATAAACGACTTCTGGTCCTCATTTTTAAACCAGTTTCTGAAAAAAATCATCACGTGAAACTCCACACCTGTTTACAACTCAAACCTCCTCCACACACTAATAATTTGGTCATAATTTCAGTAATTTCAAACAAAATTACTACAAGCTGTCAATAATCAAAAAAGTCTTTTGAAAACACATTCATGATAAGTAAAAAATTAATCTTTTGGTTTTTTCCTATAATGACTCACCAGTCTTGTTCCACAACTCTCTCTGGTATTTCACTGGCTCATTCCTACGTTTTTCAAATTCAAATGAATTATCCTGTATCAAGAAAAAGCAAATATAGACTATATGCAGAAGCTTATTTAGATCAATACATTCTTACTGTAGCAGTCATTCATATAACTGAATATTTTATGGGATTTCTCCCCCCCTTTCAGAAGCTCAATTCCTAGACTTGATCAGTCATTAGAGATAAATATGAGAAGGAAATCAAGTTGAGTGTTTGACCTCAAAGTGTGAAGAGTCACAGTGATTTGTCTGAAGAGAACTATTTACCACAACATCTCCCTCAGCTATTTTCTATTTAGCAAGACAAAAGGAACAGAGAACACCCATGTGGAATAGGAAATACAGAGTAGATTAGACAGGTAGAAGGTGAAATTGAAAATCTGTAGTTTCACAAGTATTTATTGCAGGACAAATAAGTTCTACTCAACAGCTTGTAATTTTGAAATGGTTTAAAGATGAAACCCCAGCCACTATTTCATTTTAAGAATACTGAAACAATCCAATGTGAAATTGTGAAATATTTCAATCGATAACTCTGGCATTTGGGACAGCTGCCATCCCCCAACCATGTCCTCTCATCCCCATGAGCTGAGGATGAAAAAGCAGTTTCCTGATCTTTTGTTTGCCATGGACACTTAGTTTTATGTCAGTTTTAGCTGAGGACTTCCTGCCCAAAGGTTGCTTTTTGTTGAGGTAAAGCTGAGTTACACAGTACTAAGTTCATATATTGGCTTTATTCTTAAAATAGATTATGTATCTCAAAATTGGAAGGTATTGTCACCTCTTTAGATAAGCATAAAGTAATTTTAAATTCAGCTATTTTCAAAAAGGTAATTCAACATGGCCAGAAACAACTCAAAAGCAAGAAACACAATTACTGAAGATGCTAATTAATCATAGTTTTCAGAGACACATTAAAAAATAAAACCACATTTTTTCACTTGAAAGATCCACAGAAGGCAGAAAATCATTGTCAAAATGCTTATTAAATTTTTAATATTCTGTAAAAAAACCAGGTAATTAAGGCACAGTAATTCTTGAATTTTTAAGGACTGTCCCACCAAATGTGAATGTTTAATACTTTTACCATTGAATCAACTTTGTTTTGAAATTGCATTTGAGGTCTCATGCTGTTTTTCAAACATTCCTATCTATGCAAAGACTTTTCCTTTATTTACAGAGAGTGGAGGATTTATTGGTGGGAAAAAATGTCTTGGACTTGGGAGCCCCCACGTGTTACCAGCACAGACACCTCATACACAGGCTTCCATCCTGAAGGGGGAACATGCAGGTTTTAATCAAGCTGAACAAACAGCTCACTCTCCAGAAACTCTCACATTCTCTCCCACAATCCTTCTTCTCCCCAGCTCATTTCATTAAATGTCAATGCTCTAAGCCCCCCACCCCAGCCTGTGTGCCATGGGAAGAGCTATTTTAGTCTGCTAATGCAAAGTGTGAACCAGTTCAGCTTCTTACCACTGTCAGCTCTTTGCCAGCTGCTTTACGGAATGCTTTAGTCCATCTCATCTTTCTGGGATTGCGCTTCTTTTTGAAGTTTCTGTGGCATTTTGATTTGCAGAATCTAAATATCTTAAGAAGAAAAATCTTAGTCAAATCATGTTATTCATGCCCCACTGCAAGTGTGATATCAAACACTGAGGTTACTCTAACAATGCTACTATAATATAATAGAAATTATATTCAGCTCCCAAATGACGGTATTTTTATAGAAAATACAGCTATTAACAAAAATAATTTCAAGCACTAATATTGTTTTTTCATTATAAAGCAATTTTCACAGCTGCCAGGGTTAAGCACAAGTACTTAGAAATAAGCTGATTATACATAAAATACACCTGAGTGTTGAGAATTATCAACTTCAAAATTAACCATAAAACCAAACCTGTAGTATAAATAAACAATTTTCTACAGCTGCCAGTACCTTTAGATACAGTACCCTCCCAAGAACAACAAAAAAATCCTCACACCTCTCATACTGAATGCAACACACACACAAAAAACTGTTTTCAGGGATGCAGCCTTAAGCCCCAAAGATTACCCTGCAGGAGTCCTAAGCACATTAGTTAAGTCCTGGACCGAATTTACTGAAAGCTGTTAAAACATATGAAAAACGTTTTAATTGGCTTTTTCCTTTATTCCCTGTTTTTCTACATATTCTACAGAATACTAGACTCTTCACTGAAAAACGATCAGAGTTACATGTTAAAATAAATTAATAGAAAATGCGAAACTTTTAATTAAGGCAATCAGTTTTTCATTCTTTTACACTCTTCTACTAGGTTTTTCACCCCAACTCAGGCCCCCTGCCATTGCATTTGGGCTTTTCAGAGATTCGGCGGCATCGGCTCCCGGAGCCCCGCCGGGGACACGCCCGCAGCCCGCCCTGCCCAGGGCCGAACCCGCCTCCTGCCAAAGGCTGACGCTCAAAGGGTGACGATTCTATGCTGCTCTGCCAAGTGCATTTCTTACTAAAAACTGAAAACAAATAATTCAGCCCCGCCTCTTGCCGACAGCAGCTGTCAAATTACTGAATCGCTTCAGGTTCTTATGTTCCAGTATCAGTAAAACATGAATTTCGCAGATTCCCAGCACAGGCAGAGCTGGAACGGACCCACGCACACCGAGCATTACTGACTCCAGCTCTTTAAGCACATGGCCGGCACAGGGATCGAACCCACAACCTCGGAGCTCTCCGCACCGTGCTCTGAGCAGCTGCGCCCATCCCGGGCTCCCGCCCACCCTCAGGCCGGGGTGTGAGAACCTGGCAGGGCCCGGCGCGACCGCCAGCGGCGGCCCCGGCCCGGGACAGGGGCTGCGGCTGTGAGCGCCCCGGTGAGGCGCGGCCGGGGACACCGAGCGCTCTGGGCCCGCCGGCACAGACCGGGCCGGGCCGGCAGCACGGAGCCGGCGGTACCTTGCAGTCGTTGCGCACGAACATGACGCCGTGGCCCGGGTAGATGGGCCCCGAGCAGAAGTAGCACTTCTCGATGCGCATGGCGGCGGCGGCGGCGCGGGCGGAAGCGCGGCCCCGCTGACCGGAAGCGTTGGCGCGCGGCGGGCCCGGCTCCGCAGCGCCCCCTGGCGGCCCCGCCGCGCGCCGCGCCCGCCCTCACCGGGCCCGGGCTTCTCTTTATAAAGGAAAAATTGTGTTCCAGGGGCGAGAAAAAACGAATCGATACTAACAGAAGGATAGACAGAGTAACCCAGGAAAAGAAACGGAATTAGACATAGATTTTTACGTCTGCAAGTTGATTTACTGTAAAATTCAGGCAACACGTTCTGTGGTGTTTTCATACCTGTAAAATCCAAAATCGAAGCAAAATCTGAAGTTCTTTCTAAAACCAATGGTTCTGCATACCTATTACTCCTTCTGTTCCCTCTCCTGGCGTTACCTGTTTATTGGGAAATCCCAGGCCTTGTATGTTCCAAATTGTTTGGAACTGGAGAAGGTCTTCTCTCTATTCTTCAATTGAAGGATGCAGTCCCAGCTCTGAGTCTGAAACCCTCCTCACCACGTAAGTCTTTACCCCCACAATTCCTGCCTTTCCATTTAAAAGAAATTAAAATTCTTCACCTGAGCATCTGGTGAAAAACCCATACGTTAAATTGCATGTGCCTCTAAAGCAGTTTTTTCTTTCTGGTTTCTAGAACAAAAGAAAGGCAGTCAGCTTGGTCTGTGTTAACGGCAGAGGAAGAAAGAAGAGTTGCTTTGGCACAGCAGCGCTGTGCCCGGCAGCCCGCAGGCACGTTGTGCAGGGAGCGGGCAGCGGCACAGCGCTCACTGTGACTCACCGCAGGCTGCGGCCACAGCTCTGCCGGCAACAGGACGGCAGCCAGGGCGATGGAGGAAATGTAAACACACACAGCCCCATTTTATCAGGGAAGCTATGTAGACAAGTTTACAGCTAGAGGCAAAACCAAATAGTAAACAAGTTTGCTTAGGTCCAGGGCTGTTCTCCTTTTTCAGTTTGATTGCTTTGAGTTTCCTGCCTATGCAACTTTTTTTCCCCATGGGCTGTATTTATTTCACTTTTCCTGGCAGAGGACAGCTTTTTCTGGCAGAGCACTGTGTTGTGAAGTTTTTGGTGCTTCTACAGTTTAAACACTTTGCAGACGTATTTGTCACCAATACATCCAGCAGATAGGATGTGAGTGCACAGTGATAACACGACATTTACCATTAGATTTCCACCCCCAGCACTTTTTTTCACATCAAAAAACTAATCTCCTCTACAAGCCATTATACTGTAGATTTGAAGTGCTTGTTCCTGACTAAAAGGCAATACAGATTGAAGGTTGCTGGTGACAGAATCCAAATTAATTATAGAAAACCACTGGAGTACTTCTACTCCATTAATAGACAGAATTAGGGATCCAGCTGAAAAACAGCCTAACCAGAAGAGATTTTGCAGCAAACCAAGTGGCTGATTTGTTTTTGACAAGATTACTACAGCAAGAATTTTTTCACCAAACATTTCAACTCACTACCTTAAACTCATAGCAAAGCTCTGATCTGCAAGTATTTACATATTTGTACAAGTTTCCTAATAGAAGTAAAAGAACTGTCATACAGACATATAAAAGAATAAACAACTGTCAGGCACTTGTAGGATCAGGTTCAGTGACATAGGATCATGTTGGGTGGAAGACACTTCTGGAGGTCATCCAAAGCAAAACCCTGCTCAAAGCAGAACAAAGTAATACCAGGCTCAAGGGCACAGCCAGTTTAGCCTTTAGTGTCTTCAAGGATGGAGATTCCATAACTTTCCTGAACTCCTGTTCCAATTTCTGACCATTTGTATGGTGACAATCTTTTCCTACTATCTAGTCTTCATTTTCTAGAGAACATTTCTCTCTTGCCTCTTCCTATCCCTGTGCCCTCTAAGATGGGTTTGGGATAGCAGAAAGGTCTCCCTTAGCTTAAAGCTAAGCAAACTTTGTTCTGTCTCTTCTTACCTCTTGTGCTCCAGCCTTCTGATCTTGATGGCATCTGCCACAGACTGGACTCACCCCAGTCTGTCAATGTCTTTCTCCTACTGAGGAGTTCAAAACAGGGCACAGAACTCCAGTCAGTCTTATAATTACTGAAGATAAGGAAAACCTGACTTTCCCAACCTGCTGCTTTCATTTTACCAGTGCAGCCCTGGATCCAGCTGGCTTTCTCTGCCACAGCAGCACGCTCTGCATTTTGGTCAGCCTGCTTTGGAACAGGATGCTCATCCCCTTATCTGAAAAATGCTTTATCAGCTAGCACTACTGCATTGGGTTATTGCAGCCCAAGTGGAATAGCCAGTGACACTTGCCCTTTTTAAACTTAATGAGTTCAGCTCATTCTCTTGCCTGTCAAGGAACCTCTGAATAGTAGCAATGTCCTCCAGTACATTATAACCTACCTGGTAATAGACAGTGCTCTTGATGGAAGCAGTAACTCTGAAAAATCAGGCTCCTTACCTTTGCAGAAGCAATAAAGTTGACAAAATGTATTGTTTGATTCCCCTTGCTCTGAGCAACTCGCTCAGATGAGCAGCATTCTGAATGTCTTTGAGCACAGAACTGATGTCTCCATTGTCTTCTCTGGGTTTGGGCTCCTCCTGGCATCACCCAGCATTCACCAGACCCTGTCTGACTGGTTTGGTCAGTGCAAGAGAGGGTCACCAAGAAGTACCTCAACCACAGCACAGACCTTGGACACATCTGAACAAAGAATCCTCACAACACACAGGGACAGTGCAGGACACAGACTGACACTGAACCAAGATAACAGGAAATGTTACAATTCAGTTCAACAGTGTTGGCAAAGTTCATATCAGGAATTTCTAAATATTTTTTATTATAATAAGAAATCCTGTGACAATCCATCTTAATGGAAACACTTTCCAAAATTTTTCCAAAATCAATAAAAGATCGATCTGTAACTGAATCTGTCTCCATCTGACACTGAATGGAAACAACTTTTCTTGAAATAATAGTTTTGTGTCACATAAGAGTTCTTGTTTCTTTGTTTCTTAAAACAAAGTACTCTTACTAGTACTAGTCTAGTAAGAGTAGTGTAATTTACTGTCAAGAAACATTTACTGTGATTTCTCATGAGAATTTAAAAGGGAACAAATAATTCAAACAGATAAATCCTGTCACATTTCAAAGGTTGACATCAAAGCAATTTTATGTAGATCCTCTTTGTAAATAGTTACAAATAATAGGCATGACACAAATATGACAGTTTCAGTATTTAATATTTAATATCCAATTTAAACATAAGTATTCAAAAGGAAATATCTTTACACTATTTCAGTAGTCACTTAGCTCGATAGCTGGTTGCAATAATCCTTAAAGTTTTGAGGAACTGGATGGAGCTATAAGCACAAAAACTCCCATTTTAAGTTAATGCATGACAAAGTTCCACTGCAACCCTCTGAAAAGCAAAGGGTTACATTAAAATAAATTCAGACACTGAAGTACATTGAAATGTATTGTGTCTTACACTAGAGTTTCTTACTCTACTGGTCAGAAACATGATGGTAACTTCAAAAGGCACTCTGAATTAAACTACAGTAACTCCGGTCTACAAGCATTTTAGAAGTGGAGTAGAAAAAACCAAAACCCTATGCTCATATAAATTTCTTTTATCTCTGTCCTAGCCCCAGAGCAGTCTAATTATATTGCACCTTTAAAATATTCTGTGTAGGCTGTGATAAAAATCTAATATTTACACATTGTGTTTGTTAAAGAACAATGCATTACTGTGTAAAATATTTTAAGAACCAAGTTTTAACACTTATTCTTGTATTAATTAATATAACCAGAAGCTACATCAAATATTTTTTTTCCTTTGATTCTATTCTAGAAACATTTTTGGTCCTTCCTTCAAAAATTTTGTTATGCTGCAATTCATGTTCATAATTGGTATCAATACTTGCCTGAAATTGCAGTAGTTAGAATATTTAAATAAATAAATACATAATTTCTAAAGAAGCAATAGCTTAGGAGTTCTGTAAACAAGTTGCTGTGGAAAGTCTGTAACAAGATTCAATTTGGCATGTTTTGACTTTAATTGGCAATACCTTATAATTATACAACCTCTGCCAGGGTAGAAAACAGTTTGGTAGGCACATCTTATAAATCAGTCTGGGCAAAAGCCCAAAAATACTGATTATTTCCTAGGTCATGTGAATAAATAAAAATGGTTAGAGTAACATGATCCACTGAAACCAAAAATTACATATATATGATCCATAGAGAGGGGGAGAGAAAAGTAACTCTATTCTTTTACAAATACAATCTAAAGGGAATGAACAAGCCATAAATGACTATATGATAACCAAGATGTTCAGGACACAAAGGTTGGCAGAATAAAATGAGCATTATAAATTCACAGGACTAGTATCTTAGCTGCATCTCACCAGAAGACAATGATCATTCATTTCTCAAGCCAAATTTGAAGAAACATTCTCAATCTGTGTTTGGTAAAACAAATTCAGTGCAAAGCACCAACTCTGATGAAATTTTCCTGACATCTAGGTTGCCCTACATTCTTGTTAAAACATAAGTAGCAATATGAAAGAAACATAACAGATGCACAGTTATGCCATTTACATATAAATTTACGTACATGCAGATTCGAATGATGTCAGGAGGTCTCATAGGCTGCCTTGGATATATTTCTTATAGTACAGTTGTAGTTTACATGTTCAATTACATGACATGCCCCAAGTGCTGTGCTTCTCTGGAGCTTTTTATTCTGTACTGAAGAGCTTGCCTTTGGTTTTCATCACTGAAAACTGATGGATTAAGAGAGCAAGGAAAAACTACTCTCAGGTTTTTGTGGAAAACACAGGATGTGTTCTTTAAGATTGTTATTAGTTGGTGAAATTATTAAATGTTTCTGTTTAAAACCAAGAAGCAAGTTGGTTATCTTGCTGTTAGGAGACACCAGGAGCCATCACAGTATCTAATCTAAATGCCTACTCTGTGTAGTTAATGGAGACTGCCAAGGGCAACTGCAAACCCTTCAACTCAGAAGCCTATCCTTTCTGGCTGTCCACAGAGACATGTTTCTGAATTTGGTAATAAAAATTCCTTTCCTCTCCTTTCCCCCTCCAAGTAGAGAATTAGAGGAACATCCAGTGCTAAACCAATTTAAACCTCTGTCCCAAAACTAACAAACTGCATATCTTACAAGTGAAGATCAATGTTGTTTGAGAGAAAGCAAATAGAAATCTGTGTCAAGAACTAATACAGCTCATTAAATAACTACACAAAGCAATTTGTCCTGAAGTTAAACAGGTAAGCTGCAACTGTACTGTATGATACACATTAAAGTTAATTGTAACTGGGCTAACAGCCACATCTGCCTTTTTCTTGCTCCTCGTTCAGTTGTTCTGTAGAGCTGTGCCCATTGGAGCGCACCACCCCTTCAGGGATCCAGGATTTATCCACACATCGTTCCATGCGCTTCATAATGAGGTCAAGCAGAGTTTCAATGGCTTTGCTTACATTATTCCCATTTGCTGCACTGGTTTCAAAGTATGGTATTCTGCAGGAGACAAAAAACATAACTTTCCATCAAACAGTTGTCATTCACAGGAGAAAAAAATACAGTATTACTGCCATGCACTTAGAACTCACACTAAGACTGTCACTGCTACTCCATAGCAGAGAGACACTAAGTGCTCAGTGGTCTGAAATTAGAAAGAAATTAATGAAATGGCTGCCTGAAGGTAGGGCAGAAGGGCAAGTGTTAATGGAGTCCACAATTTATAGAGGCACTTGTCAACATGATTTCCCAAAGTTGTGCTCCTGAGGTCTGTTTTTTTAAACTCAATTCCCTGCAAGAGATGCAGTTACTCCAGAGCTGGTGTGCATAGAGATCATTAAGGAGAAGACTTGTGCACACAAGGACATACAAAGTAATTGCAGGAAAAGGAATGCTGCTATGGCCATTCCTCTGCAGGCAATGCACAAAAGACTCACAGTCTGGTGGTATTCATCACTACAGAAGGTGACTTTCTTCTGATACCACAACTCTAAACTCTCTTACATAAAAGAAGAAATCTCAGTGCTCAGAACACCTATATCTTTGTCAAGAGAAGTTTCTGGCACCTTGGTTTCTAAAGTACATTGCTTGTTTTCTTTATTGTTGTGGACCAGGATGTTCCACTGTGGGTCTGTAGGCTATGGCCTTCTGTACTTAGTGCTCCACACAGAGTGGTGCTGCAGTGCCTGCATTCGTGCTACTGCCCAGCAAACTGATACCATCACTTCAGAATTTTAAATTTAAATTTAAATTCTTACTTAATTTGCAGACCCTATAAGTCACCAAATGTATCTTACTGTGTCTGTGCAGGTCTCTTGCAATCTGTTTCAAATCACATACCTGTACGAGGCCCTTCCACAGAAGAGGATATTTGCTATCTCACACTTTAGTTACCAGAAGACTGTTCACTGCAGCAGGATTTATCTTGCCTCCTCTCAGGAGAAAGTGACTCCTAGCAGCCATCCTGTCTCACCTCTACATGGCAGAGGACTTTCTAACTGCCTACAGATTGGATGTGACCCACAGCCTTGGCTTTTAGCTCATTATTCCTAAATTAAGTTGCATTTTCAGCCACAAAGATAAATGCTTCATAAATTATTTTCAGAAGTCACATGCAAAGAGATTTAAGATATGATCACATTCTGCTGCTGTTTTAAACTTCTTGCTCCTTCATAAGCAGCTGGTCAAAGTACCATATGCACTTGCTGTTGTCTGTGTGACATGGACTTCAAACAAGCATTTTCACAGGAGAAGGAAAAAGTAAGAAAGTATTACTGCACTAAATCCATTTCTCTCTCAGACAGGGTGCTTCTGATTTGCCTGCAATGATTCTTTGAGGCCAAAGCCAGCTAATTTGTGTCTAGTAAAAATCATGACACAGCAGAAGTCTTGCAGAACAGGGCAGCTTGCACTGAGGAGCCAGTGTTCACACTATGCCTGTCTTGTGGGATTTACTTTGGAGCAGTTCACCTCTATCCCTCCAGAACTGGATTAGTGGTTGGAGCACATAATTTAACTTTGCTTTCATTTGAGAGGGAATCCAGTTCATGTGCTAGAAAATTGCTCCACTATGTGAATTAAAACACAACAAATGCATCAGATTATTTCCTTTAGAAGTGTGTTTCTGATTCTCAGTGAAATGCAAATTTAATCCAAAGATGAGTCCCATGAAAGAGTTAAGGGAGTATAAAAGTACAAATTAATATCTGATAGGAACAAAGATTTCACATACTTCCTTCAGAGGCACATGACCTGTGCCTGCCAGGAAGGGGAAGGGCAAGGCTACCCTGTCTAGCTAAATTCTCTCCATTTTCCAGAATGTTTGTGAAAATTTACACTTTTTACTGCGAAGCAAAGACGATTAGCCAATCTCCAGTACAAGATTACTGCAATCCTAAGAACTTATTTTTAAGCAATGCAGAAAATATTTATCTCAGATAGAAAAAAAGATATCATACCAGCCAGTTAAGCATTCTAAAATGCTTATTCTCACAATAACCTTTCAGTATACAGGAAAACACATTACAGAAAATATCTCATTCTGCTCTAAAAACAGCAATAATTATAAGAAAGTTACTTACCCATATTTTTCTGCAAGTTCCTTAGCCTCTTCTTCCTTCACCATCCTTTGGTCCTCCAGGTCACTCTTGTTTCCACATAACACAATGTCTGGGTTTTCACAATATGCATGCATTTGTAGCTGACCTGGCAGCACCAACATGAAGAAGAGTCACAAGTCACTGCCATGCACAGCTCCCAGGAACACTACCACAAACCAAGCTTGTTCTCTCCTGGCTCACAGCACTTCTCCACTTGCACTGAGGAGCCTGAGAACAGGTGGGCTTTTGCTGTCACATACAGTGAAAAGCCCAGGCAAACACAAGCCTGGCAAAGTCAGCACAGAAACTTGTGCATTCGCAGCTTAAGGAGTTACACTCACTAAGCATCTACAGTGAGCTGCCAGGAAAGGATCTACTTCCCTCTCCAGATGGATGATGCAGTTTGGGAACTCCTTTGCCTAGATACACCAGCCAAGTAACATTTGCCTTCCATTAAGTTTTGCTGACAAAGCTTCAGGTGAGTCAAAATACTTTTGGATAGGCTTCCCACACACTTAAATTACTGAAAGCACCAGAGCCAGGGATAGGATATTTTCTCAGCTTTGTTTTATATAGGTTAAGATCCAAGTTCAGTAGGCAAAGCTGAATTTCAGGTGAGCCCTGGATGCCATCACTAGCAGCTATTACAATTACGAATACAACACTTACATTCTTTTACTGGGAAAGCCATAAAAACCAGTATTTTAAGTTCAAATTCTAAGTCAGACTCTGTATTTACAAACATAACCCCCACTCCCATTCCACCCATGCAAAGAAGAAAAAAAAAAAAGAAAAAAAGCCATACTTATCCAGTTCCTGACATTCAGAAAGCTTTGCTCATTTGTCAGATCAAAGAGTAGAAGAAACCCCATGGCATCTCTGAAGAAAGCTGTAGTCAAGCTACGAAACCTAGACGAGCAAAGTGAAATTAATTTGCTCATCTGACAAGTTACTTCGAAAACATAATTGCTTACAGTCATAGAAGAACTGAGGTAACTTAAGACTGAATGAACCAGAAGGAAATATTCATAGTTGTTCTGCTGAGGCAGGGACTGTGTAAGAAAAATTGCTAACATTATAGTGGCCTAATCAAGGCCTGAGGCGCCAAGCAGACTTGAGTGTGAGAGCTTTAAACAGTCTTCTACTATAAAGCATGCCTTGATCAAGATTCAAAACTTAAAACAATAATGAAATTCCAACTTTCAACAAAAATTTATCCCCTATACACATCAGTCCTTCAATTTAAGATTAACAACCACAAGAATGCTAGTCTTTTGACAGGCCAATAGAAAAGAATCCTTTGAGATGCTTTTGCTGTCTGACTTTCCCAAGACCTCAACATATTTACAGAGACTTAAGAGAACTTTAAAAATAAAGAGCTTTAAAAGCATCTATATGCACTGGCTATGAAAAAGACTAAAAAGCAAGAATTGCAGGTTTTGTGTTCTATAGTTGTAAATTACAGTTAGAATTTAATGGGTACTCATAAGAAGCTTTCCACTGCTGTTAAAATAAGCTCCTGTTGCCATCTTGAGCCATACCTTTCCTGCCCTGCAGTGTCCCAGAGCTGAAGATGGATCCTCTGCCCTCTGCCACCAACACCATCTGGCCCATTGGGTCTATACACCTGGAAAAGGTAAATTTGCAAGGCTTTGTCCAGCTGCTACAGAACATAAAAGAACTGACATTTAAAGTCATTAAATGCAGCAAAAGTAGCACTGCTAATCACAGATCCCAACTACAACTCAATCCTCTGCTTTGTAAGACAAAAGTAGTATGAGATGCATTTTAAGATTGCATCCAATTAAATATTTAGAATAAGGGTAAAAGTGAAACTGTAAAAACAGTACCCAATAGACCATGGACTCCAGACAGATATTTAGAGCCAAGATTAATTTTAACGTTTTGATTTTTCTGGATTTTTTTACTTACATCATGTTTAAAACAAAATACAAGAAGGCAACAATGCAATCTGGCCATGTATTTGTAGTAGCAGCAGAACCTCATTAGCAAACAGAATATACTCAGAGATAATGACATCTACACTCAGCTGCCAAAATGCTGCTGAAAAATTGCTAAGGGTAGATCTTATCAGATCAAAGCTTATGAAGCAGAAATTGGATGATAAAAATAAAAGCTGAAGAGTTTGCTCAGCATGAAAAAATAAATAAGGGCATCTATTAGTCTTGGAATCATCAGATAAAAATACATTCATTTCTTGTTTAGAATGCTTCAAGTTAGGTCATCTTCTTTACCTTCAAATGTCATAGTATCTAAGATTACAAAAGCTACAAACATATCTTGACACATTCACAAATTCCACAAGTTTATGTATTGTAAGATACAGGCTCTGAAACCTAAACCTTTTCCTGAATTATCTAATAAGCTGATCAAGTAAACCACCATGTTTACAATCCCACAAAAAGAACAATGACATATTCAAGAGACCAGTTTGGCATCTAAGATACCTAGTCCTTGAACTACTGTGGTGCATGTCATGCACCAAAAAACCATTCTGCACAATGCCTATTACACCATCCAGATTTCTGGACACAGGAAATCACCAGGCTACAATGAAAGACATTTAATACCTGTACATAACAACAAAAAGCTTGTGCCAATTCCATTTCTCAGAGCAGTAAGGACCAGCATCCAACTTCTTATGATACTCTAGTGCTCAGCTTCATATCAGAAGTACATTTACTTAGTTTAATAACAATTCAGGAGTTGAAAAAAGCATATATATATTTCGTAATTCTTCTCTGCTAGTGGTGACTGCTTAGGAAGCCAGATCACCTGCATGTACTATTTCATCAACATGTTTAAAAAACTGCATGTTTGTTTAGTAGCCATTTCAGTTCATAGCCAGCTAAAACATTTTACTACAGTTCAGTCCTTCCTTGTGAAAGGAGTTCAACAGTAAAAGTGGAACTCTAGGTACTGTGTGCACAAGTCACAGAGTAAACACAGTCATCAACACCTGCTGAGCAAAAAAGTGGTTTCTTACAATCAGCTCTTTAACTTTTGGGGAAATGGGTCTGTACACATCAATGACAAAAACCAGTCAGATCAGATGAGGCCTTTCCTGTCACAAAATGAAGCCCACAATGAAACTGATAGCAGACCTTCACCCAGACAAACACCATTTTCAAGTAGCGCATTCTTCATAGAAACTCACCACTCTCTTTTCCCGAAAGTCAATGCCCACTGTTGTGATGAATTTGGAATTAAACTTGCCATCTGTATATTGGTAAAGAAGGCTGGTCTTTCCTACTCCAGAATCACCAAGTGCTAGGAATTTTATGAGGTAATCGTAGTCCCCATCAGACATAGTGAGAATTCAGGCGGCACCTTCAAAAGCAAAGCAAAAAGGAAAAGTTAGTCCAGAGCTCCGCCAGGACTTCTTCTGACAAATGTTTAAAATATAAATCACTCTCTGAACTACAAAGCAGCAAGTGGTGGAGCCAGTTCTGTGCTCCTTTACTTTACTTTAGACTCTACTTTACTTTAAGACTTTACTTTAAACTCTCAATTACACAAATTCACAATATCAAATTCAATCAGCTGTGATTGAAAAAGGGCATTTTTAGTTTTATTACACTCCTCTTACTAGAAAGGGAAGGCAAGAGAATTTTAACTTCTTCAGGCAAGACTAAAAATCAAGGTAAAACTATTCAAGGTATCTGGAACATAAACTGCAGAACTGTTCTTAATCTTCATGGAAGTTGGCAGTAGTTACTTAATTGTACTAGCAACGCAATTCTGGTCTCATACTCACTGTGGCATTAGTAACATATGAAAAAACCTGAATTCTTGTCCTGGACTGTCCACTATAATTAGACAAAATTTACAGTAATTTTCTATTAAGTTATTTTTCAGTCTTGAATAAGCTTTTTCTTGTTGTTGAATTTTTTGTTTTGAGGAAGAATCTTCAGTTTTTATAGTTTTTATTGTGATGCTAGTTAGCCATTCAAGCTGAACCTTGATCCTGAATTGACATGAAACAAACACAAACATTTTTTCTATGGCTTATACACATTTAAGAAACTTCTCTCTTTTTGTGCCTTTTTAAAAATAACCATATTCTCAATATTCTGATCAAAGTACAGGAACAACTAAAATGTGCAACAAAAATCACTGGCAAATTTCACATGTACTAGAAAAGCTGATGTAAGTGCACTGGCACTTTTCTGTTGAGTAGCTACTGAGCCTCTCCTCCCCCAAAACAAACAGTAGAGAGCTGCCTTGTGCTGTGTTCAAAGACATGAACATGAAAAGATAAGCCTAAAATAACCACTCTAAAAGCAACAGAAAACTGGCATAAAATTGCCTCTTATGAAGGACAGGAAAAGATGCCAAAAATACAAAAAAAAAAAAAAAAAAAGATGAAACAAAATTTTTAAAGAGTAAAATCTGCTGTTTCAACTGTAACTATTTTTGGAACTACTTGAAGCTTGAACTAGATGAAGTTATTAATTTCAAATCAAACACTGCAGTAGTTTGCATCAGTGGTTAAAAAAAAAAAGCATCCAATTCATTTCTTGAATATCAACTCACAGCTTGAGGTGTGGAACAAACTGTGTGCGCAGCATGTGGGCGTCAATCAGCACCACTCAGCTCAAACCGTAACTACCTTTAAAGCTTCACCTTTAGAATTCTCCCGCTCCTGGTTACAAGTCAGAGCTGTGACTAGTTGATGTGGCCATAAGTGGCTTACTAAAAAGCAGACAGTGGTCAGATTTACCCCAGATATTCTCCAGCTGAAGCGTCAGTGGAAAGCAGACAACACTTTTTTCCTTTTTGAAAAGCATTGAAGTCTCCCTTTCCCAGCCAATGTATGTTTCACATTATGCCATCAATTCCAGTAAAAGCTTGCAGGAAAGGGTTTAGGTGACAGAGTTCACACTTGCTACTATGCCACAGCCAGCTAATTCACTTCCTACTGTTGTGTTTTAACCAAAGTTTTGCAATTGAGTAGAGGGCTGAAAGGGAGGGCCCTGCAGCAAGTGTTATCAGTGAGCTTTTTACATAAATGCACCCAACTGCAGGACTGCATCCACCATGCACATCTGAAGGAGCAGCATATTCAAGTAAGCAAGTTGAACAGGCAGCCCAAACACTAACACAAGAACATTTTCAGAAATTAAGAACCCTGATCCATTAGACACATGCACATGTATCAACAAAAATAATTTTGGGGAGTTTGTTTCATTTTTTAAATCTTTCCCCAGTTGGCAAAGGAAAAGAAAAAGTAAACCAGATCACCTACCTTGTAGCTCTACCAAAGTCTTTTAATTGAAATGAAAATGTATCACAAGAAAAGGAAAAATATTTTTTTTTAAAAGAGACTGATTTTTCTAAAGACTGTATTTGATTTAGGCTTCTATCTCACATATGGTGTTTCCTTTGCCCTCAGATGTTCTCAAAGGACTAAGAGCTGTGTAAGTTCATCCTCTAATCAAGCACATGTTCTTTTAGTCTCAGTATCCCTAAATTAATTGTTGCTTTAAAAGACTTAGATGTAAATGTTAGTGTCAGCATATTACACAAAGACAAGCTTTCTCCATGCCTTTTACTGTGCTATGCCACCTGCACAGAAGTATTTGCCTTGTCTTGTTGGTTTTCTGTTGGGTCGCTCTGGGTGTACAGAACATATTTCAATAACAAATATCAATGACAGTGCACCTGATCACTGTTGATTTATGCACCCTGTGCAAGACCACACAGAGGAAGGAAGGAAGGGCACTGCAGCTCTGCCACGGAGCTGTAGGGAAGTGTTACAGTTCAGCTGCACCTTCCACTGGACAGGGCTGCATGAAAGCTCTGGCCAAAAAGGAAAGGTCAAGATTAAGCCTCAGGGAAGTAAAACCTAAAGGTATTCCTAGTATCATATCTGATTTGTGGAGTGTCTGTCAGAACAAACACACCTCATTTGGCCCACTGAAACCTCAATTCTCCCTCTGGCTGGTGCAAAATACAATTTCCAAAGGACTGACAGAGGGTGAGGAATCCTTCACAGGAAGGGTTCTAAAAATGCCTTCTAAAAGATTTGCTTGAGAAGGAAATTTTCTCCTTTGGTTTTGAAATGCACACACCTCTCACTGCACCCCATAATGTCAATCTATTATTTAAATATCTCCAGGGAGTGGTTCTTGTGAAACCCTGCACAGTTAACCTATCCTTGGAGACATGTAAAGAACTATTTTCATAGCAGTTTCAAGCTTTGTCCTCCTCCCTGTACAAATATTTAAAAAGTGATCTCCACCCTCCACTTCCGAGGCCTGCAGTCCTAGTGTCCAGACACATCCAGTTTCACATAACAAAAATAAGAATATATTCATTACAAAATATATTCACAGCAAAACCTGCTCTTAAGTTTTTAAAAATCATGGCCCTGCTACTAAAATCCATCCTATTCTGTCCTTCCAATATTGTGGGGGCTTTTTTATTTAGGCTTTATAGTTTCACATTTTCCAGTGTTTCCTTCCATTTTTCCATACCTTAAATATCAGAAGAGTAGGAAGTAGAAAAGGAAGATTCTGAAAAAACTAATAGTACAATTACAATTCATCACATCACCAAAAGAAAATCGTCCCCAAGTCTTACTTCTAAGAGTACAAATCCCTTGATTTAGAAAAAAAAAAAAGAAAATCACTAATGGACACAGTTTTAAACTCCACATCAAGCCCTCCACAGTTTTGCCTGTTGCAAATCCCTCCTGAAATCCCATTCAGCTCTGGCTTTGCACTTTGCCTGGTATGCAGATGGACAAGAGCTGTGAACAAGTGCTGGAAAAGCTCTACTGGCCTTTTCCATGGCTGACAGGACCCCCACTGCCAGCATTTGAGCTGTGCCTGTACAGCTGCTGCTCTGGAGCCTACACACACACACACACAGATTGTGCCTTATCAAGAAGGGATTCTCTCCAAATCAAGTGCTCCTCTTGTTCCCTGTGTTCCCTGCATTTCCTAGTCCAAGTACTTCCACATTACAGACATCAACGTTAATGAGTTCATTTTTCTGCCTCTGGGGCACAGCTGTCACAGGACTATTGTGTGATAAAACATTCCAGACTAAGACAGATTTGCTTCTGTATAAATTAAGGAAATTGGCTTGGCATGCAGGATTTCCCCCATGCAGTATGGGAATAGGGAATATGCTTCCTGAACTGGCCTTACACAAAACATGCAACTCCTGTGCTGCTACTGAGCTGATGGAGAAAAGGAAAAAGGGAGGCAAAAAGAGATGAATACATGGAAACATAAGCCAAAAGAAAACCAAAAACATTGATCTGCAAATAAAAACATGTATACATACACAAAATGTAAAATTCAGGAAATCTAAACATGTCCCTAATCAGACAGTCCTCAAGCACATCCCTTTAAAGCAAGGCATACCACTTACCCCAGCTCTGAAAAGGGAATAGTTAGAGCACACTGGAGATTGTATTTCCAGTAGGAGTACTTTTCCAGCACCACCTCTTCAGCACACAGCCAAGAGGCTTACGTGTCAGCTGTTTGCATCCACGTTGATGGGTGCTCAGAGATAAGAG
The DNA here is from genome assembly GCF_029582105.1 of Oenanthe melanoleuca. Classification (NCBI taxonomy): domain Eukaryota; kingdom Metazoa; phylum Chordata; class Aves; order Passeriformes; family Muscicapidae; genus Oenanthe; species Oenanthe melanoleuca. Next base: position 5,169,348 of record NC_079344.1, on the reverse strand, counting down.
GTGTGCCCATGTCTGTGTCTGGGAGGGTGCTGCCTCACTGCATGGCTGGCAAGCAATTACACAGCTCACATGTCCCTTTTATTCCTAGAGGCAAACAGCATTTCAAAAGAGATTTGTGCAAGACCTACCTTGGAACAGATCTAAAGTTGATGCAAAATCACCCACACACCTTAAAACAATTATGTTGTTCCCAGCAGGAGTTTTCATTCAAAAATGCATTAATGATGGAGTATATGGATCACACCTGTTCAGTTCCATTCATAGCTTTACATTCTTTACCTCAGGTTTGAGAATACAGCAGTCTTTAATGTAAACTGCTTCCTTTCTGTTGAGCCTCCATGTTTGTGATTAGAATTGACATGGGCATTGGGGAAAAATGAGTCCAAAATCCCCCACAAAGAGAAAAACAAGACACTGCAGGTCTCTCGGTGGGCAATAATGCATTTGTATAAATTTGATTATTCTGCAAGTGCACATTGATTCATACTAATTTTTTTTTCACCAAGGCGCTACACAAACAAACTTCAATAGTGTTTTATGTGTCTCTCCATCTCTGAGAAAGTGATCCATAGTGCAGAGAATCAGTAATCCTGTCACACCAGCACTGCCACCACACTACAGCAAAGCAAAAACCACATTCCTGCTCAGCATGGGTGAAGCACACTGAATGGCCTCACCCTGCTCTAAGGCTCCAGCAGCACCTGAATGCTGGAAGAACTGGTCAATCAGACACCAGCCAGCTCGGCCCAAACAAGGGACAGAGACTTAATAATGCTCCTGCTTAGTCAGCACTTTGCTTTGTTGAAAGCTGCCAGATCCGTGCAAATGTAATGTAAACATATCCTGACAACAATTGTTCATAAACTCCTGCTGTACTGGGGGAAGAGAACTAATGAATAAGCGCTTCACCAAAATGTTCTGAGCTGCACTATTGTTTTTCTTAGGAAAATGTATGACTTGGCTTGCTTTAGTTTTGGTCAAAACAAACTTTCTGTGCCTTCTGGGGCTTTTCTGCAACATAAGCAACATGAAAAAAGCATAGTCCTTGGTTACTTTCAATTGCTTTACCTGACATTTTACTGTTATGATGTTTTCAGTTTCAACTGTAGAGGAATTCTACAGAATTGCAGGATCAATGTCTAAGGAGTGCCTCTTTCTTGGAAAGATCTAACCAATTTTAAGTGTGCTCAAGATACATAAGAATCTGAAACACTAGGTACAAAACCACAGGCTGGAAGGTTCTAGCCTCCAAACACTGATGTCACTTTTACTTGGCTGAAGGTGCTCTACAACCATTTTTCAGCACCACTACAACTGCAGCATTTAGACAGCACGACCTGACGGGCACACAAAGCACAGTGAGAACGAGTTACTATGGGACATGCTAACAGAAAATGATAATCCCACCCAGAAAAGGGACAGAACAGGGGAGCAGGTCTGATGTGGTGAGAACCTTGCACAACAGGCCAGGCAAGGAAACAACAAGTTCTAGAGACTGCTTCCAGAAAACCAGGAGACACTAGGAATGGAGGAGCCAGGAAATTAAACAACTGTTAGTTTTGCAATTGCATTTGCATTTCAGCATCACCAAACCAACAATCAGGCAGCTGGATTTCAAAGGTTATCTCAGTTACACAAATGAATGAAAAGCAGCATGGAACTGAAAAAAAAAAAAAAAAAAAAAAAAGAATAATAAAAGCAGGAACGTTGCACATGGTTATTTAACACTCCCCATACAGGAGGACCTTTGTGCAGCTTTCAACTTCTGTGCAAAAAGCACAGCACCATCTCTATTCCCTCATCAGTTCCTAACATTTTCATGCTCCATAGTAGGGAAATACTGTAGATAAATAAAGATTTGCAACACTATGTAAGGAAAACAATTGAACTCTCTCAGAAGACCTGTCCCCATCCTGGGAACAAGAGCTTTTGCCTCACAGGCTACCTCTTTGCACTCTCATCAGAAGCTGCTTTCAAATCCCAGCACTGAAGCAAATATCTGTATAAAGTGGATAAGCTGCAGAGTAAACTGGGGAAAGTAAAGCAAGCATTGTTAATTTCTTTTAAGCAGTTCCACCTTACTTATTCCATCCTCAACCATTCTCCTCTTCCTCTAATAAATAAATTAAGCCACACTGGCTTCCAAGTGTACTTCCATGCTTTTTCACTAACTTATAAACAGGAAATTCACAGCAACGCCAGCATCCTCTCTAAAGTGACAATTCAACTTTGGGACCCACCTCCTTCCAGCTTAACCTTAAGATTTAGAACATAATCACTGCACTGCCCCTACTCTTCACAGGATCCTACACAGATACATTTTCCAACTCTTTCTGACAAAACAGGAGCCATAACAGTTTCACCCACAAAGATGATCATATTCACAGGTGAGAAATATCCAGAAGTTTGACCATCCACTGATTAAGCAACACTTTCAAATTCAGAAAGGCAAGGGAAAAGAACACACTTCTATTTCTGCCCATAGAAATATCTACCGAAGGGTAAAGGAGAAGATGTTAAGAATTACACAGGATAATAAGATTTGTGCATTTCTTTAAGGAATGGTTTGGTTTTCCAGAAAATAAAAATCTCCAGCAGATAAGTAAATATATGAAAATGCAGAATAAAAGGAATATTAACAATATTTTTTTTTAAAAGTTTAAAATCTAAAAACTGAAAAAGGAAGCAGTTCCATAAGCCAAGCTTATGAAGGATACCAGATACATCCTGCATTAGAAAGGAACAATCTGGCAAAATAAATTACCTTGATTAGGACAATTAGAAGTCAATGGAGAAGGTCCAACCAGACACCTGAAGATATCTCCTAGTCATTGTTAGATAAAAGAGAAGACCACATAAATATGACACAAATGGGACTATAAAACTACATCATTCATCTAACATGATATGGGCAAGCATACAAAAGGGTGAAACAGGAAAGAACTGCAGTGCAGAATTTAATCAACCTTTTCATCCTTTGGATTAGGAAATACATGGGGGTTTTGTTTTCCTTAGGAAGTAAACACTTTCCTTTGCTAATCTGGTTGTTAACTGGAAGATACAACAACCTTTTTTTCATCAGTCACTGCCATTCTTTAGCATTATTGCTTTTCTGTAATACTGAGATCTAAACTAACAGGAGTCACAGTATAGAGGATTTTCTTTCTATTTTGTTCTTCTAGTTATTTCTTAGCAAATTAAATGTTTTCTCATTATTTAGGTGCCATTGAAATATCCAAAAATTTTGAAGTCTATCAGAAATTATTCTGAAAGCAGCTAACCACAAGGCATCACAGTCTTTTGGAGCAGAACTAATGTCATTATTCTTCCAGCAACCAGTGAAAACATCCTGTTCCCCAGAAAATTCACTGGTTATCAAAGTTACTGACATTTCTGAGTTTGTAGAAAACTCGGTTATCTATGTATATCAGGCACAACATTAGGAATAATAAAAAGTTACTGGTGAAAATATTTAATCAGAGGGATTTCTTAAAAGAATGTAACAAAGACAAAAAAATGTTCATAATTATCTGTGAGAAAGTAAGGGAAACGGTCAGTTAAAATTCTGTCTAGCAACTAGAAAAAGTAATTATTCTACTCCTCAAATCCAGCATCACAGGACAGTCAGGGATGCTAAGCAAGGGTACCAAATGGACAGAGATGGAAGGATAGATATAGATTGATAAAACTAAGGCTCACAGTCTCACTTCTCCCAAGCTTTTAAGAATCAGAAAATGTTGACAGAAACATCCTTGCAAGTGCAGAGCTCACTGGAGCTACCGGAGATCGTGCTGCCATGGGGAGCCAGTCAGACTGCAGGCTGGCAGCAGGACACCTCAAAGAGTCTGAGAGGTGGGTGGCAGCTGTCAATTATCTGCTCCTAAGAGGTCTCAAAAAGAAACTGAGCCTTTAATTTCAGAGTCTGTAATAGCTACAGTCTGAGAAAGATTTTCAGCCAGTACTGAGCAGAACTAGTTCAGTAAACATGTTTGGAGATAATGTATGTGGTGCCTGCATGTTTCATAAATGCTATGAAAAGTTTAGAAATAACTTGCTGAGAATACTCTGGCCGTAACTTACCGTGCCCATTACATAATAAAACACCATTTCTGCCTGCAATAGGGTCCATTCAATAGGCCACAACCTGTTATCTTCAGGATAACAGGTCTTCACTAACGTTTGACAGCAAAGCAGGAATCTTCACAGAAATCTTTGTGAGACAGCAAGATACAGGCACTTTGACACATGCTTGTGGCTCAAAAGTATCACTCAAATTAAAGCAAAGCTAAAACTATGGTGTTTGTGTGGGCTTTTCTTTCAAGGATTGAAATCCAAGCCCCTACTTCCACTCTATCCTCTGCTTGATCAGCTCCGGAACTGCAGCACAAATTAACACTGCCCAAGGCTTCTGCTGAGGCCCTGCAGTCTGCCAAAATACTCAGACAGTGCTTTGGCAAATGCTGGCTTCAATTCGTATCCTAGCACAGCTTTCTAGAGCCTCCAGGAAGGCATAATTCAAAAGAATCACTGATTAAGCAGGCTGAACTGCTCAGCACAAAGCTTCCATTCAAAAAGCCTGTGTTTTTCAACCTGAGTTGCCAACAATATTTATCTCACTGCTCAGATCAGAATCCCATAATACAGCATGAATTATAGTTAAATCCTGATACACAACAAAGACTCCTGAGATAAACTGCACAGCAAAGCAGAATTTCTTACACTAATTGGTGCTACATAGGAATATATGAGCAAGGAAAGCAAAAAGCAGCACAATTCCAATGCCATACCTTTCCTTTTAGTTATTCCCAGATGGAGGGAGGCCCCAAGATAGGTAAAACCCCACCTGAAACCTGGCAGCTGTTGTCAACTTTTCATGCTGTGGGTGCCTTCCTAAAGAATTCTTTCATAACATTTCATGCACATAAAGCATCCTCAAGTTTCACTTGAACTGACCTACAGTAACATGCAATTCCCTACCTCTACCCTTAGAAGGCTTCAATTACAATTCAGAATGGTTTTGTTTATAGCTAATAAATGTTTCATAAGCAGCAGTTAGCTTACAGAACAACCACCACTATAACACAAGTTCCAGAAAAAATATACAAAGCTTTTCTATGAAAATAAATTGAGAGTCAGAATGCTTAAACTGATCCAAGCAGTGCAAGTTTCCTGTCAAAAACTGTATCAGGGAAATGTGTATGCAGTTATCACTCCAGAGTGCATACAGACTGTGCTGTCTTGGTGAGACTCCAAACAGAAACGTTGCCTTCTTGTGAAGAACTCAAAAATCTCACACAAACTGGCAAACCACCAATTCTACACCATAACTGAGAAAGGCATCAAACCTTTGAAATGAAGAATGGAATATAAAGGGTAAGTGTATAAAGGGTAAGGAAAGAATCTGTTCAGCTGTGCCCTTTTGTGCACAAGTTGCAAGAAAATGTGAGTATGTAATGGCATTGTCCCACAAGAATTTCTATATGAAAAGTCCCATTAAAGTAGGTGCTGGTGTTTCATCAACTGCTAAAATACTGGCTTTGGCTTGCAGCATTTGGTTTGATTTTAAATCAATGCACGTGATTTACTACAGAAGAAACTAAGAATCCAGTAATAGTGGAGGTGTGCTAACCTGCTCACTCCCAGAGAATTTACTCGCCAAGATCCCAGTTCTTCTGTTTATACCAGCAGTTGCATCACAATGTATCAAAAAACATCTTTGTAAAAAGAAATTGTATCTATCTCTATGACACAGTGTTTAAACAAAATTCAGAAGCAGGAACTACACTGTTTCCAAGCTATGAAGTATAACATTTTAGACCAAATAAAAGTTACTCCTTTTTCTCCTTCCCATTGTCTAAGAGTTTATTTCCCCTCATTCTACTAGGATACCTTCCTGATCTTTTTTCATGAGCTGTTTTAAGATTTTTTTTTAGGTCATTCTAAGTTTTCTAGTTTCAGAACTTTTGTTGGTCTTCTTTTTTCTACTTTTTTTTTCTAAAGAAAACAAAATTACAATTTCTCTTTAATGCCATTGTTAGCAACATGCTCAAAGAAGTCCAGGTGAATTAGATTTCCTGTTTGCCTTTCCCAGGCTTAATTACAAAGGATATTTTGTTTAAGATAGTGTTATAAATTAAAGGCATGTTAGAAACATGCAAATATATGGAAATCCAGTGAGAGTACGGTGAGGGAAAGCATATTTTGCAGTGTACAAAAGAATAACACATTATCAAAGTTTAATCCTCAAATAACTAAGGCTATTAGAAATCACTACACTAAAATGTGCTAGAAATAGTTTCTGTAACACACATTCAAAATGCACATGTAATTATATAAGAGTAAATTACAGTGAAGCAGCTACAACAACAAATCCATCCACACAGCACAGGAAAAACAAAAAGAATGAGCCAAGCATCCATGTTTACAAAATCCTTTTTCCCAGTTACTTTATATAAACTTTCCATACACTGGGGATGTCTATCAGGAAACTACATGAAAATATATTTACTGAACTACATTTATGAATTTCTCACTTCTTTCTCATAAACACAAGTCAGGTGGTGATGACCTGGGGGAGAAAAATCATCTTAAGACAATCTGTGCTAGATATCAAATAAAACCCTAGGAAAGCCTTGTGACCTCCACAGAGAAGAATACTGTTTTGTGTTCTCTGAACAACTCCTCCTTGGTTATTTACAGTCTATAAAAACTGGAGTTTTGGTCCGTGATTAGAAAAATGCTGGCAAACACAAAGGATGCCTGATTACAAAATCATGCTTGGGGTGGCATAACATGACTTAGTCAGCTGGGTACAGATATTTGGATCTTCTTCCAAAGAGGATACAAAACACAGTAATAACAGCCCACCTTCCTATTGCTTTTATCATTCATTTTAAGATTCAAGTCATTACTGAATGACTGAACAAGAAATGTGAACTAGATGAGCTCTCATGGATCCTTGCTATTCAATTTTTTTGTAATTAAAAATAACAGCCTGTACAACATACCATTTTCATGCCTTTTATCATCCCTTTAGCAAACATAAAAACAGACACGTTGGTGCACAATACAGTTAAAAATCCCACCATTCTAAAGGACTGATTCATTCAGTAAAATCTTTAAATGCTAATGGTATAAGTAATATCTTATGCTAATGCTAATAAGTAATATCTTTAAATGCTAATGGAAACACAGGAAGAAATAGAGGGGAAAAAAATTCAAGCACTGCAACATTTCAAAATACTGAGTTACTTTGTTCAGTATTCTAAATGTTATTTGCACAGCACAGTTACTATCAGGAGTCTAATTTCATCTTCTAACTGCAGAACAAGTTTGACTTAACACAGAAGAAAATATAGGCTGGTGACTTGGGACCAGAACAAGCATCTTATGGCTACAGGATCCAGACACTGTTCACTGCAGTAATTTTATTTATTTTGTTTGATGCCTAAAGAGGCTACCTAGAACAGAGGCTAGACAGTGTTAAAGGAATAAAGTAAGTATTTTTTAAGAAGGCCTTCAAAGGATACACCTTGGGCAATACAAGAGCCCAGGCATGGCTCCACCCAAGATGGATGCATGGTCACAAGTTTTCACACTTAAAAGTTTTAGTCCATTTACATTTTGGGGTTAATTGTCCAATTACAGCTTCAGGTTATGGAGCCCTATCCTTCCAGACTGCTCTCCTCAATTTGCTATTGTTTACACGTTTTGGGCCTGAAGCTGCAACCATGTCCTTGGTTCTCAGGCTGGAAAAGGATTGTTTTGTCTAACTAAACTGAAGAGAACTTACTAATGTTTTTTTATGAAGTTCACAGTTACATACTAATGCAGTACAGAATCTGGAAAATATGAAAGCTAAAACTTAAGGCATCATGTCAATAAACTTACCATGGTTTGTATTTAAATCTGACTGATTTATTTATGAAAAGTAACGACTAAATACATACCAAAAGAGCTTCAATTTTGTTATTTAACCCCAAAGCCTGTGTTACATAAGTCAAGTGTACTTTTTCCCTCTAGAACATGAGGATACAGCAATGCTTAACTCTCAAAATCAGAGTATTCCAGGCAGCTTGTTAAAGTGCAGCAAGTGTTTCAAAACTCTCAACAGAAGAACAGCTGCCACAGTCAGCTCAAGGAAAACAATGTAATAAATCTTCTGAAAATAAATAGAAAAGAGAAAGTGTTTACATACCTATGTTTAACAGCTGTGAATGGATCTGTAGTTTTCCAAACGTGCTTCAGTGGCAAGTTTCCTGACACAGTTCAGATCTCTTGAATACCATAGTCATGCAAAAAGAGCCATTTCTCATCTACAGGAATCATCAACAGAGAAAGAAACAAAACCAAAATAATGTAGTACAGACTAATAGCTCCAATATTCGCAGGGCATGGGAAGCTGCCAGCCCCACACAACCACCCCCCCCCAACTAATTACATTCAGCTGCTTGTCATGTGGTCCTGCTGACCGATCAAGTGATCTCTTTTCCCCCTTTTAAAAGTAAGCAAAGTAGCTAACTAGATCTCCCTAAACCAAGTAACACTCTGAGCCTTTGCATAAACTACTGACCCTCCTCGTCTTAGAGAGAGGAAGTTGCAGTGTGTGAGCAGAACTTTTTCTAAGTATACCAAAAAAAAAAAAAAAAAAAAAAAAAAAAAAAAAAAAAAAAACCCACAAAAATCAGCAAACACAGTAATCTACTATAATGAAACACAGCTAGCACCAAAGTTCCCCAAACCAGTTTTATTTCTCACCTTTACAGACAGCAGAAAAAGTTACTGATTCCAAAACTGGCACAAACACCAGAGAGAGACCATGTGAGCTGGAAGGATTTGGGGGGACAGGGGCAGCTGTACCTGGGTCTAGTCCTTTCTGCTGAACCACTTCTGATGGCAACAAGCTCCAAGGAGACATCAGAGTGAAGATGCTGCCAGAACCTTTCTGAAACACAGACACTAAACCTACAAGCTCCTGTCCCTGCACAGTCCTAAGAGACACATGCAGACATATTAAACATTTAAATATCTTCAAGGAAATAAAGCTACTGATTTAACATGTAAACCAACTCTTCACTGAGTCAGTTCACAAAGGCCTGTTAACACAGGCCCCCAAGAGGCAGAATTCACAGGTCTGCCCCAATTCCAACACCATTGTCTGCACCAGGCACTCCCTGGATGGAGGGCCCTGCACTGGGTCCAAGGGATCAGACAGGACCTTCCCAGCCCCCTGCAGCCCCACGAGGCCTCATCCCCTCTCAGACACCCCAACATAACAGATGCACACAGGAGAGCACTGAAAGGTAAGTTTTGCATTCACCATGTAAGATTTAGCTGATGTAAGCTTTTGCAGACAAGTCTCCTTGCACAATTCTTTCTTGTCTCAGTTTCTTTCCTCAAGCTGCTTTAAGAGCAGCAAAGAAAGGAAATTAAGTTGGTGTCCCCAGTCTTCTAATTTAAGAAGTGCTGCAGACAGGCTGCTACAAATATTTAACATATGGATTCATCTACCAGTAGCAAAGACAACTCTACAAGCTTCTTAACTCTCACGTGTTTCAGGGCTCAACTATCTTGCCTCCTTTCATGTGAATCAAGGCAATTTTTATTTTCCTTGTCCTGGTGAACATCTAAGTTCTGTTATTCAGAGCTGGAACACTTTTTCATGCCCTGCCTTAGCATTTTTCCACAATTAACTAAAATCCATTTTTTTGACATTTAGTTGCAGGTTGTAATTTTCAAAGCTACCCCTTCTTGGCTCAATCCAATCTTCTATAAATTTCACCAGTTTTCGAGGAATATAAAAGGCCCTTTTTCGTACCCACATGCAATTAAAAAACAGAATTATGCTCCATTTTCAGCAATATGCACATTTTTAATCTTTAACTGCTTGCTTCCCTGATCAATACTGGCACATTTGCTTAACTGTGAAGAAATATTCAGACCACAAGCACCCTAGAATGTCTGGTAACTGCTCCAGAGTGCAGAAGGAGGAACAGGATAAGAAGTGTTGACAGACAAAGCAGCAACTCTTCTGCCATGTTGCAAACAGCTCTGGGGGGTGACTACACACACACTGAGCACAAACTGTCTGTCTGGAAGTCTCAACCAGCAAAGTAAAAGGAATTCAAACTCTTCCACACAGTCAGATGTTTGCCATCTTTAATGGAAAAACATTTCATAAATAATCCTCAGACTTCAGTGTTTTAATTCAGAATGAAGTGAAGCACTCGACTTGTCTCTTGTGATGTGAGGAACACCAACTAATTCTTCCTGCCTCCCTACCAGGCAAGGGTTTTATACAAAACAGTAAGATTTTGTCCAAAAAGTACAGCTGAAATAAACTTTTTTTGAGAGTGAAGTTAAGTTGGTTTCAAACTGGAGAGTTATAAGCTGGGAGGATATCAATGTTTGGTTATTTACAATGTCTATTTTTAAATAAGCATGTTTGTAGTCTCTCAGCAAATGCAGCACAGGCAGCTGAGGCAGCCCTGCTGTGGTGGCAGGAAGCAAACACAAACCAAGCAGCAACAGCTAGAACAGGAACCACTGCAGGCAGCCCAAGGTGAACCTTCCTCCCACTGCTATCCCAGTCCTAGGGGGTTGTAAGAGCTTGGAAAATTTCTTAGTTTATGTAAGGGATCAAAATTACTGAAACTGTGAATTGTAGTTTTGAAGCTACAGCTCTCAGAGGAATACTTATCTACTTAGTTATTCAATATTCCAAATGTTTTTACAAGTTCTATGAACAGGTTGTATGAACAAGATGATCTGAATGCATGGAATTTATGGTTTACTTATAAAACTTTCCTATGCTTTACAGGCCTAGGAATTTAGGAGGAAACTTGAAGAGCTAAACAGTGAACAGCATGGAGCAGTCTTCATTATAAGCATCAGAATATTTGCCTTTATACCCTTGAGAAAAACTGCAGGTGTCCAAACTGTCCTGTAGCAGATGTTTCTTCTATAAGAAAAATGCTGGATTGTTGCCTGCCTGCAGAATAAAGGCATCTGCCACTGGAGAGAGGAAGAGGAGAACAATTGGATCTAGTAACAGCCCATTTCAGATAATGCTACAGAACGCATCCCTGTTTCCAAAGCCAAGAGCTGTGCCTAACATTAATGTCATCTGCCCTGGCTCTGCAGTAACATGCCAGTACCTCAGGACAGAACTAAAAAGACCTGAAAGGAGGAGATAAATTCCATACAAAAGATTTTTTTCTTTCCTCTTACCAATATTCTTACCCACACTCACAAAATCAGCTTTCACACCAGAATTGTTATAGCTGAACTTTGCCAGGACCAAATAACGAAAGATCCCTTCAGTGATTAAAATAAAAGTAGGTCAGGCAGGCCTTTCTGCTACCCAAAGGCACAACTGTTAAATATTTAGTAATATTACAGAGTAAAGTAAAGCTTTCATTATATTCTTTCAACTGTGAGCCAATCTAGGCAATTTCTAGTAATGGTAACAGAGCTTTCTCTTAGCTTTGCATGTGATAAAGGATTTATTTACAGAATTATTATTATATCATATATTATTATAATATAATATAATATAACATATATAATATATTTATATAAATCCTTTTTAAAGGATTTATTTAAGGTATATTTAAGGTAGCATTTTACATAGAAAGGAGGTTGTTAACAATAATTGCCTCCAAGAGAGGCTCCAGATAACTAATGTCCAAAAATTACCAGGGTATCTTCAACAATAAAAGGTTAACAGTAAAATAATCAACAAATGAAAAGCATCAGTTCTGCTTTCATAGAACATCATACTGCCTAAAGACAGAAATCATTTGCAGCATCTGGGCAGTCAACAACAGCACTTCAAAAAAATTTAGACCAAACCATTGTCAGAAAAAGCATCAAAAGATTACTTCCCAAATAAGATTTATATATGGTTATATTTGACCTCAGAAAAGATTAGCAGAATTATCCCAAACAAGTGACTCTAATTGATCTGTCAGTTCTGTCAAAATTGCAAGCTTCTCTCCACACCACTTCCTATTAATGCCCATGTATGCATGCAGTCTGTCCCAAGGCAAAGCCAAGTGCAGATGACTATTCCAGATGTGAATCAAAAGGGGAAGGAAAGAACCCTTTAATACTGAACCAGGTTCTCTCTCCCTTATTACAGTTCTGAAATATCAGAAAGAAAATAGTATTAAAGACTATTGTACATGTCCTTGTATAAGATGTTACAACACCAAGAAATTGTCAAAACAGGTTTATTTAAAATGGCAATAAAATGTGTATGAATAAACATGATTATTTTTTCTGACTGAAATGAGCAAATGTGATCATTTTGCATGCAGGAAATAGTATTTTTGCAACATTGACACTACTCAAATTTCAGAACCTGTACTCAAAAGAACATTTAACCAAAAGATGTATGAATTATTTGACATGCTACAGTTCTTCTGTGAGACTATGTTGTTCACATTTTGTAAGACTTATGAAGTGAATGCCTGACTACATGAAGAGAGCACCTAGAGCAGCACTGCATGAGACACCAGTGGCCTGCACTGGGTGAGAAGCTGTAAAAGCACACCAATAATCTGATGTCTCTGTTTCATCCTGAAGAGCTACAAATCTCATTTTAGATCAATGATCTTTATCTACTTTAAAGTGTTGATGACTAAGTGAACTTTTTTAATTAAAAATCATAGTATCTTTACAGGAAGCTGTTGTACCAGATCAAAGGAACCTGTGCACTATAGCTACGTAAGAAAGGATTTTCAATGTTTTACAATTCTATATTAATACAGCTTTGAAAGTTTCTGTTATACTTCTATCCACACTTCAGCTTAATTGATATGTGTTTATTCTTGGCACGACCTGATCCAACATGTTACTTGAAAAGCAATCTCAGCAGAGCTGGGTTTTCTTTCCAACACAACAAGACACTGTTCACATCTTTTCTGAATCTACTTAATAGGGCAATTGGTTCATCATTCTCCTCAGCTGACAACAGTGCCTTTTGCACTTTAACTCTGCTCTCAGGAGGAAAAATGGAAAGGTCAATTATGTGAGCTATGTGACAGAGAAGTCTGCTTCTTCTGAACTACAGCAAAGTATTGCTGCTGCAGTGTATTTTTTGATCTTCTATGCAATGAAGACATGAAACCAAATTAAACACCTGTGATGCTTATTTTTTTCTACCATTTCTTACAGCATGAACACCATTAACATTAGAGCTCCCTCATATTCCCATTTATTCAGTGACTCCCCAGGTTAACTAAACTGGCTGGTTAATCTGCCTTCCTTCAGGGTGTGCAGGAGGAATGGGTGGGCTTGGAAAGGTGGTGATTCTACAGTACATTACCAAAGTAGATCTTTCAGTCCCATTGGCCCCATTCCACTCCCTGTGTTACTCCCAATTATTAAAAATGTTACTGCTCCCATAGGATGCTGGGCTGAAGAAAAATTCCCTAAGGCTCCACACACCACACTGGAGATTATGAATGCAATAAGGACTACTTGGCACAAAGCTCCAAATTTGCAATGCAAAAAACAAAGCTGAAATGAGGACATGCCTCCTAGCCTGGTTTCCTAAGAAAACAAAGCTCATTAGGAAGGGGCAGAGACACTGAATTTCTATTATTTCTGTCTTCTCCCTCAATATTTGAATCTGCTGATCAGCTTTAACACTCCTTTACAGAGGGGAAGAAAACACGAAGATCTGAACTTCCTGAACACTGTGAAAAAATGGCGAAAAAATGGCAGACTGGATAAAGGGAAGAGTGGGATGTGTGCCTCCCCTGAAAGCTGGCAGTCACAGTTTCCAGTTCTGCAAGGGAAACCCACCAGCTGGCCAGGTTGTACCTGCTGCAGCACATACTGTGACAGTCATTCCATTTTACATTTACTTTCAAGTTGAATTTAAAAGACACTATCTATTTTAAAAGCAAATTAAATTTAAGCGCATTTATTATTAAAAAGTGAATGGAATAAAACCAGTGGAGTTTTGCCATATCAGCAGTTCAGATTTGAGGAGTTGTCTTTCAAGACCTACTAAAAAGCATGATTCCACTTTTGCTGTATGTTCTTTTCACAGGCCTTCCAAAGCCTGCTCTGCAGCTCCTCCTGACACACAGCAAGATCTTCTGTGGGCTAAATCCAAACTATCAAATAAAGATGTATATTCACATCTTCCATTTTTTTAGATAAAAACTACTACTACTACTACTACTTTAACAACTCCAACTTGAGCCTGTATTTATCCAAACTGAAATTACAAGAGTTTTGCTATGAAATTCAGAAGAAATACAATCAAATCAGGCAGTACTATCCTCAAACTTGGTTAACACCATCTCTGTACAGAGATGTCCAACCTGACAGCATTCCAAGAAAAAATATGGAAAAATTAAGTATCAGTCAGACAGTTCATGCCCCAACAGAAAAGACCTGTCAAGCTGAATCAGTGGTAGAGGAGAAAGTCAGTGGAGCATGTCCAGCTGCATGAGAAACTCTTGGAAATGAATAATACCAGCAGGGCTAGAACTACCCTGATACCTGGATTTTGGGTCATATTCAGTCACAGATGAAGTTTGGTTTAGAACAAAACAAGTGGGGGAGGAGGAATTATTATTAGCCTTTGCAATTTAAAAAAAAAAAACAAACAAGCCACCATAAAAAGACCCCAATTATCCAGCCTTTGCTATAATCTGCATTCTGAATGTTATCTAGGTTTCCAAGCAGACATGGAAAGCACCAGCCACTGGCAATAACTGTAGCAGAAAATCATCTCATGCAAACCTTGCATAAAAGCATTTCACAGCACAAGCAGTCCCTCAACTGTGAGCCTTGAGTGATACCCTGAAATTCTCAAAATGCACCACACTCCATGACACATAATTATCAGCAGGGATCTCCAGGAAGAAGGTAATTTCCCTCAGCAATTACCAATATAAAACACTATACTAGCAAGACTGGTAGAGACACATGAGAAAACCAGAAAACTTGCATTTTTTATTCATAAAAATGAATGAAGTTTTCTTTCCCCCCTACCCACCATACATGCTTTATTAGTCCTTATCACAACTAACAGCCTTCAGTCTAGTTCAAATATTCCCTTTCCCCAAGGATGTTATTGGAATTAATTGTTTTCTTCCTTTCAGTTCACAGAGCAACCATTTTCCTTACAGTCTTTGGGTGATAAGGGAACCAAATGAAACATCCCACAGTTATGAAAATAATAAGCCAGGCCTTAAGAGTGAGACTGGGCTGACTTTGGACAACAGCACTTCTCCAGAGAACCTTCATCACCTTCTAATGATATATGCTTAATAAAAGTGTTATAAAAATTGTGCATCCGTTGTTTTCAATTTTGCTTTGCATTCTTCTGTTTCTAATTCAAACTTGAAAGGAGCTTTCATATCTTAAAGCCTATCCCTTCCAACTAAATAAACTGCTCCAATAAAAGGCAGAGTCTCTACCCATGGAGCTCTCCTTACCTGAAAGTATTACTGAAGAATCAGTTTTTATCTGCTTTGCTATTTATTCCTTTATCCTGTTATCACCTTTTAAACCAACAGCAGTACACAGCTGCAAAACCGCAGTCACAAACTCCAAACTTAATTTGGACTCAGCTACTTGATTTGTGTAGCAGTGTCCTTATACACATCCAGTGTTTTATTTGCACATAAAATATTTTGGCAATGTGTACTCCTTACAGTACTTTTATTCACATATCATATTTACACAAAGAATTACTACAGAAGTATACAATTATTTCAAATACTTTTTGAAAGTGCCCACAAATTTGACTTTTAATTTAAAAACACTGATGACATATTAACCAACTTCTTTTGACCATTGCAAATCACAGATTCCTAGAAAAGTTGTACCCTGCTTTGTATCTTCACTGGTGCTTGCTATCCCTTTGTTACCTTACTACCAGTCTTCACATTGTCTTCCAAAAGTGCCTTTTTCTGACACGCTTCATTCTTACCCATTTCTCATTAGCGAAAGTATCAGACATAGAGAAGGAACACAGCTATGGGAAATGGGTTTGCAAACTCAGAAAAATATCACTGCACTGGTTTATACTTTGATATTATCCTCAGAGCCTTAGAAGCAAGGATATTTGCCTGGGTTTCTTTTCCTCCTGTAGTCTAAAATACCAAAGAACTTGTTAGGTCAGCTCCAAAGTGCTGAAATGTGCCAGTATGTGAAAAGAATTCCACCACCCACAATATGCAAAACTGTCACACACACCTCAAAGCATCCTCAGCCCTTTGAAGCCACAACACTGCCACAGGAAAAAAGTATGCTAGTTACATATCATACTTTAATCCATATGCCATAAGACTCATTAGATTAGAAAAGAAATCACAGGCATTCAGACTACTTATTACTATAAATCAAAAATAAATTCTGCTCTTTTATGTATGAAAACACAACAATGTAAGGGTGTTCCAGAAAAGAAAGTCAGGGCTAGGACTTATTCACAAAGCTCCACTGGAGATAAAAGGATCATTAAAGCATTAAGTGATCTCAGCTGATTTAACATGGTTCAAGTTAGTCCTGCCTCCTGACACGGATGCAGTTTTGACTAAGAAGAGGAAAAAAAAGAAATGAGGAAAAGAAACCCCATAACCCCAGATGCTATATCAGCGAAAGACTGATTGACAATAAATTTGTATAAATAAAAAAAAAAATGTGTTTCTGCTAAAAAAACTGCCTTTTAGACAAGAATGTATAAAACCATGCTGTACTTATACAACTTTTTAGGCATGTTTGAAGCCAGTGCTGCAAACTCAAAGATTGTATCTGCAGCACTGAGTGGTATCTACATGACAACAACAGCAAAAGCAAGTTCCAGAGCACTACATATGCCCAGCCCAGGAAAAGTTTAGCTCTAAGTTTCTAAGTAAACCCTTTGCAGGACCAAGCACATGTGCAGAGTACCATAATGCAGCTTTAATACAGAAGGGAATATTTGACGATTAATTATTTAGACCACAAGTTTAATACATTTTAAATGCAACTTAATTAATTGCTGAGACATCAACAGGGGAAAAGGAGTTTTCATTCTTTATATTCCACCCCTAGTGGAAATTTTCCTGCATCTTCAAAATAAATTTAATTCTAACTATCTTTGTTGACTGTGACAGACTGATCTCAGTAATGGTGTCAATCTGCAAGCCCAGGGTTATGCTGGAACTTATCACCTATCACAGACTTTTATCAGCAAATACCTGGCAGATACCTGGCAGGAACAGTACAACCAAGAATTCAAAGGGACACAGGATTACTGCACATAATACTTGTTACTGTAAATGTCAAATGCTACTTAAGAATTCTTTTATCTCATCTGATCTTCTCTTTGAAAGAAAAGGAAGTGTGTAATCAAGTGATAAAATAATGTGTTCCCATGTTTAACAATAGTGATAGAACAAACTTACAGTCCGGGTTTAGCCATCTGGTTGCTCATGAGAAATTTTGTTAACTGTGAAAATAAACCAGTGTAAATTGTAGCACACTCTCTCTCCCAAACTCCTTTGTGCAAGAGATTAAGTAGATGTAAAATCAGAACCCTGAACAAGAAACACAGGAACATGCTGTTCTATTTTCCATCTTTAACCATTCTTTTGAGACATTTATTTAGCATTACAAATACCATTCCTACATTTACCTATCAACATTTGAAATACATATTGCAGTATATGCTTTTCCATGGATGGAAAATACTTAGAACACTCACAAAATTAGTAAAAATCTGTGACAAGAAAGGAGGGCTGAGAGATGTCTACGTAAGATTAAGTTTTCAAGAAAGGGCAGAATAGATTTTGTAGAGTTTCAAAGAAAAACCTGTAAAGCATAGCAACACATCACCTTGCAGATCTAACTCCAAACATGTATGTGTTATCCTGATGAAAATCTCCTAAGCACCATCCACGAGGAAAGCATTAGAGGAGTCATATAATCAGAAAGCTCAAAATATTTCTGATACACCACTAAGAGACAAAAATTGAGTGGTTTCAGCAGTTCTAAGCATGTCCTTTATACTGTGCTAGTACCATTAAAAATACCACTTATATATTAATATACTCTAGTTAGTTACAGAACTAGGAAAATCAATAGGTATTTCTGATGGATTTAGTTTTCTTTAGATCCAAGATCACCAAAGTGTAAATTCAGTCCAAGCACTGCAAATCAGGCTGAAGGGCCTTGCCAGCATGAATCTTCCCCCAGACAAACATGCGGGTTCAGAAAGGAGCAACAGGTTGGTGGTCACACATGAGATTTGAGTCATGGCTAGCCAGATGTAACATTATTATAGTGCCTTCACAACGATTTACCATTTTTAATGCCTTTTTAAAAATTTAAGCCAGACATGCAATCCACTTCTCTGTAGAAAGAAACGCAGGTGTAAGGGGGAAGCCTGGAGCGGCTGCAGCAGCGGCGGGAGGGGGAAGGCCCGAGCGGGGCCGAGAGGGGAAGCACCTGAGGGGCGGCCAAGGAGGGGCTGCCGACGCCTCGCCCTGATCCCCGAGCGATCTCCGCTTTCTGAAAGCCCGGCTCGCTCTTCGGAGCCGCGGGCACGAAGAGTCCCCTGCCCGAAACACCGTCCCGGGGCTCTGACCAAGCCCAGCCCAGCCGGCCCTGCTCGCTGCCCGGCCGCCTCCTCTGCCGCCCTACCTGCTTGCCGCCCGGCCGCCGGAGCTCCCGCAGCCGCGTCACGCCGCACCTGCCCTTTTTTGGGCTCCGACCGTGTCTTTCCCGTCAAGGCAACATCACTTCCCGTACAGCCCGAGGTGGGGGCGGGCCGGGCGGCGCCGCCCCGGCGTGTCCCGGCCCCGCCGCGGCACCTGGGCGGGCTGAGCGCGGCCCGCGGGCAGCACCGCGCGGCGCGGGGCGGCAGCGGCGGGGCCGGCTCGGCAGCCCTTCCCTCCTCCCCTCTGAACATCTCGGGCCGGCTCGGCAGCCCTTCCCTCCTCCCCTCTGAAAACATCTCGGGCCGGCTCGGCAGCCCTTCCCTCCTCCCCTCTGAAAACATCTCGGGCCGGCTCGGCAGCCCTTCCCTCCTGTCCTCTGAACATCTCGGGCCGGCTCGGCAGCCCTTCCCTCCTGTCCTCTGAAAACATCTCGGGCCGGCTCGGCAGCCCTTCCCTCCTGTCCTCTGAACATCTCGGGCCGGCTCGGCAGCCCTTCCCTGCTGTCCTCTGAACATCTCGGGCCGGCTCGGCAGCCCTTCCCTCCTCCCCTCTGAAAACATCTCGGGCCGGCTCGGCAGCCCTTCCCTCCTCCCCTCTGAAACATTTCGGGCCGGTTAGTGAGAATTCATGAGAGGAAGAACAGGTTTTGCAGCGAAAATGCGCGGTGCCTGGTTAACGCGCACCGCTGTGGGTTTAATGAGTTGTTCCTGCCGCCTGCTGGCTGCCTGCCTTCCCCCGCAAGGGAACAGTGCTCTTCACCCTCTGCAGCTTCCCAACAAACGCTTTAAATCCAGCAGTCCCAAGAATTCAGCGAGCAGAGTATTAAGCTCAGCTACATCAATAACCCTTTACACCTGCATCAGTTCAGACATCCTCTTTCTTGAGGCTTTACAAATTCAATTGTCATCTTTAGGGACAATTCCTGTCATTATATTTACAAAGGAAGCGCCTTCTAGACCTGAGCTACACCTCTTTACAGGAAGCTGCTGGAGTCACTGCAGTAATTCAGTGTTTGCATTAAACTTTTGTGGCAGCTTGTGGTATCTCCTCATAGAATCAGGGAGTAGTTTGGGTTGGAAGGGACCTTAAAGATCATCTAGTTCCAACCCCCTGTAACTGGCAGGGACACCTTCTGCTAGACCAGGCTGCTCAAAGCCTGGCCTTGGACACTTCCAAGGGTGGGGAAGCCACAGCTCCTCTGGGCAACCTGTGCCAGTGATTCACCACTCTCACTGCAAAAAATTTCTTCCTAATATCTAATCTATACCTGCCCTCTTTCAGTTTAAAGCCACTGCCCATGTAATGGCATGTCCAAACTGCGTTTACTGCGCCCAGCTGCCCCTCCCAGCCCACCCTCCACTGCTATCCTCCCATCTCAGCTTCCACACCACTGCCTCCAGCCATAACACTGTTCCTGGATTAAAATATAGACACCCAGACAATTGGTTTCATCCCTCATTCTGTCCAAACAAGAATCTCTGTTAAAACCAAAACTTGGCATAAGTTTGTCCCAAGATCTCCTGGGTTTGGTTTCTTTTTAGATTTACTGAAGTCTTGATATATCTACGGATTTCGTTTCCCTAAGTCTCAGATTCTGAGACAGACAGATAGATTAGTCTGTCAGACTAATCCACACCTATTCCAAGAGCCATGCTGTCTTCCTGAGCTACACCGAGTACAACCCGTTTTTCAGGCAGAATTTTCTATTTTATAGCTCAGTCTGTCAGAAATTAAATATGTGCATAAGCACATGTGGTACGTGTGTGTATGTACATATGGCCAGTCTGATTATAAGCTAAGGATACCGAACTTGGGTGCAGTTGTCTTCTCAGCACTTGCACAACTGCATTCCCAACTGAGCTAATGTATTAAGAACTGAAACAGAAGAAGCAGAGAAAAATTGTATTTATCACTTGGAGGATCAGACCAGACGCAATCCAACAAAACCCACGAAGCGTAACCACACAGCAGCAGCTTTCTTCTTAGAGTTTCCCGATCTTATTTATATTTAGAGGTGAAACAGACTTTCAGACATTCAGAATGTCACACATGATTCAACATTCACGTCCCAAAGTCTGGTACCAAACACAGAGGCGGGCAGGTGTAGCTCCATCAAGCGGGCGGCTCCAGCGCGGGGCCGGGCTGCAGGAGGCGGCTCGGGCGGGACGGCCCCGGCAGGTGACGGGCGGGACGGCCCCGGCAGGTGACGGGCGGGACGGCCCCGGCAGGTGACGGGCGGGACGGCCCCGGCAGGTGACGGGCGGGACGGCTCGAGTGGCTCCATTGCCCCCGAGGGCCGGGCTCCGAGGCGATGCCCGGGAACGGCGCCACGCGTCTCCCTCAGGGCCTCTTCTCGGGCGCGGCGCCCGGCGGCGGCGCGGCGGGGCCGTGCGGGGCCGGCGGCGGCTGGAAGAGCGGCCCGTAGATGTAGAGCCCGCTGGCCACGCCGAGCGCCACGGCCACGGCCACGTGCTGCAGAGGCAGCCGCCCCCTCATGCCGACACGCGTGGGGCGGGCGCGGCCCGGCTCGGCTGCGGCCCCGGCCCCTCACCTGCACGCGTACCGGCGCCCCTGCTCCCGCTCGCCGCAGGCACCGGACGGAAGTGCCGGCTGGTCCCGCCCCCGCGGCCGCGCATGCCCCGGCGGGAGGCGGCGAGATGCCGGAGGCGGTGCGGCTCCGCAAGCGGCGCTCGGTGCTGTACGGCCCGGCCGGCGGGGCCGCCGCGCAGCGAGGCGCCGGTAAGCGGGGCCGGGCCGGGCCGGGAGGGGCGAGGGGCGGCCCCCGAGGCGCCCGTCACGGACCAGCCTTGCCCCCGCAGGTGCGGCCGCGCCCGCAGCGCTGCTGGCGCTCGCCCTGGCGCTGCGGACGGTCAATTGCTTCCTCGTCCAGACCAGCTTCGTCCCGGACGAGTACTGGCAGTCGCTGGAGGTGGCGCATCGCATGGTTTTCAAATATCCTTCCCCTGCCGCGGGCCCACCCTCTCTTCGCGCCCGGCGGGCCCGAGGGGACGCGGTGCCGTGGGCGGGAGAGGGACCAGCTACAAACACCCCGCCGTTCTGGCCGAAGGGGACGGGTGGCTCGGGTGAAGCTTTCTCCTTCAGTTGGTCGTGATCTGTCCTTAATATTCATAATTATGGTTACCTGACTTGGGAATGGACAAGTAGCTTAAGGGGCTACTCGTACCCACTGATCTTTGCAAGCATGTACAAAGCATTACAGCTGCTGGCTAAGGATAATGTTCAGCTGCTGGTGAGTATAATCAAAAAATGTGCATCTGCTACTGAAATTCAATTTTAAAGCATATTTAAACACAGTGTATTTTTGTCATAGTCCAAGAAAAATGCAAAGCCTTGGGTCTGGCAAATAGAGACGTGTGAGCACAGACACCCCATCCCATGGGAGCAGAATTCATTCACAGGTTTCTAGTCACACAACTGATGCCTGCAAGTACAGAGGATTATTCTTGGCCTCTGTCAATCTCTTGGAGTTTCATACTGTCTGTGTTTGCCACTACATCATAATTGCACAGTAGTTCAGTTTTCCAAAGTGTTTAGTAATATATATTTGTACTCAACTCACAACAATTAACTAACAACTGCCCCTTTTGATTTCTATTGGTGATGTAAAGCAGATAATTCTACTTTTCATCTCTGAACACTTCCAGTTGAACTTTAGACATTCTCTGTTTTGGCAGAAATTTTATCCTTACCCAAGGACCTTACTATTTAATTTTTAAAAGCTATAGACAGTATTTACCAATTCACTATTTTCATACCTGAACAGTCATTCACTAATTCAGTCCTCTCTTAAAACTTGGAATTTAACTTGGTTTGTTGCAAGTTTTCTCCCTGTTTACACAGATCTGGGTCCCTAGGATTGCACAGGCAGTGCTGGCTGCTTTTGCTGATGTGCAGCTTTACTCATTAGTGCAACATCTTGAAAATTCAGAAACAGCAAAGTTCGTGGTGAGTCACAGCCTTTAAAAAATTGTGCATGTTAATATATTAACACTGATTTTGCATTTTAAATAAGAGCAGAATGATATGTCACACCTTGAAGAATTTACTACCCACCTTCATTTAGGTGAATTTGTTTTAATGTGTTCATAATTATTTTCAGTTCTTCTGCCAACTCTGTTCCTGGTTTACATGGTATTCCTGTACCAGAACTCTAACAAACACCATGGAGACTATTCTTACCATTTTTGCTCTTTCCTACTATCCCATTAAAGGCTCCAAGATGGGGAACAGGTGAGAAACTTTCTCCTAACAGTACAGATAATTTTTGGTTTGGGATGACACCAGTCTACTGATGCTTTTTAAAATGCTAACTTTTCTTGTAACATCTAAGGCAACCAAAGTTGCCTCACTCACGTAGCAAGAGTTCTGTCTCGTGGAAGGAACATTCTAGTATTTCCTCTAAGTATTTTTTAAAGATGTTGTTAAAACTGGTATGTGAAATTTGCTATTTCCCTGTTTCCTTATGCACAGTGTAACTTTATGGGAAGTTTTATTTTAAAGTTCAAAAAACTGGAATATATAGTAACTTGGGAAAAGATAACAAAAGCTTTTTGGGGTCAGATTTGGTGAATTTGTGGTCACAATTTTCTTTATTGCTCACTGTTCTAAAGTAGGTACTTCTAGTTAGCAACTCCATTGTAACACAGCAATTCTAGTTGCAGCCTTCCAAGCAAAGCAGAGTATCTGCACTCAGAGTCAAAAGTTACCTGCAGTATGAAAGACTTTTGGCCAGAGACATGACACTTGTTGAAATATCACTGTCTGCCAAAGAATTGAGCAGACCTTTTGATAAGCTGCTGGGTTTTTTATGTTTCTTCCTTCTAGCTGTAAGTATTTAGCTTTGGTGGCACTTGCAATTGTTATTCGTCCCACTGCTGTTATCCTATGGATACCTTTGGTCTTCAGTCATTTTTTGCAAGAACAGAGGAAAGCAGACCTTATCCTACACACCTGCATTCCAGTTGGGTAAGTTCTTTCTCAATTTAAACTGGGACTGTGCACAGCTACATTTTAAGACTGGTTTTACCACTGCAAAGGCAGACAAGCCAAAAAATCTGATATCATGTAAATAAAAAAGAGAACAAATAGTCCTTTTGGAGAAGTTTAAGGAAGGGACATGTCTCCTTTAAACTGTTGCAAAAGCTGCAAAAAAGCATCAGGAAAGATTTCATGATGGTGAGACATGAGCAGCATTCCAGCTTAATCTGGGATTGTGCCAAGGATACCAGGTGATGGCAAGTGGATGCTGTAAAACAGCAATGAGTATGCATAATCTCAAAAATACCAGGAATCAGAGTTTTGACAGCTATCTGGAGAAGATACAAAAGCAAGTCAGGCAATATCAGTGCAACAAACTTTCCATTTTTGCAGATTGGTCACAGTAGGAACCTCTTTAATAATTGACCGAGTGTTTTTTGGTGAGGTAAGCTGTTTTAAACTTGACTTATAAGAAGAAGCTTGGGGTTTAGTATTTTAGCATTGATGGGTATTTCAGACTTCTCTGACTTCTCTTGTTTCTGTGACAGTATCTGGCCTATGATCTCTAAGTATATCCTTGAACAAACCCTTGAACACTGACTTCTCAGGTATTTCAAATGATGGACTGCTACATAAAATCAGTATGCTCAGTCCTCAACAGTTACCAACAAACTGCAAACTTACTTCTGTGATTAATTGCTAGATATAGGAAATCTATTCTGAGTCTTAGTAAAAAAAACCAAGCTGAACTAGGAGTGAAAATGTATTATGTAGTATACTGAGTGATGACTGTGTAATTCAATGGAGCTGTTGGGTTTGACTTTGGATTTGTGTTTTAACTCCCCCCAATCTCCCAGTGGGTACTGGTTCAGCTGAACTTCTTGAAATTCAACGTGCTGCAGAATTTGGGAACATTTTATGGCTCTCATCCTTGGCATTGGTACTTCACTCAGGGACTCCCAGTCATCTTGGGTCCCCACCTGCCTTTCTTTATTCATGGCTGTGCACTGGCACCAAGGAGGTACCACATCTTTCTACTGCCAGTGATCTGGACAGTGCTGGTGTACAGGTAAACTCCTGAGTGGAACTACTGCTTCTCACTGGTTGTGTTCTTTGCAAAGCTCATGTCCTCTCCAGAAAAAAAAAAGCAGTGTAGTATTCACGCTAAGTGATAGAAAACTTGAAACTATTCACTCAGTTATAAAACTGGCTCTAGAATTTTGTGTAATACTGCTTCTTGTATTGTCACCAATACGTATGTTTAGAATTGACTAGACCTTTAAAGAATAAAATAATTCATCATGAAATGCAATGGAAAATTAAATTGAAAAAATCCCAAAACCAACACTCAGCAGGTGTTTAAGCAAAATTAGAGCTAGTTAGAAAACGGAGTTCACTAGATGCCTGTTAATGAAAACACCATTTCATTTGGTTCTTCATCCCCAGTAAGATGAAAAAAAAACTTACTCCATTCACAAGTTTATACACAGCTCTTAACTATCATAAGGCTGTATTTCTCTTTTAAGCTCAGAAGTATAAGAAAAGGTAAGTTTTTTCTAAAGCATCAGAATTAACTGTAGATTAAACAGGAGAGACACTTTCAGGCAAGAAAAAATACAGCAAGTAAATAAATACCAAGCAATAAATACTTTTATACTGTCATAGTAATAGACTACAGCAAAACAGCAGGAAGACTAGAAATGCCATTTCTTCTTTCTGACTCAAAATTGGAAGTAGCTCTATTGGCTTTAGGCCATTTTTACCTCCCTTAGTCTTGTAAGGACCCCTCTGATTCCCAAGACATGAGTGTTGCAGCAATCCCCCCAAAAAGCCCAAAAAGTTGGCATGGGAAATTGTGTATTGTTGTATTAGCAGGGGTGACTGTTAATTTGCTAGATACAAATGGGCACTTGAATCTTAGCTTTTCATCCAAACTATTTATTGTGTCTTATTACAGAAAACAGATTGGTGAAGTACTGGCTAAATTACATCTAGTTGTCAAAGAATCAGACCACTTAATTGTAGTAGCCAGGAATTTTTACCAGTGCTTGGTTTAAACCGACCAAATAATCTTAATTCAAATGTACTTATGTTCTTAAAAAGTGACAATTTTGATTTTTACTCTTAATTGCTTCAATACCAAAAGTTTCTTAATACATGCACATGCTCTTCCAGTCTTCTGTGCTCTAAAACACATTTTGTCAACAGAACTGAAGCATTTTACTTTCTTGATATATTATTATATGTTTTATTACAGCACACTGAGCCATAAGGAATTCAGGTTCATCTATCCAGTACTGCCATTCTGCATGATTTTTTGTGGTAAGCATTGGTTTCAAATGTCTTGCAGCCCTACCAGGATATAATTTTTACCCAGAGAGAGATTGTTAATGGTCAATGTAGGTATTTGATAAAGGATTCTTAGAATTAGCCTAGCCTTTTCTTTCAGCTAGTTATAAAGAGAAAAAAAAAAATTTAGGGAGAGCAAGTGACTGTAGCACAGATAAAGAATCCTTAGCATGGATAAAAGTATTACTGCAAAAACATGACAATTGTGTCAGTGACTCCTAACTTTTCAGCACAGCCACCCTTAAAATGAGTCTTGTTCCTTGGCAGTATTCTTCCACACAGTACTTTCAAATATGCCTGACAAATGCCTTTAATTATGCAAGAAAAAATTAAACTACCCTTTTCTAGATTCAGATGTTACAAAGGAAGATTAAAAGTTCTGGAACGTGAAGCTGTATAGCTTCATTTTAAATGCAAGTTCAAAACTGATGAATCATTGAACACTGTAATTTTCATTTACTTTTGTTTAGACTAGAAAAATAGGTTAATTTTATTTCAATAATTTTGCTTTCTGCTAAAATCAAGTATGTAATAAGTCTTGGCTTAGTTCAGTAGCAGCAAGATGAACTCGTTCTACCTTACATGAAGAAGAATTCCAGTCAAATAACAGAAAATACTGAATATCCCTCAGCTTTCATGTCTGTAAGAGAATGAGATCATCTATACAATTTATCAATTCATTATCATACCTCTGGATACTTAGAAGAAAAAACTACAGAAGTTACTTCGGATAAGTATGTGATTAGAAAGAGTTCTTAATTGCTCAAAACATTATAAAATAAAAGGAGAAAAAAACCCACATGAATTTCAAAGTAATTTCCAAGCACAAAAATATAAGCCAAGAGTGTTTCACAAAAACAATAAAAAAATATACCCATAATAGAATGCTACTAATTGTGTTTAAACCACAAACTAATTTGTGCACTTCATCCAAAATACAATTTGGCAGAACTGACCAACTGAAGAAAATTTAATTTGCTTGTTACTGATTTCTAGAAGATGCCTTGTAGCTTGTTTTCTGTGATTCAGTACAGGTGTCACAAAGCTACATAAAGTATTTTTCTCATGATACTGACATGAAAAGGGTTTGACTTGAAAAGGGTTTTCAGACTGGCTGCAACATGAAGCTGGTGTCTGTGCCATCCTCATCTACGCTGTGGTTGTGAGAAAGGGGCTTCTGTAACCATCTCCCCCCAGGAGAAAAGCACTTTCCCATTATTAGCTCCTTCAAGAAAAGTAAACAAGGGGCAGCGACTGGCAATGAGGAAAAAATGAAGGAATATGGTCTTCCAAGGCCAGCAGCTCAAAATTTAATAACAATAAAGGAATGCTGTAGTTTTCAGTGTTTTGGAGAAAAAGAATACCACAGCCATGCAGATGTAGTTACCATTTATTCTGGCTCTATGTGGACTTGCATGAATCAGAATAGTCAGTAAGTTGCCACATATCATTCATCCAAAGTATTGAATGGACTGTTTTCCACTACAAGAAATTAAATTTAAAGAGACAAAGCACTGGTTTTGAAACTGTATTACTGTATTTCAGGAGACGTGTGGGTTTAAGATTTACTCTGTTAAATCCAAGAATTAAAAGAGCAAAGTCTAACCTTTGAATTTCCATTCAAAGAATAAAGACTCAAAGAACACTGTAGTAAAGCATCTCAAAGTAAAGTATTGCTATTTGCTGAATAATGGTTTGCCATTTTATTTGGGTACTTTCAAAAATGCGTGAATTGTTTATCTCCCAAACTTACTCAAATATTTCTGTAGGATATTCTTTGAAACAATTGAAAGCATGGAAGAAAACTGCAGCAAGTTTCCTGCTCTTATCCAATTTAGTCCCAGCCCTGTACACAGGCTTGGTTCACCAGCGAGGCACTCTGGATGTTATGAGTCACATCCAGCAGCTCTGCAGTAGCTCTCAGCAGTCACAAGCTTTTGTCTTCATCCTGATGCCGTGCCACTCTACTCCATTTTACAGGTATTAAAAGCATTAGCTGTGCACTACATTAGAATCCAAACTCTTAATCTGAAATCAAGACTTTTTTTTTTCCAAGGCTTAATAAATTGAGATAGATAAATGTATACAGGAAGAGTTTTGATTTTTTTCATACAGTTAAAAAAGAGTGGATAGGGGACATAAGCCAAATGTTTATACCCAGAATAAAATTCAGCATTGAACATTATTCATTTTTGTGAAATAGCTTTGTATGAGGATATGCAGTAAGTCTAATGACTTCACCAAGTATGTCACACTTCTTCATTATGGTAACATTTGTAGCAAAATGAAACACTAATTGTTACAATCAAAATATATTTATTTTACTTCTGCTGCTAGGCAGTAATGTCATTACAGTGACTAAGGTCACTGCAAAAGGTTTTCAGTAGATCCTGACAAATCAACAAAATTAAAGCAGATGTAAATGGTGAAGCTGATATGGAAAAGTACCTTTTTAAGAAACTGATGTTGTGCAAATGGTATTTTTATTAAGATAAATGTATTTTCTGTTCACTGCTAACACAGTCTCAGCAGTCTGGAGTTGAGTCTACTTGTTCTACTTTGCTTTCATATGAAGTATTGAAAGGAAGAAAATACTACTCTGAGGAAAAAAATAGAATTGATTTTTGTTTTGACTGAGGTATCTTTTAAAGTTAAGAGTCATATCAAATCTCTGATTCTGGTCAGTTTATCATGAAATGTTAATTGAATCATGAATGAATTGTTTTTCTCCCTAGTCATGTTCACTGTCCTCTAAAAATGAGATTCCTTCAGTGTCCCCCAAACCTTACTGGCAATGAGAGCTACGTTGATGAAGCAGATGTGTTTTACTCTAACCCACTTGCCTGGCTGAATAAGGAGTTTTACAATGACACCTTATTACCCAGTCACTTGATCCTCTTCAATGTGCTAGAACAGGTATGGCAACTGCAAGATGAAACAAACTACTTCTGAGGATAAGTTAAAAAATAAATTAGGGAAGAGTTATAGTTATTTTTTTAAAATTGTCGCCCAGAACTTTTTAAAACATAGCTTATATTAAAATTAACCCCTCTAGTCCATAATAAAACTACTGATATCATTCCACTAATATATTTTTAATATACATGTATGCCCTCTCCTCTGTGCAAATTCTACAGGCCACAAAGTAATGCTTTATGGAATTCTTCTCAATCCATGTTAAAACAAATATGCCATCTGTTTCCAGAAACTGCACTTTTAAGTAAGCAACAATGAAAAGCAAAAACACCTGCAGTCACACTACCTTTTAACCCCTCAAATCCTAATGAAGTCCATGCACTCAAACAATGGTGGCTGGTGAATATCCACTCCAGACAGGATCAAAAAGGATAGGTACTTCTTTTTCTAACAGGCTTTCCTAAAATAAAGGATAAAGCTTCCCAGGGACAGTTGAACTGATGGTTGTCAGGAGACTTTGGAACACTTATTCTTATGCTCCCAGCTGTGTTTTCTTACTGTGGAAATTAATGTATGTTCATTTACAGGAAATATCATCATTTCTAGCTTTAAGGGGCTATGAGAAAACAGCCACTGTCTTTCATACTCATGTACCTCAAGGACGAGTTGGAAGCCACATCTCCATCTACAGGAGAAAAACTGAAATGAACTATCCCTGAAGATCACTGTCTACATCTAGGACCTAATGAGGTCAGTTTTGCATAGCAGTAGCTATGCTTAGACCTCATACTGCAGAAAGGAGAGAGCAGTGAGTCTGAATGTGGGGAAGTCAAATGGTAAGTCCCATGAGGCAGCCAGTGGCTGCCTGCAAACACATGAACCTTGTCCTGAAGGCAGCTTCAGTTGCAGTAGGGCAGGGTGGGGTTGCTGACCTACCTTACAACACTAGAAAACATTGGGAAGACCAAAGTTACCATATGAATACTTAATAAAATACAGACAAGACTGGACCATTTTTATACAACTGTACAGCTATGCTAAGTTTCTTTTATAAATAAAGACTTTTACCCACAATGTGTCTTTTATTTTTCTTCTACAATATGCAGATATGCAAGACATTTCAAGTGTTTAAATCAGCACGCTGATTAGAATGCAGCACAGCAAATTCTTCACAATTCAACAGGCTCTTGAACCCCCCCAAAGACAGGAAGCAAATTTCAGGTTACAAAACACTAACAAATACATTACCACAATGTTGACCTATTTTTTGAAGGATGAGATGAAGTTAGTATATCAAACATTGGAGTTAGTAGTTGGTACATTATGCATGGCTCAAGCTTTAACTACACTAATGGAATGCAATTAAGCATTTTTTCATACACAGGTCATGGCATGCCTAGTTTCTGCAACAATACTGCTGGCACCCAAACTGTCTTCACTTCCAAAGAACAGTAAAAGCAACGGTACAGAATATGCAAATTAGAAAGCCTGACTTCTGCCTGTTAACAAAAATGTGTAAAAATCAAATTATTCAGGAAAAAAACTTGCATCTTGCTGCTTTGTTGAGAAACAATTAGTTTCCAGAGAGCATGTGAATTTTAATTTTTACAATAAATTACTCAATATTTTGGATCAAAGGGTAGTTGCCCCAATTCTATTTCAAGATTTGCCATGTGTCTTCCATTAGTGCGACCATGTTTATGCCATTTACCTTCTCTTTTATTACGGTGTTGGTACTTCTGAGCTTGTTTTTCATGTCTGGAATTTTCAGTTTGTGTAAAAGGTCTTTTAGGTCGACTGCAAGGAGTAAACAAAAGCTTATTACTACTAAAAGCATTTTGAAACACAATTACATTTTCAAGTACAGCTTTTAACATGCTGAGGTTCATTGAAAACCTACGTAGTAGTAAGTAGTCCTTTAGCTTGTAAGAAAAATGGGGGAGGCATTTGTTTATTTATATCATCAATAAGATGGTATGTATAAAAGAAATGCATTCCAAAAATAAAAATGCAGCTGATACCACAAGCTTCTGTACAACAGTATCACTAAAATAATTTGAAATAGTTTTTCTACTAACTGAAATTCTCACAAATTATGTATTTAGTTTAAAAATAAAATTCATTTGATAATAAATTAGGAATATGGACTATAAATAAAATCATAAACCATATGTGTTTGCCAAAACCACATTAACTGGGTAGTTGATAATAGGACTATCACCCTCATGGTACAGCTTTCAATAGGAGGAAGTGCAACCTCAGGTAATACTTAGTAACCCCAAAGTAGTTAATAATTCAGACTTCCAACTGCAATAAAGTATATGAAACAATAAATAATACAAGTGTAAATCTGTAAAGCCCTGAGGAGACCTTTAGATCCAGGAAAGGAATGTAGGAAACAATTGACACCAGGGGCCAGCCAATGTGAGCAAGTCTGAACAAAATTTAGTCAGGGTCAGGATCTGGACTAAACCTGCTGTGTGATGAGCTCTGCTCTGGGCATACAGACTAACCCAGTATTACAGTAACCTGCAGGAGAGCAGTGAAATGTATCTGCCAGAGCAGGACTCGGAGACACCTCTAATATACTCAAAAACCTTATTCAGCAAAGAACAAGGAAGCTCTGGTTAATGTTCCAAGACAATTATTCACTCCATCAAATGGGCAATTAGAGCTAATGGTCTAAAAAAATCCTACTGGCAGTTACAGTTTTCTAAAGAACCCAGCAGAAACATCAGATTGTGCTATGTACACACACAAAATTAATATAAAAGGTAGTACAGATCCTCTTTATATAACATAATGTAGTATTTCCACTAAGTCCTTTAGAAAAGTCTTCTAGCATATATGTGCCTGCATATGTATGCATACACATACATGCATACATTCACCTCCTCAAATACCATCCATTACAACAAGGACACTGGTTATCTTTGCAAAAACCACTTCTTGGTGTTATCAAGTTCAGGAAACATGGAAACAAACCTGGGTCCATACTGGGGTGAATTATCATAATGGAAGTAGTATCTGTAGACGTATTTGTCCAAATCCTCAAAAACCTTTTCATTATTGCTTTGGTATTCCTTCATATCTTCCAGGTAATCCTTGACATCATTAACAAAATCAGTGAACAGCATCTGGTCGTGTATAAACAATCCATTATGAAAAAACTTACTGATGAAATTTTCTAGTTCTCTCCAGTGATGAAAGTTATGTACAACTTGTTGCAAATACTTTCTCATTAGCCGATTAAATTCATCCACCCTGATGGGATCTGAAACTCTGTTGAAGAGACTGATGAATTCTTCATGAGCACATTCAAAAATGCCAGAGCAGCCCTTTAGGGCAAACTGATGTTTTTTATTACACAAATGATCATTGAGACATTTCTGGGTATCTGAATCTTTTCCAAATGTTGTAAAATGATGTTTTCTTCCATTTCTGGACTCTTTTGGCATGTGAGGTCCCCTGTAATGCATGTGCTTCAGATTCTCATAGGAGTTATGGTCTCGGTAAAAAGTTCGAGCTTTCTTGTTTGCCTCGTATCTTTTATCGCTTGATGATTTCTCTTTTTCATCAAAAATGTTTTTTGTGCTATCTTTGAAGTGTCTGAATGTAGACTTTACAGAATCAGAGAATTTTTTCAAGTTTTCTTTCACTGCTTCTTTAGCCTGCTTAATCTTTTCTTTATGGTGTCTTACAAACTCTTTTGTGGAATTTTTCATAGCATCAAAAGTTTCTTTAACTGAACCAAAAAATGTCTCCTTTGATTTCTTTCTACTCTTACTTTGCCCTTTAGCACCTTTCTTTTGTCCATTTTCATAAATTTCTTGTTTTTCAGACTGGTCTTTTGCTTCAACGTACAGCTTCTCCCATAAGTCAGAGCGCTGTTGCTCAAAGTTTAGCTTTTTTTCTAGTTCTGCCAGTCTTCCTCGCAGAGTTTCTATTTCTTGATTTTCTCTTAATGTCTCATCATCATCATCATTAGCACTGTCAGGTGTCTGACGAGAACTTAAGTGTTCTAGCTCTTTTTTCAGAGCTTCTGTCACGTGGCGTTCTTTGTCCAGTTCTCGCCTTAACATCTGTGCCTCTGCAAAGAGTGTTTCCTTTTGCCTGAGGAAATTGCTGTTCCTTTGTTTTTCCTCTTCCAAATGCTCCCTTAGTTTCTGATTTTCTATTACAATAGATTCAGTGCTACTACCTTTATCTTCTAAGTTTCTAATTTGTTGTCTTAACTTCCTTAATTCTTCCTGAAGTGAGGCCAAAGCTTTTTCTTCCTTCTCTAGAGATTCTCTTAAGTGCTGATTTTCTGCAGCAAGACTTTTTTTTTGAGAATCAAAGGATTTTTTCTCCTCAGTAAAGGTCAAACATGTGGCAAGATCTCCCTTGGGTGACTAAAAGAAACAAAAGAAAACAAGCAGAAATACTACAATGAGAATTGTTACAGTTTTAGCTAGAAAGATGAATAACCAAGGTAGCCCAAAAAGAGCTCCCTTGTCATTTTGGATGCAGTGAAACATGCACAGCAAGATGCAAAAATAGAGCTGGTTTGTTTATCTCAGTTGGGTTTGTTTATCACACACTTTCTTGGCAACAAAGACCATGTGAGAAACTCCCCCAGCCAGCCAGAGGTCATCACCCCTCACTTGTATTGGTTTAACTAGCTGAAGGATTGTCAGTTTGGTACATGAACTCTAACATCTTAAAAGGAGTGCATGCTTGCTGTTGATTTATGTTCAGCAAACTGGATTTACAGATTACAAAAATAAATTAGTAGAAGCAAAGGCATTGAGCTGTTGGGGCAGAAATTCACAAACTGATTTTGAACCAATTCCGTTGCTGAAAATACCCGTTTGTGTAACTATATACGAACACAAAAGTGCCAGTCTGTTGGCATAATTGACAAGCTCTAGAACATACAATTATGTACAAATTCTGCTAACAGACACATAAAAGAAAATCTAAAAAAAAAAAAAAAAAAACTCCCCTATCTCCTCTCTGGATGATGCAACAGTAAAAATCCAGAAGCACCACTTAAGTATTTTTAAATTTAATAACCACTTAATTTAGAAAGCAAATTCACCAAGCCTGTAAGTTCAACACGTTTTTACAAGCATTTTCTACTTCAGTTGTCCTCATTAATGACAACCTGGCATTGTATCACAGGGAAACAGAGTCTCTGTGTCCAGATAACTCACATTGTTTAAACTCACTATGTTTAATTTAGGGGAAAGTTCTCTGAAAGAACTTACTAAAGACAAAATTTTAATGGATTTGTGTGAGGAATTAATTTCTCTTTGTGTAAAATGCACACATAATGGCAGAATTATGCAATGACTTCCAACTAAGCTCACACCTACCCCCACTTTGTGGTGCACTTGATCTCCTTGCTCTTGTTGGCACTGGTAAAGGTCATCTTTCATATCTTTTAATTCACGTGTCTTTGTCACCAGCTGTTGCCTTTTCTGGATCTGCACTGTACCTACAAAGATAAAAAAGTTTCCTTTGATAGACTGACTTAGAGAAAGCAGTAAGAGGAACCTAAACATCATCTTCATTCTCTCTGCAAATTCAAAAGCATTCTTACCTTGCCATTTCAGCCCTGTTCTTATCAGTAATTGTTTAACTGCAGCAAAATGGTTTCTTTCAATGATAAACAATTTCTCAGATCAAAAAATTTTCTTCTACACTGTTTTTTCATTAATAGCAAATAAAGGACTTTTGGAACACTACATAGAAATAAGTTAGGTACAAACCAACAGAAGTTATGCAGGAAAGAATATTTGTGACTTCTCTGTCATTATTTTAGTAACATGCAAGTCAGCCAGGATAAAAGGGAGACTACTGGTGCATGCATTATCCACCTCAGAACTACAACCCTGACCTTAAATTGAATTACATGAATAAGAGGATATTAGCACACTGTTTAAATTTTCATGCAGAAATACAACAATTACACACTGTTCACAAAGCACCAAGTATTGCAGGCCCTGTCTGAGTCCACATTCAAAGTGTATTTTTCATCCATTGATCTCCAAGTTCTTTAAAAAGATAGTATTTATCATTAACACCAAACTAAACACAGTGAAGTCATTAACAACTGAAATCTCAAGTTCCCACCACAAGCACTGTCACCGACTGGTCTGGCCATTGTGTTCCTCTATACCTCTAGCATGCCAATGTTCAGCAACCAGTTTTCACACTAGTTATTACTACCTGCTGTACCTGCTACATAAAATGTGTTTGTATGATTGGATTAGTTGCTCCTATAATCTCACATACATCAGCAATCCCTGACACTTGATTAATTGTTTTATTTTCATAACGTAAGTATGCATACATATATGGATGTGTGTGTACACATATACAGCCACGGTTTAAAAAGTAAATCTGAATGCAAGCACAGCATCCACAGTACATTACTCATGGCTCTTACCTTCAGGTTTACCTAAGAATAAAAAAAAAAATTGGGATCAAGTGAAAATTAATACAAATTCCAAAAGTACCAAAATTTAAATCCTTAACAATTAGTCAAAGTCAATACCAAATCCAAAGAGAATGATACCCCCATCTCCAACTAAATCACGTGGTTTTTTTAGAAAGGCATATTTTCATGTAACACTGGAGCTACTCAGGAAAAATTACTATTTAACACATTACTATACAGAGTAGTGCACATTACATACAGTTGCACTGCTGGAGGGCCTCCCTGTATTACCAATAGAGCAGCAGTTGCTTTCTCTCATTTTCAGAAAAGAAGAAAAGACTGGAGTCACAATAAAGCACGTTTGCTGTGCAGGATGCTCTGCGTGCTCTGCTCCCCCTGCACTCACCATAGAAGTGCCCGAAGCCCATGCTGATGGCGATCACCAGCGCCAGGATGATGCACCTGTTGAGGCCGCTGCTCAGCTGGCGCTGGGGCTGTGGCTGGTGCTGGGGCTGTGGCTGGTGCTGGTGCTGGTGCTGCTCCGCCCCGGGCTCGGGCTCGGGCTCGCCGCCGGACACCCCGCGCCGCCGCGGGCGCCGCTTGCGCACGGCGGGGCCGCTGCCCTCGTCGCTGCTGGACTCGGCGGGGCTGGCCTGCGAGGAGAGCACTGCAAAGCAACAAACGTGCTCTCAATATCGCACAGAAACTATGCGAGGGATGGGTGCTCTCCAAAGTTAAAAATTAATTTTTTTAAGTAATTATAGAGAATCAAGAAACTATCACTAAAATGCTGTTATGGCACTTCCCCTTACCTTATCATTCACTCATTGCGAAGTGTTTCAGTCAATCCTGCCTCCTAAATATCTACATGTACTGCCCCTGCAAATTCTTGTGAGGCAGAAAGACTAAGAATTCAGTTTTCCTTCTTCTGCAGCTATTAAAACTGAAATATTTAATAATGAAAGAGCAATATAAAGGCTTGCTAAATGGCCTCCTACAAGACAGACATGGTTTTGTCACATACTCTCAAAAAACTTAATTCTGTGATCTGCATGCAACTGCAGACAAAATTCCATTAAAGTTCCATTAATGTAGCTACTAGAAATATGCAAAATCAATATATAAATTTATTTAAATATACAATTTTGTTTTCTTTTAATATCTACCATATATGATCTATTAACATCTTTACCCACCTTTCAAGAAAAGCCATTTACAACCACTACTGCATTGGAAATAAAACACTCAAGTGCTTTTCTGTTTGTTCTTTCCCAACACTCTTCTATTACCTGACTGAAGTTTTGGTAAATTGGACAAGATTTGAGAAAAGAATAAACTCTAACCTTTAAAAAATACCTTTTATAGAATTTTTGCAAGATTACACCATTTGTATGTTCATTTTCTAATGGCCCAAAAGCCACATATTCTAATCAGGAAAATAACTACAGAGTTGTAATTGCTTGTTCTCATATGCACAAATATTTGCTGCATATATTGCAAATAGATTTATGTAGTCCAGTATCTAAGTAATTACTATTTAATCTTCTTCCATTAAAAGTGTAACTTTCAAGGGCAAGGTAAATATCAAGGGGAAGCAGTAGCAGGGTGGAAAAGTAACTTTCCAGTATCAACATTCTGTACCTAATTCACATGCCTGGAAGAAATTCAATGGGATCAGTGAAGTCTCCAGACATGACAAAGCTCCTGCTTGGACACTAATTGGACACAATGCAAATGCTCCTCCCAGAAATATGGTTGTTCATTCTCATATCTAACATCATTAGTCAAAATGTAAAAATACAAACATAGAGAGACTGTCCTTGAACAGTTCACAACTGAAAAATCATTTTCTTGAGCAAAGCCATGCACACATCACCGAACAGACAATGCTAGCTATTATCTATAAAATAGATTCTTCACTTAAGATAAATTACAACTTGATAGAAACAA
The DNA here is from genome assembly GCF_029582105.1 of Oenanthe melanoleuca. Taxonomy (NCBI): domain Eukaryota; kingdom Metazoa; phylum Chordata; class Aves; order Passeriformes; family Muscicapidae; genus Oenanthe; species Oenanthe melanoleuca. Next base: position 5,132,040 of record NC_079344.1, on the reverse strand, counting down.
TTGCATCAAGCCCAGAAAACATTATCAATTAGTATCTGGAACACTTCTAATGTCTAAATCCATAGACATGACAGATTATGAAAGACAACTTCCTCCCTTAATAAAAAACTCCATTTTAATAGATCAGTCAAAGCAGACTTTGCAATAAAGACAAATCACTTAAACAGTGACTCAGACATGCAGACACTTCAATAAATTTATATAGCTTAGTAGAGAAGGACACTATTTTAGAATCAGTCATTTAAGCAGATGCATACTTCCCAATCCTGGAAAACAAAGGCAAACATTCAGAATGCATTCCTTGAATGCAAAGGTCAGACATTATAGAGAAATATACAGGACAAACTTAGTAAGAGGTGTTATTCTTGCTCATCTGTGGGGTTCTCTAGGGTTTTTCAACAACCAAAGAAGTTCTCATACATGGAATACAAAAGTGGTTAAGGAACAAGCTGCTTTTAGCCAAATGAGAAAATTCTTTGGTACACACTGGACAGCAAAGAATAGGAAGGGAGAGAAAAAAGACAATCAGAAAGAAAAATGCTCTAAGACACTTAAAGCCATTCATAAGCACTTACTGGCAAGTTGTCAACAGCAATTACACTTCCAGGCAAGAATGACACTGCCTTACAGCTGCTGTAAGAATTCAGTACAACACTGTGCTCTAACAGTACCAGGATAGAAAGGACTACAAATGAAACAAAGTGTGACCACAATAGCAGCCCAAAATCCTAGTTTCTACTGTGATTTTGAAGTGTCAGACCTACACCAAGGATCAGATTAAGCCAGTTGACACTTCTGCACAGACACAGCTCAAATACATGTCACTGCAGCATATGGGTACTTCTGATGGCTGAACATCATTCATGAAGCAATATCAAAACATTTCTGTTTGCATGACGAAGACAGCCTAAGCAGGAATTGGTTTTCAAAAAGTGGCAGAAAATCCTTGTAGAACACTTTAGTATCTACATCAGGAAGAATCTGAGGCTCACCCTTTTCCTACTCAAGAGGAAGTGGATGGCAAAGATTTCTGTTGCCACTTCTTGCACCACTAAAACTTCAGCATTTAAAGTAATTGCAAAAGTATTCCTGACATTTTCTGCAATACTTGATCAACTGAATGCACAGCACTAAAGGCCATTCTGAAATCAGCTTAAGTTAGAAGGAAGAAATTCTTTTGGCCAGGCAGATGTAGGCTTGAATTCCAACAAGAACTAACCATTTAAACAATCAAGCACACACATTAAAATGTATTACAAACCTTACTGATACCTGCTCCAAACCTACATGCAAGGTTAACATCTTTTTAAAGAAGCACATAAGACACTGATAGCTCAGCCAAGTTCTTCAGTGAGGATTGGCTTTCAGCATCTGTCTAGTATATGACTACTACTAGATCAAGTCAGATTGCTATCAAAAATTGTAAGAACACACCATGCAAGCCATGAGCAATCAGCTTGGCACAAGCTGATCAAATTTAATCACACCACCTTGGAAAGGAAGACTGCGAGACACATGCTCTTTCACCTCATTTCCCCATCCCCTTACACAATCAGGAATCTTCCACAGCTTCTCCAGCCAACTGACTTTTGTGTACAACAACATAGGGGGGAAAAAAAAAGGCACTTTTAGAACTCATCCCTAGAAGAATAATACAAAGTCAACTAAATCTTAACTTTAAAATTAAGTCAGATTTCCTGAACGACTTAAAGAAGATGACAGTTTTATTACAAATCTTCACTGGTTATCATCAGATGCTGTCACTTTCTGTTTCTGATACTATACAGATACACAAACATTTAATGATCTGTATCCTACTCTAAGATAAAACAGTATTTTAGGTAAAATCCTGCTTGTATAATAAGTTTAATTTGAAAAATAAAAATCAGCAATACAAAGATATCATAGAGAACAAAGAGAACAGAAGAGATTACAAACAAGCAGCCAAAAAGAATTATAGAGGAAGACTAGAGAACTAGAGAAGAGCAAAAAAACAGGAAGTTTTTTGTTTGGATTTGTTGGGGTTTTGTTTGTTGTTGTTCTTCATTGGACAAATATTCATCTCCTTCCTCCTGATTATAATGCACTGCTTATTTCAGCCAAGCACTGGGAGTATCTTAAATATATAAACATAGCTATGAGGTTGGTACAAAGCTTTTTGTAGTCATACTGCTTAGTCCTCATGGCATCAAAAATCAACTCCCACTTGCTAGTCATTTATGCCAACTCTATATAAAGCCAAAAATATTGCCAAGAGAAAACCTACAATTATTCTATGAACTTATGCTACAAATTAACTTTATATTTAAAAGAGTGAACATTTAATGAGAGAGATTGCTTTCATATAAAAAGATTGCAGACATACATTTAGACAAAACTGTAGAGGGCACCTAGAGTTTTTCTAAAGACTGCAAATACTTGGCTATGTACTCAACAAGACCATTATTTTTTTCCTCTCTCCACAGAAAGAGGGTTCCCTAACCAAAGACTGATTTGGGTTTTTTCCTGGTGACATTTTTGCACACAGTTGCTTAGGACTGTATTGCTCTTACCAGTTTCTACATGGGAAAATGCATATTGACTGCTAGAGGAGGAACCCATGTTAAAATCCTCTGAACTTTGAGCTTCTTCACCATCAGCTGGAGCTTCCTCCTGACTCTGAGTTTCTTCTGGTTTTGGAGCTTCAAGTGTAACAATGTCAGAATCATCACTAATAGTTCCAATGCAGGACCCATCATCAGGAACTTTTTCTTTATTTTCCTAGGGAAAGGGACAATGTGAGAATTATTCAGGCACATAAAACATAAAGTATTTAAAACAAACAAGCATAAAACCAAGAATTGTTGGAACTTTAGGAAAATAAAAATGTGGGTCTTTATTTTAATGCCTTCAAAACATTTCTTGCCATTGACAGATGGGGCTTACAGAAGCTTCTGAATAATGTAATCTGTAATGTGATTTACCTCTGGAACTGTCTGGGTTTCCTCAAAACCAGGCAGAGTATTATCTACTGCTGGGATCTCTTCATCATTGTTGCACTGAGCTATATGAATAAAAAGAGGAAATAAACAAGCAAACAAACAAGGGATTAAAAGGAGCAACCACAAATTATGCCCACATCCATATAATATTAAAACACAGTGTCACAATGTGATTTTTTAGTAGTACAAATATTGATGGTTCTTTCCCAATTATTCTTATTTAATCTATGACATTACTAGGGAATGCATCTTTTATCAATAACACTTCTATAAACTATCTTCCAGCAACACCAGTGCACACTATTCTATAACACATCTAAAATCTGGACAAAATGAAAAACATTCTACTCATTTCATATATTTTAGGAAAAAATACTTTTATAAAGTTGATGATTGGATATTTTCAGCATAACACTGGCAAAGCAAATACCCTGACAGAGGTCCACAAAGTACAAAAAAAATCTATTGAAAATACTAACTTTGTGCCAATGCTATAAGAAATACTGACCTATTTCATGAAACTGTTCCTCTTTTAATATCTTACCTTGCAAATCAATTGCCTGCTCCTCTTCTTGTAAAGAAACATATTCTTCTGAAACAAACTCATGGTTATCATTTGTGCTTCCATTTTCTGAGGTCACTGTCTCTATGTCAGAACCCTGAAGGTGAAGAGTTTAAATGGACATTACAGTTACTGGGGTTTCCAATGGTGAAGTAGGAAGAAAGGGTTACAAAGAAAACAGAATATTAGTAATAAAAACAGAAACAGAAAAACTGGGCCTTTAAAATTGAAGATAATTTTGAGCAAAGAAAAGCAAATGAAATACCAAGTAATTAACTAGAGTGAAACAAGTGTTGGTGTATAATCCTCATGACAAAGGTTAAAAAAAGTTACATGAGGACAATTCTAGGGAGGAAAAATGACACAAATTTAGGCATTAATTAACAACTGCACCAAGTATTTCAAATAACTATTTGTATTGTCTTTATTGGACTGGTTTATTAAATGGAATTTAGAGAAACAGAGGAGGTTTTGCATATGGGATCTAATTCTTGCTCCCAAGTCCATCTATTGTATACAAATACATACACCCTCCCAAAAACAGAACTTTCAAACATACCAACATGAGTTCTAATAAATACTACTACCAGGAAAAATTATGTATAACTTTACTCCATTTCAATTCCTGACAGAAATTTTGAGAGACTGCTTATATAGTACATTTCTGACACCTGACAACAAATATTTATACAAACTCTATATTGGATTTCTGTCTTTAATCCAAGGAGCCTTCATTATTAGTCAACTGCCAGGCAGCAACACCAGAGCACAACAGGAACTGCAAATAAACAACATCAGGAGACTGCAGGGTACTAAAGGTAAGCAATATGCCTGATAATTCCAAATATTTAATCTTCATATTGTAATTTTGGTTTAAAAGTACTGATGAGACATTAGTAAGGCTATTAGCAAACTACAAACATGCAAAACATAACTGACAAATACTAAGTCACTCTGATCCATAAATAAGTTGAGCTGTTTTTGTAAACAGAGGTAGTTATTTTTGCACCAGTAGGTGTGAAATTACAGTAGCAGCAATACTTCCAGATCAGTTTCTCTGGATGTCTCATTTCAGGACTCAAGCAAACATGTATGCTTTTGTTTTTACTGTGCTTCAGGAAGATTAGATACCTCAAAAAGAACTGCATAGGATATATTCTACAATCATGTTACAAAGTTATGTTTCTTTTTCAAAGGCTTCAAAAATTAACTGCTTTGTTAAACACTTTGTATTTTTTCTTTTTTTTAAACACTTTGTACCTTTTTTCCTTTCACCTACATAAGTATGACAAGTTTGATTCTATGTATTTTGCAGAAATTCACCTCTCATTTACAAGTAATTTACTATAATCTGAGTGAAATCTCAGGATAGAAAATACAGTTATTTGTGGGTTTTGGGTTGTTGGGTTTTATAGATAGGCGTACAGGTTTACTATGTGACAATTGTTTTCTGGTGTGATAGAACCACTACATTCATTTCTTAAACTGTGAAAAAGAACAACAACATTTCAGCTTGCCCAGGCTCCACAAGAAGAAAAACACCAGAGTATTGCTTAAGACAGATTACAATTTTTGGTAAAAACCCAATTTTTAGGGTTTCCAACAATTTTTGTTGGAAAATGGGCTAGGCTGGGTACATGGTAAAACCATCCATTTCTTAAAAACACACAGCCAGGTGTGAATGCATGAACTCTCTGGCACACTTCATCTGATGCTGGACCTTCACCACTCTTCCATTTCAGCAATAGTAAAGAGCACAAGAAAAAATATTGTCACCTCCCTATCCTCCTACACAAAATTAGCAAGTCCTTTCTTAGGAGCAGTCCAACAATGCACAGCACTGCTTCTCTGTGCAGAGCCCACACTCAGTCCAGCACACACAGCTGCCAGCTCCCTGCAGCCACAGCCTGGACAACAGCCACTTCCTGCCCCTAACTCACTGCAAAACACATCCAGAAACAGATTCCACTGTGTCATCATCATTACAGGTCACAACAGCACGTGAGAAAATAATAGTATAGTACTCCAAATTTGTCTAACCCATAGTTCTACCCCTGTCCTAAATACCCAAATCAACTCACTGCAGCATACACAGGTCCATGTCCCCCCTCCCTGGATAACAACTGTGTGAAGAGTACCTGGCCATGCCATCCACTCTACTTTCTTCATGCTCAGATTCAAAGCAGTCCTACCAGAAGAATGCTAATAATGGCAGCTCTCAAACACCAGTGTTTCCCCATTTTTTTTTAACTGAATAAGAGATGAATAACTGGGAATACAAAATCTCCATGTCACAGAAATCTTTTCTGCTTTGGCTAGACAAACCCAGCCATCCTACAATCTTCTGTTATTTTAACTTATTTAGACTGCATAACTCATTTGCAGTTACAGTGTAAAACAACCATCCCAAGAATGAAAATACAGTCTGCACTTCACAGCTGAATAACTCAACACAGCTGAAGTCAACCTCTAAATCCTTTCACTTTTATCTGAACTCTGTGAGTCCAGCAGCCTGTACACTCTCAAAGCCTTGAGGAATGGAGTGCATGAGTTTTCTGCTTCTTTTGGTGACAAAATTCCTAACCTGTCATCCAGCCCAAAACAAGGAAACAAAGTTTTAACCATCTCTTAAATACCACTTTGCTGCAACAGAAATGAAAGCATGGCCCAATATCTATAAACTTCAAACTGCATCACTTGTGACACAGAACTGTCAAAATAGGAGTGCAATCACAAGTTTGTCATAGCTTGGTTCTGAGTTACCCATTTTCATTATAATCTGCAAAACAGAAGAGTGTGAAATGAAGGACAGCTGACCACCAAGATCTTCAGCCATTTTTTCCTACTTTCCTCCTCTGAATGAAACATCTTAAGTACTGGTCCTTCAATTTTTTTCTGGGGCAGGCAACAAGTAGATGCAGGCAATACCCAAGTGTCATTCTAGGAAAACTGTCAACCCATCTGTCCTGAGGATTCTGGCCCATGGGCCTCTTCAGTTTACAAGACAACACTAAATACTTAAGAACCAAACAAGCAAACCAACCCACCCATCCTACACTCACACATCAGCCAAGATTTGAAGAGAGACAAAAATCCTCAGGACTAGGGGAAGAAAGGATACTGGATATCCACTCTACCAGGAAGAGCTTCTCAGAGGTTCTGAGCAACTCAAGCCCACTGTGTCCACTGTGGGAAGGGAAGATAAAACACTTATCTCCATTCAGGTGGCTACACCTGAGCAGGTGCTGAAGGCACTGTTTCAATCACCACAGCCAGTGCAGTCATTTGATCAAACCTGAGTGCTGGCCTTGACATGACTCCTGTTCTCCAGACTCCACTGACAGCATTGATTTCATCCACACAATGCAGGCTTTGACACCAACATCAGATCCAGACACCTGTCCCATTATAGTCACAGAATATACACTTGCCCCTATTCTTATTTTCTATAAGGAAGATTATGCAAGGACAGAGGGCTGCTCCTGAACAGCCACTGCTGAAATTGGGATTAGAAACCTTAGTGGTAGAAAAACCTGGGGAAATCATGGAATCATTTCCTTCTGCACAAGATAATTTTCCTGCCTCAACTTTGTTTTGGTGAGGGTACAGATTTATCAGGAGAAGAAGAAATATATTAGCAACAACAGACACGTTACACAGAATGATTAATTTTTCATGCAGGATGGAACAGAAGAATGCATGCCACTAAAATTCTTCCAGCTCTTCAAAGGAAAACCTTTGCAGAAAAAGAAATTATTTTAAATATCAAAATTTATACCAACTATAGTAAAAGTATAGATTTTTTAAAATAGTAGTTTTATGATTTACTTATCAATTTCTCTTCTATATTCTCTGTTGATATGCAAGATCCACACAAAACAAGAATTACTAAGCTGAAATAATATTTTACTCCATATAGATAGCCTTAAACTGACAGAACTTTACCAATGTGAAAGTGGGTACCTCGTGATTGATGACGGTCCAGCCACAAGATGAATCACTGTCACTGGAATTTTCAGACATTTTCAGAGCACACTGCAGGTAAAAGTAGACTCTTTTAATATATAAGACACATAATTTTGCTTCTCTATTAAAAAAATTAAACAGAAGAATGGAAATCATGATGTTACAGAACAATATACTAACACAAATTGTTATTCTGGAATTGAGAAAAAAAGCAATAAAAGTTGAGAAAGAAAATATTTTACATTTATTTCCTATTATCTTCTTTATACTTAGAGCAAATATAGATTTGCTAGGTACATATCTATTTCAGCCAGTCAAAAAGCTCTTAGACTAGATAGACACACACGAGGCTAGTCAATAAATTAATAATTAAATCTAAAATTCATCTATAGCATAATTGTTTAAGACAGTGCATGAAATAATTTCTGTTTTGCTACCTGCACAGAAACTACATTTTATTCAAGAAAAACACTGAGTTCTTTTGAGAAGAAACAGATTAGGATCTTTTGGAACTAATTTTCTTCAACTACTGAGCAAAAATAATGTTTCCTGTTTCTTTCAGTCCTTTCAAGTACTCTCAAATACACTGGTTTTGAGGAAAATTGAGAGAGTACCTGGAAACTACAAAAACAGAATGAAAATAACCCAAAGTATAATTATGGTTTTTAAAATATTATTACCAGATAACTGGTAGCCACTTTCAGAGGAGAACTGTCCAGCTGCAGCTGCCTGTTTACCTTTTCTCCTTTTTAATAGGAATTTACCAGGAATACAGAGTATTCATTATCATTGCATATTCACATCAATTTTTCAATTTTTTAACTAGCAAAAAGGCTTTTTAAAGAAGTTTAATGCATTTCTTATTCCTTGAAATAAAAATACATCAAGTTGTTATATAAAATTTACTATGGATTCATCTTGGTGGAAAAAATCTTCCCAAAACTGAGCAATTTCCAATTGATTGCTTGTTATATTATGCATCAACATAATAAAAGAGCCAAATAAATCATGGCTCAATAAAGCTTTTATCGCAAAATTTTAGACACCTGCTTTATTTGCCACTCTTAATTAATTCCAGCAAGAACACAGAGGAAAGCATCTATAGGTTTAAACTTACTTGCTCTCTACTTTATTACCAATCCTGTCTTCACTCCTGGTTTCTCAACACAGAAATTATACACAAAACTTTGAATAAGAATATCTAAGTACATCAGTGTGGTTAGAAATTGGCACAACAAAATATAAAATTTCCAATTCCATTTAGCTTTCTCACAAAACACAGTAAATATGTGTCTCATATCTCTGCATTATGTTAGTTATTCTCATCAACTTCAACTAATTTATTTACAGTTCCTCTGTAAAAAAAAAAGGCAATGGAGACAATCACAACAACAGGTTAAGCTCAAATATTCAGTAACAATCAACTTAGGTATGAATCTTAGAGGAAATTGTATTTCTATTTTTTTTTAATAAAGCCCTAGTATGAATATGGTTGTCTTTTTCCTGTATATATTTTTCTTCCCTCATTAGTGTTTTTCCTGGAATCTCAACCAGGGAATGTCAGGCTGGGAGGGGTTGGGAAGAAATCTATTTTGGTTTGAGTTGTTTGGGTTTGTTTAAGTCACACTGCACACAAGGATCAACTTTTTTTAAACTGTCATTTATTTTTAAACCATACTTCTTCAATCAGGAAAATAACAAATGCCCAAATGGCAAAGACTAAGTTCTAGAGTTTAAATGGGCAATGACATCTGCTTGCTGTCATTAATTACCCTAAATTTGACTGGGCATCCAGCAGCAGCAACATTCCTTTCACAGGAAGGCAACTCCCAGCACCAGAACTCGTCACCTGCCACAAACATCACTACCCTGCAAAATCCAAAGTGAATTCTTAAAAGACAACTTCAGGGCAGTTTGATACAAGTGCATCTGCAGATTTTGAAAGCCCAAATTGTAACTGCAGACTGTGCTGGACATTGCAACATCTCTCTTCCTCCAGCTAACTCTGCATTTCACCCTGGGCCCTGGCTAACACAGAAACACCAACCTGCTCTGCCTCTGCAGCTACAGAACACACTGACAGGGAACTGAGCACTGCAGAAACCCAAATCTATCTTCTGCTCTCAACATACAACCATGGCTTTGGCTTCCACATAAGCATCTGTCTTCCCATCCCAAACAAAAGCTTCAGGACCTACGTGGGTACCAACATCATCAAAATACATTAAAAAAAAAAATACAGAGAAACAAGCAGACAAAAAATAATTTCTATTGCTCACTTGTCTTGATAAAAGGCCTTCAGTTAAAAGTTATTTATTTATATTCAACCAGAATATTAAACTAATAGTGCATATTTAGCTGCAGACAGGTGATAAATCACCAAAATAAAAAAGCTTTTAATATTAAGAAAAATAATTGATTTTTTTAAAAAGAATAGTTAGAAGAACACCAAAGCTTATGGTTAGAACTGCTATATTTAGCCAAATTACAATATATAGATAGTTTGGCATCAGACTGAAGGGCACCTTTAGGGTAAATGTATTCCTACAGGTACCTTCACCAAACATACACATGTAAAACAGTTACCAAAATTAAACCATTTTATTACTTTGTTAGATCTAAAAGATCAAAAAGACCTAAAAGCTTTAATAAAAAATTACCTAGGTACAGTGTTCCTAAACTTCAAGCATCAGCTAAACAGCTTATTTTAGTAACAGATTAATAAAACACACATAATCATAACTAAATCCAAGGTCAAATTCAATCCCTTAAATACACTGAAAACCAGAAGACTAATTTGAACCCAATGGCTAAACTGACCCACTCACAAAATCTTCTCCAGTTTGATTCTCCACCAAATGACAAAGACCCACTAAGAACCAGTATGCTTCTCCAACCAGCCTAAAGGGGCTGGAAATGCTGCCACTGTCTTCCTGAATGCAACTTTTTTTTATAAAAAAAGGATAGCTTTGAGCAGGAATTAAAAAGACAAAGCCTTCAGACTTCCTAATGAATCAAGATGACACTAATGGGTTCTAGTCCAGTTACAGCAGGATAACTGGAGGATACACTAGAGTGTTACACATCTCCTCTATGTCAGGCCAAGCCAGAAGGAAAGACTGGGGAAAAAAACCCAACCAAAACCACATCCCGTGGTAAACTGGTTTTGTATGCTCACTGTTCATAGCCACTTCTGACATCACCTTCTTAATTTCTATCTGGACAAATTAAATATCCATTATGTTCAGAGTTCAATTAGTATGTATTTGGGGAAGAGGGGCAGGAATTCAAAAGTGTGAACTATTTTCCTATCGTCAGTGAAATGTAAACATAAGGTGTAAAAGCTTACAGCCATATGTATTGCTGATAACACAATACCAAGTTATGCAAGGTATGTATACAAAAATAAATCTGAGATACCACATCCTATTTATCCACTCTGAAGCAGAATAAATACCAGTCTTAACAAGAAGAACCACTCCAGTCTAAATAAACCCTTAAGCTCTATCATCTAAAAAGAGGCTTTCCTGGACTAAAAAAGAAAACAAAACAAACTTCAATAAGGTTGAAAGATGAGTAACAGGCACCAAGAGAAACAGGAATGTGTTCTACAGTTTGCTGTGCTGTCATTCCAAGTAAAAGCTCTCAGTTCTCTTCTACAGCTGATTCTTTGCTGCATAAGAGAAATAAAAACAGGCTCGGTGCTATTACACGTCAGGGTTCTCATGGAAGTTTATTATTTTTGCTAAGTGGCAATTTCTCCCCCTAACCAGCATTCTTCTCTAAGAATATATTTAGCAACCCATGTTGAAAACAGAATATTTCCATGTTTTAATGGAAAGACCAACGCGGTTTCCACAAGCCGGGCTCTCGCAGGGGCATTCCGCGCTCGGTGCCGCGCAGGTGTTCCCGGAGCGCACCTGAGCCGAGCGCGGCGCGGCGCCAGCGCGGCCGGAGCGCAGGACGCTGTTTATGAAACAGCACCTTGCATCAGCCGGCGAGGCAGCGCAGGCGATGGCAGAGGAGGAAGCTGGCAAACGCCAGCGCCCCGGGCCGGGGCCGGCAGGGCGCTGACCCCCGCCCGGACCCGCTCGCCCCCGAGCGCCGCCGCCCCGCACGGCCCCGCTCGCGGCTCCCCGCACCGGGAGCGGCCGCCCGGCCCCGGCGCCGCGGCTCTGCCCCGCTCCGGCGGCCCCTCCCCGCCGCGCCCCCGGAGCTCCCCGAGCCGGGCCGGGCCGGGGCAGGGCGGCCGCCCCCGCGGGCCGCTCCCGCCGCTTACCTGAGCGCGGCCCTGGCGGGGCCCGGCACGGACGAGGGGCCGCGGCCGCAGCCGCCGGTGACGCCGTCACAAACAACCCGGCCCGCCCGGGCCGGCGCCTGCGCGCGGGGCGGCGCCCGCAGCGCCCCGGCGAGCGGAGCCCGCGCCCCGCCGCGGCCCGGCGGCCACAGCGCCCGGAGCGGCCCGGGCACCGCCGCGGCCCGGCGGCCACAGCGCCCGGAGCGGCCCGGGCACCGCCGCGGCCCGGCGGCCTCAGCGCCCGGAGCGGCCCGGGCACCGCCGCGGCCCGGCGGCCACAGCGCTCGGAGCGGCCCGGGCACCGCCGCGGCCCCGGGGACCGGCCCCGCCACGGCAACGCCGCGCCGCCCGGCGAGGGCCCCGCGGGCCGGAGCGCCTCCAGCGCGGGAGCCCGTGCCGGTGTGGCCTGGGAGAGCCGGGCAGGGGACAGCAGCTCCCAGATGTGCTCCGTTACACACCAGCGTAAGGAGAAAACAAACAGCCACCACCCACACTCTCATGGCCCAAAAAACCAGCCAAACAAACAAAAAGCCCCACCAAAGAACACCCCCAGAACGTTCCCCCGCCAAAACAAAACAAAACAAACAAACTAAACAAAATAAAAAAGCAAAGGTGCTGTATATGGACAACAAATCTTTGCCTCAGGTGGAAAAACTCTGATGACTGGGAATTGAGTAATTTGGATAGTCTGCTGCTTCAGGAAAAACTGTCCCAAGAGCCACTCAGACTGGATAAGGCAGCTCCTGACTCCCACTGACGCTCCTAGACCACATCTCATCAACAGGCACTGTACAAACAGATCCAAAATCCCAGAGGTATAGACCCCCACAGAGCTCTGGTACTGGAACAAAAAATAAATGGGAAATGACAACAGGGCTCATTAAGAAACTCAATGTCTTACTCAAGTTTTATCTAAGACAGCAACTTAAGTGTTGGCTTCATTTCTTACATTACTGAGAAACAAAAAAGCCTTCATTGCACCTCTGAAAAGCAGCAGGTTGTAACTGGCTTGCTCAGCAGCACTAAGGGAGGTACTTTAGTCAGAGTTTACAGCAGCCTCATCAATACAGCACTGGAGCACTTTCCATAAACAGACCAAGAAGTATTTGTCATATGATAACTCACTACCTACAGAGGAAAAGAATAAAAATAAAAACTCACGCATGTGAACATGAGTGAGGAAGCACAGTCACTTGTACATTTCTCTAGGGTTCTATTTTTCAAATTCCTGTATCTTAGAAAAAAAGTTAGAACTAAATCAAAATCACCCACAGTCTCACTCTATTCTTACTCATATTCATATTTTCATTATCCATACTAACTTTCTGCCACACATATTAAGATATTTTCTATACTCATCACTAATGCAGAAATTGACATTAATCTAAAATTTTACTTTCTTCAATGTCACTGAGTCAAATTACCACTGTCCACAGTTTACTAAATAAGGTCAAAGTGTGAAGTTCCTCACTTTCTGCCATGTATGTATTTCAATATACATCTTGAGCAATATTTGCTCTGACCACAAACACTTAACAAATTTGAAATGCTTTGCCCTGTTAGTTGAAAGGCTGAGTAAGATGGGTTGAATAAGATGTATCTATCTTTCTCCCATTGTTAGTCTCTCCTCCTTAAAAAAAAAAAAAAAAAAAAGAAAACAGCAAGATGCGCAAGTATAGCATTACACCCAATTGAGGCACTCCAACTGCTGCACTGCCCTCCTTCCAGCTGTTATAAAACAGTATTTTTGGCCCCTTCCAGTGCAATGCAGCAGTTTTCTGTGGGGAAGCAGGGGCAGCAACTACCTCAGCCATTTCTGACTCACCTCAGCACTCCTCCCAAGGCTCTAAGTAAAATAGCTGGAAACAATGCCTGCCACCTTCTCCCAGATATAACACTATAAAATTTGCACACAATACCATATATCTGCCTGATAAATACTTTATTATAAAGACAGCAATCAGTCATAAATGGTATTCAGGAAAGAGACTGATGCAAAAAATTCAGAAGTTTGCTAAAACTGCTGCTGAAAGAAATGTAATTGAAATGGTCCCAGTTGGGAAAGAAGACTTAACAAAAAGGAACTGATTCAAGTCCAGGGTTTCAGATTGTCAGAGTGATACAGAACGCTAACAAAAAGCAAATTATGACAACTTTGACAATATGACATATTTAAAATATATCTAATCATGTTTATAATACTATACTTTCTAATAATATATCCAGTCTTTTACCAATTTTTTAAGTGTTCCCAGTAAAGTAGAAAAATGTCTAGGTAACACACACTGAAGAGAAATAAGATTCCTTCTGATATCCTCAAAGGCACCAAAGAGTTTCTTTTTCTATATATTTTTTTAAATTAAGAACTTTGCATTGTTCCTTGAATTAGATGTCGAATCTTCTCAGCATCTTTTTCTATATTTTTATTTCTAGGATCGATCTTGAGAGCTGCTTCATAATCCTGAAGACCTAATATAGACACATTAATAAGAATATCAGTCAATAATGCAAGAGCATCCTCTTTAGCAGCTAACTGGAAATAACTACTCCCCAGTCATATGCATAAAGAATCGATCTTGAGGTTTGTCCTTAAGTAAGATGGCATCAGAATGACATCAGTTTAGCTTCCATCAGTAAATAAACTTATTTTTTTTGTTTATCTTATTTTACAAAACATATTAGTGGAAACACTCTACCACATAAACATCTTCATGTTTTGAAACATGAAAATAGAGCCTCTTCATTCACACCTATATATGTGTGTGTGCATGAGGGGACTGTTCTGAAGTGTTCTGCAGAAAAGGAAATGATCCTGGGTGAAAATAAGGACAAAAAGAGACATGAACTATGAAAACTAGAGCTTGTGGGGAAAAACCAAATAATGAGTACAGGAAGTAAAATCTTGCCTACATTAGTCTTTTTTATAACGTTTCAAAGTGCAAATGAAGCAGTAAGGGAATAACCAAGTGATGCCTAAGTAAAATAAATGTAAACAATGGCCAAAGCTTAGTATTTCAACACTGACATTTTGAATATTGTTCAATTTCTAGTATCAGCTTTCACTTGTAAATTTGCTTTACAAAACTAATCTGATACTCTCCAGGAACTGAATAGGGACATTGTAAATTCAGGTATTGTCACACAAATCACATGTACCTGATGGATCATTTTACTCATCAATATGGGTTTCCTACCTCATTTTACAAAGATATTATTAAGCACTTCACAAGATTTTAGAAATATTTCAGGTTATTTTAATATCTTCAGTGGAAAAACTCCTTAAATGAGGAATGCAATCCATTTTCTCAAACTTGTAAAGATTTCACAAGTATCTGGTAAATTATGAAAACAATAATGTGGCATAAAGGTTCATAACAAATAGACACAGATTGTACAGATCTCCGTCACAGTCACTCCTGAAAAACATAAAGGTGTGAGCAGCCTCACTGAGCCAAACAGAGTTACTTGCATGTAATATAAATTCCTGTGCACGTTTTCATAAAACCAAGGCCTCACCTTCAGTGTATAATTCCAGCTGACAAAATGCTGTTCCACGTCTCACATGGGCTTTCACTCGAGCGTTCTCATTATCAGGAACAGGTGGTGTCAACAGTTCCAGTGCCTTTACAAATGAGAACACACAAAATATTTTAAGTAGATTTTCCATAATTTGGGGTTTTTTTCTGATTTACATTCTCTCACCTAATTACTATTATTACACAGTGACATAAGAGCTATTCAAACAGAAATAGAAAATAGCTATTCAATTTAACTATAAATGGTTTTGAATCTAGTCATTAAGATTTGTTATCCATCACCCCAGTTTGCCAACTACAGTTACATTGCCATGGCTAAAAATTGACAAATACCATGTTAAATGTTTATTGCAGTCAAATAATATGTTCTGTTTTCATACATCATATAACCTATCATACTATCAAAAGAAAAAGAAAAGTAGCACTGAAAAAGCACATGTGTTTTATTAGTAGTTACTAGAAAAAAAAACCCAAAAACAAGATGAAAAAACCCCAAGTGCCAAGTCTCAAGTACTTACTAGTTCAAAAAATAGTAATTCTTGGAAAACCTTTTCCACACTATTCAGGTGCCATTTGAGATCATTCCTCTTGTTGCACAAATAACAGCTGCTAAAACATCAGGACAATACAGCCCTTTAAAAATGTTCGGTTTGTTGGAAGTTTTTTTTATCCTGCTCATCACCACATTTTTTTTTCTTCCAACCAAATGAAGCACACCACAACATAATAGAAAATGTATGAGTATACTTTGGTTTTGTTTTTCTCTGCTCCAAGTTGTGGGTTTTTTCAAACATACATACTGTACATATTGCTACAATATTTTTATCTGTAAAAAACATATATGGCCATTTGTCACAAATGTGTGGAAGCTTAGTTTAGGGTTTATTTTATTGTTGCTTTGTTCTAAATTTTGGGAATTTCATTAATCACTATCAAATTTTAATATTTTACCACGGCTTCATGATATCAATTTTGAATTTTAAAACTTTGAATTGTACCAATATGTACTTACAGATCTGCTTCAGACAGAACCATCACAGTAACAAATCACATTGATGCATAAGATGACAGCCAGAGCTCCTGGATTTTTCTACCTTGGAGGAATCCTCAATAGCTTTGTGTAAATTTCGCAGTTTGAGGTGGCAAGCAGCACGGTTCAGGTACAGCAGGGGAAGTGAACTGTTCAGCCTCACCGCAAGGTTATACGCATTTACTGCCCCAAGGTAGTCTCCCATGGCAAACATTTTACTAAGGAGCAAACAAAAAGTGAAACATGCACTTTAAAGATGGGGATAAATACAAAATCAACACCTACTAATTGTTAACTTATTTTCAAAAATTTGAGGTTTTAGCAGCTTTTCCTTTGAAATGCCCCTTTACAGCATTTTCTGAGAACAACACAGCTGAAGTTTAGTGCACCTTGATTCTGACAATATAGCTTAGAGATACACAACAAAAATAGTCACTGCCTACAAGCAATGAAGAATTGTAAGAGTGGACACATTTATATAGACACAGGACTAATTTTGAAAGCTTTGTATATCTGCTTATGATTGCCTAATGGAATAAATAAACCAATGTTTGTATCAAGTTCCTAAAGTTCATTTTACACAGATGTTTAACCTCTCACTAAAAAGTACAAATGAAATTTAATCTACTTAGGTATAATAGTGCACTGCCTCAACTTTGTTCAAAGAAGAATATGCATAAAGTGTTTACAATTATTTTGTTCATCATGAGCTTCAACAAATGCATCTCATGATTTATCAGATTCTAACCCATATGCTGTCAAGAAAATCTCTAGTACAACTACCATGACTACTCTAGACATTCAACAACTCTGTCTAGAATAAATATAATATACCAAAACTGAACAATAGACAAACACCATAAAACTAATTAATTTTTAATACATCTTCAAGTGGAATGTAACTTACTTTCCTTTGTCCTTTAACCAATCTGGATTCTTCTCCTCTTCTTTTAAATCTTCCAGCTCAGATAAATCAGAATTTATTATCCTTCGAGCTTCTGCTTGTTTATGTAGCCACTGTAAAAACCAAAATGTGCTAGTATTATTTCTGAAGCAAAAATTCAAATCCAAGAAAGGATTTTCTTTTCATTTCTTCACTAATACTTATCAAAAGAATTTTATTCACCACATATTTTGGACAGAGGAAAATATTTGTGTCCAATATGAAAAACTTCAAAGTTTCCCCAAATATTTTATTACCATGAAAAGTCAGGTTACCACATCTCTAATACATTTTTGTTTACTTGTCTGTCTTGATCTTTCAAGATTACTTTGTGTTCATTGAATAAAGCTCAAAAGAGCTGTGAGCTCCTTTTAAGACAGAACTGAAAGAACCTTAAATATAATAATTAGGATATTTTAAATTTTGTACTTCAAGGAATTATTATTGCTGCTTTTTCTCCCCCTCCCAAAAAAGGAATATGTTATTTATTAATCTGCACAACCATATGGTGAAAATAATTTTTATATACAAATTTTTCTTTATATCTTGATTTAAATAAGACTGCCTTCCTTGGAAGACAAGGACATTGAACAGGTAACTTTGCTTGGCACAGACACTATTTTTGTATTGACACAATAAATAATTCCCCACCTTACCTCCTCCTCTTCTGCAACACGAGATTCTCGCAGAGCTGTGGGGAAAACTCGTGGAGTGAAGTTGACTTTAATTGTAGCAGCAGCTCGGGGAGCTGGTAACTGTTCTTCCTTTAAATTCTCTGAAAATATACTGCAGGAACCTATGAAAAGAGTTAGAGCACTGGAAATTAAAAATGAAGCAAAAGATTTTTCTGGTTTTCTACCAAAGTCCAAAGTACACCTGACTTAGAAATGTGGCACATTAGAATTAAACTTTTAATCACTTGAGAAAAGTTTAAAGTTGTTCTTTTGAAGGGAAGGTTCAAACAATTTTTCTTCCTAATGTAGCAAGTAAATAAATGGAATTATACAGCATCTGTCACAAATGAACCTTAACTCCTCTTGCACCTCTCTCTTTGTTGTTTGTATGATGCTGTGACTTTGATGTATGCTGCACAAATTGATGAGGTGACAGGGCAACAATAAGAGCTGAAACTAACCTATTAAATCAAACAAACAAAAAAATTAAATGTCTTCTGCTGGTTTAGTTCCCTGAATTGGCTCTCCATGGAGCCAAGACACAGGACAGACAGAGCAAAAGGATATTGAATATTTCCATGAAATCCAGCAGTTAGGTAACTTTGGGTAACAGAAACTCCACCCCCAGGAAGTCTGCATCACACTGCCAGAAAGGCTTTCTGATTTAATTTTCTAAAGCTTAGAACAAAACCCACCCTTGTATTTCCAAAGACTTCAACAAAAGCTAAGAATTCATGTGCTTTAGCTCAAGCCTGAAAATAACAATTTTAAAAGAACTGGTTCAGTATGGTGGAGACAAAGATAAGTGATGAATTAGAAACATCTAGGAAAAAAGTTATACCCACACTTTAAAGAATTATTAAGTACAGTTCAATCATACAACCTTTTGTGGATTTGAGTCTTGTCTTAGAAGTTCCTTCTTTAGGAATCTGAGTTTTGTTCATTTTTTCATTTTTTCTCTCTTTTAATGGTTTTATTTCTTGATATGATTCTTCCTTTTTTTGTATGCTCTTGTATGTATCACCATCTTTTTGTTGGTTTTTCCATAACTCCAACTCTTTAGCAACCTTCTGCCGCTCCTTTTCTTTCAGATCTTCAATTCTTTTTCTTTCTGCTTCCTCTAGCTATTTGAACAAAAAACCCCTATGAGATACATAACATCTGATAATACCCACATGGATCCATTAAAGTTACCATTCTTTTCCCAGTTTTGTATTCCAAGCATAGTGTAACCAATAATGTAACCATACAAGCAGAGTTAATTAAGATCCTTAAAAATTACTGTGAGAGTGAAGATTTCTGATTAGGTTTTAGAGGTCTCATCTATAAACTGTTTTACTAACAACCCTAAGGAACAATCCAGAAACATTCAGAAATAAGTTTTACTTTTAAACAGTGAAAATCCTAGCCATGTTCCAATGTAGATCTCTGGAGAATACAGAAATGTAAAATATATGTGATGATCTGAATACACTATTTCTTATTTCTCCTCTTTTGTTTGAGGTTATTACACATTTAGAAGAGTTACAATGTTGCTACTAAGACAGTCACTAACTGTAGCTCCTTATGGTCCATATCTTAAAATTTCATGGCATGCTCAAAAAAGAATCATTTGAACACAAGTGAAGTGACCAGACTTTTTATATACATTAAAATTTTAAGAACATATCTTAAAATATACATAAAAAGCAGAATAACAAAAATACAAACACACAAAAGACAAAAAAAAAAGCAAATTTGATATAAAATATAACAAAGAATAAGTAAGATTTTTTAAAAATCAGTATTTTTCATAGTGCAAAAGGCCTAAACACCTGCAAAGGCCACAAAAGACTACAGTTTTGCCCCATGACTGTATTCTCCTTTGAACAGACAAAAATCTGAGCTTCTCAGCAAAAACTTTCATTAGTATTACTCACAGAAAATGGCAACTTCTAAGCACTTTGTCAGTAACATTTTCATACTTGGTAATAAATATGTTTCAAGTGCAAAGAAATAACAGGGTTCACCACCACCATAATAAAAACTGGAACTTTTCCTATTTTTTAAGATACATTTAACAAAGCATCTGCCAGATCAGTTGGTAGCTGTTTATATGTATGTCTTGCAGAGCTCCTTCTAAACCCACCTTCATTGTGGCCTCCAAAGCATATTTTTTGTGCTCCTGTTTTGTAATTTTCCTTGCTTTTGTCTCCTCTTTTGCCTTTTCTTGGGCTTTTAGGACAGCATTCTCTCTCAGATATTGTAGTTGCTCCTTGTCAACTTAAAAAATAAACTATTTTAGTCATTTAGGCCAGGTGTCCTTTTAATATATATCATGTTAATGAAAACATGATTTCTTCTGTTATTTTGGAAAATACAACATGGTTACAATTCGACAAACCAGGGTCTACCAAGCCCATCTCTAAAAGAGAAAAATCAAGATTTGCTTAAACACAAAATGTAAGTTTTACGAGAAATATTGCTTTGTTTCATTCACACTAGAACTAGATGTTCTTTGTTCTCACATACTTTTATTTTTAACAATGAACAAGGTTGAATTGAGCAGGTATCTACCAGCAGAAGTTTCACAGAGTGGTTTCCTTACACACAATCCAATTTCCAGAGTAGAGCACTTACTGTTTGCTAGAGTTAGGGAATCCCACATGGCCGGTTCTTTTTTATATAAAGTGAAGAAAATGTTTCCATTTCCAATCTTTGCTGTGCTATTGGTGTCATCGATAGGAGCGTATAAAACAGCTTCAAACAAAAAGGGAGGGATGCTTACCTACAAAAATATAATTTGTACTAATATTTATTACTTTAAATTAACTTTTGCATATTCAAAACACTTAGCACAAGCATACAGCAAACCCCAAGAAACAGCTATTATTGATAGAACTAATTTGCTTTGTATCCACTGTGGTTTGTACAAGTCCAGAGAAGGTGCTTCCTTCCCGTTAAGGGTGGGTCGTCACAAGGTTAGATTTTTTATTAATGGCATTGAAAAAGTTGGTTCTTCAGCACTGCAACAGAAGCTGTGTATTTCGAATTTAGGATTATTATCCGCAGTATAATCAAATGTATAAATTCGGTCCATTTCTGAGAGTAAAGGCAGCTGGCACCTGTTGAGCGGCAGTAGGGAATGAGCAGTGCTAAAGGCACGTTTAACAGCCCGCAGCGCACCAGGAGGCGATCACAGATAAAGGTTATCAACCCGCAGGGTTGCCATGGCGCAGGGCTCCGCAGGAACCCCGCGGCCCTGCGCGGCCCGAGCCCCGTGAGGCGAGAGGGGCGCGCCGCCCACCTTCAGGTACCGCTCGCTGCAGAAGATGCTGCCGGGGGTGGCCCGGGCGCCGCGCAAGGGCAGCGAGAGGTACACGGCGCTGAGGGTCTGGCGCCAGCTGTGCTCCCGCAGCCACAGCGGCATGGCCGCGGCCGCAGTGCCGCCCCGCTCCGCCCGCGGGGCACGCCGGGAGCTGTAGTCCCAGGGCCTGAGGGCCGCGGCCCGCGCGGCTCGGGGCGCTCCTGACCCGCAGTGCCGCCCCGCTCCGCCCGCGGGGCACGCCGGGAGCTGTAGTCCTAAGGCCTGAGGGCTGCGGCCGGCGCGGCTCGGGGCGCTCCCGGCCCGCAGTGCCGCCCCGCTCCGCCCGCGGGGCACGCCGGGAGCTGTAGTCCCAGGGGCCTGAGGGCCGCGGGCACGGCTGTGGCTGCCGGCGCTCACACCTGAGCGCAGCCGGGAGGAACGCAGCTCACATCATCCATGTACAGTTCTAGAAAGAGACAAACTGCTGGTAGTGGAGAATTTCTGACAAAAAAACTATCAAAAGGCGAGGATGGGTTTGATTGATACACAGAACCACAGCATGGGTCAGGCTGGAAGGAACCACAGTGGGTCCATCTGCTCAAGCCTCCCTGTTCAAACAGGGTCATTCCAGAGCACATAGCAAAGGATTGTGTCCGGATGGTTCTGGAACATCTCCAGTGAGGAAGACTCCACAGCCTCTCTGGGCAGCCCATACCACACTATTGCTCAGAATCACTGAGAAGAGCCTGGCTCCATCCTCTGGCACCTCCCCTCAGACATTTATACACATTGCTGAGGTCCCCTCCCAGTCACCAATTCTCGAGGCTAAACAGGCCTGACTCCCTCAGCCTGTCGTTGGAGGAGAGATTCTCCAGACCCTGGAATCAACTTGGTACCTGAGTGCAGGACCTGCTCCAGGAGCTCCATGTCTCCTGTACTGAGGAGCCCAGAACTGCCCACAATACTCCAAGTGTGACTTCACCACAGCTCAGCAGAGAACAGGATCACCCTCCTTGATCTACTCCAGCAATGCTGGCACTGCAACTCACACCTGTCCCCTAAAAATAACTGGGTCATACAGGCAGCCCCATGCTATTGCTGAGCAATATTGTCTGTTGTACTGTCTCTGCCAAAAACTCGGGAGGTAATTTGCACATTATCACTCCATCTGCCAAAATAAAGTCTAGTATATTAAACACAACGGCTTCTGGAGAATATGGCCTCAAAGATGAGCCAGACACAGCTGGATAAACATTCAGGTATGTTTAAGTTCCTGAAAAGCATACAATTACCTAGAACTATAAGGAAAAATCCAGAAACAATAAGTCTAGTTTTCCCTCTTGCTTTTAAAATGAGATCAAGAATAATGGAGTTCAGTGTGGCTCACATCAGCTAGTATTTCTGATGTGTATCAATGAAGATTCAATTTTTATGTTCTATTACCTATAATAGCAATATTCAAATAGTAGAGGCTACTGTTAAGTACTGTATATATATGAAAATAGGTGTTGCAGAGATTTGAAACTTCCTCAGAGCAAGAAATCCATCACAACTCATATGATATCTGGGTTATTCTCACCCTCACTCACACACATCAATATTGTCTGGAAGAATCATGGACTGGAATCCAAGAATTGAATTAAATTCCTCTTTCCAAGAACATTCAAAGTACATAGCAGCAGCAGCTAGGATGGTTATAATGTACTAACTCAAAATCTCCTACCTGCAGTCATCCAGAGCATCCTTCAGTTACAGAGAGTTCACAGACAGGAATCACAGGTTTTGAATGCAGGTCTTCTTGGTCACCCAGGTGTCATTTTTAGTTTAATCACAGAGAATATACTGAAATGAAGCAGCTTATTATTTATTCCTGCTAGAAGAACTATATTATGCATATATGCCTTACAAGACAAGACACAGTTATGGTTACAAGTATTTGCTCTTCTCAAATTACACAAAAGAGCTTCAACACATCAACCAAAATGTCTATTTACTTAAAACCTAGATCTGCAATGCAAAGCTTGTAGGAGACACAGTGAATATCACTAACATGTTTTTATGTCAAAGTAGCAGATTTAGCTGCTAAAGGACACAAAAGGGATTCAGCAAGGTCTTGGACCAATCTTAAAAGTTTTGAATTGATGTGTATATGCAGAACCACCACCTCTGTCCCACCCACTCCACAGCCTTACCTGACAAGCTGCTGTGCTGCTGCTGTGACACACTTGCAAAATAAACAAGAGACACCCATGCACCATGGTTCTTCTGCTGGCACTAACTTTCAGTCAAAAGTCTGCAGTGACAAGTTTGCAGTGAAAGATCATTTTTTCCATTGAAAATCTGATACCTAAACTCCCATCTCCTGTGCTATGAAGGGTGTAGATTTATGTTCCAGACAAACCTTAATAATATTATTAATATTCTGGACCTTCCTATACATAATATATATTATGTACACATACTCTATTTTATGCCTATACATAATATATTTTCTGGGGTTATTTCACTTCTAATGGCTTCAGAAGTTTTAATATGGGGGAAAAAATCCTTTAGACAGTTTGCATTTTCTTACCTTTAACTATTAACCTTTTTTCCTCCTATCCTTTCTAAATTCTCTCTCATTTCTCTTATCCCTCCATATTTAAAAAAAAAAATATTCAGAAGACTTTTTTTATTTTATAAAAAATAAAAAAGCAGAAACATTTTATGAGACTGTTTATTCCAACAAACTGTTTTGCATTTGTGGCTTGGGACCTGCATCAGTTACTTTTAAAAATTATTGGTAAAGCAGTGATTTTTTTATGTGTTAGTTCTGACATTTTAACTAACAGGAAGAGCTTATTAATAATTTTATAAACTGGAATAAGTAATTATTTCTATAATCACTTTGCAAGTAGAGAAAGTTATTTTAAAAAATCTATTTGGACAAACGGTGCTCAGCCTCCCATCCTGTGAGGAAAGAAATGGGGCTGAAGGCACAAGACCTTTTCTGATCTGCTTTGAAGTTACTGCAGATTAACACTTTTACAGAAGAGTGGAGCTCTCCAAGAGAAGCAGGAGCAGCATTTTCTAATCCATATGACCACGCTGCTTCTTGCAGGATTACACCTAATCCAAATGCATTCTCACAGGCAGAACATTAGAAGAGACCATCTAGGCATTACATCATCTTCAGAAAGTCAACAGGCAACTTCCCCACAAAAATTATCTTTATTTTAAAAGAAATTGAAACCAGACAACAGAAAGCAACAAACTTACATACAGTGCTGGACAAAGTCTACCATATACATTTTCCAAGAACACTTGAATCAGATTCTGATATATGTTCTTCTAAAAGGTAAAAATATCACATCATTATTAACAAAAAAAATTAAATGTCAACAATCTTAATCAGCTTATATTTTGCATTGTTTGGATGGCAGTAGATTGGTAACTTGCCTTTTTCTACTCGTAATTCTAAAAGGAGAATGTGAACAAAAAATTCCAAGTCAGAAGGCCATAAAGACCACAATGCCTGCTCTAAAGGCCACAAACACAAGCTTGGAGGAAAGACCACATCTTAAATAAAAATCCCTAACAACTTTGTATTATTTCACATTTCAGAAAAACAAGCTATCAGGAAAGAAAGACAAAAAGAAAAAAATAATATATTAAGAGCTTGCCCTCCTTAAGTTATATGGAAGTTCAGATTTAGACCATTCTGTAGAGAAAAACGGGAGTGTCTAGGAACAGACAACTCTCCTAACTCCAATCCCAAAATGTCTCCAGTATAGCAATTCCTGAAATACAGCACACAAATCTCCAAGTGAAAAGCTGGGGCTGGATCAAAAAATTGTGGTGCTGGGATAAGCCATTTCTAAACCAGGAGACAAAGGGTGACACTGAAAACTTCAAGCTAGAGGCAGCACCTCTGAGGGCCTGAATACAACTCAGAACTAATTACCCCAGAACTAATGACACACAGCACTAGGCCCCTAAAGGGACCTTTCTTCTCTATAAAGCAGAAGTTATCACTTCCACATAAATAAGTGAATGTGCATAACTCAAGATGTAGTGTAGGATAGTTATATTGCCTTAAAGAGTTCTGCTAAGTACACTTAGTTTCCAATTTTAGGGAAGAGTCTATTCTAATATAGAAAGCTTCTGCCAAACTTAGCAACTGCAGAATAACTTTAAAATACATCCAGTTCTACATCCTCCTGCATATATCTAATCACATCCAATACACAAAAAAATTATATGCCTTCTAAACAAATAAACAAAAAACTGTATGTTTTGTAAAACAAATAAAGAGCATTAGAATTTTCACACCCAAGAGCTGATTACCAAATGTTCACCCATTTATCAGCAGATAATATTAAGAAATTCATATTAAGCAATGGCAACAAGATGATAATGCATATCAGTGCTGTGTGTTCTGAAAGGTACTCAGTTTCAATTATCATGAACTGCTACCATCTATCATACCTCATTCTATGCAAGATACCTCACCAGCTACCAATCCATAAACAATAATGTTTCACATACTTCATAGAGTAGCTTAAAACACATCATGGTATGAAATAATTTGTATTACATAGTAATTTAATCCCTGGCCACAGGGTTAATGTTGGACAAAGTCTGGAAACTTTTCCAATTTGAATTACATACATTAACTTTGTCACACACCACAGCACTAATGCATGTATTACATCAGACATGCTCTAATTTAAAATCAAAACAAAAAAGTTGTTGCAAAAATACATGTCACCAATGTGGAACACATTCAAGATTGTATAAAAAGTACTGAACTGATATCCCAAAACAGGTATATTTAAGCAGTACATAAGGAAAGATTAGTTTTAATATGAAACAGTCATTTAAGTCACATACAACATGATAAGAAGCATGACTTCCTTTTTTAAAAATGTTACACCAATACTTGTACTGACAGGCAATGTTTATTTATAAAATGAAAGGCATATATTAAATGCAGATGTGTTACTGTATTAAGTTGGAATAAAGACAAATGTTTAAAAGGTGCTACATTTTAACACCACTGATTTTGTAAAAATCTCAAACCATAAAAGCATTTCACTTGCAAACATCACAGGCTCCAAACTGCAAACACTTTAGAACATTCTTGACTGTGTGCATGCAGTTTCACTGACTTCATTAATTCTCACATGCTTGCAATTAAGCCTGAAAAATGTGATTAAAAAACTGATTCTTAGATTAAAAACTTCAGAGGTCACAAAGTATAATCTTCTTTGAGCAGCCCCCAAAATTATATTTTATTTTAAGTAGGGCAAACTTCATTACTTTTCTCTAACTTCTTACATCTGAAGATGAAGATCTGAATAATAACTAGGCCTTTAAATAACCTTTGGAAGTAAGCATCAGTCCCATCTTCTTTCAGAAGAGACAGGCACAGTTAACCTGCTAGTTTCACGTTGTAGAGGGAATGAGTAAAACAGGAAGAAACAGGATTTTTGCTACCTGCCCTCTCATCTGTATCCAGCACAATCACTTACATGTTTTCTCATTTAAAATTGGTAACTAGCAAAAAAGTATTAAGGACAGCACAATTTATACCTGTTTATTTCAGCCTGGGGGGGAAAAAATTTGGGAGCAAGATAAGGCTGCATTTCTGATCATGACCAGAAACTATTTTAAAAGGACACAGGCATTTCCCATAAAAATGTTAAGGTTTGCAAGATTTACAAAATCTTTGCAATATTTTTGGTGTGCAGCACCAGTACAGTCTAAATCACAGTAATGAAAGAAGCACATGAGAGTTCAATACAAATTGTTTCATGTACTACAAAACCTCACCTATTCTAGTCAGCCCTGCCCCCCTCCCTCCCACCTATCATTCTAGAACTAACTTCTAATGCTAATCAGCTGACATTTTCCTAGTACCTTACTAATTAAACATGATTGCTGTTTTTCCTGTGCATACTTGAACTACTACTTAGTCATCACATGCAGAGAAAACCAAAATATAATTGCTCTCTAGATAAAGAATTCAAGTATGCCGAGAGCATATCAGTAGGGCAAGCATATTGGCAGGATGACTTCTGGAGATCCTTGTCAGTCTTATCTCTAGGATCAGTGTGCTAACAAGTGTGGGGATGGTTGTTCATTTGTTTTTATTTTATATCATTGACATTTGCTAATGCCATGAACTTACAGGTTAATAAATGCAGAGAATTTACTGGGTTACAAACCCAATATAATACCAGTTTAGAAAAACCTAAAATAAATTGTTAGAATAAGTTTCACAAACACACAATTTAAGGCCTTATAAAATGATATTCCAGTTGATTTTAAGTATTTAAGAACACTATATTTAAATAACAATGTCCCAACAGCTAATCTAGAAAACAGTTGCCTAACTTCATGTTGGGTTGAGGAAAAGATTAAGAAATACATGGCTATTTTAAATACAATGTCTGCTCCAAAATGTTAAAACAGGAATTGGACTTCTGAGAATAAATGCCCCAAAATCTTCTCACAAGAGGCATGGGGTGTGGGAGTGGGAAAGGTAACACTATCATCATTTGAACTTTGGTTGAATTTTCACTGAGCAAAATTTTTTTTTCATTTACATTACTGTGTGAACCAGCTCCACTATGTTCACAGTGCTAGTTCTTGCACAGATTAAACTGATTCCCAGAGGAACAAATCTACCTAAACAAGGTTCAGTTTAATTGCTACTTCAGGTACCAAAAGCAAATTCAAAGCCTGTCAGTCATTAGGAAAACTACTGAAGAATAAATCTCTCTAACAGAGGTTGTTGCTTGTTTGATTTTTTTGTTGGTGGTTTTAAAATCATACCTATAACAAAACAAGTCTAATTAACGTACTAAATTAAAGCAACTAGTGAGGAACACAGCGGCTCTGGATCTATCGTACACTTTACATCTCCATACAGGAAAATTCTGAAGATATGAAATATGTCACTTACACTTCAGACATTATTTTCTTTTTCCTGATGAGAGGCAAGCAGAAAAAAAAAAAACCAAAAAACCTGCACTTACATAGCAAAACTTTCACTTTTAAAATAAAACAAGTTGTGTAGATCTGCACAGTATCTTCTAGGAATGTACACAGTAGAGCCCATTTAAAATCAAACATGATGGTGAGCTATCAAACAGGCCTTAATTTCACTCATTAGCACATCTTATCATAAAAACTACCTCTTTATTAGATGACTGTATTCTCTATAAACTCCTATATCCTTCATCATCAAAGACCTGAAAAATTTATCACATTAAGGAACATGACTAGTACCTGTAAGCTTGACATATGATTTAATTGCTATTTAAAGACTGTTTCCAGCACAGTGGTACATATTCCAAGCAGTGCCTCCTTTTATTAATTCAAAACTGTATTCTCTCAAAAGAAACTTTTTCAGTTGCACATGCAACTTCATCACACCGCTAAGGCTGAACTGTTCAAGGCTAGATAATTCCCAACATTCAAAAAAGAAGGTGTTATTTTTGAGATCAAGAATAAAATCAAATTACCCTTATTAAAATTTAATTTCTTAGTATTACACATGGAGCTCTAGTGCCATTCATTCTCAGTAGGATATCAGTTTTAGCAAAGGCGATAAACTTCTGACTACTTAGTTCTGATGTGAGCTAAACTCACCTGATATGACAGCTGTATTTTCTTTCTTCACCTTAGATTTCCCACCCTCTCACTGCAAAACTGCCTGAGGCAGTGGTGGGAATTTAGTTTTAAGACTTTGCTAGCCAAACTATCATGCAATTTGGAGGCTGTGCAGAGCACACTCCATTGCCTTACCCCCTCCTTCATGCCAAGTGGACTGTGTAAGCCCAGGGTGACTGAGCAGGCTGGAGCTGACAGCCCGAGAAGCTGGGCAGGATTTTCTGTTAACTACTTCATCCACAATTCTCAGGCAGCACTGAGGCAGGAGACTGGAACCATCAGTGAGAAAGAATGAGAGAGAAGTGCATGACTGCACAACCATGACAAGATGCAAAGACTGTATCCCAAGGTATGTCCTCAAGATAAATGAATTAAGGTTACATGTGCAACCCTAGTTTTGGCATTCTCTAGATTTAAAGCAGTGGACTTCATAAACTCAATGTGTTCTCTTTCCAATTTAATCCTATTTCACAACAATTTCCAAATAATGCAAGACCAAGCAAGAGCCTTCAGCAAGGAATTGCTGAGAAGCCAAGAGATTATTGCCTTTTCAAGGAAACAGCAATGTGTAACAGTTAGTGGGTTTCATTGTGTTACTAAGCATGAATTCATGATTTTGAATAGCACATTAATGCTTTACTTCAAAAATAGGTAAAAGCACAAACAAAATTCTCCGTATTTACCCTAAAATAACAACTATTAGTACTGCACATTCCTCCATGTCATCTCTACTATATTCAAAGAAAGGCTAGCAAGAACATCAATAACAGACATTCATGCCAAAAGAAAAAAACAAAGTAATGAGTACTTGCAAATATAGTACCATTAAAACCAAGCACTAAATGCTAGTGTTAGTTAACACATTAATACACACTAGCAAATTAGGGCTATTCATACAGGCACATTTTTTCCTTCAATAATATTGTCATGGTCATCCTACTCCCGATCAATTGTCAGCTACAGTTTAATCAGAAACAAAAAATATTCCATCCTGTAAACCATTTGCACACATAAAACTAAGAGTACAAAAGCTGAGATGGAAGTTTATGAATGAAAACAGATTAGGGAAAAAAAGATGACACCAATCAAACACAACTGATTGTCTGCAGAAAGTGAAGTACCCAATTTGGAAGCGAATTTTCACAGCAAGTTTGCTGCAGGAGCACCCCTGGAGGCTGTCAGCCTTCCGTGTTCAGTGCAGGTGGCCCTGCAGCCTCCCTCGTGCGCATCAGCTGCACATCCTTGTCAGCCATGCAAGTGTCACAGCCCCACACCGCCGACGCCTCGGCCGTCAGCAGCCCGTAGGCCGACTCGGTCATGCCCGTACAGACCCGGTGGAACCACTTCTGACAGGAGGCTTCACACAGGATGGCATCCTGGTCATCATTGACTTCATGTGTACAAATTCCACACGGGTACACGGGTTCAGAGGACGAGTGTCCGTGACGACTGGGGTGGAGGGCTGCTTTGCTGCTCTTTTCAGAGTTGCATCCTTCTGCAGTACCTCGAGGCTGGCGGGACTTGCTCTGAGTCCCGTTTGAGTGGCCAGCATTGGTGTTATCAGCACTGTTAGAATGGCTGTTATCCTGATTCACCACATTGTTTCGAGTGACGTTTTTCAGGTCACTGTTACCTTGACTCACAACATCCTCTGTCCTGTGATGATGCTGATGAGCAGCAGTGTTCTGGCTGGATGCTTTGCTTGCACCTTGACTAAAGTCTTGCTTTTGTGCTGATGATTTTGTCTGGTTGTACGTGTTTGGTGGAGGAACAAAAGAATGGTTTGACTCTAGCTGAGAATTTGGAAAATTTGGATTGTTTCCAGGACCAAAGTTAGCTGGCACATCAGGGTGAGGTATCTGACCAGAATGGCCAAAGTTCTCCCCAGGATTTGGCCTGAAATGCTGAGCAGGCATATTGACATTCTGGTTTATCTGACCACTGCTGTAAGGTGGCTGATTCCCAAAACCTGGGTTATCGTGTGGACCAAAGCTGAAAGAGTGGGGTCGACTAAAACCCATGCCAACAGGGTTTTGAGGAAGAGGATGTGGCTGGTTTCTGAGGGAGTAAGAACCACCATATGGTGAGGACACTCTGGGCAGCATGTGAGGTGGCATTCTGAAAGTGTTATAGCCTCCAAAGCCAGGATAACCAGGATTACTAAAATATGGATTTCCTGAAGGAAGTGGTTTATAAGACACAGTATTATAGTTGTCATCAAATGGATTTGCAGCTACAAGGTGGTCAGAGCTTGGGTTCGGTGGTGGAGCATATTCAGATGGAGGAGGAAATGACGACCCCTACAAATATTTTAAATACAACATTTTAATTAGTTTTAGTATTTCCCTGCAAGACAGACCAACCACAAAGGTTCTGGATTAGCACTACAACTGCTGAAAGAACTGTACAGCTGTTATGTAAAATTCACCCACTGTACCCTGCCAGGCTGTCTGAAATTTCAGTACAGAGGCAGGAGAGGAAGTTGGGCTCCAGATAATGTGGTGATTTATAGTAGTCTCAGTGCCTTAGAAGTTGAAAATACTACTTGATATGTGACTTCTATTTCATAATCTTTTACAAAAGACAAGCAACAATACAGAAACCCAAGTGTCACAAGCACATACACAAAGTATTTCCAAATGCTGAAGAGCAGATTTGAAGCATTTCCTTAATTTCATTTTGGGTTCATGTTACTGAATATGCATCTCTTAAGACTTTCCACTTCTATGAGGATGTACAAACCTAAAAGTACTATAATGCTAAAAAAGGCATTTAGAATACAGGAGTCAGCAGACTGGTCTTTTCTGTAGTCTGTGGAATATTCTATGTTGTACTTTTCTATACCAAACAGAGCATTCAGTGATTGTGGACAGTCTGCACAGCACAGTCAGTAGGTGTGAAACACAAGGATTATGCTCTGGTTACAGAGCATAATCAAGTGTTTAATGGAGCCCAGAGCCTGTTTAAATGTCACCAGTGCAGTCCTACAATTGAAATTCATTCTAGACTAGCCTGTAGGGAACATCTACTGGACTCCCCCTCACACTAACTGCTCACAGAAAGCACTTCCTCCTAAGTACTAATAAACTAAGACTGAACATTTATTTAAAAAAAAATATTAACAATTGCTGCAGTGCACATTTTAACTGATCAGAAAGAACACAAGATAATCTGCATGTCCTCTAGTTATTACTATCCCAGAACACAAGGAAACTCCACCAAGAAAGAGCTGTGAAACCTTGTAAAGTAACTGATTATTTCTCAGAGCAGGTTTCAGCATGACTACTTTAAAACAAAACAAAAATGAAGAAAACAGATCCACATTTCAATGGACCCTGCATAGGCCTAAGAGAAAGTGATTGTTTTACCTACATAAATAAAGGTATTCCCACTGGGCTGTACCAAATTAACAAATACTCACTCAAAGCTGAATGAACACACAAAGGAAAACTTGGCACTGTAGATATCAAATTGCTTAAGATATTTTGAATTGAGGCTTTCTTTTCTGGAAAGAAAAACTGCACAGCAATGTCACATTGCAAGGATTCACTGGAAAGGAGCTGTACCTGCCTTAGCTTTTGCTTGAAAATCACCTGGGGAGTATGCCAAGAGTTTGGTCAAAGCATTAACAAACTGTACTGATTAATTAGCCCACAAGCCTAATCATAGAGGAATGAAAGTAAGGAGAGAAGTAGTCTCATGGCAACTACTCATGCTATACAGATTTCTACCAATGGCTACAAGTCATTAAAAAAAGTCTTTCTCAGAATCAAATCCCTATGGTAAAAATATAAGTTGTTGCAGTCTCACTGTGCTCCTCTCTTTATATGTCTTTGGCAACTTACAGGGATTAAAATAACTTCAGTGCAAATAACTAGTATTTAGGATGATTTCAGCTTCAAAGTAAAACTGAAATATTTGGTATGTAGCTGCAATTTGTGACAACAGACTGATATTCTGAACAATGAGAGACAGCCATACCAGCAAACAACATTTGAGTGCACTGTTTATTAAGAATTCAAAAGAAGCAAAGGGAATTTACCTGTGTATTTGCTTTGCGCTTTTTCTTATCAGGGCTTCCAAGCTGAACTCCTGGTCCTCCTAACCCATCCAATCCACTGTCACCACCTACAAGATGTCAATCAGTGCAACAGTGCATTAATTTTCTTGCAGACTGTATTTTAAGTTTGTCTGTAACTACCACAGCCTCAGACACCTGTTACAAATAATGAACTTGCATTGACTCTGGTGCCTTATGTTGCAAATCCTAAAGGAGCACACATCTGGAGATAAACTACCATCCCTCCTATGCCTCTGTCTACTACCACTTTCATGTCCCATTCATGCTCATTCTTATGGAAATAAGCATTTCCATTTATTTTATTTTTATCTGTCCCTTGGTTCTTAACATCTCCACGTCAGCAGTTAGAAGTATTTCTATTTCTTGTTTGCATAAATCATAAAACTCTCAAAAGAACTGCAAAAAGCCATGTCTAAAACTCACCTCTTATTTAACTCACACAGACACAGCATTTATCAAGCTCAGTATAGCAATATGCAACAGAGTGTTACAACCCACCATGAAGGAAAAGCAAACAGTAGAAAAATCACTTAAAACCTGCCATGTTGTTTAGACAAATCTCCAGGGCATCAAATCTAAATTTCACTAAATGCAAGACTTGACCAAACAAAAAGACACCTGCCAATAATAAATGAACCAGCCCAGCTCTGCAGAAACCTCACAGAATAACTGAGCAAGATTGGCACAAAAAGAAGTAAGGAATGCTCATTTGACTGGTTGCTCAATCAGACTTGACCCTGAGCAGTACAAAAAGATATCTGTACTTCACCTGGGATTCTTCACCTTTCACAACAGTGGGACAAGCTCTCAAATTTGTACAGATTGTGGCTTTCATTTTTAAAACCCTAGTTAGACCATAGGTGAAAAATGAATCTAGCAGACCCAGTCAGTCTGTCTTCATGGGCTCAAGCAAAATTGCCACACTATGGGAATGCAAAGAAAACCTTGAGCTGAGTATGAGAAGCATTTTCCGGTGATATTAGAGGAACATATTTAATGTACTAACATCATTTTATTAAGAAACTATATTAATCCTTTTTTTCCCAGGCCCATTAAGATAACAGCTTATTTGCTCTTTTATATAAATATATAGTAACAGAACAGTAAGTAGGTAATCCAACCTAAAAATTTGACTGTTGTTTGTTTAAAATTGATATTCAGAATATGAGTCAAACTTTATCAAGATGCAAGCACCCAGCTGAACACACAGATCTTCATTACCAAAGACAACCTGCAGATAACTGTGAATTATCAACAGTATTATGCAAAGCAGCACAACATATGACATTACACTGCTCTGTCAGACAGCTGCTCCCAGCAGACAGCTAAACCAGCTTTAGGACTAGTCAGCAATGTAACACAAAATCTCTTCTCACAGGGAAGCAGCAGTCCTACTCTACACAGACCATAATATCCAAGTTATTTGAAATATTCCTGATGCAAGGAGGCCTGACAAATCAACACCCGTCAAATTTTAAGTCTGAATTTCAAAGACAAGGGCATGATGCCACAAACATGTTCTCAAAGTAAACTCAAGCTTGCACATAGCACATTGTGGTCTAAGATACCATCAGAGAAACTAGGGTTTACTCTTGAAAAAGAGACCTTTTTGCTTTGATTTAGAATATAAAATCCTGCATATACTTAGTGTGCTATGAAGCACTGCCACTGCATTACCTGTAGATACTAAATGATTACAGCATAAAGTTTTACAAAAAAAATGATGGCAAATTTCCCCTAAATTACAACTCTATAAATCATCTTCTTTATAATCTATTTTCTCAAAACTGTTCCTGCAATTCCTATCATCTTCTTCTCCAGTGTTCCTGTAAGTTTACACTAAATTTAGTGTAAGACTGCACTTTGAACACTACTCCTCACAACTGCACAAATCATACTCCTGTGCTCTTAAAACATAAATTATGTTAACCAATGAGAGCAAAACACTCCAAATATCCAGATTGCTTTTAATAAATTCAACAACCCAGTAAATTTGAGAAAAATAGAATACTGAGGGTCATACACAAGTGCTGGTTTAGAGCAGCTGAAGTTAAAACTTCATAAAACTATGCATAAACTACCTCTCTGGGGTATCATTCTTCAAAAGCATAAGCATATGAACATTAGAATTCCAGTGACAAGTTCCATCAATTTCTACCTGAATTACTTTCACTGGTGAAGCTGTTCACATGCCTTGGTTTACAGAGGGGAGTCCTGTGTCTGGAAAGGCACAAAGCTTTTGTATTTTCAGTTCTCACTGTGTGAGGCCAATGATTTAATTCAGCCCTAAGAATCTATATTTTCCCTGTGGGTTCTATAATGATTTAATTTATACATGAAAGGAAACAGAATGTTAGTCCTAGCATACCTCCAAAAAAAGAGTGAATAAGGCTCATTTTCATGAAGCCAAAATAAACTTTCCACAAAGTCACTTTTGGTACCTACCACAAAGACTTTCATTAAAGGTGTACCAAGCATTTTGGAACACTGCACTAATGAAAAATTATTCCTTGTCTGAGACTAATTTTTCAGGCAAAAATACAATCCTTTTGACTGGGACATCATCTATCTCATGGATCTAAATAACTATAATGGATCTGATAACTATTCTCCTATTAAACTACAAATAAAATTAATTTCAGCCATTCACACTTGGGCAAAGGAGAAGAGATAAGCCTCATGTTCTCTTTCACTTCACACATACCTAAGATGTACATTTTCAGCATTAGTTAGGAGAACTGCAAGTTACAGTTCTGTTTACACATTAAGGGATTTTGACTTTGCACATAATTTATGCCATACTTAACATACTGCAAATACAGTATGGAATATTTTCATATTCACTGACAAATCTCTGTCTACGTTTTTAGAGGATGGATGCCAGAATCTTTTTAAACAGTGCTTTATCTCAGTAAGAACATTTTCCCGAGAAACATAAATGGCTGAATAAACTTTTCATTATAGCTAGAAAACTAAAAATAGTGTCATTTCAACCAGATTTGGTAAGCCTATTCTGTGGCCCTGAGACAGTAAACAGTTTTGATATTAAGCTGTAATCGGGTGGAAGTCGGTGGGTAACTCCAGCGTGTGAAACTATACATGCTTAAATATTTGCAGAATCAGGGCTTGAGAGTGGAGGAGTCTAATGAATTCCAGTCTCCTTTGTAACACTGCTGTGTGTTTTCATTCTCTCATTTTCAAGCTCGCAATCCAGCTGTTACTATAACAGTTTTAGAAAAGCAAACTGTAAATCAATGACAATATGCACCGTGGAATCCACACCTTTTCCCACTTACCCAACCAGAAAATTCTTAAAACATCAAGAACAATGGAATTCTAGAGGCAAAACAGGAGACAAGAAAAAGAGAAGCACTAAATTGCAAATTTTATAATTTTGCCATGATTTTCATTCAACTCTGTCACCCATCCTGCTGTCTTGGATTATTTCATTCAGAAAGGCATTTCTGTGTCTGAGGACTATAAGCACACAGCCATCACTCCGCAGGCTGATACGACACTGCCATTAAAGTCAGCTGCACTGCCGAAGTCAGAGACCCTGCATTTCTGCCCTTCTCCCTACACCTCTGAAAGAAACGCATACTTCAAACCTCGCCAGAGCCACACACCAGGGCTACTAGCGAAGAATATTCCGTTTTCTTTTTTTTTTTTTTTCTCCGAAAACGGAAAGACAAAACCCCAGCTAGACTCAAGCACAGGAGGCAGGACTGGGGGCAGAAGAGAGAACACTCAAGTGTAATTTACGAGCTCTGCATCAGCACGAACTCGGACATGTGGCACCGCCGCCGTATTCCCTTGCACCAGCAGTATGCTCGCTGCATACTAATGTGCCGCACATCCCCAGACACACAAGAGACAGGACCGCTCGCCGCCCTCCCCCGCGGGGCACACCTGCGCGCACAGCCGGCCCCGGGGCTGCTCTGCAAGGCCCGCAGGCTGCGGGAGCCCGGCCGGGCCCCACCGACCAAACTTGGAGCGGCCCCGGAGCGCCGGCCCCGCCGCAGCCGCGGGAGGGAGCGCGGGAGGGAGCGCGGCGGGGGCGGCGCGGCTCGGGCAGCGGCGGGGCGCGCATCCCGCGGCTCGGCCGGCGCTCCGCTCGGGAGCCAGGCCCCAGCGCCGGCCGCCCCCGGGCCCGGCCCAGCCCGCGCCGTACCTCGGGATCTCTTCAGCGCGATGGGGTCCTTCTCCTGTTCCGCTGACATTACAGACAGCAGCGCATGGCTCCCAAGGCGGCAAGAATCGAGGCTCTTTGATGCTGCTGCCGCCGCCGCCGCCGGCCCGCACCCCGCCCCCTCCGCCCCCGCCTCCTCCGCCGCCGCCCCCGCCCGCTGCTGCCGTAGCCGCCGCCGCCCCGGCAGCGGAGCTACGAGACTTTGCAAAGTTTGGGCGCGGGAGGGCTCCTCCGCAGCCCGCGGCGGGGGCCAGGCCGGGCGCGGTCCGGCCAGCGGAGCGCCGCTGCCCGGAGGCCGCCCGGGGGTCCGCGGAGCGCCGAGCCGCGCCGGGCAGCGCCCCCGCCGCCGGGGCTGCCGGGCCCCGCGCAGCGCCCCCGCCGGACGCCGAGCCCCCGCTGCCCGCCGGCTCCCGGGCGCGCAGGGGCGGCAGCGCCCGCGGGGCGCTCCGCGGGGCCGGCCCCGCTCCCGCCGTGAGCCCGCCGGGACTGCCGGCCCGGCCGCGCCGCCGCTCGCAACAAAGGCGCCGCCACCCTCCGCTCGGCCGCCCCCGGGCTCGGTCCGGCCGCGGGACAGCCCGGGGGGAACCGGGGCCGGCAGCGCCCGTGAGCGCGGGGCCGCGGCAGGAGCGGGGCAGGAACCGCCGTGTGGGGGGAGTCGCTGGCCGGGACCGGCTCCGGTTCAGCGGCTCCGCGGCGCCGCACGTGCCTCGCCCCGGCTGCGGCTCCCGTTCTCCCGGCCCGCCGGTGCCTGGAGCGCTGAGCACCGCGCTCCGGCTGCGGGGACCCTTCCCCGGGGAGCGGCTCCCTGCACCGCTGTTACCGCGGGTACCGCACAGTCACTGGGCCCAGCCCGTGCCCTCACAGCGTCGGTAAACCTTCGGAACCCTTGAGAACACGGGGACAGACAAAGCGCTGCCGGTGTCGGTGTGTTCTTGTACAAACACATTGTGCCTCAGTTTCCCATCTTCTGAAGCAGCTCTGTTTCCGCGGTGTTACTTTTGGAGTTCTTACTCTAGATCGAAATTGTTAATCAACTGCATTAAAAGTACCATTTGAATCAAGATTCGTTCTCCCTATAAGGATAAAAAATGCCCTGCTGTACAGTATGCAGTGTGCTCACGTGCCTGACTTCAAAATACTTGGTGGTGCTATTTCCTTACGTACCTTCTTGCTAGATGGATAGTTGATACTTTTCCAGTATTTGGAACACCTTTTCCAAGGGGAAAAAGTTACCTTCACGTAAAGGTTAAGACATTAGCATGGCTATTAGTTAGACATGTAAAATGCAGAAGTAGAGTGGAGAAAGTAATTCAATCTGTGTTGGTTTATATCCTTCCCTAGACATCATTTTTATTTGTTCAGAGTCTCTTACTTTGCAGCAATCCCAGATGTGCACACCTCGAAGTACAGCACACTGCCAGTATCCTCACGGGATGTGCTGCTTGATTTTGTGTAATCTTACTGAAGAGAAGTAGAGCCTTTCATTAGCAAGGTGGGTGTGAGCTTGTCTATATTTGGAGGAAGATGTGCCTTATCCGTGAAGAGATTTGCATTTTCCGTGGCAGAGCTTGCTGCAGGCCCAGCGGATCCTCCCGGGCTGCAGGAGCTCTGTGCGCGGCTGCCGTGTAGTGCCGTGTAGACTGTAATTATGGATGCGCAGATTGATGTCACCGACTCTGTAAAGATTCCTACGGGGAGATTGTCTGCATCAGAAATGGGAGCTGGGAATTCAAATTTGACCCAGTGCTCTAGTTGCAAAAAATTATGTCTGTTTTGCCGTTCATCCAAATGCAGTTTTTAACTGGCTCAGGTCTTTTGTAAGCAGTCTGAGAATCCTGTTGGACTCACTTCTAAACTCTCTTTGGAAATAGCTGATGTGGTGTTGGAAAGAAGTTGGGAAAAATTCACTGGCTCAGGTGCCTGCTACATCAGCATCCCAAATATTTCCCAAAAAATCTACAGAAGTTCTCATTATGACACACTATTCACCACCTGATAAGCCTCACTGCTCATTGGCTGTCCTTAAAATTACTCAATTTCTTCCTCTCAAAAGTTGGCATTAATTAAGAAGGCTTAGGGGTAGTTAGCAACCTTGTAACATCTAAGTGGGAGTTACCAAGAACAGAGACACAAAGCTCTTCATAGAAGAGTGTGGCAGAAAAATTAGACTCATAATTTGAACTGAGCTTTCAACAGGGCAAAACCCAGAGTAGTCCAGTCCAAGGTCAGCATTAGACTTGCTTTGTGCAGGAGGCTGGACTCAAAGTCAAGACCTCCAAAGTCCTTTTGAACTGTCATGATGTTGTCATTCTGAAATAATTTTCTTCTTTTTAACAATAACCAACCACACATAAAGCTCTTCCTGCCTGCTGGAATATTTAGTTGTGAACAAACACTTGTTCAGTATAACCAATCCTGACTGAAAAGGGTGAGATAAAAGTAACTTCAACCATTCATCAGACCTAAAAGTGTTATTAAGTGCAGAGGAGCTGGTTTGATAACTTCTAGGTTCTTTTCCATATGAATTCAGGTTAAAAAGAAGGCTACCAAAAGTGTTTTCTTGTGCAAAATACCAGAAGGCAGAGAAGTTTTTTTTATTAATTGTTGTCATAGCATCTGAACATTCAACACTAACATTTCAGGAGACAAATATCAATTAGACTTGGATCCTTAACAGATTTTTACAGCATTTTTTTCGTGTGTATCTACTGCATATCTCAGGAGCAGAGAGTAGCAGAACATAGAAGCCCATTTTGTCAACATATGAATGTAGTAGAAGTGCTAGTGGAAAAAAATATAAACATCTTAAAGAAATTTACTGATGTTTAAGGAATTCTGAAAAGGAAAAAGTGAAAGATTTGTTCTGTTTCATGTTATGGAGGCCAAGATACTATCTCAGAGGAAGAAAATTAGGCAATAAAGAAGAAAGTATGACATCAAAAGAAAAAAAGCCAGAAACTGGCTAAACTGTGTAAACTGTGCCACTTCCAGTACCAGGGGAAAATCCAGATGTTTTGCTCTCATGTAAGCAATGTATGTTGAAAATACAGAAAATTCTCAAATACATCCAGAGCTCTATTCTGATTTAGCAGCTCACTGCAGGAGGTTTCCTACACAGAGAAATCAAGCCCTGTGGGATGGGCACGGACTGGGAGAAGCAGCTCTGCAGAAGGGCAGGGCAGGGAACAGCATCTGGCAGCACCTGGGCAGCTTTCCTGGCATATGGACACACAACTTGAGCAGCCAGTAGTCTCTCCCACCTGGATAGAAAGTGTTGAGCTGGAAAAAAAGGAACACATTTAAGGAAATTTGGATTGCAATAGTCTTAGCTTGCAGCAGTGTTCCAGCATCAGTAGATTCAATTCCCCCACTTGCTATGAGGGAAAATATACAATAATTCATTTCTCTAAAAGTCCTCTTTTCATGTTATACAAATTTAAGTGCTAATTCTACAACCTTGTACATTGTTTCACAGCACCACTGTGATAAACAGGATTGTTTATCAAAGCTGGAGGGAGTTTCTATCAGGCCTGAGACAACACTGAAAATCTGGGTTTGTTTTTCTGCTGGAGTTACATCCCTGCTCCAGACTCATTTGCTCTCCTCCTCCACACCTCCCTTTGTTGTAAAACTGAGCACGTGCATGTTGGTAAGTTACACTGAGATGTGCTTTGGATGCTGTTTCAGCCTGGCTGGTTATGCAGCTGGTGCTGCTCTGGGACAATGTGTTAGACAGGCTCCTTGTGGGTCTGTCAGATGCAGAGCATCTCTGCCAACCCAAGGCTGTAGCTGTAACTGAAGCAGCTCGAGCATGAGTCATTGGAGCCATTTCAGTGCAAACTGCTCTGCCTGCTGGTGAATGCTGCATCTGTTCTGCTGATCTAAACCAGGCCTCACCAGCACACGTCTGACTCGTCTCTGCTTTTAATCAGCAAAAATTAGGACTGTCTAAACTT
This sequence comes from Oenanthe melanoleuca, assembly GCF_029582105.1. NCBI lineage: Eukaryota > Metazoa > Chordata > Aves > Passeriformes > Muscicapidae > Oenanthe > Oenanthe melanoleuca. Next base: position 5,090,880 of record NC_079344.1, on the reverse strand, counting down.
CTGCACTGGCCACTTAGCCACGTAATATAAAGTACAAAATACAAAACAGGATCTAATTAATAGTTTATTCATGTTTAACTTTAGTCTGAAATGAATACAAAACTGTTTGTAGGAAAAAAGTGCAAAATGTGTTGGCTTATGAATTTATCCATCAAAGAACGTGTGTTTTTATCTGTAGCCAATTACATGAGTTTTCTTCCATATGACACAAGTCTGAGAATGATCATGCCATTGTCTAATCACATTGCAAATCACTGGCTGATGAAACACATTTTTTTAAGCTTTGCAAGACAAGTTATTAGTGAACTGATCAAAAAATGTCACAGCTGTACAAAGGCCACTCTAGTGTCATATCTATAGTGGAACAAAATTTTTAAACTTCAAAAGAAGCTCTTAGTTATGAAACCTAGTGAGACTAATTGATTTTTTTTTTTTTTTTGAGTGCATATTTATTTTTTCAGCTCACATCTAAAACATGTATATGCTGAAGTATCTCAGAAAAAAAAATCTTTCATGCACTCAGATACTCTTGCCAAAAATACACAACTCACAAAGTTAAAACCTACAATTTCCCAATAGTTTTAAACTATAAAATTTTATATGCAATATATAAAAAATTAATTAGTACCTAAATAATTAAAATATAAAGAAGATATTTATTATCTAGGAACTTAAGTTTAATTATTGTAGTTACAGCTATACATATGCCAAAGAACAAAAGTTTTGACAAGAAATCCAGTGTGTGTATATGGATTAATAAAACCTCATTTGATCTTCAAGTCACCAAGGCAGATAAAACCTCTATGATAAGTAAAAGGGAACTTTCATTTTGTCTCATTAACTGCAATATAATACATTTTAGAAAGGGAGAAATACATGTTTAAGTAACCTTTGAAGGCTTCTCTGCAAAATGGACTTTGGCCTAATCTGAGGGGGGGTCGTCTGTTGAGCAAGGAACAGTGAGATGGGGACACTCTGTGGGGAAAGGAAAGAAATGCAATTTCTTGCTCTTTCTGCATCATCATATTGAATCCTTTGCATTTTCCTGTTTATCATGGTCTGAAGAAAAGAGAGGGAAGCATTTAACTCCTTCACTTCATTGCTTACAAAATGCCAAATGGAAAAAAAAAATCACAAACATTGTTAGAAAGTGCAGCAAAAAAACCTCCACTATGAAATCTCTTCTGCCATCCTTTGAGAGGAGATAACAAATCCAACTTCATTCCCTCTTTTGTTTATTGTGCACTAAAGTAGGGAAGAACACAAGAACAGATAACTAAATATTCCTAAGTACACCATGACCTAGTTAGATGGATGCTGCACTCACCCATTACATCTGAGAGGAGCCTCCCTAATCCCCAGGCTAAAATTCACATGAAATCCAGGATTTCAAGAAAAGAATGTAGAATTATTTAAAAGATATGCATTATCTGGCTGCAAACACCAAACTGGATTAAATTACTTGGTGTGTATTATGTCTAGTGGGGACAATTCCAAATCAGAAATTTAGAGGCAGAGGTTTTAGGATGCTATACAGCTGTTCCTCTGGAGATCCTGTAATTTTCTTATCTGCAACTGCAGGGCTGGGCTCTAAGTTTTGGCCCAGCTGAGCTACAGAGAAGAAACATCCTCATAAACTCTTAAAACCTTATTGAATGCTAAACCAAGTTGCAGAGTGCTCTCATTAAAAGGCTGTTTCCAGTCATTCCCACCATAACTGGCAACCTTCTCCCTTGGGCTGAGAGCTGTGGCAGCAGCCAGCACTGCTGGGTCCTGGCAGGGAGGGACTGAGCCTTTCCCAGCACAGGTGAACTCCTGGGGACTGGCCAGGCTTGCCAGCTGTGCTGGGCTGGCTTCAACACTCTGACCTTCTGCACTGATTTTATCCTACCCTGGCTACACCACAAAGGTGGAGAAGCAGCTTATAAAAAAAATGAGAGTGCTTTCCTGTTTAATAGAGCCATTTTTCTCTAAAGTGTTTTAAAAGCCAGAATTCTTCCTGTTATGAACTAGAGGTTGTCTTGCTTTTGATTTATCAGAAGAATTTTAATTTAAATACTTAGAAACTCAAGCCTGGGGTTTACTTATCCTTTGAAGCTGAAAATCTCAATCTCAAGGGATTCATTCTGCCTTGACTGTGGGTTTTGTGTAAAGCAAAGCCAGATTGTTTTATTTGGTAGAGACCGAGCAAGCTGTTACTGACTTTTAAATATTCAGGACCTATTCCAAAGCAGGATGGTTGCTAACATGAATAATTTTAATGGATTTTTATTTTTAGTATTATTATTATTATTTTGCAGTCTGTGCTGTAAACTATCTTACTTCCAACTTCAGTTGCATAACCTATCATAAGGAAGGCTATGAACAAGTAGCTCAGTGAGATTGTTTTATACTATTGTGTCTGTAAACTGCAAAAAGTGAGGAGGCAGCATAGATTGAGGTTTGTCACTTATCCCCTGGTGATAGTTTTCAGCAACCAGGGGGGTAATCTCCTAGACCAGCAGACCAAACTGCAAATTGTTAAAAGGCTGTAGTGAGCTGCAGTGTATGCAACACTTTTCCTGCTTTCATGTGGTGCAATAGCCTGGCAGCTGAGCCAGAAATCTGCTGTGTTACTCATGAAAATCTTTTTTTCCCAGTGTACTGCTATGCTGATAAAAGGAAATTCAAAACCATTCTATTAACAGGAGCTCTGGGGAGTCCCCATTTTATTTACAGCTAAAGTAGAATCCAGTGTTTTAGGCAGTGATTTAAAATGTCCCACAGAGTATAACAGGAAACATTATCTTCCATCACTCATAAAAATTTACTTCCACCCTTCAAAACTGTGGATAATTACAGTATCCAGCATCCCCTGAACCCACCTGGAATTTTGGTCAGCTTCCAGTGACACTCGAGTCATCTCTCCAGAGAAACCCTGAGGAACTTGGGCCACTTGGCAGCACTGCCAGAAAACCATCTCAGCTGGGTCCTGCAGGCCAGAAGGGAACTCACACACCAGGAGAGGCAGGAGCCTCTCAGAGGTCAGAGCCCAAACTTTGCTGGCAGCCAAGGGTGATCCTATGGACCAGGGATATTCCTGCACTGCATCTGTGTCACTGAGCACAGCCAGATCCTGAATTATTTATATTTTCTGTATGCCTTAATGGAACATTCCTGTGTAAATAGGATTTAAATAATGGGATTTAAATAAAGCTCACACTCCTCTTTCAGGTAGAAACAATTTGACCTCTCCTTGTCAAATCTGAATGTGTTTACCTGGGGCTTTAACATGCAAGTATGTGAAGAGGGAGGGGTTCAAATCCCATCTTCTTTGATGTAGGGTGGAAAAGGCTTAATACATCAATTACAGAAAGAGAAGGACCCTGCAACAAGGACAGCAGCAACATTAGCACCTACAGCTTCTGTCTTACAGAGGATGTGCTTTACTGTCCAGCAGCCAATGCTGAGCCATGACTGCAGATGAAGGAAGGAGGGAAAACAGGCTGGGCTGCACAGTGCCAACATGTATCAGAAATAAGATAAGGCAGAATTTAATCCTAGAGGTAACAAATGTTTATGCATCTCCAAACAGAAAACCCAGCTGGATTTACTTGTAAATATTCAGATAAATAACTTAAATAAATGAAAGGGAAGCAGAAGTCTTTTTTCATATATAACAAGATGTGAAGTTTGGCTTAGGTGCAAAGGAGATTCTCAGCCCAGCTGGCCTCGATATTCCAAGGTGTTGATCCTTTTATCCAGAAAACAGATAAGCCAAGACTGTAGATTGTTGTCACTGGTAAACTGAACAGAGAAATAGCAATGCTGTCACCTCAATGAACGTGGCCATTCAGTGTAAGTGTTCCACAGCACTCACCTGTAGCTCAGACATTCAGGCAGACTGCAGGCAGGTAGCACAGATCCCAAACCAAGGGATGTTTCCAAGATTTCCTTGTTTCCTTCCTAAGTAACTCCTTGGAAAATGGAGCTTTCCTGTTTAGTTATTGTTACTGAGAACAAGGATTCTGGGCTGTAAAATGAACCTGAGCTAACCAGCAGTAACAGAACTGGAAACTGCAGTTGGTTCCTGTTCTCACCTAGAGAAAGAGCAACATCTCTGGTGAATTGCACTCATAAAACTTAGTATCACTGCACAGTCCAAGACCAACTGTTCCCTAGCTGTTTAAAATTTTTTATCTTTTAAAATGTAATTCATTTATTCTATTTAGAATTTACTCATTTTTTACAAATACTCTCTTAAAATACTTGATCATATTTTCAGCCTTGGTCTAATTTTCTCAATTATCTCTCAATGACTGTATTTCAGTGTTCCTATATTGGAACATAAGGAATAAAGAATTTTGGATTAGAGTTGGTTTTATAAATAATCTCCACAGCTGGTGCTGTAAAACTCCCAGGGATAAATGTCATATAAGCTAGGAAGAGCTGGTCTATAAGCAGACTGCAGGTAGGAACAGCTGTGATTCATAAAGAAGCATGATGAGGCTTTTGGGATTTTCTTTGTCTTCTGAGAATTCAAAAGGAAAGAGACTTCATGGTTCTACTGCAGAATTCAGGCATCTCAAGTGATCAGCAGGAGATCTGACAAAGCAGAAAAGCTCTGACTGCCAGGGGTGTTCACAGTGTGCCCTCTCTTAGGGGCACCTGAAAGTGACAGGGCCCATGCCTCTTAAAAATGGTCAGATAAAGAAGTAAATGTATTCAGAAACAGTCATTTCTTGGACATGGACAAAAGTTAGCAGACATTTATTTCAGATCTTCAATTCCCAATACTGGAATTTCAAAGCTTCGAAATACCTGTGAATGTCTTTCCTTCTCCATTAAGTATATCCAGTGCCAGTAAAGAAGAATTCAAATATTTTGGGAAACAAAATAGACAAAAACTGAAATCAAACCTACCAAGTATTGCAAGATTCCATTTCCACTGATGTTTGATTTTAGTCTCCCTAGAGACCCTGGAAATGACAGCAATAATTTCTGTGGTTTCATTCCCAGTAGTTTGCATGGGCACCTTACTCTAAATTCAGCTCTGAACTGAACTCTCTCTATTGCCCAGACAAGTTTTCATTGCTCTCAGGTGGCAATCAGATCAACCTGCTGGAACAGAAACCATTTAATCCCTCCAGAACATAACTTCCCCACTAACTGAACTTGATTGACTTCCATCTAGAACACAGTCCTTTGTGAGAGCAGCAGTTTCCCTCCTGACCAACAGCAGCTGCATTTTCAGTCTTGTCACACATTGAACAGGGCTCAACAGGTGTAAATGTGCTGGGGAAACTCAGCAGTGCAGCTTTGCCAGCAGCTTTCCAGAGCAACTGCACCGAGAACGACGTGTTTCACACCCCATGAAAACAAAGCAGAACAGAGATCTCGCATGGGTGTTCAGCAGTGGGACACAGATTTAGGTGAGAAATAATTGCAGTACATAAGTGATAAGTGAATACATGGTTGGGAAAGTTCTGTGAAATTCAACAATAAGTTCAGTTTACTGTCTACCCCTTTTTATGACTCCAAGTGCCAACAATATCCCCATCAGCTCAGACTGAAATGAGATGCTGCAGTTTTTATCTTCCTTGTTTTGAGCCACTCCTCAGAGACACTGGAAATAAAGTACCAAGTAACACTTTTACTAAGGAAAACTTTTATTTTAACTGTGCAATCAATCAGTATTTAGACAGCAGTTTCATAAACATTTGGCATTTAAACTTCTATTATTTTTTGGCATGACCTTGGGGTAGTATATAAACAACCCTGGAGGGGGAAAATGAACCAACACACTAGGTAACATTTACTAGAATGCTAGAAAAAGAAAAACAAATCCACATTATTAAACAAAATATTTTTTCAAAGACATTAAAAAGTTACATTCAAATCAGGGCAAACATTAGCTTCCCTCATGCAATGGAATTCATGGAGCTGATCCCCTGAGACAAATATAAAATTAATACAATTCAGCTCCATCCTCCATTAGCCAGTCAGCCATTGCTGCCCTTAGAAGAAAATGGCACAAGGAGTGAAAGGATCCAGACCACCACAATGTCAGATACACACCTGGCTCCCACACTGGCAACTCATTCACAACTTCAAAATAAAAAATAAAAAAAAAAAAGAAGCCAAACAATCAAAAAGCAACAATTTGTATAAATCAGTTTTTCATATACAGTCAGTCTTCACTGAAAACACACCAGGCAGATGCAATGTGAGTATATGCAACCATGACAAGCTGAAAACTTCTTTTTTTGAAGGAGCCCAGTGGAACCACAGGGCCCAACACAGCAAAGCCTTAAGCATGTTTTTATATCCCTTTTGAGTCAGGAGTGGGCCCAGCCTAAATCTAGAGGAATTTCAAAGAAATAAACTTATATTTGAGCCAAATTGAATTTGTGTTCTTTTCTCTGTTAACAGAAAGTGATTTGGGTTTGGACTTGTATTGAAGAACTGTGCCTTTTGAAACACATTCCCAAAATACTACATAGTGTCACTGTAGAAAGGTGCTCAGTATTTCCTGCTGACAGGAATTCCTCTGCTTTAGAGATTGCCTGCCCTTGGCAGAGCTGCAGCAACTGGCAAGTGTGCAACAATTGTTCAAGATAATAAGTACCACTTTAGCAATTACTAACTGTAATTCTGCTTTCAATTTTATGAGAATAATGTCAGCAAGTTGATTTCTGTGAAATACCATGTGCAGCTCTCTGTGGTTGCCATGAATGGGATTTTTGGCTAAACTTGGAGTGCCCTGCAAAACCTACCAATGTTCCCCATGTTAGGAGATGGAGTTTTCCCTGCATGAACTTCATTAAATGAACAAAAATTCATTAAATGAACAAAATGAACAAAAGCTCAGAGTTTGCTCAGAGTAACATTTTTATGCTTGTGTACACCCAGGCTGCAGCAAATGAGAAGTCATTCAAGTTGACTTGATTTGCAATGAAACAGAGGTAAACTGACTTGAAATACTCAGTGTTTCCTGCAGGCTAATACTGGATTCTTGCAGAGATACAGAGGACCTGATGCATGGTGACTTACGTTACAAAAATCCATTTGCCTGTGGGAGTTTTAACCATTTAAGACTTCTGTTCTTTCAAAATAATAGTACTGTGAAGATTTAAAAAACAAACAAAAGCTTATTTTGTTTGTCCAGACTATGCAAACTGAAATACAAATTAATTCTCCCATTGGCTTAAAAAGAAACAGGATGAGGACCCTGATTTGAAAAAGGCAAACAAGAAACTCATATCTAGAGCATGGGAATAAACCCAGAGAGGGAATGAACTATTAAAAATAGGCAAAGCAATATCTTGATGCTCTTTTCTGTTAAAAATATAATCAGTTATCCAAAAGATGGAGAGCTAATATAGGAAAATACTGAAAGTGATATGTAGATTTTTCAGTTTTCTCTTACAGAGAAATAATAATAACAGAGCTATTAAAGAATAACCAAGTGATGTGCCCTGTCCTGCACAGCACACACATTCCCAATCCTGGATAGCTCCTGAGAGATGACAGTGCTTTATTTTTGTTAAATATGATGGAAGCACCCAAGTGCAGCTGATGGAACATTCAGTTTTGGCTCCAGGCCTTGCTGTGGCACTGAGGGGCAGATCCTCTCTTGCAAACCATGGTGAGTCAGTTTTGAGGTTTCCTCTGTAAGTTTTGAGGCTTTTCAAGTCATGTCAATGGAAACATTTTTGCCTTTTTTTAAAGCACAAGGGTTGCACATACACTCATTACATCAGCCATGGCCCCTTAGTTCTTACTACACTTAAACAAAATCAATTCACATAGTGTAACACTAAATTCCACATTTATGTTCATCTTCCAGAACATATTTAGCAAAATTCACAATTAAGAAATTATATTTTTTTTCTCCAGGACCCAGTTTCTACAGACATAACCTAGAAGAAAAACCTGGAAAACCTGAAACCAGTCTGCCTGCTGTGTTCTGCAAATGGAAAGAACAAAGTGAAAAACTCATTCCCTTAGACAGCCACAGGTATGAACTTTGAAAAAAAAATCATCTGTAAGATCATATTTATAATTACATGCATTGGTTTCAAGTTGATGAAGCATTTAAACTTTTAAATTTTGCACTGTTATAATTATGAAGGATTGATTCTGCTATTAAATTGAGACATTATAAATTTCTACAATTTTTCTGGATATTCCTTTGCTTAACTTGTTGGCATTTTCAATCATAAGACAAATTTTCTCTCAAAAAGTCTTGTGAAATATTAGTACTAGGCCATGAATTTTGAGGAGAGGATTTTTATTCTGTAGTAATCATGACTGTGCCAAAGGGAAGATATGAATGTAGACTGGGTTCTGGAGAAGTGTTTTATATTTGGTTAACATAAAAATAAAGAAAAAGACATAATAATTAATGCCTAACTAAGCTTGCCTATATGCTGAGGTAACCTTAAATATCTTTGGTTTTCTTTATTTGCTGATAAGAAGTACCTTGATAAAACATTCAGTGATTAATCCAGTTCTGGATGCACTGCTCTCTAATACACTGAGTACTTTCAACTCTTTGGCTATTGAACTTCAAGCATCTATAGAAGATTGGCAGATTTTATATGAAGTCTGTTTCTCTTAGATTATCAGATATCCATAAATTAAATTAGAGAAAGGGTCTTTGGAAGGAAGGATAAAATTATACCCCATTGCCAGTACTTACAGCAAACAAGTCTTTGGAGGAGCAGTTACCATCTGCATATCAGCTCTTTCTGAATGCAACTAACACAAGAGGCTACTCTGAAAGATGAAGTGTGAAACTTCATGCTACAGTTACACATTCTTACTCTAGTTTTGATTAATTCACACTTTACCTAACTAAAAACAGTACTCTGCTGTACACTACACGTTCTGCCTGACAAGACCAAAAATAAATCTTTGGTGAAAAGGTTTTCTTTTTCTTCAGCAAGTAGATAAAAAATTGTTAAAAAATATTTTTCTTAATACTGTACTATTCATCGACTACATGCTGGAGAAAAAAATTACACTTGGAATTCTTTGGAGATATCTGCTGGCATTATAATTTTCTTTAAAGGCTCTTGTAACAACAAGGTAGTTAAAATTGTTGAAGCATACAACTCACCTATGCAACTGACTACTACAATCAAGAAGCCCTATTGGTTTTTGTTAGTAACTACTTATGCAATAAAAAGTACTCAGCTCTTCAAACCTATAGCTTTTTAACTAGCTCAATTCCTTTTGGAAAATATGTGGCTTCCTTCTCTTCCACAGGAAAGTCTTTGGTACAAGATCATTCTTCAAGCACTTGAACCCACACTGTTAGGGAGAGGTGAATGTGTACTGCTTGCTTCAGGACTGGCAGCAGTTCCAAGGGAAAGAGCTCCAGGAACCAGAGCCCAATTCCTCAGCACAGTCCAACCACAAGAGTAGGGCTTACCTTACCCACAGCTTCTGACCACCTCCTGATGCTGAGGAGCAGCACAGGAGTCAGCCTGGCACACCTGGAGTGACATCCCAGCACCAGCAAAGTCAGTGGGACAGTCTGACAGACTTAAATAGAGCCAGGAGTTCCTATGCTTGATTTCTCACAATATTATATTTTAAACAATTCTTTTAAAGTAAAAACATATGCCTAATTTTTTTTATCTTTTTCTTTCTTTCTTTTTTATTTTTAAGTAGAATAGGGAAAGAGGAGGAGTGAGAAGAGGACTAGATATAGATACAGGCAAGTTATAACATTGGATGATTCCAGCCTCCTCCCTGTCTCTTGCTCTCTCCTATTAAAACACAAAATGATACCCTGTCAGTTTGCTCCACGTTTCTGTGAGGCAGCTTAAAAGTAACAAACTGTTCCCTGAGTACAGGAAAAGACAACAACAACAACAAAATTAAAAAACCCACTAGAATAATTTTTAAAGGAGGTAGTATAAAACAGGAATTGCATGGGTTCGAGGCAGTAGCAGTACTCACCTCTTTCAACAGACTCTTCAACTAAAGCTCTGGCTTCTTTATTTCTCATGGTAGCCTAATCAGAGTTTTAGATTGGCATGTAGGTAAAGTCACTCCCTGAGCTAAAATTCCTGGCTAATAGCACACTAGGTGAAGGCAAGGAGCAGGTCTGCATCCTAACAACAGTTCTGAGACATTCTACAATGCTAGCACTGCTTATCAGCACCCAAAGATGGGTAAAAATGAAATATAAACTCATGTTACAGTTTACTTAAAACATCTAAGAAGCATTTAAGGCATCTTTCTGTACTCCAAAGGAACTTTATGAATACTAAAAAGGAATAAGGCAAGTCAGTAATTTCATAATACATAATGCAAGGCACCACTAAGAAGAACTGACACTGGAATACTCAGCGTTCTTATCTATTCCATAACTCTCAGGCAAAGCCAAGCTGTTTGAAAATGCTGAGTACTTGTTCATTTGCTACGATTTTTAGCCTTAACTGTGAATACAGGGGCAATATTTGTCACACTGAGCCCCAGGGATACAGAATATATGCTGCCAGCAGCTGCTAGCACAGGTTTCTGGGGAAAGGCACTGTCCTAGGCTTACCGAGGGTCTAAGAAATCAAGAGGTGCAAAAGATTTCATGTGACTCTGTATGTGGAAGTTCCAGTTCTCCCAGTTTTTAACATACTCTGTGTCAACCACATGAAATCATAACGTTTTATACTCTGAGGTTTCCTTCTTTTCAAAGACAGAGCTTCAGCTAAACAATCCTGTCCACCAACCTATACAACTCCCTGATCACTGAGTACATACACATGCACGCTCACACACACACTCACTCAGCACATACCTGCAGGGGGGATGAGAACAAAGTACCCCAAAATAAAACAACACTACTAGGAAGTATCATCAGTTCCATGAGACCAACTAGAACACAAATGAGGTAAAGCAGTCGTCATTCAGAGTTCACCTCTCGGCAAACTGAGGTAGATAGTCAGCAAAAGGGCCAACAGCCTTCCCTTTGCTCCAGTGACACACTTAAACTCTAGTCAGAAATCTTCACTCCTTTCACATTTTTTGACCACTGAACATTCAAAACGAGTGAGCTTTAGAAAAACAAACCAAAATGTATGAAAAAAAAAAAAAAAAACAAAAAACAACGAACCCCAACATTCAACAGAAGCGCGGATCACCCGCCAGGTTAGCCAGGCTCTCCAGCGTGAACTTTGGCTCCCTGTTCATTGTCCTTCGAACAGACACATGGAGGGTGGGCAGGGTCACTGGGGCAGCAGCAGCGGGGGCTGAGCACAGCCGGCAGGGGGACAGTCCCTGCTGGCAGGGGGACAGTCCCTGCTGCCCAGGGGACACTCCCTGCTGGCAGGGGGACAGTCCCTGCTGCCCGGGGGACACTCCCTGCTGCCCAGGGGACACTCCCTGCTGGCAGGGGGACACTCCCTGCTGCCCGGGGGACACTCCCTGCTGCCCAGGGAACACTCCCTGCTGGCAGGGGGACACTCCCTGCTGCCCGGGGCGCCGGGGCACAGCTGCAGCTCATCGCTGGACTCGTGCGAGAAGCGGCCGGAGTCGCCGGTCTCGTGGCTGCCCTCGCTGTTGGCCGAGTGCTCGGTGTCCTGGGAGCCCTGGGTATCCTGGGTATCCTGGGGGCAGCCAGAGGAGCTGTCCTGGCCCAGCAGCACCGGGGGGCCCGGCTGGTACCGACACACCAGCCTCCGCTGCGGCTGTGGGAACACACAGACAGCTGAGGAAAGCTGAGCACTGCTCCCATTTCTACTGCATTTCCTGCCTCCTGTTCCACTGTGGGTGATACAACTGTCCCTGAAAAGGGTCCCTGGGATTTTGTGCCCTGAGACAATGAAACCTTTCATGAGAGATGCTCCCCCTCCCTACCAAAACCCTGTTATCATTTAGGACTTCTACTGGTCTTTAACTTTACTAGATGATTGGTCTTTTCTCACCTAGAATCTTAAAGTAATTGGATAGTTCTCAACTTATAATTTTACTGGTTAGAATTTCAATCCCCCTAAAACCTATAGAGACCCCTTGCTGTGCTATGTAACCAGATTTTGCTGGTAGAACCCTTCAAAGAAGGGTTACTCCTTGGGTGATAGCAAACATTTTTCATATAGAGGCATCAGAAATACACAGCTGCTTGTAGAAATATTTTTCAATACAATTTTACAACATGGATATCAAGACTTTCTAATTCTTAAACACACAAGTTAAAATGCAATGAAGAATGGTTATATGCTCCATAGGTATGAATTTGCATAGTAATGTTCCATTTGTGGTTTAACACTTCAGTTCTAAACTGCTCTTTTTCTCAGCCAAATAGCAAATATGTCCAGACCAACAATTTCAGAAGCTCTATTCAGGTTCTCAATTTTCTCAGTACTTTGGGTATATATTTTGGGTAATTTCTCTCATTTGCTTCTCTTCAGCCAACAAAAATTTTAGCTGCTGGGATAGGAAAGGATTCTTTCTATTTTGATATTATGTTTATCTGTGAAAACATATTTAATTTGTATTTATATTTATACAGTCTCTGCAGAAGTAGTTAATGCAATGCAAAGTACACAGAAATCCTTCTGCTCACAGATACAAAGGCAAGTAAGCAATCAGTTAAGGGTAGAGTTACAGTGTCTGCCAACTGTAAAGAGTCACAGTGTCCTAACAACAATATCTGTCAGATAATGGAATTTCTGTAAGACTTTACTATGGTGAGATAGACCACCATCAACCTTACATAACTGAAACTATCCAATTAGTACTAAGACCACTAAAGATGTTTTTCCATGAACAGAAAACTATGTATCTTCCTTTACAAAGAGGGTATTGCAGTAAAGATTGTGCATGTCTGCCCATTAGAGCAATTACCTCCTCATTTTTCGCCTTCTTAGCATCTTGGAAGAACAGCCACCTTTTCTTGCTATTAGTCTTTGTGACAGGCCCATAGCTGTTAATAATCAGATCAGATCCTCCCTACAACAGAGGAAGATGCAGACATTTATTTTATTAAAGTAAATTTGTGAGATACTTGAAAATATTTTTCTATTCCCACCTATTGGTTCCATACTGAAAATGAAGACAAATGAAGCCCCAGTAGTGAGTCACATTTTTGTGGTCTGGTACCCATCTGCTCAAGACAAGAACAGACCCACTAAATCTGGCAAGCTTTCTGTCCAGACTCAAAGCTGCTATACTGCAGGCACACAGCAAAATATTCCAGCTACTGCTCTTGCTCTAGTACTTAGAATTGGCCATTCACAGGCAGTGTCTGTGCCTGCCCTGGGTCCATTCCCATTTCTCAGCTCCTGCACACATCCTCAGGGAGCAGCTGCATCCAAGTTTGCAGTGTGAACAGAACAAGCTTGAGCTCGGCATGTGAAAGAAAGGCCACTGTGGTGCTGCCACACTGGACTCCTGGAATGAAGGTTCTGCACACCCACTGTACATCCTGCCATCTAGGCTAATTTATCATTTTACTGAGTATGGGTTTATAAACTGCAACACTGTCTTACCAGTAAATATACCAAAAAGCAATACTTTTCTTCACACCTGCTTAGTGCCATATCTGCCTAGACTGTGCACTGAGTTAGGTGCTGGCAAGGACTCTCACTTATCTCCTGGGACCAGCAGAGATCACTGAGCAGCCCTGGCTCTGTGGAACCTTTATCCTTTGATGCTGTGCCAGGGCCAAACTCTGCAATCTGCAGAGTACAGTCAAAGACAAGTGTACTCAACCAGATCTCCAGCTGAACTTTCAGATAAGGCTTGAAAATTTGAGCCTGGATTGCCAACTTTGTGCTTGTCCCATTAATAAAAACCTCCTGGAGGTCTGTAGGATATATATCTTTTACTTTTGATAAGGACTCCGATGTTCTAACAATGAATTCTAAAGAAAGACTTCTGAGCTGGGAGTTAATAGAAGTCACAGTACCTTAGCATCAATGAAGCTGTTTCCCACTATCATTGGCAATAAGGATTCTTCATTCTCTGCAATTCCTTCAATATTCTTCTCCACCTCATTAGGACTGGCTAATGAGATGCTGGTATGTGACAGCTGGTCAGTGCTTTGCTGCACAGGCTTAGGAGCAGATGCTTTCCTACACAATGTTAAGGAGGAGTAAAATTGATCCACAGGAATACTATACAAAAAAAAATCAAGGATAAACTTCAAAGCCATTATTAATCAAGTAATCCTGGTATATTCTTGGAATTTACATTTTGTTATATGATACTCCTAACTCACATAGAATTTAAATGTTATTGCTTGTGATAAAAATAACATCTGCTTCCAGTTAATCATACACAGTAGGCCACAAGCTTTTGTGCAGACAGGAATTGTCATGATTAGTAATATTACTTGGAGGAAGTAACCACTAATGACATTAAGACCTTTCTACCATACTACATAGAGATAGTTTCCCAATCCATGTTTTTTCCTGCATATAAACTAAAAAGCCCCTGTAACTGAAAAACACTTTCAAAGAGTTTTGTAATTTATTATTTCAAGTGATTTATATTTGTTCTGATCCCCAAGTTCTGGCACTGAGCTTGTTTATACCTCTAGCAGGTGATGACAGACACAGACAGTGGCTTGCACCACTGCAAAGAAATTGCATCATGGCTCTGCTTTAAAATCTGCATCATGGAACTCCTTCATGACAGAGTTCTTCTTGTCCAGCAGCACCTGGGGGTAAAGCCTTGCAAGCCAGGTGTGGCTGGAGGGTTCAGCAGCAGGAGCAGACTATGAACAGCAGCATGCTTATCTGACCCCAAACAGGGCTTCAGCTGCAAGCATGCCAAATCCTGAGCTGCCAAAGCACCTCCACTGACTCACTCTGTGGCTTCTTCCTCCTTTTCATTGGAAAGGGGCTCAGGTAGAACAGGAAGAGCCAACAAAGTGCTTTCTTTCCAGCACTGGCAGAAACAGGTGAAGAGACAGAGTACTTCAGAGAACTTGGCACTCTTGGAGGAGAAGGCACATCCAAGAGTGAGTGCACTGAAAAAGAGCTCAGTCCTGGAGAACAGAAACATACCTGGCTTTGCTGCGATAAATTAGGATCAGGATGCAGATAAGGATGCAGGTCAAGGCTATGCAAACCCCAACAACAATGCCAGTCATTGACTTCTGATCCAGATGGTAATAGTCAGAGTAAGCTGTATCAAAAAGGAGAAAGGCTCAGTAAATGAGAAGAGTTAACCCCTGCTCCCTGTCAGGAAATTAATAGGGTTACAGTTACAGCCACAGAGACAAATGCTTCCTTCTAATGAGATTTCCAGGCCTTCTCTGTCATACATTTTTATAGTTTTGAAAATAAAACTTGTAGACCAGAGGAGTGTCTGGTCAGTGCAGTCCTGGAGAGGAGGAAGAAGAGGACAGACCCAGTGCTGCTGGTATCTCAAGCCAAATAAAGGAATTAAAGGAAATGCCTTAGAAGACTGGCTGCAAAGTTAGTAATGTAAAATTAAACCAGTTACATGTTCTCATTTGAAAGGCAAGTTTTCCATTTCTGAGCAAGAGAATTAGGCTAGTTCTGAGTTGAACAGAGATAAAAATTCCAGAATTGTTTCATTTAGAAGAAAATGCTAGGACTGCCACACAAAAAACAGAATTGTTTACCCAGAAAGTGGTTACAGCTAAAACAAACAGGGATCTTTTCTCCCCAGTGCTTGTGACACAGTAATCAAAACATTGCTACTGACCTGTGGAATCTCCAGAATCCAAGCGTTTGGGTCTCTGGTTAGACTCTGGTGTCTCCTTTGGCAGGACAGCAAATTCCACTGCATTTGAGAAGGGTCCTTCTCCCACTTCATTGGAGGCTGCTATTTTAACCAAGTAGATGTTTCCTGCTGCAAGGTTTTCCAGCAAAGCCATGGTCATTGCTCCTATGAAAAGATATGATAAACAGTTCCAGTTTGACAAAATTTTGGGAAAAGACTCAGATTCAGACATTGGGACTTACAGTTTTTCCCAATAGCACCTCTAAATCTTACTTGAGGATTGTGATCACTTTGATACACTCTACCCTGCTATATACAAGCTCCAGAATGAGCTCTGGGCTTGCCTTCTCACCCCTTGTTTCCTTTCTCTCCATTCCATTTGAACATAGGACACTGTGAAGTGCCAGTACAGCTCAAAACCCAGATTCCAGCATTAGCTATGACACACAGCACACCAACCCTAAGTCTGGCACAGCTGCATTTCAGTGTGACAGCCTTTATGTTGTGATCACACCTGCAAGGAGATGCACCTAGTGTTAACCAGACTCTGAGGCAGAGAAACCAGAACCTTCAATCTCTCTCATACAGAACATGTGTGCCTCTCCTCCACATACTGTACCATGAATGTGAATGAAAAGTGACACAACAAAAAAATCCAGGTTCAGTTTATCAAATTTCAGGTCTAGTTAAATGAACAGGACAGCTCTGCAAGAGTACCTTAGACCATGATTTTAAAATAAAATTAATTCCCTATTTAGACCTGTGTAGGCTTCCTTGATTACTGTGCATCTAAGCTGTGCTACTGAGAATATTACAGAAAATGTCTTTTTCATATGCTAGGGATTCCTTTCCTAAAGTCCCTGAAGGCAGGAAAAAAGATTAAGAACATAAATAGGATTCACTAGCATTGTCATTAGACGGGCAAAACTCATATCAAAGTCAATGAGAGCTTTTCCTAGCCAGGGACTGCAACTACTGCTTAGAACTCCAATTCATTTCTACAATACCTGTGTTTCTTGATGCCATAGAAATATGCTGCTTTTATTTCCTTAACAGTGGCAGCTACAGCACTAAATCTGTCTCTTCATTTTCACATACTCCATTTACTTTCTCAGGCTTAAGTCAAAATTTTAACTTTTTAAATCAGTTTGAGAGGTCAAAATTTATATTATCATGGAAGCCTATAAAATATAAGATTGTTTTGTTGACAGAAAAGGTTATACATTTGGCAAAAAGGAGCCTACTTCAAAAGCTGTTTCAGTTCTTCCATTAAATAACTGAAAGCATTGGAAGTAAAATGTAAGGTATCTGTAACCTAAGGAGCTGTAATATTTAGCATCAGCAAGGGTGAAAGGTCCCATTTCAATATCACAGGCTCTTTGCCACCAGCTCCTTTCCAATCTGCTGCATTGCTAAAGCAAGTGAGCACTTGGTACTGATTTACTGCACACCAAGAGTGCAAGGGCTGTAACTCCTGATCCACTTGCAGAGAGCTAGGGAACAAGGGGTGGCTGGGAGATAACTCACATCATGAATCAGCCCCAACATGCACTTGTATTTTCTGGTTTTGCCAGGCCTAACACAAGCTCAGTCAATTTAGGGGGTGGATTGGGAGAAAATTTCCTGCATAAACTTTATAGGTTGCAGGGTTGGTTGGTGCTTGTTTGGTTTGGTTTTTTCAATATTTTTATTATTTGAGGGGATTTCCCTGGAGGTATGAAAATGGAATAGAGTCAAGATTTCACAAATCTACTGCAGAACAAGTTTAGCATCAAGACTGACCAATGCTATTTGTTGCATAGAGTTAACTGATCTAATCAGAATAAATGCATTAAAAAATCCAAACCCTGCTTCTACCTCAAATTACCTATGGAAAGACTGTCACAGGACTGATCATGGTATTTGCCCAATTTTATCTCAACATCCTAATTTCCTTCCACAGACTTTGTCATCTCTACTTTAGCTAAGACCATAACAGATTGTCCTAGTGTGTCAAGGTGCCTGAATTCCAAGCCATGCCTCAAACCCTAATATATCTATCAAAATGCAAAATCTGTGGCTCTAACATTGATGGGCACAGTAATACACCAAGATTTATAGCTCTCCATTTGCTCATTCCCTCCAACACTTTCAGTATGGAACACATGAAAATGTTTATTGTTATTGCCATCCTGTCACCCGAAATCTCTGGTGAAATACAGAGATGTTCAGTTTCACAGGCATGGCTGAGCTGAACAATGTATCTGAAAGCAATTTAGACACTTTGCTGCATGCAGCAAATACAGTGCATCATCAACAGAATGACAAGATCCAGTCTTCAAATATAAGCTCTCTGTGAATTTAAATCTGCTGGGTCTTCTATTGACTAAAAAAACCAGTAAATTTGTCCTTTAATATAACAATATCACTGTTTCTTCCAACAATTTAGTTAGACAACTTTATTTAAATTACTGTTTCACTGAATAATTTTAATAGTGAAAACCCATGGGCTCAATCTTCCCTTGTAGTTAGACCTGATGGATATTTCAGACACTAGTTATTTTTCACAAATCTAGTTTAATTGTGGTTTTCCTGTTGCTCTTCACAGCTGCCCATTCTCTTTGAGGCCAGCCTGACAAACACCATTGTGCTGCAGCAGACAAAGTGGCACTGCCACCTTTCAGAGGGGCTGCTGGTCCTTTGTCCTCTCTTCAGGAGCAGCATGAAGAACAACAGCCCTGAACTAGAACAGCTCACTCTCCATGATGGTGAAATGAATTATCCTCTGTGAGAGCACACTCATTAAGTTTTTAGAATTATCTCCAAAGAAAATGTACAGCCTCACTCTCTGCTGACAGCCAAACTTCCAGCCAGGTGACAAAAGAGAACAACAAAACAGTAACTCTTCCAGGGCAATCCTCTTAAATAGGCTACCCAAGCACATGACTTCACTCTGTAACACTGAGCTTTCCTCTCTGGTTTAAGACATTATTAGAACATTATCTATTCTGAACTAACTCTGTCTGTTTTAACTACCAACAGAACAATAAATGCCTTCTACTTTTTTTTTTTCTGGCTACAGTAGAAATCTGTTCTTGATTCAGCTCTTCAAATCCCAGTATTATTCAGAAAAGTGCCTACAAAAATGTATTCTATCTCTACACTTAATAACAGAGATGTGACAGCAGTTCACATCAGTATACCCAAGGTACTGAGATTAGCTGGGGCTCAGCAGTAGAATAGAGCCAGAGAGTTAAATTGAATTTGCAGAGTGATTTACTGGGAGTAGGAGAAAGTTCATTAAGCAAACTGAGCTAACTGGATTGGCAGTGATCGACAGAAACATATAAACCCACACAGCCACATTTAAACATTTATTTCTGGAGAGCAAGGCATCTCAGAGACTTCAAATTTGACAGAGTGCATTTACAAAATGAACCATCACAATCATGGTTACAGTGGAACTAAGATGGATGTAACTGGATTTACAAGACATTTTGGTTTACATGCACACACTGAGCTCCAAAGCAACACAGAGAGCTCCTTCTCTCCTCACCTCCTGAATATGAGCTTGTTTTTTAATACATCTGCCCATGGCAGAAATTCTAAACTAATTTCATGTGAACATTTATATGAATTTATTACATAATTCATAGTAGTAGTGTAGTCCAAGGTTGCTGAAAGTAACAAAGCATCTTACAAGAAGCATCTTTGTTTGTCCAGTTCATGATTTTAGTTTACCTTCTCTGTGCAACACTTGCCATTCCCCAGCAATCCAAGACTTCCTGGATGCATAGAGGATAGTGTACCGTGTGACAACAGCCTCAGGACCATCAGGTGGCTTCCAGGAAACCAAAGCAGTATTATCCTCTATCAAAGTCACCTTCACTCCTACTGGAGGGCCAGATGGTGCTGTGAGAACAGTAACACAATGCTATTAGGCTAACCCAATTTACATGCAATTAGATTGCTCAGAAAGGAGCTGATGTGCAGTCCTAATGGCTGCTGCTACATCCCAGAAACCACACTGAAACAAACACATACTGCTCCTCAGAGACACTTTACTGTCAACTCCAAACCAGTCAATAGCTCAGATTCATTCTGGAAAAGCAACTTTCCTATTTTTCCATCAACTCCAGAAAGAAACAGTTACTGACAACACCCCCTTCACTATCTTGTGAACACACCAGTACCTCCCAAGCATTGTTTTGGTGAGAACATGAAACTGAGGGTGTGGATTTTCCCCTGCCAAGCTGACAGTAAATCAAACCAGCAGCTGAGGCAGTAGATGTGTAATATAATTTCAGTTTCCAAAACTTCTGGGTTTAAATATGTTTTCATAAATGCCTATGAATCAGCCACACCTCTTCAATACATACATATTTTAAAGTTTTTAGCCAAGTTATTTCTATTCAGTGGCTAGTAGTGAAAGCATCACACTTTATACAAAAATCAAAGGGTGGATTTTGAAGAAGAATTTCACAGTTCCAAAACAGGGATTTCCCTGCTAGCATTTTTCTCTCTCACCAAGAAGAGCACTATCTGTGTCTCAGAGGAAAGGATTTCTCTCTCTTTCACACAATTAAAATTCCTAAGCACTTTTTCAGGCCATTTGGTTTACAGAATATTCTTTTTAGAACCAGAGGGTCCCCTCTCCTGGCTCCTTACCTTCAGGGAGGGTGGTGTGGTACACGACAGGGCTCCAGGGACTGGAGAGCTGGTCCACGTGCAATCGAACTGCAAACTCATACATGGTTTTTGGCTCAAGGCCTTGAACCAACATGTGAGTCTCTGACCTGGACAGATGAAGGAATAAAACACATTAAAGGGCAGCAGTTGACTTGAAGATCCCCAAATCAGCTGTCTCAGTCACATGAGCAGGTTCCCACTGTCAGTGCAACACAGGACAAACCAGCCCAAGGCCAGGCACGTGGCACAGCTGTGCTGCCCACCTGGAAAGGGAACTGTACCACCCTGGAGCTCTCAGGAGGATGTTATGTCTGCTGTCAGTTGATGTGAGGTCAAGTTTTTATAAATGATGCACAAACAATATCATTGGCTGGATCACCAGCAGGTATCCCAAACTCAGCTCTGCCCACACTTGTCCACAGGACACTGTGCTTCAAGCTGGAGTAACAAACTGCAATCAGTGTCACAGCTGACAGGGAACATGGCACTGGCTCTTGGATCTGCTTCCCAGGTCACACAGAGGCTACATAGGCAACATCCCCTTCCACTTGTGGCCTCCACACCTCATGTTTAGGGGATGAATGTGAATGCTCCTTACTCATCTGGTAGCAATACTTAGTAATATATTAATTGCAGAATCGATTCTATTAATTATAATACTGCAGTTTACAATTTGATCACTAAGCCAATTGTAGACATTTCATTTTACTTTGATTCTGGGGCAGAGGGAAATCTTTCATATATGCCAGGGTTAATTCTGGATGATAATACCCCAATCAAGATTAAATCTCAATTTAAAATGGTCTTACTCTACAGATATTGCTTTATTAAATCTCATTTAGTATTTTCATCTTCTGCACTGCAGGGGCAGTAAGCAGTACTTGCAACAGCCTCATCCTATCACAAAAAGCAGCACTCATTGCTATGCTCCACATTGCACACTAAGAACTTTACATGGTGATTAAACTGTGCCTAATCGTTAAGCCAGGAGTTATACAGCAGCAGATGTGTTCTTGGAAGAGAAAACCATGAATATAGGGATGGAAACTATTTATCCTTTAAGACAGCATTTTTCTTATTTAGAAGTTTGAGTAAACTGAAGTTTTAAGGGACCTACACACATGGATTCCCCCAGCAGCTCCACGGCCCCCAGTGTGGAGCAAAGTGTTTTTCTCCCACACCACCTGGGCAGAGGTTGAGCAGCAGCCCAAGGCAGGCTCCCTTCCCAGTTCAGCCATCCTGTGCCTCACACATTGCCTCTGCAAAGCAAGCAGTCCTACTCAGCTTTCCCCTGGCAGGGTGCCACACACTCAGCAGCACGGCATTCCCACAAGGAAATGCTCAACCCCTCAAAAATTCTCATTTCCAGTCTTAAAATCTTTGCCCAGACAAGTTACCTATAAGTATAGTCTTTTGTATAGTTGAAAAAGAGCTTAAAATTAAATTCAACCTAGACAGCTAAAAAGACATGAAAAAATCAAGAGCTAGCCCGATGATCCAACACAAGGATCACTGGCAGACAATGAAGCTCTTCTTAAAAAACCCAAGAGAAGTAACCAGCAGCCAATGGGCAAAACCCCCATTTCTCTGAGGGAAATAAAAGCTGTTGGTAGTGAGAGAAAAGGAGAAGAGGCAGGAGGAGCAGGAGGCGAGGGGAAGAGGGAGGCGAGCAGCAGCACTCACGTGGGCAGGTAGAGCACCAGCGAGGCGTTCTGCAGCCCCACCGGGTTGCAGCGCACGGTGTAGTTGATGAGCTGGCCCGAGGTGAAGGCAGGCTTGCCCCAGTGCAGGTAGATGGAGGAGGAGGTGTTGGCCTTGGCATACAGGTGGTGAGGGGGCGGCGGGGGCGGCACCATGCGGTCACGGACGGCTGTTGGACACAAACAGCAGCAGTTATTTACTGCACTGGCAACACATACTGGTGACGTTAAGAGGTCTGAGCTCACAGTTTAGGTACAAATCTGCCCTAACCCAGCACTGCCAGGTATTACCAGGAATCTGGTAAAAGCTATTAGAGATCCCTCCTAACCCAATACATGTCCTGTATTATTTCTGCAATCCCACTTGTTTACTCAGAAGTGAAGTCAAAACTATCAGCAGAGACAAGAAAAAGAGATAAATCTCTCATCAGATACAGGATACATCATGTTAGATGATGCAGATAGTTCAGCAAGGGAGGGAAATGTGCTTAGGCTGCCTTGTTTCCTCAACCATGCTTCTTGAACACGCTTCAGTGCCTCAGCTGCAGGACGACTAAGGCAGTATTTGTCACTGATATGATCTTTCTTGTTCTCTGTTTCACACTGAATTAATTGATTATTTATGAGTTAAAAACACAGAGCTGCTGGGCCCCTGAAACACCTCAACTCTCAATAAATTCTTCATGCATCTACAACACTTACAGACACATCCTGGAGTGCTGACTGTTTGGTCAGCCTGATAACCTTCTTCCATACTGTTATATGCCAGCAGCCTTACATGATACTTTCTCCTAGGATCTGCAGAAAGAGCAAAGGAATAATGAAGCTCAAGAAAAGAAAAGAAAAAAAAAAATTAAAAAAAAAGAAAGGATATTTAGACTTCTACAGATAGTGAGACAAATTGATGCTCTTGAAAGCTTGTTTCAAAACTTGTTTGCTACAAACAGTGAACTGATGGACAGGCTGGATGCCTGGAGGCCTGTCCTTTCTCCAGCCCTGAGAATTGCCCCAGTTCTTTGCCCAGAAGCAGTCAGTTATCTTCCAGTCTCACTTACAACAGCCTGAAGCAAAGGTTTGTAGCAGAATCAATGGGAGTAGGATAAATAGCACATTTCTATCTGTAACAAAGCCACACCTTCACAGCTACAGAGCTCAACTTGATAGTACAATTCAGCATATTGGAAATGTTTTCAGACCTTTAATAAAGATTTGTTAAAGCAAACAGCAGGAGGTCCAGAGACCAACATTTATTTCTGGATACACAAGCTGCAGAGCAGTGGCAAGACAGCACCCAGCAAAGAAAAGGGAAATTATTTGGTTCCAGGCTTCAAAGGAGATGAACTGTGACACAACAGGGATTGTTAATAATGCTTTGACTAGGAAATTCTGCCTCCATATGTTTTCCTGAAAGTTGGTTCTGGCACTCTGGAGGGTCACCATTCCAAGCTGGAAGGATCTCCCCATTCCCTTTCCCTGCCCACACCAGGGTGGCTGCTCTGCTCCCTGCAGCTGCATTTGCAACCAAACCCTTGCACACAACAATGGTTTGCAGGGTGGCAGCATTGGCTACCAATTCACCATCCTCTTCTAATGACACAAATCTATTTCTTTTAATTAAGATTTTTGGAAGGTTCAGATGTTATATAATTGTGCTGATCTTGTTCATGCCTTTTTTTGCTTGCCCTAAGATATCACAATATTATTGCTTCTCAAAATAAGCCCTTCCCTTTCTCCTTTTAGCTGAGATTTGATGTGGCCTCTCATGAAATAAACAGAAACACAAAGTCCTGCCATTGCTCAGCCAGGAATAGGACTGCTGTCTCCATCAGATTTCTGGCTCCCTCTGCAGTCACTGCAGCAGCAGCACCATCTGAACAAAATGATTGGATGTTTCTGTAAAGGTGCCAGAGTGATTCCTAATAATGCCCTTTATAAAAATCTTTCAGCATTTATTTTGAAATATACACTTTTTCTGCTGTACTACCCATATCAGCTGCAAATGGGATATCACTAGGTAGAGTTAGCATCTCTATGCATTTTATGTTTATTTTTAAAAGGTTATTTTACCAAAATCTAAATCTAGGTGCAAAAGCAAAAGGGCCCCTGTATTTGAATTATTATATAAATAATATAAATTTTATATATATATATATATATATAAATTATTTCTTTGATGTGTTTGACCTTAATGGTAGAATAGGCAAGAGGAGGCCATTCTCATTTTTTAAAGACATCATAAGCAAATAATGTAAATAACAAAATGTAGGGAAAAAACAAAATAAACCATGGGTTTTTTTTTAAACTAGAGTAAAATTCTCATTTGCTTTGAAGGTTTTTTCACTTTACAATAACACTTTTACAACAGATTACATCAGTTGTTCCTAGGCAACAAATGACAAATCAGAATAAAAGGAGATGGATACAAACATACAGAATAATCTCAAGCATGTGATAAAAGAAAATATGGAATTCTAATACTGAAAATTCAGAAAAATAGTAAGATGTTATATGTAAAATTTGCAATCTTTTTTTTTTTTTTGCAAGAACACTGGGCCCAACCAAAGGGATAAACTACAAAAAATCTTTCAAATGTCCCAAGTGATTTGAATACACCAAAATCAAGCCATGGTGCCTTGTTGAGGAATATCACAGCATGTATCTCAGAAAAGCAGAAACAAACACCTTCCAGGCCCTTCACCTGGGGCAGGAACACACACCAGCACACAAGTGAAGAATTCAAGAACAAAGCCCAAATCTAAACCAGAGGTGATCCAGACACCTTTATCCCCTCCCCAGGACCCTTTGGAGGTTGTTGCTCTCAGCCCAGGCTGGAGCTGCTGTCCCTGCCCCTCCACCACAGCTGCATGACAGGCACAGCCATCCATCATCCTGCCCAGCACCTTCAGAAACTCCCTGCCCTTTGAAAGTGCTCACCCAGAACTGATCATCCTCACTGTGAAATGAAGGAGAGCTGAGCTCCAGTGCCCTGCTGAGCTGAATGAGGAGCCTGTGAGGTCTGGTTATCCTCACTGCATTTCTTTTTAACTGAATTCCTCACTAACACTTGATTGAGGAGAAAAGGAAGAATAATGGGATGTGGAAGAAAGGCAAAAAAAAAAATCTAACTCCCACCAAAAAATCCAAATGTCTTTGAGAAAAATACTTTAGGTATCCTTAACACTTTACATGTAGAAGCACAATGTTGAATGCTATTCTTCTTACTCCTGTGTAACACAAGAAGTTTGAAGCAGAATTATCTTTATATGGAAAAACCTTTTAAAAAGTAAAATCGCCCAACTAGTCCCTACCATCTGAAAAACAAGGTTATTGCCATGATATCATGGATTAATGGGTAGCAGGACCAGCTCAAGCCAAAAGGAATGCCAGAATTTTAAGCTGTCACACATTAGGGCATCTATGGTTAAACCCATCTGCTGGTTTCTATAACTGAAATAGCAACTGAGGAGAGAGGAGTAGTTTATGTACTGGCCTAGGAAAGGCTAAATGCTACAGTCACCTAAAAAGGAGAATAGAAAAGAATTAAAGACAGTGTACTGAGCAGCAATAGAAATTGATGTGAAACTTGCTTCACAGAGTACACACATAACATAAGGAAAGACCAGTTCAAAACACCAAATGCAGATCCATGTTGATAATTTTTTCATCATGTGCCAAACACAGTAACCAAAACTCTGCCAAAGTTATTATGAGTTATTTGCTCACTATTTGTTTTATGAGGTGGTAGGTTTTGTCTGAAGTAGCCTTTGTTTGGAATATTTTTTACAATTTCACATTTCATTTACAGGCTGATGATATGATTTACTCCTCAGTGGCAATCCCAACACACACCTGGCACAAACACTTTCATCTTGCAGCTCATCAGCTGGATCAAACACTCAAAGCCAGACATATCCACAGAGAGAAAACAAACTTCAGGAGCTTTATCTTTAACCAGCACAGGTATCTTGAGTAGTTTACACATAAATCATTGATAAAAGACTGGGGACTGACAGTCTCCAATCCAGTGTGCACCATCCATGCACAGGGGCCTTGGAGGAATCAGTCATGCTCAGAACAGGAGTAACACATCTCTCCACAGAAAATCACTGCTCTTCAGAAACAAAGCAAGTGCAGTGATTTACTCAGCCTGCTCAACATAATTTCAGCTTAATTAAAAAAAACACAAGTTAAGATTTCATCTCTGCACTTTCAAAATTTCTCTGAATAACTGCTAACACTGAATTGTTTCAATTAATTCTCTTGCAATTGCCAGCATTTGTGTAGAAGTTGAAGGCTTGTTCTCAGTCCTAAGGTGAAGAGGAACAATTTGTAGCCTGTTTACCTACTGGCAGAATTTTAAAATTTGTTTCTATTAAATATCATTTGGGGTTTGGTTTTTTTTGTGCTGCTGGTATTAGATTGTTTTTAAATTGTCACAGTACCCACAGGTATTTAATAGGCTTTATTAAAGACCTTTAATAGATTTTTTTTCCTGTTATTACTTAAATCAGCTGGTGAAAGGACAAAAAATCTACACTGTTTGTACAATTCAGGGGGTTGGCAGTGATGCTGATAGTAACACACTAAAGCTAATTAATAAATTTTATTACATAAATTTATTTATTATTGTGCCTCTGGAACACACAGAGATTGTCTTAAAAGGTGCCACAGAGTGGATGTGATAAGCTGGAGTAGCTTCACACATTTCAAGGGATCTGCTGCACACACCTTTTTTGTGTAACCAAAACCTATCAGCATTAAACATGAATAACAGTTCCATCAGACACATTGCTTCTGACAACAATATTCCTATAAAATAGGAGCAGAAAAAAAGTATCTTATTATCTTATGTCTTCTGTTTATGCCTTATTTTAACCTCAAATATCAAAACAGATACTGTCCCAAAAATCCCTGATTTGCAATTTATGTCAGATCAGCCTCATCCTCCTATGGCAGTTTTTGTAAGGTAGGTCACTGCTCCCTGGTGATATTCCTCTGGAACCCCACATCCTGTCACTCACTGTCCCATAAAAATGTGCAGTGAGTCCTGCAGACCCTACTGTGGTAGGTCTTTCAGCAGGGAGACACATGGGGGAGCCTTGTCTTCATTTTGTGAGTCTGTGAATGGGCTCTACACCAGAGAGTAAAACTAGAGCAGAGTTAAATACTGCAAGTATGAGCAAAAAAATTAAATTGAACTGTAATTTAAAACATGGATTGAACCTTGGAAGAGCATAAAACATTACAGTAGCTGAATGTCAGTAAGAATTCAGAAGACAATTATTTATTGGTGTATTTTACTGCCTCACTACATCCCTGAGATAAAGTCTTAGAGATTATATTTAGCTTGTCAGAAAGCAGACAGGAAGGTCACAGCAGATGCAGATTCTTCAAGAAAAATACTACAGTGCACTCAGATGTTCCAGCCTGGTTTGGTGACAACTCATTTCATTTCCCAGCATGGAGAGAGAACCACAGCTGTTTATCTGTCTGGATGTGAGAAACAGAGCAACTGCAAAAATATCACAAAGAATTGAGACTTGACTTATTAGCAGTTCTGTTGCTCTACACTTCATTAGAACATCTTATTGCACCAGCATGAAATTATTCAGTATTTTTCACTCCTGCCATCAGCCTTGCTTCTATGTAAATCTTCCATTTCCCTTCAGGGAGGGGAAAACTTGCAACTACAAAACAGCAGTCAGATATTCAGATATTCCCATTTTCTTTTCCAGCACTTAAGATTTCAGTATGTTCAAATCATGTCTATTTCTTGGTTAAACATGGATTAAATATTCAGAGCCCAATTTTCAAAGTCTGGGATAATATAAATAGTCTAGTGAATATAGACACAGTGGCAGGCAGAAGCAACTCAAGGTTCTGTGCTTTGAAGCCACTTCCCAAGTGCTAAAAGTGGCATGGGGAGAGGAAGGCTCCTTCCATCTGGTAGAGTTTCAGCTCCCAGCAGCCAGGTGGTGTCCTCATGCACTTCCAATGGACACAGCTGGAAAAACGGGAGCCATCAAGGATTAAATGCCTGCATTTGCACTTAAACAACTAAAAACAGAAACGTGCTCCTAATCACCTTGCAGCTGGTGAAGCACTTAATAATGCAGCTACATCATTCTTAAATTGCCTAGATTGCACAGACCAAACTTTTAGAAAAAACTACTAAGAAAAATAAAGTCAATTCCACATTCACAGGAAAAAAAATCAGTTTTACAATATTGTATTACATTATTAAAACTCTCTAAGATGAAAGCAGTATGACACTAACAACACAGCCAATGAAAAATCCTAATCAATGTATGATTCCATTCTCTCTTCTCAAAAGAATAAAGAGAAACACAAATGTCCTGATTACATATTAATGCTGTCTTCAAATCATTTATGCCATTCAGATTTTGATAATTTGCCTTCATACAATTCTTCTGTTCTAGGTAAATTTACAGCATTAAAGATGAGTAAAAAGCCTGTAACAGCAAGTTTTATATACTGTACCCACGAGACACACTCTGGGTAAGTGCTCATTCAGCTGAAGCTTATATTGAAAAACCAGGAGTCTTAAACCAAAAGAGTTAAAAAGTGTTTGCCAATATCAACACAGCCAAAATTTTGGCTTTCTGGCAAATGCTTCAGAGAAAGCATCTGTTTACAGGCTACTGAGCCAAGGTTACAGGAGAGTGGAATACTGCAAGCCCTAAGAGCCCTGTCATTGTTTCTTTCAGCTGCTGCATGTTTGTGAAGCTCTGAAGGCCTTGAAAGGAGCCAGAGCAGAGCCAACAGGTCAGGGCTAGATAAAATTAAGAAAGAATCTGAGGTCAGACCATGAAAGAACTTCTTTTTTTCTCCGCCCCTCCAGACCAGTGAGTGCACCTCCAGCAGCCTTTCATGCAGTCCTGATAAGAAGAGACAGCACCCCACAACCTGGATTTCAGACATTTAAAGTTCTCTTTATGGGGAGGAAAAGATAGGGAAAACCAAAGAAAATGGACTTTTTACTGTTGGAACACACTTTTGTGCCTGTTTTGAATGTCCCTGTTCTCAGCAATTTAAACAGAAAATATTGATAGAAATTAAATTACTGGGAGCTTTGCTCTTGTTTCTGAAAGAATTGCTACAGCCCTAAATTTCTAGAGGACAAAAAAAAGGTTTGGTGTCTTGATGTTTTAAACAGAGTTCATTGACTAAAAACCTAGAAAAAACTTCTTAAGCTACAGCCAGTACAGCAATTCTAACAGTTGGGGAAGGAGATAAGAAAAATATTTCAACTTTATTTTAGCTTGCACACAAAATTTAAAATAATACTTTTTTCCTTTCAGTTAAAAGTATCAAACCAACAGCAGGCTGAAAAAATTGTTGTTCTAAGGACAAAACTTCTGAGCCCAAATGTCCAATTTTAATTTAATCTTTTGTGCTGCTGGATTTTGTGTGTAACCCCTAGGTCCATTGTTGGGCAGTGGTCTGGCTGGAGAGCTCATTGGTCTGGTTTGGCAGGGTGACTGTGCTGCCCCCACGCCCATCCCTCCAACACAATAAACTCCAGATAATTATTCAGAGGAGAGGCCAGCAGCATGGGCTGCTCTGACATGGGGTCATGGCCTCTGACACCGAATCTGGGGCTAGCCAAAGTCTGCTCCAAGCAACAGAGGGCCAGGGGAATTATTAAGGGGGAAGGGTGGGAAAGGAAGAGCACTGAGAAATACTATCCTTAAAAATGTACTTTTGAAGCAAAGTTATGTAAATACAGCAGAAACTTATTAGGAAAATAAGCAAATACATTTGAAATGCAGCAGAGGAAAAGCAGAGAGAAGTGCATCAATCCAAAGAGAAATGTAAAGGTGGGAGGCAGGAGGATGATACAGGCTCACGTCTGCTCCTCTCTAAAGCAGTATTCCCTCTCAGGTTTTCAGTACTGGATTTTATTTAACTTTTCTAAAAAATGCCCTTTTACCTTTTTTATATGTATCATTAAACAATTAAACACAGTTAAGCAACCATTTTCTACTACAAGTTTTGAAAAACTTGTTATGTAAGCTCTGGATATGCAACTTCTAAGCATTATTACTAGCTTCAAATAATAATATTTAATGTCTTTTATTTTAAATGAGTTGGAAATGCAATTGGTTGCACAACTGAATTGATCAAATTTTAATTAACAACCTTTTAATATCACTTAAAATAGTTTGAGTGGTTACAAATCACCAATCTTTTATATCTCATTACTTCTTTTTCAATTTAAAGGTAACTTTAAACATTTAGATGGAACAAAGACTGTCTGTCAGAGACTTATGTTTTCCTTTGCAAACCAAATAACTGAAGTAGAAACCAAGCAATTTGTTCTTTGTACAACATTGTAAAAGTTTATTTTGGTAGAAACTGGAACATATGACACATGTGAATTGATCCAGCTAAACAGTCTGGCTTTCCACAGCTTTGGACAGCTCTGGCTTATTTGTCTAAATCTGAAAAGGGTCTGTATCCCTTTTGTAGCTTTGTGCTGTCCCCTTAGAGGGCCCCAGGACAAACAACACCTCACACCCCCTGGCAGTAAAAACATCACCTCTCCTGCTGCCCACCACCAGCAGGAGCAGCTCCACACAAAAGAGCAGGGGGAGGGCAGCAAGGACTCCCAGCACAAGCATTTCACCTTCTGGAGCCCAGGAAATAAGAGCTAGCTAAAGCTCTCTAATCTTTCTAAACCAAGTGAAGCAAATCTCAAGGATTTAAAGTTTTCTCTATTTCCTCAGGGGTCATTCCTGCCATGCCTGTGAGATGTGCCATCAGTCCCTGTGTAACTCCTGCATCTCAGAGAACTCTTACATGGCACAGGCAAAAGCTCTCTCCCAAATCTCTACAGCAGCAGACACCCTCCTGTTAACTAGCCTGGCTCACGTGTTCAAAGTGAGCCCTCAAAAGCTGACTTGAAAGCAATACCAGAGGCCTGGACAAACACCTAATTTTGATCTTTTGTGCTCGTCTTTTCTTCTGAGAGACCTTTTCTTTTGTTGCTGCCCAGTGGAAAGCACATAGCTCATTGGTCCTGCTTTGAAAGATGAGAGCGCTGCCCCCAGCCCACCCCTCCCAGCACAATCACTTTAATGGAATTATGTAGAGAGGCCATCCCTGGGAGAAGAAAGGGAGGGCTGGGGGAGGGAGAGTGTCCGAAGGAGCCAGCAGAGCTGTAATTACCCCAGTTACTAACACACACATGTCCACTGAGAATTCATGCAGTGATCCAAACAGGATGTGCCACCCCACACAACAGGTTCCCTTGCACACTGCAGTGAGCCCTGCACAAGTGACAGAACACGGGTGGTGAATAAAACACCACACCAGTGGCTCAGGAAAAGGGGAGAGAAACAAGCCACGTGGAAATGCTGCTACAAACACAGAGCTGGAGCAGGAGCAGGCTATAAAAGGTCTTTTCTGCAAGATGCAAGAGGCTGAAAAAATGATCTCCCCAGTGGAGTCCAACATTTCTGGGTTGCAGATAGGAGCAAAGTTTAGACAATTTGCCTGGTCTCCAAGCTAAGGGGAATGCTTCCAGAAAATACACCTAAACACAATGCAATAAGTGCTTTACCAAATTTGGCTTAATATTTGTTTAGGTACCAAGCTCTATCACACATATACACTGACTTCCTGCCATCCAGCATCACCTTACAAACAACACATTTGCACACAATGACAAAGGCAATCTGTCCACAGCACCCAAACTCTCCCCTGGAGCTATGATATAAATTTTCTTTCAGAACCAACATTTTCTGCAGGTCTGTCATGGGCTCCCTGTGCCATTTTGACCCTTTTGTGCAGCAAAATGAAAACACTATCTATCATGACTTGCACTGCAGTGACTTTGTAGGAGGTGCACGGTTTCATTGCAAAAACATCTGTGCTCTGGGGACTCAGATCTCAGGCTTTAAGATCTGTGCTGGTGCAAGCATGACTGCAAGATGCAGAAGTTTCAGGCAGGGCAACTAAAAATCAGTCTTTCCTCCTTTAGAGGGTAACAAGGAACTGCACTAAAACACTTTCAACTTGTTAGGTGTTAAACAAGTCAATCATGGCAGGAAAACAAACAAAACACATGGGAGGGGAAAGCAGCACTATATTTTTCTCAAGGCAAGTATTGGCTGCATGGGCTCTGTCCAGCTGCATGTATAATTAGTGCCCAAACTTCAGCAGGATGCTCTGTTATTGCAGGTGTCATGGGCCTGATCTGCTCACACAGGGACACCAGGCAGCCAAGGGGCACTGCAGGACAGACAGACAGACAGACAGACACCCACCTGCACCAACCTTGACAGCAGACAAATCTTGCAGGTGGTATAAAAGAAATCAACATGTGCAATCTGAATTTGGACCTAATATTATCAGAGCTCAAATCCTTTACTCAGTGAACTGTGGCCTGAGTACCCTTCTACAAAGATGCTTAATGTCCACACAAAAAGCTTCTAAACAAGAAAGATTTCAGGCTCCCTCAAACTTTTGAAATTCTTTTGCTCTTATGGCTGACAGCACAGCTACTGCTATTTATTTTATACTCTGTGGTATTTCATGAAGACAAAAGTGTATCTTTTCCCACATGGAAATGGGTTACAACATTACATGTTTTTAATATACAAAGTATTGTATTTACTACAGGTGAAAAACAATTGTACTTTAAAGGATACTCAGAATAACAATAACAAATGGAAAAGAAAATATACCTCTGCAGAAACTGCAGCAGAATTTTAATGATTGTGTCCTTTTCTTCTTTATCTGTAATGTATTTTCCATAATTATATACATGGGAATTTATCCTGGTTTAATTTTTTCCTTCAAAATGTTTAATTTTTTTAATAGGCAAAATCACTTTTCATAAGAAGCAATGCTAGTGTTATCCAGATATTTGACCACAGACAAATTATAATTTAAATCTTCTGCCTTACCTTCTGTATTATTTAATAGTTTTGTGAAGAGCATGCATTTAATGCATGTCAAACATTATATTAACAGACTGAAAGGCACAGAGCAGAAGAGTAGGATACAATCCATAATGGAGATATTTTTGTTAACTTTTCTAATGCATTCAAGATTTAAATTCAACCTATATTAATATCTTGGTTGAAAAAAGGAGAAAAAAATTATCTTGATGTAATCCCTCTGCATATGAAATTTATACAACACTTAGAAAGTGGAAAGCAGTCTGACTGATTGATTGCTTAACTAAAATAAACACTCAGCTACTTAACTCTATCTCCCTCTGTACAATTAAAAGGGTTTCCCATCATCAATTCAGTTTTCCAAATGCTCTGTTGAGCCTGCAGTTCGAGGAGCATTTTAAAGCAGCATTAGCTGTGCTGCTGCTGAAAGAAGCCAGCCTGCTGCCTCAGCCTTCCCTCCTGCCTCTGCCACTCCCCGAGCCCTGGCACAAGTCAGAAGTGTGCAAGCACAGAGAGCAGAAATTCACAGAGGCAGCTACACAAGGAATGAGGGGTGTTTTCTTCCCAAAGTGCCAGCTTTTGCTACTTTACTGTGCTCTGGGCTGCTCTTTGGTGAATTCTGAGAGCTGAACAGCATCCCAGGGCAGCAGAGGGAGCCCTGGCAGCTGGTCAGGACTCAGCACAGCCACCCTGAATCCACTTTGTTCTACACAGCCTGCTGAAACTTTGACCCTCAAACCTACCCAAAAATCTCCCCTGAGCCCACAACTGTGTTATGACTTTATTAACAAAAGGCATTTCCCTCAAGGGGGAGCTGTTATCTAATAGACTGAATGCAAAGGTGGAAAGCTGGACATTTACAGCTCAGTTCTGTCCCTGACTGCAGGGATGTATCACACTCAGCTTAAACCATCAGTACCTGAGCACTCCATGGAAATGGCCCTTCTCCTCCTTGTGTTCCATGTGAGACATGGGACAGTGAGCACTGTCACCTGTGAAACTCATGAGAACGAGTTACAAACTGCTGGAAGAACACAGCATGTGCTCCTAGCAGACAGATGAACTTGTGTTATTAGAGAAATGGAAATAATAATAAATGGTGCCTGCAGTCCGAACCACACCAAGCACTTGTCTGTCCCACAGCCTGACTGTGCTTTAGTGCTTTCCTTCAGCTATTTGATTGGGCTGGCTGAAGCAAGATCTGGCTGTCAGTTCTCAAGGAAAAGGATGAACACCATGCCTGTTTGACAGTGGTATCAAACAGAGCCCACGTGTGCCTGTCTGCTCTGCCTGAATAACACACAGATTTATACATCCCACACACCTCTGAGAAAAGTTTTCCAGCACAAACAGCTGGTAGGGAGTGCTACAGATAGAGATTTCCAATGCAAGTGATTGTCACCAAGGCAACAAGAGCTGATGGGAAAGTATGAGAGATTAAATAAAGGCAGGTGAGAAGCTGCAAGGAGGCAGCCAAGACAGGAAGAGAGAAAAAAAGCCAAATTAGGCCATTAGTAATTATCATGAAAATAACAACGAATACAAAGTCCTAGCACAGTAAGAGGTATGCTTGTGAAGGAGAAGTGCTGGGCAAGACTAAGACAAAGAGCATCAAAAAGATATCCTGTTTTTCTCTGTCTGTATCCACATACAAACATAGACACACACACTGAGCTGGGCAGCAGGCTGTGAGCACAGCCCTCCCTGCACCCTGAGGATACAAGGGAGAGAGTTGGTAAACAGACACTACCTTAAAAAAAAATCCACATTTTCAAGTGTATTTGCATGCAGGATTTTGTATACTCCCTTTTGTCTGAGTATGCAAAAGTGTCAGTTGTACAAAGACATGCATAACTGGATGCCTCAAGAAGGAGAAAAGTCTTTCACAGATCTACCAAAGAGGATCAGAATGATTTCCCTGTCCTGGCTTCCACAAGCATATGCAGTAACAAGTGGTTTTGTTCTGTAATGATAACCAGCTAAAACAGGGGTGCAATATTCTGCTATGATAAAGATAAAAAACCACAGTGAAAGTGAGTATAAATGTTGAAATACACTTTTTATGCAAATCTTATTTATACAATTTTTTTCCTAGATTAGAAAACAAAAAACAAACAAACAAAAAAAAAAAAAAAAAAAAAAAAAAGAAAAAAAAAGAAAAAAAACAAACAAACAAACAAAAAAACCAACCAACCAAACAAACAAACAAAAAAACACCACCAAAACAACAACAAGCCCAAACAAACCCTTTAAAATCCCAGGCTTGGAAGAGATGTTTTACAGCAAGAGGGGCTTCTTCCAACACAAGATTGGTTTTTTTTCCCCACTTCCTGCACACCCCCCTTCATTTGCCACACAAGTGTGACTCCAGGAAGCCTGAAAAAAACAAACGTGCTTTTTCACAATTGCATCTTTTCCCAAAATTGAAAAAAATGCTTCTGTTAGCAATAATGCCTTCATGGCAAATATATAACTAAGGTGTTACTCAAGGCAGGGAAGATACCAGAAAACACATTAGCTTAGCTTTAGAAGTGCATGTACTCATCACTAAGACAGAAATTACAAAGATCCTCTATTATTGCCCTTCCCATACAACTACAACTGGTAACATGACCCAGAAAAACAGTTAATGAAAAAAAGCTTCAGGATGAATTAAATTAACATTTGGATTACAACATCTGGATTGCTGTTTAACAACGGAAGAAAATAATAAATAAAAAAGGGGAAAAAATTAAGAAATGTAACTAGCCCTGTACAGCAAATGTTTTCTTCTGTCCACTCTGAAGTCCCTTTCATGTGCTAATGGTGGCATTTTTTTAAACTCTTCCCCTTTGACTTACTCAGACCTTTAAGGACCTCACACATCTAATGGTTCCTCACATTCACCAAGAACAATCAAGAGAGGTCTGGGGGTTGACATGCAGTATGATTAATGGACAATGTTGATTTAATTTCCTATAACAGGAGTTTTCTCTAAGCTTTCTCCAAGGAGCAGTTTCTTTGCAATCCAGGACTTAAGTATTTTACTAATGAAGCCCAGTAAATAGCAAATTAAATAATGCTGTCTCCCAGAGACAAATCCTCTCATTCCAGGAAAAAAAAGGAAGGGAAAAAAAAAAAAAACAAACCACCCAACATATTTAAAGTTCTGTTTAAATCTAAAAAGGGTTGTACAGCAGGAATGTACAGAGTAGTTCAGATTTCTGAGGTTCCTTAGTTCAGTTTATTTTGTTTAAGAAACTTTATCACTTATCTGGTCATTCCTGCCATCATTATGTGCTTGCTCATTTTTAGATTTAAACAGGGTGTATGCATTTAACTTAATCTGCAGTTTCAAGAAATTAAGTCTTTATTTAGTGTTGACTTTGACTTTACAGCTATCAAAATGTATTTATTACATATTCATTGTAATACTTAAAAACACTTTGGAGGCTCTTAATTTAAAGTTATTTGCTATTTTCTTATCGTAAGGAGTGATCAATATGTCCTTTCAAGCAAATTTTAACCTTCAGCTCCAGCCAAGGAACAATGGGACACTATCTGCATGCATCCTAACTGTTACTCAATCAACATGACACAATCTCCCAGCTGAATTCCCACACAGGTTTAGCTCCAAACGGAGGAATTCCTACCCCAGGAGCACAGAGCAGCAGAGAGCATTTCCTGCAAGATTCTAATCACTTTCCCACCATCCAGAAGTTTACCTTTAAATACCCTGAAGAAAATACATTTTGCTTCACTACAGGCTGGCAAGATCTTTTGCCAGAGTGCAAAAAATCTCCTTCTACTACTTTGAAGTCTTTGAAGCACTCTTGATTCCAGTTCTTTGAGTGTGACACAATTAACCTGATCCCCTGAGAAAAACATGCATCCAGCTCAGTTATGAGACAAAAGTCTCAAAAATAGGCAAAACCCTACATGCTGCTGGAGTGGCCCTATGGAACATAATCTCTCCTGCTGCCTTAGCAAAGCCCTTATCTTTACATTATTATCTTTACAATAATCTTTACATTATTGCCTTTAACATTGCCACAAGGCATTGTCCCAAACAATGACACCTCCCCCATCCTGACAGCTCACAGCATCTCTCTAGAGCAGGGCTTAACTTGTCTTAGCACTCTTGAATTTGATTTTTTTAGGTACAGTACACTCTATCTTTATTCTGCACTGAGGATCTGCTCCCTTGCCGTGTCCTTCCCCTTAAAAGAGCCACTGGCTGGGCAAGTTAAAAGTCAAGGCTTGTTTAAATGAGGATGTCAAGACTATATTCCCAGATAACTGAGTTCAAACTGGACCACAGCATGTTCCAGAAGTTTATATAAAAATATATTAAACATAAAAATCCTTTCAAAACACAATCTACCTGTTCATGAAAGATCATAACTAAGAGAGCAAGAATGCATCTTTCTGACCCAAGATTAAGTGCTTATCATGCTGACAAATTAATACATTTCCATGAATTTTAGAGCCATTGCATTACTCTGCATTAATTCAAAGAAAGCCTGGGGATTCCTCTTCAGAAGGGTCTGTCATATATAACATTCTAATCAACACCAAAACAAATTATGCCACTAATGCAGATGTTACAAATGTCAACATTCCAGTGCCTACTGAAGTTGATTACAGGCTAAATTGGTAACCTAGAGAAGCTTGATGGTATAATTTTAAATTGTCAAATACTTTAAAAATTAATTAAAGCTTTCCACTAGAAATTAACTTTATGAAAGTAATGTTTACTTTCAAAAAACAAAAAACATGGGCAGAAATAACTGCAATGTGATTAAAAAAAAAAAACATAAATAAAATTTTGTTACAGAGGTAAATTTAAATTCTGACAGAAAACATAGAGGACAAAGCAATCTTGTTTTAAGAACAAAAATTAAAGTGAAAATATGCAATAATGATACAAATCTGCAATACTGCACAATGCAAAACAAATAATGGCAGAACTACACAGGAAGGAAGGCATCACAGTTTTTTACAGATGTGTCACTTGAACTGAATAAAAGGTATGCAGCATTAGCAGCTGACAGTTCACTGGCTGCTCCCCAGCAAATCTGCTCAGAACAAGCTGATGTTTATCTGGGATTCCCACTCACTCTGTGCAGGAGTGCTCAGCAAAGCTTTGCCCAATGTAATGGATGCCAGGCCAACAAAGCACCACTGAGTTCAACACTGGCCTCACTTTTGCCCAGTAAGAATTCCATTTACAGCCCTGGTGAAGTGTAGTATTTTCCTTCCATAAGGAAGGCATGAACTAGGAGGGTGAGCCTGCAATCACCTTGTGTCAGTGCAGCCTCCTGATATCCCCCAGAACAGCCCAGCTGCACACAGACCAACAACTACACCAGCAGAAATGCCACACAGGACACAGATTTGATGCCCTCTTCCTGCCTCTGCCACTCAGTCTGGTCTTCCACAAGCACAGATGGTAAATCTGAGCCTAAAGGGAGCTCTCTGCTACAAACAGACCTAGAGAAATTACCAGCACTGACATACACTGGAAACAAAGCATGATGCAGCAGTTTGTAAATCACAGCAAAACACAAAACCCAGTTTGATCTCTGTTTACATTTACAGCCTGTAAAATGCAATATAGTTCCTTATATAAAAGAGGTAAAAGCTTATCAAAGCAGCATTTGCTTTTATATCTTCCAGGTAAAAAAGTTACAGGGTAATAAAGCTCCGTCCATTCTGTCTTCTAATCTATAATCTAACTTTCAAAACCTGAAAGGAAAAAAAAAAAAAAAAAAAAAAAAAAACAGGAAAAGATATATGCAGATATGCCATGTCTGCCTTTGGAAGACAGACTCATTTAGAGTGGTGACAGGTCTGCCTTTCATGGCTGTGGAGCAAGGAACGTGTGTCTCGTGTTTATTGATGTGCCAGGGAAGCACTAACCTAGCAGGACTAGGCAAGAGCTTGGCTTTGTTAACTGCAAACATTCATAATCTGCCATGGCTGGGAAAGAGAAAGGGGTCACAGTCAGATGGTTTTAAACATTCCCAGTTTACTTCCAGGGCTTCTGGTTTTATTCCTGTGCAATTTGGCCGATTCCTCCTCCCTCTCTGCAAATCCCTTATGTTTTAGCTGATAAGTTGTGGTAGCAAGGCTGTTACACACAATCAGGAGAATTGACAGATAAGAAGTTTAGTTTAAGGATGTAATCAGCATGAGTAAACACTAGCCTGACCCAGCTGTAAACAGTGGAAATAAATGATAATATTTGTCCTGGTCACCTACTGAGCTATTACACACTTTCCACTATGTAGCAATGTAAATATCATGACTACAGTATATACAGCAGGCAGTGCAATCATCTGATTTTCCAAGCAAGAAAACTGAGCTTTTAGTTGATCTTTTTAAAGAACTAAAGCAATTTCTGATTATTTTTTTAACAGAGCTGTCTGTTGTTCAAATCAGCATTTCATTAACTGTGGAAGCCTGGTCTGATGTAAAATACCTGAAGCAGAAAAAAGCATATCTATCTGTTATACGAAGTTATATTTGCTTTAATGACATTTGAGAACAGGTAACAATTAAAT
Source organism: Oenanthe melanoleuca (assembly GCF_029582105.1). NCBI lineage: Eukaryota > Metazoa > Chordata > Aves > Passeriformes > Muscicapidae > Oenanthe > Oenanthe melanoleuca. The sequence goes on along the minus strand of NC_079344.1, from coordinate 5,051,355 downwards.
AAAAGTTTTTAAAAAAGAGTATTTCTCAAGAAAGACCTGTGTTTCTTTTAAATCACTTCATGAAACTGTAGGAATGCTGGCTCCTTGAATTTGTATGGGAATTCCAAGCTAAATTTCCATAGTAACTTATAAACCAAAAGCAATATCAATTCCTGTACACACAATTTTCACTGTTTCAGAACTGTCAGATATAAGCCTGTGAGATTACATTTTGACACCAACAAAACATAAAACTGAAATTATAGCCCCAGCTCTCAGAAATAACTACATTAACACATGAAATGCACTTACAGTATCAATACTTCAGCATTTGCAGTTCTTAACAAAGACAGCATCAACACTGTCAGAGATGCCATTATGTTTTTAAAACTTACATTTTCCAGAACACTCACTTGCAATATGGTGCAAATGAAACTGTTGTGTGCTATCTGACATCCTATCAACTGCCTTATGAAACTTTAAAGCACTTTAACAGAACAATTACAAGACAAGCTTGGGTGATGTGCATCAGGCAGTTTAATTGGAGGAATTCTTTGCACTGACTCTTCCTACACACCCTTATTAAATTTCTATAGACTGTTGAATGACCTTGTCATCTTCGCTGCCCTGGACTAAAGCATGGCTGTAACACAATATAAATAGATCCCAGGGAAATTAAACAACTGAAAGCCAAGTCTCTGGGGGAATCCTAAGTGTAGTAGTTAGCTGGCTGATTCTTCAGCAGAAGCTTCCTTTCCAAAAGGGAGTGACATGCAGGGTCACAAAATGTGCCTTTGTGTCATTCAGACTTTGACAAATTCTTCACTTGGAAATATTGTTTAGGTCAAGGAACACCTTGCTTTATTCATTTTGCTTTATTTCTCCTCTCTGTAACTGGGAAGAGGGAGAACATAGAAGAGCTTTCAGATGGGGAAGCTTTCCTGATTAAGACCAAACTTTTTGGAGTATATCACACACATGAGTCTGGCAGAATCTAATTATTTTTCCAAAAGTACTAGATTGGGGCAGGGAAAAATGCCCATGGGTAATGTAAAACCAGGGTAACAAAAGAAGTACCAGGGTTATCATGCACCTCATGTTAAACAGCTCAGATGACCCCCTCAGCACAGGAGAAGCTTTCCCAGAGAGAAAACTTGCAGTATCTCCAAGCCTCTCAGGAATCATCAACCAATTTATTAGTTAAATGTTTATTTTATAGAACACTCCATACTCTCCATTTCATGGCCACCCAACACTGGGCAGCTTGTGCCAAGTGTCCTTGTGGGGCCAGCAATGCTCAGGACACTCACTCCACTCCACAGGCTGTCCTGGGGAGGGGCTGCCAGGAAAAGGCCAAGGAAGGTGGGCTCCCACCTCCAGGCATTTTCACCAAAGCAAGCAGACTTGTTTTTCCATCCCCTGAGGTGTCTGTGGGAGAGATATCAACATGCAGCAAAAAGAAAAGAGCACCTACAGAAGTGTGCACATCTCTGCCAGTGCATTTGGGTGCATTTTCTGGGACCCTACACCTGCCTTGTCACTAAAGGTAATTTCCTGAAACCCTCCTGCAACTGCCAGCACAGCAGCCAAGAATCAGCAGAGTGAATTCTTGCTTCCCTCCCTCCCTCCAAGTACAGAAGGCTTGGAGGCTAAAGGAACAGGAACATGTTGCATTCATTTAATTAATTACCAGCATGATAAGAACTGAACAATGAAGTTCAGAGATTAAGATTTCTAGGCAGCTTGAAAACAGTTCTCATGTCTCAGCATCAGAATTGATCACACTTCCCTGAGTCTGCTAACCAAGAAGTTGGAATTTGATTTTATCCTCCCAGATAAGCTTCAGATGGGTTCTTCTGAGTCACTGCCATCCTTGTAGAGGCTCCACTTTCCTCCCAAAGATCCAGCTGCAAATACAGGGAGCTCTGACAGGCAAACACTCCACTTAGCCCAGCAGTGACACCAACCTCTTGGAGGCACAGATGCACATGCATGTGACTTTTAAATACTCTTTGAAAAAAATAATCTGAGCACACTTAAAGGGAGAGCTGAGTTTCTCTGGACACCATCTTTGTTTTAACTTTCAAGCTTTGCCAATCCCTCTCCTGTTGCACAGTGAGAAGATTCCCCAACAAAATCTTCCACCAGCAAAACTCACTTCAACTTCTGAACACACATCCTGAACCATCACCTGTACTGTACCAGCAGACTTATCAAGTCTCACAATGAAAGACATTCTGTGAGGCAAAGATTTCTAGACCAGGAGGAAGCAATGGAGGAATTAAAAATAGAGGCAAAAATGCATGGTATGCACCCAAGGGTCTGCTCCTGTGGCAAATTCAAGTAATGGCATTTTACACTGGACTAGGAAATGGCCTGCTATAGAAAAATAAATGCAAAGACCTTTAACACAAACAAATGTCTGTGTGAAACTGTGGGTATTTATTTTGAGAATAAATGATCAGATCATTTAATTCTATTTACGTGATGACTATTATGCTAAATAATCCAGTTTAAAAACACACAGAAGTAACTGGGTAGACCTACACTGGAGAAAGAGGTGTCACTTCTCAGAAAACAAGTTAGGAACCAACAAGAGACTAAAAATATGCAGCATAATATTCATATTGCCACATTCCATGTTTAATCATTGTGATCTACTTCATACTAGCATTGATGATTCTGCTTTATCTATCATAATTATTTTTCTATCAAGAGTCCTGTAGACATTTGCAATTATTTACAGCAGTTATATCAAAGCTATCAACAACCAAGCAATTAACAGTGCTTGTAATAACAATGCTAATATTCTCTGATTAGAGACAATCATAAACTCTCATTTTGTGATGCACTTTAATTACCACAGGGTAAGTCAAATGTCTTTTTTAAATACACATATCTTGCACAAATGGCATTTGTACCAACGTCTGCAGAAAGTTCCATGGACAGATGTACTGACATGCTCAGAATGTCACTAGAAGTCTATCTGCAGTTTATTAACTATGCAAAAGAACAGGGAATGGAAGGGCAGCCATAGGTCATGACAAAGACATGAGGAGGGAGGGTTTGGAAGCCATATAAATTCAGTGGAAACAGATAATGCATGAAAAACTTCTCCTTCTTTGCCACTGGGTAGCACCTGGGACTGTGAGCATATTCTTTCAAATTAGGAATAACCTTTCCTTTTGACCATATTATCCAACATGTATTATACCAAAAGTCTTAACACACACCTTTCCCCTTCAAGTTTCACACTTGCAGTATTCTAATTCCTGTAGCTCATAATGAAGACATTTATTTTAAAGACTATGTTAATAAATCAGTAGTTTAGTGTCCTCAGGAGAGGCAAATGGATGACAGAACATCAGTCCTCAAAGCCTCTGTCCACTTCATGAAAAATCAGTTTACAATAGTCACAAAACCCAGTGTGGTGGCTTGCCTTGTTTCACCTCAAATTGTAATATGTGGGACTACTTCCTAATAACTAATATTTTTAACTTTTTAATGCATAAATACATAAATGTACTGGTCCAAATTACTTAGATTATTCACAAGAAATAAAAAGACGAACAAATCACTTTCTTAATGTGTGGATGTGGCTACAGTCTTTGTGGGTTTATATCCTGCACACAATTCTGCCTGCTATAATCTCCACATGTGCAGCTGCCAGAGACAGGAGATTGGCTGTGCACTGTTATCTAAGAAATAATTTGGCATGTACAAGTACTTCAAGCAGGCAGTTTGGCAAAGGGCAAACACAGCACTCAGACAGGCACTATCACCACAACAAGTCTCTGTGAACTTTCCAAGCTGCAGTGTAAGTAATCATCTTAGCAGTGGAAAATCATGACCTAATCAATTTTCCTGAGCTGAGTCTTTTGTAGCTGTAGTGATGAATGCCTTTTACTGTAAATGCTATGAAATAAAAAAAAAAAAAAAAAAAAAGGGGGAGCGGGCAAAGAAACTTAGGAAAACTCATATTTGGTATACACATCAAATAACTCAATATATCCCATTAAAAAAAAACAAAAACCACTCCAGTGAAACTAGCCTACAGCAGCATAAATTATTGTAGATGTGAAAAATATAAATTACAGCAAACAGAGTATATTGAATGTATCATGTTTTGGTCACCATATTTAGATACTGAGAATTATGATAAAGAATAAACACTCAACACATCACATGCATCATGACTGAATTCTTCCTTCTTGCAATTCAATCAACTGTGACCACATGAAAGTTGTGATTTCCAAACTCACTTTTCTTTCATTTTCTCATCTGTCTACATGCTTACTGGAAAGAAAATCCAACAAAAACACATGGATAACATACATTTTAATATAATTCTGTAAAATAGTATTTTCATCTGAGGAGTATTAGAGTACTGAGAAAATCCACATAATGTAGATCACATTGTTAATAATTTTGCACGTGTTTGAAATTACAGCTTTTTATTGCATAATAAGACAAAGATTTATGCATTTCTGTCCTAGGACACACAGACACCACATCCTTTCTGTGCTCTCAAAAGTGCTCTTTTGTCTCACAGCTCTGTTAAACAGTCAACCACTGCCAGATGCTCTGGCTAGAAATGGTCACAGATGGTCAGTTGTCCAGTTAACAGACCAGAATACTCTTCTCAAATCTCCCCTAAAATTGTACCTCAACTGTATGCAGCAGATGAGAATATTTGAGCATGGTCAGGAAGGCATTTGACCTAGTAAAGACTGCAGGTCAACTTTGACAACAAGATTAATTCTCCACAATATCACCAAGTAAATTATCTCAACACATTTCAAACAGCAAGTGTCAAGTTCTATATTACTTTTGTTGATTATATGATAGATTGCATTTGATGAAAGAAACTCTCAGTTCTGCATGTAAACAAAGATCTACCTGGGGATGATCTGTACCAATACACACTGAAAGAGCCACAGGAGGAAACAGTCAGGAAAGACTCCAGTGGCACTCAGCAAGTCTGTGCCCTAATCTTTGTGCTCAAATATTTACCAGTACTCCTTAAAAATATGAACAGGATTATAACATGCACAAGAGCTACTTGCTTCTATGTTGAACAAGCAGTGCTTGTCATGCAGTGTACCTGTGACAAAGGCTACAAGTAAGACAGAAATAGGCTAAAAATAGCAGAGAAAAATCTTTGGTGTTTTGTATTAATCTTTCACTGTTCCTACATCAGGCATAAACAGCAAAAATATGAAAAACCTGCATATTAAAGTGAATATTAAAAAGACATGTCATTTACTAGCAGTATTTACTAAGTTCTGTATCTTATGATAAGCAGTTTGGCGCCTTTCCAACTTATACAAGATTTATAAGAACTGTAAATCTTGTAAAATATTTATTTATAAATCTTTATCTAAGTGCTGTGCAACACATATTTCATGAGAGGATTATTCCCTCAGCAGCTTAATTCAAGATTGCAAAGCTTATTGCTGGGAAAACAGGCCAAACCTAACTCTGCTGCCTTACAAGCCAAGTGATTTAAGCTCTCTAAGGTGTCACTGTCTTCCAAAAGAGTGGAGAACCATTTTGTACACTCACCCAAACCACTGACAGTATATTCCAGGTCACTGGCATCCAACAGAATTGGTCCATTCTCCTGCTGCCCCTCCTCCTTGTAGTACAGTTTGTAGCCCTGGACAGCTGCAGTGTCCTCAGAGTCCTGCTGCCACTGCACTGCAATGGTTGTGCAGTTCATGGGCTCCAAACGCAGCTCGGGAGACTTTGGTGCTGTGGTAGGGGGAAAAAAATAAAAAATAAATAAAAAATAATAGAAAAAATAGTTATATATCATAGTCTTGTAGTTTAGAAACAGCTATTGTTCATGCAAAAATCTGGATGTCCATCAGTCCAAATTTCACTCCAGACTTTGAATCTAACTCATCTTTGTATTCATGTAATTATTTCTGATTCCCCATAACCTAAATCTAACAACTTAATTTAGAATGCAACAGAGTAGAAACAGCTTTTAATCCTGTATCTTAATAAATAAATAAATTTGTGATAGTGCTTTTTAAGCAAAAATGAAAACATTTCCAAGATAATTACAAAATCACTTCCTGTTTTAAAGTGAGCCGGAGCAAATATTACTAACAATACCATCACACTTCATCAACTGTTAATAATTCACTGTAGTAATCAAAACTCAATTAAGTCCAAAGCAGAAGGACATCTAAGGAATAAAGTTAAAAATTCAAATCTGTATAGTTTTCAGGCTATTTGTGCAGTTTAATGCTCTTCTGCCTGACATTACTAAATAATAATGAAATTCAAAGCTCAATTATAACAAATTAGACTTCATATGTAAAGTCAATTTGAATATTCAAAGGATACATGCATTTTTTTAATACAGACATACATGCACTAACTCAGATCCTTTACTAACACATTACACTGCTAATGTGTAGTGCTCCAATTTGCAGAAATGCATTTTACACTGAAGAAAACGGTGCAGGAAGCACTATCTCGTGCTTGTGAGCTGCTCTAGACTAATTTTTTTCTGTTCTGTACAACTTGAGTTAAGAAGAAAAATTGGAAATCCAGGAGCCCCACAAGCCAGGGCTGCCGAGGGCAGGGTGCCAGCAGCACCTTTGACGCTGGTGGCTTTGGGGGTTCGGTGCGAGGTCCAGAGCGACGCCTCTCCCCAGCCCACGCGGGTGGCAGCCGTGATCCGAACCAGGTAGACGCTGTCGGGCCGCAGCCCCTCCAGCAGGTGCTCCCCTGCAGAGCCCGGCAGCTCCAGCACCTGCACCTTGGTGTCGGTGCTGAGGCGGAAGGACAGGCGGTACAGCACCACCCGGCCCCGCCGGAACCGCGCGGGGATGGGCAGCCACGAGATGAGGATGTCCGTGGGGCTCCTGCTCGTCAGGCTGATCTCAGGAGCTCTCAAGGGAACTGGAAAGGCAAAGGCAAACAGGAAACTCTTGTCTGATACCTCAGCCCGCAATGAGATGCCGGTAATGTAAGACTAAATAATCCAACAAGTTCTTAGATTCTTGTTTGAGGCCAGTTTGACACTTCTCACCTGCTGCACGCAGCACAGCTTAAGCAAACTTTTTTCTGTAAGCCCCAGCAGTAATCAGAGGCAATCAGCATCTGACTGGTGCCTGCCAAGGTCAGATGCAGCAGCTCCAGCAGAGAGCCCAGACAACAACCTGCACAGTTGAACACTTGCTGTATATTCTCTTCCACTTACCAAGTAATGAGGGTTCTGACAGAGAGACAGGCAGACAACTAGAAATGGCAAAGTTCCACGCTGCCAAAGCTTAACCCTGTCAGAATTTATTAATCAGACCTAATGATCTACACTAAACAGTTTGTTGTTGCCACGATGTTCAGATTAATTAAATCATTGCACAGAAATAAGTCAGCATGGTCTTTTACAAAATTCTGATTCAACTAAAAAAGGCACACAGACACAAAAATCCTCAAAACAAAACAATCGGTTAAATTTCTTTTCCGTACAGCAAATTTGTATTTCAAATTCTCCTACAAAATTTGCAAAAGATGTAGTAGGTGTGTGGTTGGAGCCACATTGCAGATACCCAAGAGAGTATCATAGAGACTAAATCCAAGGCTACTGTCAAATTCTCATCATGAAAGGAGTTCTTAAAAATCTAGAATAGTTATTGACATGATTTAATGAAATGCCTTTCAACACAGAAGCAGACTCTGTGTAATACACACTGTTGCTCTGTCAGAATGTTATTTTATTCTCATTCCTTTCATGAGCTGCTGTCTTGTACTGTGCTATCCAGAAGTCTCACTGGTATCAACAGAAATTTAAGACCCTCAAGAACTGTTACCACTGGATTGCACAGTTTGGCTCCGTGCAGATGAAAACCTTCACAAAATAATTTCTTACCATCTTCAAGGGTGTGCTGAGTGACATGATCTGACATCTGACTGGCACCCAAAGGCATGTAAGCTACAATATAGAAGGTGTAGTTGCTGGCTGGCTCCAAGTCATCAATAATGTAATGGGTTGTATCATTTCCAATGACCACTTGGTACTCTTCATTATTTAAACCTGGTAAATAACAAGGGTTAGACAAACAAAAATTCCTGAAAATCCTTGAACATCACAGTATCTTGGCTTTAAGATCCTAAAAAGTTAATTTCATGTTCTTCCCCAGCCTACCTCTATTGTTTCAACCCTATTAAGCAGAAGCTCTTTTATGCACAGGAGTAACTGTGTCTTGCTGTAGTATAGGTTGTGGTGGTTCAGGATTTTCCTCAATAAGGAATGCTGAATGCAACTCTAAACCCTATTTAGCAATAGTCACAACAAACTGTGCCCAATGTACAGTAACACAACAGGCAAGCTCTAATAGCCTTATCACCCATACCCAGCTTTTAAATCTATTTGTTTAGAGTCAGGGTTTTTTTTTTTCCAAAACCTATTTACAGAGCCTTTCTATAGCAGACTGTGAAGAATGTGAGGGCTCCACTCCATCAAAAACAAAACAAACAAAAAGAATTTATTCAGCAAAAGGATCTCATTTTAGCCCTGCAACTTCTCTTACATTTGATTGACAAGTTTTTTATTTTGATTTGGAGACAGGCCAATAAGAACAAACCACAATAATCTTCAAAAATGTTTGGCTCCTTAGCAAGTTGTTAAAAAAAAAAAAAAAAAAGGAGAGGGGAAAAAAACTGTCAGCAATTCACACTAAAAAATGCATAGCAATGCATGCAGCAGTCCTTGTCATTGTTGGGCTTTATTCCTATAGAGGAAGGCTATAAAGTGGACCAAGTGTGGTGAAAGCTGCAGTGTTAATGAACAATTCACACCAAGTGCATGTCAACTTAATCAAAACCCTGTAAGAGCCAGCTCCTCCTCTTCACAACTGAATTTATAAACAAAACCAAAGGCAAATTCCACCATTAAGTTTTCCCACATTTATGAATTAACTTGATAGCATTTTAATTAGACAAGATTACGAGCATCTCACAACAGACTAGTTAATGGCTTGTTAATTAGGAATTGCAAGGCACGATTTCTGACCTGCTAAACAAGATCCTTGAGCTCAAATTAAAAGGACTTGTTCTCTCATTGAATGGATTGCTAGGCCTCATGCAGAGGCCCTAATGAAACAGCCATAATAGAGAACAAGGCTTGCCTTCCACCACAATCAGTGTTCCCTTTGTGCCTTCTCTAAATCACCAACAAGGAATTAACACACTCCAACATGCACACTCATCAGACCCTCATTCTTCTTGCTACTATGACCCCAATTTGAATGTAAAATATTCTGCTAAAAGAAACAAAACACAAACATACAAAACTCACACCTGTTAGTTTTTTCAACTGGCTTGATTAAAACACTAACTTTTTTTTATATAGGGAAGAGAACCTGAACTTGTTTTTACAGTGAAACATGGGAATAAATGAGTTGTGAAATGTAACAATAAGTGATTATATCTTCTGTATTCAAAGCACCCACCACATTGTGATGTCTACAAAAAAAACTCTTTGAAATTGCACACATTATCCAGTTTTGCTTTCTATTTAAAGTTTATGGGACCAAAAACATCAGTACAACTTAGACTTGGCAAGCACTGTTTTCCTTTGGCAATACAATGTTCTTTACTCACACTTGCAAAGGAGGTTCTAACTAAAACAAGAGAGCAATATGTCCATAACTTTTTTGTTTATACATTTATGTTCATAAGAAGTTTCAAGCAGAGATAAAAGCTAGTCAAGTCAGATGTATCTGAGATAATTTTTAACCTTCATTAGGGACAGAAACAGGGTGTGAGGGTGGAATGAGGAAAGACAAGCTGAAAGGAATAATGAAAGCAATAATTCATACATAATATTTACATTAATACATAATTATCTAGAATTCTTAGAGTAAATAAGATGTTGACAGTATCAACAGAGTATGTTAGAGCCTCTATGACCTGGTATGGTGTGAATCTCATCAAAAGATTTTCCTTAATATTTAGTTTTAATTTCTTTAAATGTAGTTGTTTCTAAATTTACATTAGAGAGATGCTCGATGTGATGATTTTTCACAAAGGCATTTCTAGACTTTCAGTAATGCCTCTGATATGAGAGAAAGATCCTCAGAAAAGTTTACAGGCTGTCACTCTATCACTTAGAAAGCTATTACTTTTACAGAAGTGCAGTCCACTAGCACTTGAAGCTCAACATTTTTCTAGAAAATAAGACAAAAGTGAGGTTTAAGTTCTGATGCAAATTTCTGATACTATGCAATCATGTTACAAAATGACAAATGCATGCAAATCACCTACATTTTGTGTCCCACCACTGTAATTACTCCTTTTTACAGAGCCCTCTCCACTCTCCTTGTGTGGATTTTTTCACTAATGTGAAAGGATGCACAACAACATTTCAATGAATAAAATAAATACCACAAGACAGTCAGGAAAGATGAAAAAAATGGGTATTTGAGAAGCTATGTTCAAATAAATCAGAGGTTTCTGCTGGGCTGCTTGCTTTTGTTTGAAGTTTGTTTTGTTTTTTAAACCAAGACAAGCTATAATCTCATTTCACAAAATATAACCTTTGGATAAGCAAGCAAATAAGGCAAGGACTGCAAAATGATTTTGCAAAAAACATATCCCAGAAGATACCTCTTTGACTACTTTGCAACTTTATTTCCTGCACAAACTTCCCTAAGGAGAGTTTCCCAGTTTTCTTTGAATTATCTGGTCCCTGCTCTCTACAATTATCCAGATAACTTATCCAGTGTGACTTTATTCACATTAGCTGTAAGAGGGGATCGTGAGCACAATACCTCAGTGACTGAAAGAGTAGGGGGTAATTTCCCACACCTCTTGTTCTCATTATCTTTTAAAACTCTTTCCTTCCTTCCTTCCTTCAGACAAAATTCTCCTGTGTCCTGAAATATCCCACTTGCAAAAGCAAATGTGGCTATTCCTGCATCAGTATTAGAGTAATTAAGCTGTCCTTCCTGTCCTCTGCTTAGCAGATGGCAGGCTGGTATTCCACACAGAGCTGAGCATCTGCAGTCCTGTCCTTCAATAGAGCACTCACTGAATAGAAATGGAAACAGAACTCACTCTGAGAAAGCAGGGCTGCATTGCAGCTTACTTGAAGCCATGCACCTAACAATTTTTCAAGTCATTAAGCCATTGCCCCCTGCTTTTGAGAAATGGCTGTTTCCTACCACCTTAAATTACTTTAACTCAAAGCAATTACATAATACTAAGGGATGTTAAAATGTCTAGTTACTCATTTTTATTCCAACTATCTGCTCCATTTTATACAGGAACTTATACATCACTTCAGAGACAGGGATAAGCCACTCATGGCCATTCAGTATTTTAATAGATTTTTCTCAAAACAGGAGACCAAAGGATGAAAGAAGAGTAGGTTTTACCGTTTGGCCAATACTCCTTTTAAGAGAAGGTAGTGAAGACAAAGTATCAACTACTCTACTCCAAAATACATGAAAGCCAGTAAAGCCACAAGAATTTGGGGATCTAGTCAAAAGAGCAGTCTGTAGTGAGAAGCTGAACTCTGTGACTCTGCTGTATGCTCTGCTCTTCCCTGCCATGCACACATGGAGAAGAGAATAGGCAGAAATTCCTGCTGAGGACAGAGGGAAATCCAGAGAGCACTATGGAGGTCCCAGGTTCTAAAATCCTTTCCTAACTTCAGAATCTGCTCACTGGAGCCTTCAGACACAGGTAAGTTGGAAGAACACTCAGTCCCACAAATGAGATGAAGTGAGAAAAGCATTTTCCCCCAAGCTGACTGCAGTATGCATTTATATGCTGGAATGCTCTGATGCAGCCCTGAATATGGACCATTCAAACCTGACAAGTCTTTGCAAGGATATTCACGTTATTGTCACGTTCAAATCATTAGATGGCATTCAAATCAAACTGCTTACCTTCTGCTTTCATGTAGTGCACAGAGTAGGCAATCACTTTGTCTGAATTGTAGAGTGGCCTCTCCCAGGCCAGCAGGATTGCTGAGCTGGACATGGTCTCAGCGTGGACATTGTAGGGGGCACTGGGTCTGTCCTCTGACATGACCACAGTGAGCCTGGCCCTGGAGAGAATGGAGCCCTGGCTGTTCTCAGCCATGCACTGATAAATGGCATCGTCCTCAGGAATGATCTGGTTGATCACCAATTTACTGGACCCAAAAGGAAGGAAAAGATGGAAAAAGAAGCTCACATCTTGGATAAATTTAGCTCCACATAATAAAACAACAGTTATGTTTGCCTCTGCTTCCTAAGTTTAGTATGACTGACTTACATGCCACAAATTCTTCCATTACAAATGGATGCCCAGCAGTGAAATTTAGCACCTTGAAGTGCTCTGCAAAACCTGCCATGTTTCTGTTTGTGCCTGCAAAGCCAGGCACAGTGAAAACAAACCTGCTCCTCTATTCCCTCCCTGCCAAAAGCAGACCCTTGAGCTTGTAATTCCTTAACCAATTCTTTAATATAAAGTGCCCACTCAACAGAAGTAGTAGCAAGATTCTGCTGCTCTGTAAATCTATAGTAACTCTGTGGTGAAACTCTTCAGTTCAGCCCTGCCCACCTTCCCTGACAAGTAAGGCACTTAGCAATAAGATTTACTAATTTTAGGTACTGATTAATGTGCATCCATCACTAGGTTTAATGTCCTATTTCAGGTGGACTTGAGTTCTATCTTGAATGTCTATAGGTAGCTTCTGTAACATCTTTTAGCAGCACATCACTAGCACAGCTCTCCTACAGCAATTGCAATCTTACCTGTTGTACATTTTTATTCTACCATTGGAGTGTATTCTCCTTCCATTTTTTAACCATGAAATTTTGGGGGCAGGATTTCCTTCTGCTTGGCAAGCAAAACGAGCAGTACCAGCTCTAGGCCTTGTTAAGCTTTCTGGCCATTCCACAAAGGAAGGTGGAGCTACAGAGAAGTTACAAGAAGAAATAATAGTTTGAAAATCAAGCCCTGACAAACACAAGGACAGTCATAAAAATAACAAGTTTTCCAAATAAAAACCTCTGTCCTCAAGCAACTCAAACACATGTGTACACAAGCAGAAAATACATTTCTTGTAAATAAAGCAAATTTTTTAAAGATACTCTATCTGCACAGACAGTGTTTTTGTTCATGCATTTATGAATACAAACTCCAGACTATGGCATACCATTCTCTCATAAACACATGTTACATATTTCTACTTGGTTACAGGGTCCTTTTCTGTGTTGAAAGCCTGTCTTCCCAGAGCAAGCACTGCACCTGGGTATCTCCAAGTGCTAACTCACACCCCAGATCCTGAGTATCTGACACTTCTCATCTAAGTCAACAGGCAGAAGAAGGCAGCCACAGTTCCGTGATCTGCTCAATCTCTGCAGCCTCCCCACAGCCCCTGGCACACGATGCTGGAGCTGGAACATCAGCCAGCACACAGGACAGCCCCAGGCGTTGCAAGCCCCTGGCAGGGCAGGGAAGGGCTCACCCAGCACGGTGAGAGCTGCCGTGGCCACGGTGAAGTTGCGCGTGCCGGGAACGGTGGCGCGGCAGACGTAGACCCCGGCGTGCTGCGCCCGCACGTCAGAGATCATCAGGTTCCCATTCCCAAGCACTCGGGTGTTGAACACATCAATGGACTTGTGGTCTGTTTGGGACAGCAGCAGAAGTGGGTTACAAGGCTGTTCACCTCAATAACGTACCTAAATTGGGTTGTCTTATGTAGTAATGGCTTAGATTAGTGCATAAAAGTTGAAAAATGGGAAGAAAATCACAGCTGAACTTTCAGAGGTTTCCATTTACTTTGCTCTTCACTAAGTACCTGACCATTCATATGGTTGGGTCTCACCACTTCTTAAGTGGTTTATATCAGGAATTCACCACCTCAGCTAGAAGTTAACCTCCCATCTGCCTAGCACTATGATTCAGTACCTCACTACCAACATTCACACCATCTTCACAGAGATCAACTATCTCCTGAATTACACTGCAGATAAATCTCTTATATTTGATTACCATGTATTTTCTCCTATTTTCACAGCAAATGCTCTATGACTAATATGTGAACTTTTCTCCTATTTGTTTGTCTATAAGAGCCACTGAATCAACCAGGAAAGATACGTTTATTTCTTACACTTTTAGAAATAGAAGTGGAGGAAAAATTTTCATAGTTTGCTTCTGCATGTACAGTCCTGACTTCCACAGTTAGGTACATGTTGCAATGAAAACAGAAAGTAGTTTACATGAAAGAAATGTTATTATTCTCATTGCAGTCCTCCTTCTCCCCTTCCAGGCTGTCTGTGTGTTCCTGGGTTTGTCTTTATCTATTCATAGTCCAAAAGGCCCATTAGCACGGTGCAAATCACATTCTCATAGGGCTTCTAAGAAGAGTGGAAGGAACTCTAACAGGTCATTTTCATGGATGCACCATCCCAACCTGCCCCACCCCGACTGTATCCAGTCAGGGATCCCTGGAGGTCACCAGCTGCCTGTCCCTGTGCCCACCCCGTGCCCGGGGCAGTGCTGGATTGACAGCAGAAGGAGGGAGTCCAAAGCTTCAGAAAACCTCGGGGCTTCCTCACAGCAGCACTGAAGCACAGAACAGAAAGTGTTTCACTCATCCTACCTTAACCTACTAATCGTTACCTGCTACACAAAGCCTCAGAACAGAAACCTAATTGCTCAAATCCTTTCTTTCCAGTTTTACTTCCTCTCCACAGGCTGAAGGTCGCATGCTGTAATTTTAAGACCTACCTAACCGGCTCCATGAGATGATTGGCTTTGGATTCCCTGTGGCTACACACTCCAGTATGACAGTTTGATGAAGAGATGCTGTAATGTTTTGAGGACCAGCTATTATAGATGGCTTGTGAAAAGGCTTCAAGTCTGAGGCTTTGCAGAGATTTAAAAAAAAAAAAAAAAGAAAAGAAAAATATAAAAAGCAAATACAGTTGAACAAAAACTCAATTAAATATGAAATAAAAATATTTTTGGGGGGAATGCTAAAATTTACATTTACACCAAAGCCTTACTTCAGTAATTGGGGAAACCTACATTGAACAAGATTTTAGCACAAGATAAAAGCAAGCAAGCAAAATTATTTGGACAAGCGGTTCACCTACAGCTTTTCAAGGCTTTTAAGTTTTTTTGCTCTACTGTGAGAAAGAATACAGTGCCACTGGAAAAAAAATAAGTCACATGGTAAATACCTGGAATAACACTCAGCACTGCCTCGGTGCTTTTACGTCTGTTGGCTGCAGTTGTGGCAACACATCTGTAACTCCCAGCATCCTTCTGCTCAACACCATAGATCTGCAGCACTCCTGTAGGCAGAGCAGTTATCCTGCACAGAAACCAAAAGTAAGAAATGCAGATAAACATTCAGCCAGGGAACACCTTGGTGGAATTTACTCCTTGATTTACAAACAGCCATTGCTGCACTGACCTGGGAGCAGCAGCTGGAGACTCAAAAACATTCCCAATACATGACTCACCTTCCTGCCTTTCTGAACTACAGGCAAAATTCCCCCCAGCACCACGATGAGAGCAGAGGAATTTACTTTCATCCCAGCCTTCCTTAGCCTGCTACTACATTCATACTCTTCAGGTTGGCTGATTTTTTACAGCAGTTTCTGATATTTGGGCATAACTGGTGTACAGTTCCCAGAAACCCACCTATGGTTACAATTTTTAGTTTCTCTTTTTTCCTTCCTTTGCATGTGGGATATCTTACACACTTCCAAATGGAATTACAGGCCAAAAACACAGGAGTTAGTTCAATGAAAACAAACTGGACATGGAAAAGAATCTAGCAGAGACTGTCAACCTAATCAGTTCATCTTCTTCATTAGAAGACCCCTTGCATAGAATTTCCCTGGTGTCAAGTGCTTTAACTCAGTTTTCTGTATATATAATTCTTTATTGTCTCTCTAAAGGAAAACAAGTTCAGCATCAATTTTTCAGTGAAAGCAATCCCACTAGTTCAAACCACTCCCAGAGCCAAAATTCACCCATTCCATTCCCCACTGCAATGCAATGCCTGTCCCTGAGGATGCCTTGTATACAATATCCATCAATAAGAATTCAAAGATCAGTGATTTCTGTGCAGACAATAGTGGGTGACTCTAGTCTGCACTCATAACACCTATTTAAAATTCATTAGCAACATACTAGGTATTTCAATTGACATGGAACTTTTTTAATGTAATTGCATTCTTGTAGCAGGATCAAAATGATAGAAAAAATAAAATACCTTCTATAATTTGTAACCTTACATACCTGTCCATGACCAGGGGTAAAGTTGTTCTGTTCACTTCCCATGTCACAGTGGCAGGAGGGTTTGCTGTTATTTTACAGGCAAATCGAGCTACTCCACCTTCTTGGACTTCAGCTGAAAGTGGCTGGACTTCAAATGCAGAAATAGCTAAAAACAAGAGATCAATTTTAGGGGATTAAAGTGAGAAAAAATTCCTGGTTAAATCAAACTCAAGTTCATAGATCAACATGTAAAAATACCCAAAAATACTTCATACAGTCCTTTTATTTCTGTATACAAAGAAAGATGGATCTAAGTGCCTTGTAAACTTAGCTTAATAGCATGTTTTCACTGGTTGAAGGTTTACTTAGAATAACTTTGTTTTAACCTAATTCAGTAAAAAAATGTTTCAATGAAAATAAAGATGACACGCTCAAATAGAATTAAGCATACAAATTGACTGGCATGCAGCTGGAAACCATATCAATTATCAGAGTAACAAAGTTCAAGTCAATTCAGCTAGTTTGGGACAGCCTTAAAAACTCTGACTGCAATAAGAAATTTCCAAATCAACTCTTCGTTCCTGACTCACTTTAATAAAAAGCATTTGCAGAGTTGCACAAGTTCATGTGTGGTTAAAAAAAAATGAAATCAAAATCCAAAGAAGATCTCAAAATAAGTTTAAGCAGGTGAGAATACTTTTATCCCACCAGTCTGAGCAGTCACCAAGCTGACATCTGATGCACAGAGCATCAATGTCATTTTGAGCATCTACAGCTTAAGGAGTTCACAATATTGAGCCCACTGAAGCAGCAGATCAATAGAAACTCCGCAGCTAATAGCTAAGAAATTGATCAATTGAGCAATTTCCTTTCTCACCAACAGAATTAGGTTCCACTTTTTGCTTTTTCTTTCACTTTTTAGCAATACCAGGCTCAAGAACACATACAAATGCCCACTACATGCATAAAGGTGCTACAACAGTACTCTCACATTTAAAGCCTGTTGGGGAGACATAAAAACAGTTCTTGCCTTAAACAGATTTTCTTTTGATTGCAAAGGAATCATCAGAAGTAAAAAAGAGAGTTTTTTATCTATTTACAGAAGCTCAGCTTCACTAAACAGACTCAGTACAAGGCAAATAACCTGCACACAGAGCAGGTTGTTCCCATATCTCTAAACTTTCTGCATTTGCTTTTACTGGATTTCATGCCATTCATCTCTCCTGTAGTCTTCCACCACAAAACAGAGAGGTGGGGAAAAGAATAAGAAGCAAGAATAAAAGGAATCCAAGCTTGTCTTATTTCCTTGCCTTCTTCTTTGTTCTGATTTTTCCCCACACAAACATTTGTTCACCTGGAGTCAGAATAATATTTCCACAGTGCCATTCTTAAGAGATTCTCTTTCTTAACAGAAAATACAATGCTTTGCATTCTTCATTTATTTGCTGAAAGTATCATGCAGCAAACCAGACAAGTTTGCTCACATTTCAAAATAGAATCTCTAGGAATGTAATTAAGGCATAAATGATATGAACAATCCAAACCAATGCAATGTGAATTTCAGAGCCATCCTGTAGCACAGCTCCACCACAGCCAGCATGAGAGAGGATCATTGCAAAAGGCAGGAAGGTAATCATACAGGCTTACTGAAGCCCTTTCACAGAGTTAAAAGTTTCATCTCCATTGGAACTACAAAATTGCATCCAGAATTTTCTTATATTGGTACAGTTACCTAAAGAGACACAGTGAGGCAAATGAAACACAGTTTGGGTTCTCATTTATGTATATAAAAAGAATTATTTACTTCCCTGCACTCAGTACATTACAGCTGTAGATTAAAGACAGAAGTGAGACTCAAGAACTGCAAAGCAAACTGAGGGCAATTAGAACTTCACAGACCACAAAATGCCATCACAATAGCGGCAAGAATTGGTTCAGCTACCCTGTAGAGAAAGTCCAGTGCAAGTTGTCAATTGAAGCTGATATGCAAAGAATATTGTTCCACCTGAACAGGAACAATGTATTTCCCCTGAAAATCCATCTTTAAAGAATTTAAAGACAGCAAAAGTCACAACTAGGAAGAACGGTACAAAACCTTAAAAAAAAACTTATTAATGCTACTAAATGTAGTTTTTAGAAACAAAAAAATCCCTGCTTACCTCTTATCTAAGTTTTCTATATTGTTTATCAGTTTAGCTCAATACTTGCTCCCTCTTCCTTAAGCACATCTCTGGTTTCTTCTTAATTCTGACTTTATTTGTTCCAGTAAAATCTGTTTTTACAAGTCAACTGCTGTCTCATGAAATCTGACCTCTTTGTAACAGGCTTACTTTCCTGGCAGCACTGCTTCCAGCTCAGAACCCCAAGAACAAGTCATTAAAGCAGTGCTGTTAAGAGGCCAGAGCTCTATAAAATGGATAAGAAACAAAGTCTCAAGAGACATACCCTGCTCCCAAAAACAACCCTGCAATGCAATAAATGTAAGTGCCTTTTTATTTGAGTTTCCCTCCCCTCTTCTCCAGTCTATTTAATCATTTTGTTCCCAGATTTATAGCCAAAATAAAATAATTAATGCTACTCTGAGAAGCTGATGCTCCCACCCTTTTTAACTTGCAAGATACCAAATACTGCTTACAGAAGCAGAAGAAAATAACTAGAAACTAGTTACTTGTACAAATTCCTGAAATTTATGTGATAGGTGTCTGTGTTTGTATGGTTACTTCTGAGAATGAAGAACTGTGCAATTTATGCCATCAATGTTATCTATGCAGAGAGAAATCAGACTTCAGTTCTGGTATGAGTTCCTTCATTTACCATTGAGGCAAATATCCACAGGTTCAAAACCCAAATGATTGACTTCATTAACATGTCAGAGAAAGATCAGAGAACTGCTGCTGATGTACATGGATTGAATACTATCCTGCACCATGTAAAAACTTTCTGTGTACCTAAGCGTGTTTACAGATTTAACTATTAAGGGACAGTGACCTGTTCCCTTACACACTGCATTCTCTTAGACACTACATGTCATTATGAACTCATTTTCTGAATTAGCTTTCTTAAACTGCAAAAGAAATTCCAATAACCTACATGCTGATTACTGTTCCACCACAGCTGACTCTAGCCTAAGACCAGACTACAACTGTGAAATAAAAAACCTGTAAGAATGACAGATAAACCCAGAACTGAAACAGGAGCACAACCAACCAGAATGCACCAAATATTGAGAAACTCTGCAGCACATGATGGTGGTGCTTAAGTGTTTCTCAAGAGATAATGGCCACTCAGAGAGATGAACTGCTCAGGTGGAAGGAACAAAAGTGCATAATGCCATTTGTACAAGGCATCTGTTAAAGCTGTTGAGAATTTCACAACAGTCCTAACCCTTCAAGTGAAACCAAGAATCTTTCCATTTTTTTAAACTCTCTGGTGAAGAGATTGCATTTGAGAAAAAAAAAACAAAAACTCGTTTGTTAAAGAGAAGCTATGGCTTTACCCAAAGAAATAGATTTCAGGGAAGCACATGACAACTCTTGTCTTCTTGATCTAGTTTTTGTGATGCACTTTCTCTGAAATAGCATTGAAAAATCCAACAAATATACATGTGCGTTACATTTTAACACCAAAGCAAATTTGGACATATTTTCTTGGAGTTTTTGCAGTTTCTTAGTTATTGTAAGAATGAGGCTTAAAAGAGATTATGAAAGGAGCTCTGCCATGGTTTTGGCTATATAGACACACATTTCCAATGATTTGCTGCTCAAATGGCACACTTTACTTTTTAAGACCAGAGAAAGCAAGAAGAGGTTTTAGCTCCAGCACAAGGAGCTCAGGTGAGGCTGCTGAATGGAAATGTATTGCCATGGAGCAGGAAAATAAGGGAGGAAACTGCATGTGCAGACCTTACCCCACTCACAGGCTGCACATCTCCCTCCTCTAATTATTTAAGGCAAACAACTGAGCTGAGATGGAACCAAGTTCCATCTGTAAGAGGAAGTGATATCATCCAGAACACATTTGGCCCTTCAGGCACAAAGGAAAAGTGTCAGTTCATTCTGACTGTTATAAAAGACTATAATCCAAACAACATATTGGTAATGGCATTCTTATAAATTACCACAGATTTAACTCTTCTGATAAATTGCAAAGTGTGGCTTTTTCACTCAAGTCAGCTGTTACTTTTAACTTCTGCCAGAATGGTTGGAAAAACAAGCTTAACTAAAATACACTTTTTCTATAACCTTGCATTTTAAAGAAGTAATTTGAAATTGCATGTTATTGTGCTACTATTGGCTAAAACTTTAGTTTAATATACTTAGTTTTAATTAATTACCAAACTATGCTGAAAGCCTGATACTTAAACTTAATTGGAACAAAATTAGTTGCTTTTTCCCCCCCAAAAATCAGATACATTAAATAAATAAATAATCAGATAAATCATACAGGCTGCTGGCATCAGTGCCCACTTGTGAAGAATTCAATGAAAATTCTGTAGAATGCTGTATCAGGTGCTTAACTTATTACCTGAGAATTTTCAAACTGTATTTTTCTTTCTCTGTGTTAATAATCCCTGGCAGTAAAGGCTCACACATTGCTACGTTAATGAGTTGTGCTAGCCTAACAAAAAGCAACTGATAGCAATAAAACAACTGAACAACTGTTCTCTCCTTCTCCCAAAAATCTTAAACCATGGAGGGGACTGTAGTGTTCATAAACCTTTTCTCAGATGTAACTTAAGGCTCTTGGGATGGTTGGGTTGTTCCTCTCACTTGCACACTGAGAAACACCTGTAGGAGGGAAAAAGGGGAGGAGAATAATGACCCATCCTGTTCCAGCCCCGTGTTGGTGCAGGAGGGGAGAGCAGAATATCTTATCCTTGTCTAATGCACAAGGAATTCTTGATTACAGATGGAATCTCCAGCACCAGGACCCACAAATTTTACTGTTCTTGATCTAATCCAGGCCCAACCACACTTCCAGTGCCTTTCTTTACACTTCAAACAAGCTTTTCCAGACAATTTCACTTCCCAAGGTAGCATACATTTTAAAGGATTAATGAACCAGTTCACCACAGTTTTAAAATCCATACGTGTGTGTGTGTACAGCATAACTGCAACATCTCACTTCACCTCACTGACATCTTGGGAAAAGCTTTGCTAGAATGGCACCTTGCACCCTCTAATCCCAAATTAAACTAAATCCTTTTAATGTGCAACAAGGAGATTGCTGCTATTAATCCCCAGATTTTAATGAGGTACTAACACTAAACTGTTAGACATGACTTTAAAATCAGTGTGCACTCAAATTGCCTGGAAATGTGGTCATCCTACTAAAGGGCATTCATTTTACCTTTTTATTTTGTTCCCCAGCTTCCTATATTCACCTTAATTTCTGCTTTTCCTTTGTTCTTTCAAGCTGCTTACTACAAACTCACTCTAGGAAAGAGGGCAGGATAGACAGTGACAATGGCAGAAATACACTGGTCTGCCATGACTATGACATGTAATTTGTCAGTATGAAAAAGAAAATAACTTTCCCAGGAAATCTAGAGGTTTCTCATAAAAAGTGTGGGGGGAAATGACAACAAATTCAGATATTATGTAACAGAAGAGAAATATCTGAAGGAAGAAAGGAAAACAAGAGAGAGATGAAATCAAAAACAGCTTTGAATTACTGATATCAAATTTGAGGAAGAAAGCCATTCCCTTTAGTAGGAACACTGTAGCAGCAGTTTTCAGGATGATGGTTCAGAATTGCACTGAAAAAGTCCAGACTTAAACCATTACCTTACAATTAAATAATAGAGAGGTTAAATGAGACTGAAACTGCCACATTGATTTGACACTATCAATAATTGATATGGGAAACCTAATAATCTCTCTATCCCACAATTGTTTTAACCATTTGCCATCTAGAATCTCCTAGCAGGCATTTTAATATTTTAGAGGAGGTGGATCAGAATTATAGTTTGTACAGAACACAGTGATATTCTACAGCAATCATTGTGATGCTTTGGAAAACTCTGCAAAGTGGGAAATTACAGAACTGCATTTTTATGAGCTGCTAGCTTAGCACTACAACTTGAGTTCCTGAAAACACATACTTAAACAGAAATAATAATAATAATAATAATAATAATAATAATAATAATAATAATAATAATAATAATAATAATAATAATAATAATAATAATAATAAAAAAAAATAGTAATTTTAAAGGCCCAAATATTGCTAACAAGATTAGGAACTATTTTTACAGCATGAACGACACAAGCATATAATATGAGCCAGATTTGGCCATGAAAATGGACATTCTGAAAACTGACATTTCCTTTAGACAAAACTGATCCTTCACACCTTGTGCTCCTCACATTTCAGTTCACAGAACAGTACTGTTGTATCTAAGGAGCAAATTCTTCTGAGGCATTAGCCTTGCAGGCTAAACCCTTTCAAAATCACATTTTCTATTTTGGAGGGACCAGAAAATGCTCTGCACATAGGGGTAATTACTTTCACTAATAAATACCAAGAAGACCCCAGATGAGGTGATGAGTGAGGATTTGGGACATCTGCCCTTTCTGCTATTCTCAATTCATTACTTCTGCTCTGGACAAATCTTCTCCAAGGCCCTGACTGCTCAGCTAAAGGCTGAGCTGCTTTGCACAGCTTACTGCAGTTTGCCTCCAACATAGTGCCAGACAATCTGGGAAACTGCTCTGCCAAAACTTATGGTCACCTTATTGCAAAAACAATTACCCCAAGTCCACCACATACTTACTTCCACACTAAACTAAACGAGAGAGAAATGCAATAGAGAAAGTCATGGCAAAGGTAAGAAACAAAGGTATGTTCTCATTTTTCCTTTTCTCTCTCAAATTCTTGCCAGCTTGCACAAATATCTAAGAAGTGCAATGTTTAGCATCAATTAATTCCAAATTAAGATGCAAATCATCAGGAATTACTCTTCAATCTCTGATAAGAAGGGAGAAAAGAAATCATTAGCCTCATATAAAAAACCCATATTTATAAAATACAAAGCAAAACTGTTTCTTTCTGCATTAAAATCTTTATACAATGTTGTCCAGTGTCTCTGCTTAAAAAACACAAAAATTTTAAAACTTCCCATTCACAAACTACCCACTACTTTTCTGGTACTGAAGAATGCTATAATCTAAAGGCAATGAAATGGAGAAGCAAAGAGGTCAACAGCCTGAGCACCCTCGAACAAAAGTTCCCTTGGAGATGTCAGCTGCAATCTCATTTGTTTCCTCTAACACTTTCAGGTTCCCCTGCTCCTTTCTTAAAAGCTCCTAATTCAGTGGCTGACAAATGATCATTTTAAAAATCCCTGTACAGGAATAACCAACTCTGAATTTGTGTACTGAAGATCACTCAGCTCTCCATGGTTCGGGCTGGGACTAGATTCTATAAAAGTGCTTGTGGCCACACACAGGCAGTTTTCACCACCAGCTTCTCAAAGTTAAGACCTGTCTGAAGTTTCATATACAGTATTTTCTCTTCCTGAAATCCCAGAAGTCAACTAGGCTATTCTGAACCAGGTTTTTAAGGAAATGTGCTCATTTATCCTTTCTTTGCTACACTATATCTTTATTCCTTCATTCTTACAGAATCCTCAAAAAGCAGGAAAGTATATTGTCTTCTCCACTGTTCTGATTTCAGTTTAAAACCACAACATGCACATTCAGAATGGAAGCTTTGAGGGCAAGTTTCTGATCTATTCCAGTGCAGAAAATCAAGAGAAAAGGACTCAAGTGGCTGTATTGTGAAGACAGTTCATATGAAAAGAGGAAAACCTTGAAAAGCTAAGAAGAAATACCTCAACATCATCAAAATATATCAGGAATCTCTCTGACACTGATCAATTTTTTCAAGGATAAAAACAATAATTTCTTCTCAGGATATTCTGTACTACAAGAAAGATGCTCTTTTCTTCTGCTAAACAGGTAGCACTAGATTTTGGAAAGTGTTAACCTTTGCAACAGAAAGAGCTCATAACTAGCATGTCCACTCTGTATGTTACAGAAAAAAAATCTCAAAACAGTTAAAGAAAACTGGCTTCTCAGAAATGGATAATCACTCATTAAAAAATTCTCTCCAATGCAGAAACACACATGCAGGAATAGAAAGGCACAATTTGACAAGGTGGCTGTTAGAATGTACTGTTCCCTGCTCACTCTTCAAACCACTGGAACAGGCACAGAGCTGGTTATCCACAGCATATTAACGTAAGTGGGACAATAAATGGGATCCTGGGCAGCAGCAATGTGCCAGAGGAATAACAGGAGGATCCTCACTGACCCACTACAAACCCACAAATGCCTTATTTTACAGTTTGTTCTCCTGCCCATCAGGTGCTCTTACAGCCACACTGAGATGAGAATCCAATATTGCAATGCAAGGGCACACATCAGAATTCTGTGAGGGAAGAAAGTGCAGGGTAATACCCAAGTCTTTCTATTTACTTTGGTAGAAGCAGCTGCCAATATTGCAAAAATGCCACTCTTGCAGCTGCAGGCAAGCTATGAGTACACATACTGCCTCACTACATCTGTATCATTTAATAGGAGGCAAAAAATATACCACTGCCACCCCTCCCAATAAAGGCTGAAAACATCTCACCTCAGGAGTTATCACTGGCACTGTTTTAAAAGAATTAAAAGCTTGAGGCTTCGAAATACGTGTCTCTATATATTCAACAGTTTATTGATGGTGTGACTGACATTCCTTACCAAACCATGTAAACAAGCACGAGAGATTTGATCTTTTCACTTCTGCAGGCATCCCAGCTGGGGTTTTCCCTTCTCAGTCTATCTATCATCCAGGCAACAGTGTGTGGCCACAGAAGGCACAATAAATGCTAATGCACTTATCAAGGAATTCCCCTCTGCTCTTCAGCAGACAAGAAGCATAGGAAATAGGAGAGAAAAGGCACACAGTAAGCCACATTAACCAGCTTCAAAGCTGCTCTACTTGTGTGGCTGCATGCATTCAGCAGAAAGAGCACACCACTTTCTCCCTTGCAAGGACTGATTTCCTTCAGCAGTTTGCCCAGTGATTGCCTTCCAGTATCTCTGCTTAATCCCACGGATGCCTTTCTTTGGAGTTGCTGCCATTCTGTGAAGAATTAGTTCTGCTTAATAGCCCAACTGTTGGTGGGGAACATCCAGCACAGTTTTGCACTTTACAACATGAAGACAAAGATCAGAGCACAAGCAGGATTTTGCAACAAAAGACACGTCCCTTCACAACTAACCTAATCTGGCATCCAAACAGAAAAACAAAACAAAAAAAAAAACCAAACCCACGAAACCAAACAAAAACAACAAAACCAAAATAAACTCATACAAATCAAAACAGAACATGAAAGATTTAAAGATTGATTGCTATGATTCTAAAGTTCCTCAAAGAACAAGAAAAATTTAATAGTTGCCCAATGCAACACAGAAAAGATAATTTCAGCACTTTGTAAGAAAAGTGGAAGCACAAATCTGCCCCATTCTGACCAATGAATTCCACTGCAGATGCCAGCAGAAGGGCAAGACCTCTCTTTATCAGTCTTGTATCTCTAAAAATTAATTAATGCTGTTCCTGGCTAAAATAAAACTAGACCCTAAGCAGAATGCAAAAGCCACTCTTCACCTCAGCCTGCCCAGCTCATCAATCAGAGGAAGCAGCAGAGAGCACATCCCAGGCCAGGAGGGGGGCCCCACACATTCCTGTGCACCACCCACCCTGCCTGTCCTCACATCTGGGGAAGGCAGAGGAAGGGGTTTCATTTCATACAGTGGCAAACTGACACCATCCCCATATGAACGAGTGTAAGTTGATATGGTGGTGCTGTTAAATCTCCAGACTGTCAGAAATGCTATTCCTGAGATATAGGAACACTCTCCATTTTTTGCTTACAGTGTTTCAGCATCTCAGGATGAAAGACCATTTCAATGCAAAACGCTGAGCAGGGGTGCTGGGAATTCAAACCCTTCATCCTCCTCTCCAAATGTCAACATTTCCTCATTCCCACGGGGAAAAGAAAGAAGAAATGCCTCCACTCTCAAGGGCCAAATGCCTGCAGCTCATTTCCCTGTCACCAAATGCCCCACTACTGCACTACACAGCCCAGAGACCTCACCCAAGAACAGTCTTTCAGCAGAGGGTAGTAACTAACAGTTAAAATCTGAATGTCCTACACTTTGAGAGCAGCAGGGAGAAAATCAGAAACAAATATCACACACAAAAAAAACAAGCAACAAAAGACACTGTCAGTACTACCTATTTATAGAAGCTACTTAAATCCTCTAATTAGATGTTTACCTGAAAAATTCCTGGAGGTACAGGAGGGGGAAGTGTTTACAACTCTTGCAATTTTCAAATGAAATTAATCAGAAGTGCAGCTTCCAGATAAAATT
The DNA here is from genome assembly GCF_029582105.1 of Oenanthe melanoleuca. NCBI lineage: Eukaryota > Metazoa > Chordata > Aves > Passeriformes > Muscicapidae > Oenanthe > Oenanthe melanoleuca. The sequence goes on along the minus strand of NC_079344.1, from coordinate 5,024,701 downwards.
ACTTTGCCTTCAATGTATTTAGAGGAAGTCACCTTCTATGGCCATTGACTGCTTGGGTGACAGGCAATCATTGGACTCCTGGATTTCCAGCTTGCCCAGTCATAGCACAACCAAACAGCCATGTTCTACTAAGTAGGTAATACATCCAGTTATTAGATTACTTGTATTTTCCAAAACACACTGACAACCCATTTTTCCTTTCCATTGTTTGTCTCCAGCTCAAAGCCACCAGGGAAGCACTGAGGGAAGTGTTGCCAGGGGCCCAGGGAAGATGCTCTCCCCATCCCAGACATCCTATTCCAACCTGAAACAAGCAAGTCCCAAGCAAGGGGACTGAACCCTGGGAAATGCAGCTGCAGGACAGGAATACCACCAGGCCTCTGTGAAACAAGGCTGCCTGCTCAACAGGTGTTTTACTTATCCCAGATTTCTGACACATATGTAGAGATGTATAACAGAGAAATGTTAGCATGGTTAGATTATCTCAGACTTCCATCTTCTCTTGTGCTCTTAAAATAGTTCAGCCATTCATTTATCTTGACAAATACAAAAAAAAAAAAAAAGAAAAAAAGAGGGAGAGAAAAGGATACAACAGATCAAGCTTCACTGTATTTTCTTCTAAATTATGCACTTGTACTTCCATCAGCAGAAGTAAAATACCTTGGCCTGGAGCCAATCAGAAATCCCTCATAATACATTCAATAAGCCCAACCAAAACAGTACATAGCTTATGAGAGTGGGGAAAAGAAACTTGAAGGTCGTATTTCATCTGCTGCAGCTCGTGGTGCTCGTTCAGAGGCAGGAGGTTAACTGGCAGGATCTGCTCCCTAATGCCTGTTATTTCCAGTGGAAGGAGCTAAGCAGAGACCTGCTTTGCTCAGTGCTTCGTGAAGAGGACCAGCAAGGAAATCCTAATGCTAAGGAAACACAACCCAGCTGGAGGGCAAATGGAGAGAGGAGCCTGGCAACACACTGAAGCTGAAACACACCTCCCTAGCACAACTCAAAGTTGGTTTCTTGGACTTATTAGCTGTCAAACTGAAAACATGATTCAAGTTTCATAACACATGGAAACACCTTCTTAGTTTTACAAAAAAGAGCATTCTAAACCAGCAGAAGGAAACAGCTCTCCTGAGCATCAAGAAAATGCTGAGTTTGTACAACAAGCTACTGTTTCAGGTGAAAACAGGTACTAGATAGAAAATAAGAGGTTCTACCCTCAGCTTTACCATCACCTGTATAGTTTGGAGCAAAGTAATTTATTAGTTTGATCCTGTCAAATTCATTTCCTTCTCACTTTTCCCTTCATCCAAAACTGAGGTAACACACTAATCTTTTACTTACTTGATGCTTTCCTGGATTGCTCAAAACCATGTATGAGAGGTAGTAGGAACATTAATACTCATATAACATACATATTAAATCTAAGAGTGAGATTAATAGTAATTAATATTCTTAACTCTGTCATACCAACAAATCACAAAAATCTATGGATTTTTTGGCACAAACATAGTGGGGTGGACAAATCACAGAAAGGACAGGGGGAAACAACAAAAACCAAACAAAACAAACCTTTTGCACTGATGGAATTGAAACTATCTGTCCCTCTACATGAGCACCACACTGCCCTGATAAACTAAACCTCTCTCTGACTGAAGGCAGAATTAAAACAGAGCAATGCAGGAACTCTTCTGACCCAAAAGTAATCCACTCAATCATATAATGCATCCCCTTCCTTTTAGTAAAATGAATAGCCCTCCATAGAACCTTTTTCTTCCTTGACAAGTCCTTGACAGAAGAATGTGAATCTGGACAGTTAAATGAATCAATCACCAGCTGCTAGTCCAGGGCCAAGATGCTGAGCCCAGGGGCTGCAGAGTTCACTGACCACTGGGCAAAGCAGGACAAAGGCTGTGCCTCTATGAATAGTCTGCTCCTGGGACCCAAAGGTCACTTAGCTGCCTTGGAAACGGTCCCCTTTGGTTATTTAAAGTTCTCAGGCTATTCTGCCACAGATATTATTGTTTCAGGTGGTCACCATCTTTCACCATCACAAGTTTGTGAAAGGCCAGGCAACCATTATTTAGATAAACAGAAGACAATGGTCAACAACTAAATAGTGAGGAAAGGAACAATAGAAATAAATAAAAACAATGCTATACACTTCCCCATAATTCCAGCTTCTAAACAGGCCTATAAAAAACATCCCCAGAGAAAGAAGGTCCCAACACCCAAAGGTACAGATCCCCAAGAGGATCTAGATCTACACATTGCAACAAAGGCATGAGGTCCTGAATACTCTTCTGCCTTTGAGATTCTTTACAAAAATCTATCAGGAAAAGCAACAGCAACAGAAAATCAAAAAACCAAAACAAACAAAAAATCCAAGCAAGTATTGGAGTTTTTCTCTAGTTGTGACTGCAGGGCTGTTATTTCCAAAAACCTGCACCAACATAAGACTTGTAGCCTAACAAGCAAGTGGTAGTCTAGGCTTTGTGGGGGAATAAATATTTGAGAGAAGAGACAGAGCACATGAAAGAGGAGGTGAAATCCACAGGTGCCAACTCCTCCACAGCACTGGAGCCCACAGTACTGCCTGGCACCTCAAAAAAACCCTTCTCCTCTGCAGCAGCAATACACCTGATTTAATCTCAGTCAGATGACAGAAAGAGTAAATTTTGTACTGACAAACACCAGAGAGAGCATAGATGAGCATATGTGTATGTGTATATATATATTACCTGAGTACTATTATTATCAAGTTAAATTTATTGCTAAATACATGCTTAGATACCAGTCCACATTTCGGTTGAATCAGAATGTTCCAACAAATTTACTTGTTTAAGAAGTTGCCACAAGATGCTCTGTTACAAATCTTTGTTTCATAACATCCTGCCCATATAAAACTCTAATATTTTCAAGCGTATTTATTTCCTGTTTTTTTAATGACATACATCATTAGATAAAGAAGCTAATCCCTAAACTTTCCTACTCGTACATTCAATATCTCTTACATGATGAAAATTTCCCAAATGCTCAGAAGTTGGGAAACTGAAGAAATGATGCTGTTTATGTAACTGATTTGTTCTGTTTATATCCATGCTTTAGGAAACAATACAAGTGCACAGTCACACTTCCCCCAGTATTCACAGCACCAAATGAATGGTGCTCACACAATGAGCATCCGTTCAATATTTTGTTTTCTCCTCTCTGTTCAGTGTGTGGCCCCATTCCTTGTTTATTACACTGTGTTAAGCACTGCCCTGGACAGAGTTACCAGCTTCCCTCTGGCCTTCCCTGCAGGGCTCTGCACCACAGCTCTTCACAAATGTTACTGCACCCACTTTCACAGCACCTTGAGATTACATTATTTTATCATTTTCATTCTACTGTAAGATATAGACAAACATTTCAATGAGGGAATGAAATATTCACTAAATTTAGACATCCAAGACACAAGACTGATCCTTCAGAGCACTCCACGTGTTGCAGTCATGGACAGCTCCCCCAGCCTGCTGCAGCTCCAGCTGACCACACCTCAGATCAAATATTAAGGCTGTAAGAAATATATAATACATAATCAAAGACTTCCCATGAAAAGTCAGGACAAGAGGACTCATGTCACACGTTGCAGAAGCTTCTGGCTGAAGCAGAAATGCATTTTTAATACTCTAAAGATCCCCAGACTAGGAGAGAAAATTCTTTGTTTTTCTGAAGTTCCCCAGGGAAGTCCAGGGCTCCTGGGTCCAAATTTGGGGCACACCCTTGAGTGAGTCTCTGCCAGATCCCCACTCCTCCCCTCTGAGCTTGTAGCCATGGCAATGTGCACAGGAGCCAAGCCCAGGTCCCCTCACTCCACAGATTCTCCTCAGCACTCGCCCCTTCCCACCAAAGCCCCTCCTGACTCCAGACACATGAGAGCACTCACACCTCCACCTCACCCCCTGCCCCTCCCAAACTTCCTCTCCAGGTAATTAGAGCTTTGTTTCCAGCTTTCCATGCCAGCTGGTTTCTCCAGGCAGTGTTAGATCACACTTCAGCTTCTCATTAATGCAGAAGAGGAAAAAAAAGGCAAGTCTACATCTGTCCAGGAGTGCTTAGAGTAAAAGCCCAGCTCGGTGTTCACAAGCAGCAGGCTCAGCACAAACATCACCTCCTGCCTTGAGCTAGTCAAATGGAGCAAAGCTGTGGGAACACACACCAAAAAAACAAAAAAAGTTTGAGATTTTCCTCAGAACTTATAGGACAACCAATTCTAGTCACAGCAACAACAAAAGCTACTTCCAGAACACAAAGACCCCAATAAGTTCCATATCTTTGTTCCCTAGGTAGACATTTCCATGCTGTCCTAGTGAAAATAAAATGCAGAAAAAAGTTTCATCTTCAGTTTGCTCTAGGTAACAGGATAAACAGTCCTGATGAAATATACTATATTAGAAAAACTAAAAAGCAGAGATGCATACTGACATGACAAATTTCTATCCAGAAAATTAGCAACTACAGTTCTACAATACAAATATTTGCTAAATTTAAGATCAGAGTGCCACTAGCCCCCTTAGAATAAAATCATCATTTGTACATGCACACACAAAAATAATAAAGCAGAAGAAAAGTCTCCCAGTTGTTTTTTTTGTTTGTTTTTTTGGGTTGTTTTTTGTTTTTTTGTTTTTTTTTTTTGCAAGAAGCATCAATAGGTTTCATCTCTACTATGCAAAAATAAAGTCTGGCAGACAATTCTTTCTTTAGGCAGGCAGTGGGGTGACTTTTTATGCCTTCTTAGAAAGTCATGGGATGCTTTTCCCACTGACAGAACTCTAGATAGGCTCAGCAAGGATGTTTCTGAAGAACAGCAAAGAGGACTAGACAATTCAAACCTATGTCACCTTAACTAGTGTAAATATTTCAACTCTTTTAAATCAACACTTTGGTGAGGTTACCTTCACATTGCTGTTTATTGAGATGTCAGAGCTCATCTACCAGCCAGTGGCTGCCAAAAAGAGAAGGCAAACTCTCCCCAGATGGACCCAAAGCCCCACTGCTCCTGTCTACTTATCTCCAGCAAACTAGTGGACTGATTAAACTTCTTTATGTTTCTCTGCAGCTTCTTTTTTTAGTAACTTCATTTTTGCATCATGAGTGGACTTTCATATCTAGTACACAAAAAAACCCCACAGGCTACTTACTACTAGTGAAGGTCATTAAAGAAAATGTCAACATTATAAACATTCATCTAAACACAAAGCACAGATTTTGAACATGCTTAATTTTCTCAGTAGGATCTACTTCCAGGATCTCCTTTGGTGCACAAAGCATACACAACTCTAAAAGAAAAGAAATACTGTTTCTAAACTATAGCTAATAAAATTCTTAATGAAAAATATTTATTCTGTTTAAAAAGTGACCATCTTCAATAAAATCTCTGACCATAAAGGAGTCTAATATACTACCATGAGCTCCATAATGATACTATTAGCAGATTAGATATGCTGCCTTTATTTTATGATAGATAATATAGGGGTTCCTTTAGTATGTACAGATTTTTTTATTATTATTGTGTATTTATCTTAAATAAATCCATGCAAAACCAGCAATTATATTGAGGGGGGAAGGGAGGATAAAGCCCTGTTTAGATTTCAGGGATTCACCATCTGAAAGCTTTTATTCTTCCACAGTGAAGGAAAGTTATGACCTTTGACATGTGGCCATGGTGCCAAAGAAACTGCTCATAAATGTGTGTCAGTAAAGAAGCAGAAATCAATAAATTCATTTAATCCAGTGAACTATTATGTAGCGAGACACAATATATGTTCAAGAGCCAACTGCTCTACTCTTTCTCTCAAAAGACAAAAATATTATGTAATGGATTTTTTGGATATTCAATTTTTTGATGGTACCTTTAATAAATATTTTGGTTAGTTATGGCTCAATTTTTTAGTCCATTCATTTCTGCTTGAAAGATCCCCAAGACAGCTGGATTCAGGTGGCACAACAGGAACACTGGAAGGCAGGCAGACATCCTATTAACAACCTCTGCCACTACCAGAGACAGCTATCCCACAGGAAGCAAACACTGGCAGATGTTAAAATTGTGTATTTTTTTCCATAATGGGTGCTCAAGAGCAGAAAAAAAAATGAAATATTGTTCATCATTCCAAACAAAGTCATTTCAAAAGACCACACAAAGCACTGTTAAAAAGGCTTTCAGCAATGCATTTGGTCACCTACCAAACACTAAGAATCAGCAGTAAGCAGCACTGGGCAAAGATCATGATCACTAAAAACAAATCCTCAGTGCCACGTGCTGGGAATGTCATAAAACTCCCATCAGTGCTACTGAGAATTCCACAGTTAATTTCTTGTACTGTGGGATAAAACTGAGCTGCCTTCCTGAACTAATAAAAGCAGGATCCACTTTCAGTCTCTACTGAAGATCAATGATAAATCTGCTTGCAAACTGTGGGCTACAGGGCTGTTTGCATAAATAAGCATTAGAAGCAAGAGGAGAAGAAAGAGCTGGTGATATGCTCACTCAGGCTTTGGGGAGGAGGGGGGAAGGAAGTTTCACCCTTGTAATTTGGGACACGCTAGGTACAAAGTTTCTCCTCAGGCAAAATGACAGAGTCGTGCCAGAACTCCCAGAGAATATTTCCAGTTAACATCAATTTACCGGATGTCACGGACAAGTTTAATGAACAAAATGATAAATGTCTGTCAGTGGCTTCATAAAGCAATGAATTCTCCTTACAAAGAACATACATAATGCACAGCCCTGCCCCAGGCACACACTACAGTTATTAGAGCTTTACTGGAGATCTTGATGTGAACAGTGAAATGGTAATTTAATAATTTACCCTAGTTAATTTGCTGATAAGTCATCTAAGCAATTTATTAATATGTTCGAGATTGTACAAGCAGGATTTAAAATTCTTCTGCGTATTCAAAGACTTAAATGTTAAGGTTTCTTTGAAAAGATAACAGGATATTTGAAAACTTCCAGTTGTAACAAGTTGTAAAGAAAAAGCAATACTGTGTAACACTGACCTGGTTTATTGTACATTATTGCAATGGCTATTAAAACAGCTTTTTCTTATGCATAATTATTGTCTGATTTTAAGTGACAGGCAGACCACCTGAGACAAGATATTACACTTCTGTAGGATCATTTTTACCTCATCTAAATTTGGGGTCAAAACTGATCTCAAAGTATCTTATGACACTTCCCTCCTCTGCCACAGCTGTGAAAATAAGCTCCACTGGAAAACAGCACCTCCTTCCAGGCATCAGACAGGAATAAGGAAGGAGGGTCACCAAAAGCACTTCTGCAGATCCAAAGCAATAATGTAGCACACACGTGGCAATTTATAAGAGAAAAGGAAAAAATAAAAACTAACTAAATGCAGAGAAAATCAGCCTGCACCTGACTTGAGAAAGACAAAAGGAGTGAGAACATGGGAGAGGACACAAATTATGAGAAAATTTTCAATGTTAGAACAGATCAGCAAATAAATGAAAAGCTTTGCTGTTTTATATGTTTTCCTCTCCATTTTAAGGTGTACAGGAAGTGTCTCAGTCCAGCTTAAATCCACTTTGTAAAATATGGTGATAAGGACATGGTGATAGATAACTTCTGTGATTTTAGAGGGAGAAGATGGAGCATTGCTAGCTCACATAAGAAACCCATGCTGCAAAGGCTGAGGTGTAAGCTGTTTTTCTAAACTTACTTTAACTTGTTTGGACTTTAATCTGAAACGGCTCAAAGTAGAGCCAAGAAAACCCCAGAAACCATCAAGGTTTTACACAATAAATTCTGATCTATTGGAACCAGAACAAGCAATGTAATCAATCAGTGTGATCAGGATTAAAAATTAAATTTGAAAATATAAAGTTGCTTCTGTTTACAGGATCCTCCCTGGTTTCCAACATCCATTCATCACTATAAACAAGATGCACACCACAAGCTGTAAAGACTTCGTTTAACTTTCCCCCCAGCTATGTATTAAAAGAACACCAGATGACATGTTTAATGCTTGTAATAACTTACCTCTTATTACCTCTTGTAATAAAGTACCTCTTATGCTTGGTCAATCAGTAATTGCTTCTTTTAAAACTTTCTCTCATAAGCAAATCATTTCACAAATAATTTCAAAATTAAACTACTGCTACCTAAGAGCTAAAGAGTAAGTTTCTAACAGTTCTAAGCCAAGGTAAATTATTGCTATTATTAAATTCTAAATAATAATTTTAGCATATTCTGAGGCTAGAGCACTAGGACAAGGTAAGTTCTGCTGCTTTGTCATACATACACCACTCAGTGTAGCTTGCAGCTAAGACAGACTTTTCTCCTTTCTAAAACACAGGGTTTGCTCCACCTAAAGCTGCAATTCCAAAAGTCTTGCACATAATGGAATTTGCTGCCATGCCACCATCAGAACACAGATGCAGTGAATGGCAATGTTTTGAGATAAGCCCCATCCTACCACCCTGTTATCAGTACATAGGAAGTCTTCTTCCTAAGATTCTGTAGATGGGAAAATACATCAAAGACCCTCTCTGCAGTTGGCTTCATGCTTTTCACAACTCATTTCTGCCACCATTCTAAAACAAAAACCATCTTACTCCTCACTGTCCAGGAGAATTGTGCCAGGACTCTGATGGCAGCCACTGCTTTCAAACAGTTTTGCTCCAAGGCTGTCAATTGCTCAGCAGTATTCTGCCATTGAAAAAATTGGTAGAATAGAAGTCAAAATGTAGCTGTGAGGTCCTGAGAGGAAGAAAGTTGATTGTCATTGTTTGTTTTGTGTCCCAGGAGTCATTCCTTTCCTCAGAGCTTTGCCCACATGCAGAAACAATGTCATAAAAACACTTTCAAATAATTTATGAGAAAAAACTACTTTAATCAGAAGTCAGTTAAAACATGTAAATGCATGAATCATGACTACAGAAAGTTAAACAACTGCACTCTTTGCTGACTTTCTTCCTCCCCAGTAACCCTGCCAGAGAAGGTGAAGAAGTGTCTTGGTACATTGCAATTTTTTCCTCAAATGATTAAATCCTGATAAAAGCTTTGGATATAAAATTGTTGTCATCATTCTTATGTCTTTCATAACAAGTTCATTTTCAGTATTTCATTTCTCACGTTGCATTCTAGGGCTCTGGCATGCAGCTACTTATAGAATACCAATGCTACAAAGTTCAGGCTAGAAACAAACTTGCTCAAGTTTAGCTACCAAAAGAATTACAGGTTTCTCATTGGCCAAAGTCAGAAAAGACCCTGGCCACAGTGGGAGTTTAAAAATTTGTTTGGTATAATACTGGCACAGAAAGACTCAGAAACACTGAAATAAGATATAAAGATCACACATTCTGTCATTGTTGGGTTTTGATAATCAGATTCTAAGTGAACTTCAGGAGCAGACCTGTCTGCCTCTGGGGGAAATGATACCCAGAATCTATTCTCTAGAAAGGTGCTCTGATGTGTCAGAAACCTCTAACAGAATGACAAGAGGTGGCACTTGAGAAACAAGCACTTTGAACAGGCCTTGAGATGCTAACTGTATTATCCAGATGCCACTTAGTTTATTTTGTCTTTGAGGGCATTTCTGTTGTTAAAAAAAAAAACCACAAACTTCCACTCACCTAAGACCAAATTTGATTTCATTGAAAAAAAAACCAACAAAGCCAAGAGAATTATTATTGAGAGTTATGAAACAAAGTAAAAGCAGCAGTAAAAAAATCTGTCTAGTAATGCTTATTTATATTTTCCTCTAATAAATTAGGAAGGCATCTCCCTCCAAAGTTTTTACACACAGAAAAAACAGGGGAGGAACTTCCAATAATTCCATACACTAAGTCATAGGCAAACTGTCCATACTCAGGTGGCTTCACAGACATCTCTTCCCTAGATCTGCTGTTTATCTCTTTAAAAAATAACAATTTAATCCATACAACCAAAAATTGTTTCCACTACAGATGCAGGCTTTGGAAGGCTGCCAGATGGATTTCTAACTCCTAACACAAATGATCTAGTGTGATTTTTTTTTCCACTCTAACTCAATTGCTGAGACAATCAGCTTTAAAATGTAGACACTGCTTAAAATGCTGCTGCTTAAAAGCTACCTAGAGGTTGACCCTAGTAACTAATGTTGACCATACAACCCACACTTACTCAACAAAATGTGGAGTCTTGACATTGTTGATTACTTTTTCACTTAGGTGGTGATTACCAGTTATAAAGACTGGAAGCAATCAATCCCAATTTAACAGCTGGGCCTATTGATGAAACAAAAACAAAAAAAAAAATGCAAAACTAAATAAAGATTATCTCCACAGTTTAGGAGATAAAGTGTGGAAAAAATACAAAATGCCGAGGAAAGCAAACAAATACAAAGCACAAGTTTGTTCTACAATGGGCATGACCATATTTCTGCAGGAAAACGCTTAGTAACTTTTAAATTCTTCCTCCAAGATTCTCTTTTGTGATTGTCTTAAATTGTTCTGCACACCATCAATAGCCACAGCTGTTAAATTGTGAAGACGTGACAACAAGTCTCTAGGCAAACAACTGCTCAGAGTGAGATCCTTTTCTTTAGGATAATCAGAGCTGGCTGACAAAAGGGGGCCTTACTGAATGCCCTTTCAACAATTTCTACACCAAGAAATGCAGAGAAAAAGGGAGGGGGAAGAAAGGGAGCAGTGGGGGGGAGCACCACACTGCAGGAACAGAGCAGCATCTTTTGCTGCCACACATTGCTTTGCAAGCAGGAGAGGAATCTCTGTGGGTTTGTGCACAGAACTCACACCAGGTAAGGAGGGAAAGCTTTTGGCCACAGCTCTGAACAGCATCTAGCACAGCACCATGTTTTCCTTCAACATTTCTCATGTAGGTGAAGGTTTTATTAGCTCCAGAGTACACTGCCAAAAAGATTGTGCATTCTTATAAGAGAAGCTAGTAAAAACTTTATACATCATAAAGTTACATTGATAAAAACTAGTAAATAAACCCTAACAGCTTTGGTCTGACCAGCTAGGTAGAAAAGCAAGGGCATGGAAGGCCTCAGTCTGGCATTAGGCTTGACACAAAATTGAAACTGAGGTGTGTAGGAAACCCATAAAGAGCTCACCTCTCAAGTGACATGGTAGTGGAAACAATCACTGTTCATGTGCACTAAGCAAAGTTTTACACTTTTTTTTTTTCTTGGTTACAATATAAAAGCCCATTCCTAACTGTGTGGAAGAGCTCTTACAAGTGCAGGCCAGTCATTGTTGAAAAAGGAAGGAATGCCCTAGTACCAACAACAACAAAAATAAACTAATGGTTATGTCTTAAAAGGATGCTGACAATTGTCTTGTCAAGATGCTGCAGGACTTCAGGTGAAAAGATGCCTGGGGAGTTGCAGAGGAAAATACTACAATAAAAAGGGTTAAAAAAGATAGTATTTCCCAGTTTTCTTATTTCTTCAAGATATCTCAGTTAAAGAACAAAAATCTTCATTGTTATCAACTGACACTGCTGACTAAGACATTGGAACCTCATCCTCCTACCTAAAAATACTGGAATTTAAATGCACTAAGGATCAGCCATGTGCACTCTCAGCTTAGAAACAGATTTTCCTCTCAGGATATTCAAATCAACTAATCAAAGCAACAGCAGTAGGGCAGCACTTGCCAAAACCCAGACCACCAGGTTCCTCGAGCTGTCTGTAACCACACCAGCTCTACAGCATCAAGACTTTGCTCCCTTTCAGTGCAAGACTATTGCCTACAGCTGCCATTTGCCACATCACTTCACCTCAGTCCAAAACCACTTCTGCCTCCTAACACCACCCTTCTTTCTCACAATTTGTACCTCTCTCCATTTCTATTTAAATAATTAAACATAACTTTGAGTTCCATATGCATCTGGAAGACACCTGAAATGACAGATTCCATAGAAAGTAAAAACTGTATTGACAGACCACAGCTATCAATCCTATTATTTTAAGGCAAGATACAGAATTATTTTTCAAAATATCAGTAGCAGAGGAGCAACAGTTTTGCCTACACATTTCACAAAGGCCATAGTTTGATGAGTGTAAGTTTCATTAACCTTCCCCTGTCCCCACTAAGTCTTCCCACCTCCACTTCAGTCCTCTCAGTTACACCAGTGCAGTCACTGAGTGGCTCCAAGACAAACCATATCAGGGAACACCACATTTTGTTTTAATTCTATTATTTTAACCCAGTGAGTTAGCTACACATGCAGCTGTGCCCACACAAGGAACAGCACAATGCCAAAATGGGAACAAACAGCTAGCACTGCTAAGGAAACATGATTGTCACAGCACAGAAAGAGACTCAGCTGGATGCACCCTTCAGTGCAAATATTTAAAAGCAGAGCAAAAGATGCTATTAGGCTATAAAAACATAAATATGGCCAATTATTGGCAGGACAGTGGGACCTGAAGTCCCATTACTGCCTCAGCAGGTAAGCAAAATTATGAACTTTCCACCAAGTACAGCCTGCTATGTGCAAAGGGCCCAGCATCCCACAAGCTGCAGTGCAGTGCATGCTCCCTCCAGGAGCATGGTCCCAGAAACCTTCTGCTTGCATAACCTTTCACTCTTGTGAAATGCAGAAACCTGTACAAGAAAAATTAGACTTACATTTCTTCTAATTTACAAGCATTGAAATCAATTCAGGCAAGTTACAAATGGAGAAAGGGTTATCTAGGAATGCTGTTTATACATCACCCAACCATCTCAAGACTTCCATTTCTACTTCTTGTGGAAAGACACAAACAGTGAGCAACCTATCCAACCACAGTGCTCATGTTACTCCCTTCAGAACATGATCCACCTTCTCCATTTTTCCTGAATAATATTTGATTGGAAGTCTAACTTTATTTTTAGACAGACTCTTAGTTAACTGGGGTTGAATAATCAAAATGTTAAAAAGCAGGAAAACAAAAATCTTAGCTTGTTTACTTTTGACTGATTCAAAGTTGTACCAAAATGACTTTTTCTGAGGTCTACATTCCCTTTATATTCTGTTGAAAGAGATCTCTCTCAGTAGCAGTGGCAAAAGCTGAGTTTTGAAGAAGTCATGCTCTTAAGTAGAACCATTTTCCCCCCACATGTTGCCTCACAAAGAAGCAGACAGGACCTCCTCCTCTGCCCCCACATCAATCAGCCAGCTTTGGAAGTAACTACAAGCTTGTTCTGAAACTAATATTTAGTTTTACCTAAGCACTACCTCAGCATCAGAGTTTCCTTTTAAAAAAGTAGGGGGATCTCACAAAAAAAAAAAAAAAAAAAAGCCCTAAATTAGTCAAATTCTTTTGTGCATGGATGAACAACAGGAAAGCAAAGCCTTGGGGCCTCTGGGGAGGAACCCTGTCCCTGCAGACCTACTCTGATGTGCTGGGGAGATAAGGCTCCATAGTGACACTTAAGGAAAGGCCTGCTCACATTTGAATTTCTGCATTCCTCAAGAACAATTCATGGCAATCACTAACTTTGCAGAGGAGCTACATGAAAGCTTTGGCCAATGAATGAGGGTCATCTGCTCTTTATCACAAGGGTAAACCTCATCCTGGCCAGTTTCTAACCTTTTAACCCTGTGAATTCTTAATTTGCACATGAATAATGGAATTCTTGCCAAGAGTGCAACCTTCAGCTTCCAGTTTCTAACTTTAGAAACCAAGACCTGATCTTCTTGTGTGTTCAGATCTTAAACTCTTGGACAGATTAAAGTTTTTGATTTCCAAATGCAACACTAAACATTACAATTCTGAAGCAAAAGATAAGCTTATTGGCAAAACCTCTGACCAGGCAAAGTAAAAGAACATCCTCACACCCTGCTGCTACCAGTAACTGAAGAGAGCATTTGCTTTTTTCCTCCAAAGAAAGAATGTCCATTTAATGCCTATTCTCCACCTGTTTAATATGTATAGTTCCTTCTGTACCCTGACCACAAGGTAATTTGCCTTTGCAGCAACAGACAACTACTTCTAAAAAGAAAAATTGTAAGGCTACAAAATCCCCCACAAGACTTTCATTTATTTCACTTAAAATGTCTGCAAAGTTCAATCAGTTCATGAGAGCAGGCAGAAACACTGTGCAAATGAGAGAAAAAACTAATTTTGCACATGTTTTATGGGCTCCAAATCATCACAATACAAATTGCTGCCCAATTTCACAGCTTTACAGTAAAGATGACATTCTGAAACGGGTCAGATTGGTGCATGACTAAAGAGAAGAGACTGCTACACAGGATAACTTCATGTTTGGCCACTAGTTAACCACTTAATCACTAAGTCAACAACACCTACTGTGATCATTATGGATCCGCTATCTCTTCCAGTTTTCTCCAACAGCCATAGAAAGCCTTTCAAGTATTCAAAGAAGAAAAAGAAACCTTTTGTCACACAGAGAAGAGGAGGAAGGGGAAAAAAAAGGGCTGCAAAACAAGAATCTCACTCCACAGCATGCAGTCTATTGGTTCACAAGATTTTCTTGGTGAAAATCAGCAAAATTAAACCACCTTTCTGATGAAATAATGTGTATGCGAGAAATAAACATTTACAAAAGTTCAGAATAAAACCAAATACTACAATTGCATTACCATGCTATTCTACAATAGTGCTCTCTACTGTTCCAGAAGTTCTCTGGTATTAAGCATGGAGCTCATCCTGCAATGTCTCCAATTTAAAGTGGCCCTGAATCTTCCAGTGCTACCCACAGAATCCATCAGCCACTGCTTAGCTTTATGTGTTAACAACAACAAAAAAAATCCTATCCTCTCTAGGAGGGTGTTCTTGCCCAATTTTTAATCACACTGAGACTGAAACTTAGTGAGGTGAATTTCAATGTTAAAAATTGTAATACTTCATTTTTCACCACTTTACTAAAAGCACCCATGAATTACTTAGTCTATCAATCCTGCATATGAACAAGATAAAAATTTTGAAATGGAGAGTTCAGAGATTCACATTCTTACAGCACATGACAACTCAGCACTCACTTGGAGCCACCTGCCTCCAGGATGGTTTTGAACCACCCAATGCTCTGGCTCACTGAAAAAGGCTTTTCACACCTTCCTGGGGTGGGCAGTTTTTACAATCAGGTCAGAAGTACACAGAAAAAAAATAACCAATTCACACTTTCACACACATTCACACTTTTCTTAATATAAGCTAAAGTACCAATTCCATTAGCTAGTTCCAGATTGAAATTAGTAAAAGCTGCAACTTAGAACTCACATGAGGTTTTCACAGAGGTACCAGCACCAGTTTGATTCAACTTGCTACTACGAACAGGGTCGAAGAGGTCAAAGGAAGTCTTTTCCTATTAGATTAAGTTCATCAGTTAAGTCCTATTATAGAGGGAACATGAGAACACTACATAAACTGTGTACTCTCTGTGTTATATTTTCTTTGAAAGGAAAGTTTTCTTTACTTTGCCAAAATTTACTTTTCTTTGAAAAGTACATTCCCATATACTTTTGGGAAGCAAAAGGAGATCATGTTGTAGAAGCAGTCTAGTGGCAAGGCTCTGCACTGCCATGGAAAAAGGCACAGCATTCCATCCCTCACACACATCTCTTGCTCAATGTTTAAAGATGATAGGAAAATGGAGGGCAACAAACACCCGGGGTCAGTCTGTTAAAGCCATAAAGGCACTTAGACACAACTATTTCCTTCACCATTCCCCCAGCAGTAGGGAGTCACTTCAGAAATGCAACTCTCCCTTCCCAGTGGAACCACAAAGCAGGCCCTGAAGGGAGGTTCCAGAGGAACCAAACGGGACAGCACCCACATCTGCTTGGCTGAACATTTGTCAGAAAAGGAAGACCTTACAGTTGCCTAGAAAACCTTTCCCCTCTTTCCTCTCCCAGAGATAAACATCTACATTGATCATTCGACCCAAGATGGCACAACACAACATCAAGCTACTGAACGAGGAATTTCTTTTTCGGTTTTTTTTTTCTTTTTTTTTTTTAATCAGATCTGTAGATAGCCCTTGTAAGGCTGCTAGAACAGCACTTGGGAAATGAGACTTAGGACTTCTGTAGCCAGCATGACTCCACATCACCACCTGCCCCAGGGATAGGGACTAGTGACACACATAAGCCACCCACACAAGGCACACTGCCCAAGAGTCTCACAGGTGCCTGCACCACTTCTGCCACATCAGGGACTGAAACAGGGACCACCATAAGTTTTTCCCATAATCTTAAAACATTTAAAAAGAAATAAAGGTTCTCTAGAATTCTCTATAATTTTGCATTTGAACTTTTAAGGTACACAATCAAAACGATAGGTTGTTGTGTGCTATTCAGGGAATTGCAGTCACAAACTCAGAAACAGGTTAACAAACAGGAGTGGGACTTACTTGCTAGTGTGAGGTGACTTTTTTGACTGAGAATGGCCCCATATTTGTTCAGAGCTAAGCACTGGTAAAATCCTTCATCAGACAGTTCTCCCTTCTTTCCTTCCACCTCACTAATATACAAGGAGCCATTGGATAAAGTGTAGATCCGCTCATTTTCAGACACTTTGCCTCCATTTTTCAGCCATGTAATAGTTATAGGAGCTTCACCACGGGCTTGGCAGTCTAAAACCACCGGATCCTTCCTCGACACAGTAACGTCCTGAGGCTCTTTCACAAAAAACAGTTCACTAAAGCACCACACTCCTAGGAGAGACAAAAATAAAAACAAAAAGATAAAAGTGCTTGTAAGGACAGGCATGCGAGCAGAGACGCTCAAGTTACCAAGCGCGCTGCGAGTCATCCCGCACAGCACGAGGTGAAGCCATCGCCGCCGCACGCTGCGAGCGCTCCCAACTCCCACAACTCCGGGAAACTTGCTACCGACTCCAAGCAAAAGCCCACGGGCTGGAAAAAGCCAAGGAGCCGGGAACCAGCGCCTTCTCCGCGGGCCCGGGCGGGACGCGGTGACCCGGGGCGGTCTCACAGGTGCGCCCGCTCCGCCCGGCCCGCTCGCTAATTTTACAAGGCTGCCAAGGCAGCCGGAGCGGGGCGCGTCGTAAAAAGGCAGATTTTACAAGGAATCGTTAGCGAAAAGCCCCGGCAGAGCGCGCACCGCCCGCGCCCCCGCCCCGTCGCGAACAAAGCGCGGAGCCGGCGCCGGTTCCCGCTCCTGCCCGGCCGGTCCCGCGGCGCCGATAAATAAAGCCACGTGCGGCTCGGCGGGCCGGACAATGGGGCTGGGGCCGGCCGGACTCACCTGGCAGCGGCAGCAGCAGCGGCAGCAGCAGCGGGAGCGGCAGCGGCCGGCGGCGGAGCGGCGCCATTCAGCGGGACGCGGCTGGCCTGCCCCGCCGGCCGCCCCACACACCGGTCAGCGGCCGAGGGGAGGAGACTGCGCACGGACGGCGCGCCCGTCCCGGCCCCGCTCTCTGCATCTCGTCTCCATTGGCCTTTGGGGAGAAGAGGGGCGAGGGGCAGGGCCGGCCGGAGCAGGGAGGGAGGGAGGGCGGCTGGACGGGGCGGGCCGCGGGGCGGGGGTCGCGGCGGACAATGCGGGGCCGCGGCTCCATCCGGGCCGGGCAGCACCGGGACCCACGGCAGCACCGGCCGTGTGCCTGGCGGGCGGGCCGGACCTTCGAGCTGCCGGCCATGCCTTGACCCGGACACCGCACGGCTCACGGCTTACCCAGCCCCATCTCCCTGCCCGGGGCACCGAACCGCGGGAGCTGCTGAGCCCCGGACCCCGCACTGCCCGGCGCAGGTGCAGCACTGCCAGGTGTGCCGAGCATCCTCACACCCAGATAAAACTAGCCTTCCCACGCGTGCAGACAAACTTTGACTTGAGGATGGGCATTGATCAAAATAAAAAGGCAATTTTGTTAGTGGTTCTCACTGAGCCCGTGCTACAGGCTATAAAACCACTTCCAGCTGGCCACATGGGACAGCGCTGTGCTGTCGAGGATGAGCTGCCCTTTACTTACATCCTCAGAAAACAGCCTTAAGTTTACATATGCCTCAAACTAGCTTGCAAAAATGCAACCTCAACAGCAAACACGGCTTGAGAATTTATGTTATCAGCACCCTCTGGATAATGCATATGGGAGATACCATCAAATGCTGCAGCTATCACTTAAGCTTTCAGTTCCACCCCTGATTTTACTCCGTGCTTGCAGCCAGCAAATTCTAGTCTCTTTTTTTGTCTGTTCAGATTTCTAAAGTTCCTGCGTAGGAAGGCATCTTCTTACTCAGCAGATTTGCCCTATGTTTGCATTCATTGTGAGAGCTGCTGACTTCAGTGACAGGCAAGTTTTTACTGCTTTTTGTTCCTGCCAGCACTGCAAAGCTCACAGAGCAGAGAGCTGGCAGCCAAACCAATCCTTTCTGCTGCATCATCACAGGGACTGGCTACAGCCTGAGTCAGTGACTCCTCTGAAAGTCTTCGGGAGAAAATCAGAACTACCAAAATGTGATGTAAGGTTGACCTACATCACCTTCCTCACTTGTCAAAAATACACAAGCAGACTTTTCAGGGAAGATAATTAGGAAATATTTGCTTTACATGCAAATTACTTACCCAAAAACATCCATACAATTTCACAGTCACTTTGCAGAGCAGAACTGCAGATGCATTGCTTTGGTGTCCAAATAGGACCAAATACAGCAACAGGATCCACTTGACCCAATATTTTTTTAATTTTCCTCAGTGTTTTAATTTATCTCATCAGAAAAGTATGAACTATGAAAAAAATCACAAGCAGTTTTGTTTATATTATTTTTGAGCATTCATGACTAAATAATCATTCTTTCTTGTGGTAAACTCACAACTTTCATCTGCACCTCATGCTGGCACTGTACTCTCTCCTGCTAAACACTGGTTCATCAGTGTGACCTGCATTGGAAATTTACTAGAGGAGTTCACCTAGAAAGAAAAACACAATTGAGAATACCCAGTAACATTTCTAAGCCAGATGCCTTGGTCAGTTGGTGGAGTGGCTGGAGCTGTCCCTGGCAGATGTAAGGTAATTTCCCTGCAGACCTTGGCACTGCTTCCTGCAGACATGAGTAGGTTCATGAGCTGTACTGCCCAGCATTGGATACTATCCCACCTCTCCCAGGGGAACACTTCCTTGCCCAATTCACTAGCCTTTTTTGAAGGAGAAGTTGGTCTGAGTTGACCAGGGGACAAAAAAAAAAAAAAAAAAAAAAAAAAAGGCAAGAGAAAGAGAGAGCAAGTTTTAGTCCTGTTCTACTTGTGGGCTGGTTTGCCTTAGCTGTGTCATCTGTGCTCACTGCTGTAGTCTGCTGTGATGAGGAAACTGCTTTACCATCTCCCTGAACTACACTGTGCCAGCAGGAGATTTTGACTCATGAGATCAAATGCAATACTTGTCTCAAATGGCTTCACAAAGAAAGTGCTTCCTTCTGGAATGCTCTTCATACCTATGTCTGGGCAGCTACAAATACCAATATTTTCATTTTCACATTTCTGTTTAACAAAATAAGTAATACAATTCCTACTAGAACTAAGCAGTTCAATAGCAAGATGAGGATAAACTCTCCCTCTTTAATTTGTCAGGATTCATTGTTTTAACACATTTCCCAGCAATTAATTGGGTAAGAGACAGTGCAGACTTGTGATAACATATTTAATTCATACATAACTGATAAACTCACTGAACCACAATTTAAAGGCACCGCCAGTTGTAACTTTCTCAAATACACTGTATTTGTAAATATGCAGCCAATGGACACAATTATCTACTTGGCCAACCATTTCAGAAGCATTATCTTGAGAAAGGCAGAAAGGCAGCCCAGGAGTACAAGATCTTGCCAGCCAACATAAACAAACCTTTGCCTACTTTGCTGCAAGGCAGCAATTTGTCTTCTGTCACCAGCACAGACTTTTTTTGCTTGACTCGAGCTGTATTTTTGGTTATCCAAACTTCCCCAGTTTTTGTAGTTCTTTTCACCCATAGAAACCCTTTCTGTGTAAGAGCTCTCTTTGAAGTGCTATCAACAGCTGGAACAACAGCATGCTGTCGAGGTTGCTATCTGTAAATAACCTGATTTACCTCATGCTGCATTTCAGCCTCAGCCCTGGCCAGACCAATCTATATGCTTCCTAGTAAGAAAGATTTTAAAAATCAGATTGACTTAAACAGATCAACGTTTTGCTCCATGGGCAGCTGGCAATACATCCAGGACTGCTAAACTGAGCTAGGGCTATAAAATCCAGAATTTTGGTACTATTCTGAACCAAAGAAAGGGATTTTCCAAACATGAATGAAATCTCATGATCGTGGTGCCTATACACTTTGTCTAAAGTGTTGCCAGCATCTCTAGAAAGTGAGCTGCTAGCTGGGAGTCTTCCCTGGGATGGAATGTATTAGTCTCAGGAAGAGGAAAGAAGCTGAAAATTCATTAACTGGACCTTCCCAAAGTGAACTCTGTATTTATGAGATCATTGCCCCAAACCCAGGATAAGAGAATGCTGTTTCTTTCCAGATTAGAATAAGATTTTTCTAATGTTAGAACATTTACATCTCCTTCAGCTTAAACCAGAAACAGTCCTGTTTGGTCTGGTCAGTTTTGCACTAAGCATTTCACCCCTATCTGAGAAAATGAATAGCATCATGTTAGCTCTTTCATCCCTGTGGTCTGCAAAAAGCTGTCACAGCAGCATGGATGGTGTTTGGCATGGCCACAAATGGCCTGAGCTGGGTTCCCACATGCTGCTGTATCCCACCTGATCTAATGAGCTCAGAAATGGGAAAGTGGTTTTGCCCACACGATCTTTTCTCTTGTTTTGGCTTCATATGGCTGTGTTCTAACACTGTGTTCTAACATGGAACAGAAAAGGAGGGGAATGAGCACCTCTGGGTGGGAAACAGGAGAGAACATGGGGAGAGAGCTATTTACAGCAGTTTAAAGTGTCCCCATTGGAATATGTGCAGTCACTGTCCTCAATTATCTGTAGCTCATAAGATGTGGTAGTGGGGTCCCAGAGCCCAAATCCATTTCCAAATGGACACAGAATCATTATCCTGGTCCCTCACAGGCTCAGCCCTTCCCAGCTACCAGTGCCAGGTCCCAGCTCATCCTGCAGCTCTGCTGGGTGTCACTGCTGCTGTGGAGGGAGCTGGAGCTCCAGGCAATGCAGGGTACCAGCAGCTGAGTGTGGCTGCAGCAGGGCAGGAGCTGCAGCCCTGGGAGCTGTGGTAATTACCAGAAACCCATTAACTGCAGGGGAATTACAGCAATTTGCACCAGCCAGCTCTGCCTTCAGACAGAATCCCCAAAGCCCAGCTAAGGGGCTGCCACCACGCTGCACTCCTGGCAGGGTGTCATTAACTCTTCTTCTCAGGGTAGCCCCTTTTGTCCTTAGAGTTCTTGCTCCGAATGTTTTTGATCTGGTGTTGCTGTAAGCATGTTTAGACACTTTCTTATTTCTCATGTCAAACTCCTGACCCACATTAAAATGTGTATTCCCACATTTTAAGTATGTTACACTAAATCTATTAAGACGCACCATTAAAATGTTTACTTTTGGCACATTTGGTCACTTAGTAGATTCTTGTTTCATTCTAAACCTGTGTACAGTTATCATCTCCACTGCCTTCTTGGAGGAGATTGACTCCTTCCTTGAGCAGATGGGCAAGCACACTTTGGGCTGAGCCCTTGGGATGCTAATGAGCTTTCTCTCCAGGGAGCCTTCCTGTACAGTAAAAGCACAACTTGACAAAGGCATTTTAACACAGATCTCATCTTGTCATTAAACAACAGCTTCAAAGTGAAAGCAATAAAATTATTTGCTCTATTAGCATTTTTTCCCCTTCCAGCCACCTTCCAGTGTTTCACTGGCCCAAATCAGTGATGTACCTTTGCCAGGTTGTTTCACAGGGCCCCAGAGGCAGCCTCCAGATGTTCACTCCCACCCTTGAAGGCTCTCACACCAGAATAAAAAAGAACCCTGCCATGAATTTCAGCAGGAGATGGATGACACCCCAACATCCTCTCCCCTGCTGGCAGAGGTAATCACAGGCACTTTGGAAGAGCAGCCTCACAGTGATCTGGCAAAGTGCATTCTCCTGCTCTCCCATACCCATTTTCTGCTGCTGGAAGGTCTGAAAAACACCTAAGTATTTTTGCTCAGTCAGCCTGGTGTTTCCTAGATGCAAGCCACCAGATCTTGTTGGTACTTTTAACAAACCACACAACTACAGAGAAAGGGGCATACCTGATCTCAGATGCACTCTTGCTCTCACATACAAGTGTAAGGACTTTATGGTGTGGAGTTTGGATTTACTGCAGCTCCAAGCTCTCTCTTCTGGCTTTATGCCACAGCTGATGCTCCTCTGCTTCAGTGAATTTCTCTGAGCACACAACCTGCCAGAAAATCCTTTCTGTTTTTCAGTAGAGCTTGTTTCCTCCTGGAAAATATCTCTAGCCTGGCTCTTAGATGTAGAAACACCAAGGGTTGCAACATGGAGCAGAAGGTATGGCAATAGCATGGGACAGCAGCTCAGATCAGCCAAACCACCACAAACATTTCCCAGGCCCAAAGGAGCTAAACACCATTTACTTCTTCTGAGCTCAGGGGTGCTCAGCACTCCTGGGAGGAAAGTCCTCGCCACTTGGCTGCCATGGGACCAAAGTGACAGCAGACTGGCAACAGCAGCTAGAAATTGCACACTGAAACACACATAATATTTTCATAAAGGGTTCATGCAAATGTAGAAATCACAAGGCACAGGAATAGCCAGCAAGTGGAGACTCCCATTTATGGGAGCTGTCCCATAAAATACATTTGCAATGTATATTTTTTTAATTGGCTCAGTACAGTCCCCTCTCTCAACCCTTTTCCCAGTATGGAAACAAAAAAAAATCCTGGAAATGCTGCAGTACTGTACTCTGATGTTATCTTCCATAAATCAAAGTGTTTAGGCACTGGGTCGATACAATAAGTATCAGACCAAGAATAACTAAAAAGAAAGAAAATATCTCCTAGGTTACCCTTTTCTATGTTTGAATCTACAAAGGAATCTCTCAGAGGCAGCTTTTTGTTAGTCTGTCATGCTTATCATGATAACCCACTGTTCTGCAGCTATTTGTTTTGCAACAGGCATGAAATATGGTCTCCTTTCATCCCTATATAAGTTACCTTCATTCTGCTGTTACAACAGGAAACAGGCAAATTATTTCTTCCTTTTCTCCTTTATATGTTTGCAACGATAAAACAAATATTAGAAATAAAATAAATTAAAAACCAGGCAAGTCAGAGGCTAGCTGAGCAATTTGAACATACTGCTGAATATACTGCTACAGATACCTATTTATTTTTGCTGTGAAAGATTGCCTTTCCTTTGTCTTTGCATTCTCAGCACGTTAACAACGCGGTCTCTCCTCTTATCTACAATTTATCCCAAGGAACTATTAAAAAGAAGGATTGGAGAAGGCTTCCTGCTGCTCTTGTCCCATTTCATCTCACAGAGACATAAGGAATTGCTGGTCAGGGAGAGGCCACTTGGCCAAAGCAGGCTGTGCCCCATCGGTTTATCTCGGTGCTGCCAGCGCTGCACGGCCCTGTCACGGGAGAGCGATCGCCTCTCAGGAGTGTGAAGATAAACAGATTTGAAGCCTTCAAGGCATGTTCCCAGCACCTCCTCCCCCTCACATGCACACAGAGGCTTGGCCTGCAAATGCCCCTATGCACAAGGGGGCTTTAGGGATGGAGGCCGAGATGTTTTTGAAGGGCCACACGGAGCTGTGACTTGCACCAAAACGGCTTTACCAAGACTTTGGGCTGACCCGCTAAAGGCAACACCCTGGTGCAAGGAGGAGCGAAGGGGGGTGAACAGAGGGGAGCCAAAAGCTGGGCATTGCTGGGCTGGTTTCTTTTGATGCCCAAACTGCTGCCTCCATCAGCTGCAGTTGCTGGGATTTTATCTCAGCTGGGCTGCAGGAGTCCTGTGGGGATCTCCCAAATTTAAAAGCTCTAGAAGGACTGTCTGCCCAGTGCTGGACAGGATATGAAGGCTGGAGACACAGCTGGATTGCAGTGCCCTGCATGGCCCAAGGGACTGTGGGGAAACAAAGCAGCCCACACCAATTCCTCCTTCCCCTGCATTGTTACTAACCTGGCTTAGGTCTCCACCTGGTCTCTGCCCAGGCACAGCAGAGCAGGAGGAGATCAGAAGCTCTGCTGGAAGCACATCCACAGGCGCCCTCAGTTTAATGCAACTCAGCACCTGCCAACCCAGCACAGGCACTGCCAGCTGCAAAGAGGGAGTGTGGCCAAGCAAGGAACCAAGAGAAATAGTCCTGATGGAAATAACTAGAGGGGCAAATTTTTTTGTTGTTGTTTTTTTGCTGGAATTAATTCCCTGGTTCAATTTAGTGTGTGGCATACATAGGTATGGCTGCATAATGCATCAGGAGAGCAACCAGCAGTTAAAGCTGCTCATAGCATAACTGTGCTGCTATCCAGCTTTCCGTGCTGCTAATCATTAGTCCAGGATTATGTTTGCTAAATGCTAAATAACATTTTGCTGTCAATTGTGTTCAGATACCTCTGTAAAATGTACAGATGCTGGCACACGATGGAACTTGTTTAAATAATATACATATGGAATACATACTAAAATGTTTGTGCTAAGTAACTAGGGGAAAAAAGTATGTGGGAGTAAAACTGGCCTAATGTGCTCAGCTGAGGAGCAGGCCACTGCAAGCCACTGGGTGGAAGTCCCATCTGGAGCAACTGGGGCCATCCCACCCAGCCTCAGCAAGCTGCAGCACCCAAAGCATGATGAGCAAACCTTCAACAGACAGCAGTCCTCCAAATCCTGCCGGGTTTGAGAACTCCTGCTGGCTCCAGGAGGAGCCTGCCCCGTTAACACCCCCAGTGATCCTGGAGCCCACACCCCAGCATAGCCCAGCCCTGCAGCAGCTGCAGCCCCCCACCAACAGATTGAGCTGTTTCAATTAGATACAGCATGATCAGGATTAATTCCTTTCTCCAGTGAGAGATCAACTGATCCATGCTGTTTGCACCTTAAGAGTGAATTAAATAGCTGGACCTTTTCCAGTGACTGAACTGTTGCTCATTTTTCAAACTCAGGTCTATGTAAACATGCAAAATTTCAACTTCACCTCTTATCTTTACAAAAGAAATGTAGACATTTATATAAATGAAAATCTGATCTTAGAAAGGATTACAGTCAGGCTCCAAATTCTCAGTGTAGAGAATAGCAAAATGAATTAATTTGCAAAATAATAATTTTTAGCTACATGTTAATAGAGCTCAATTATATTATACTGAATGAAGCAGTACCTCACATTTTGATAGCTAACCTTTAATTAAACTAAGAAAAACACTTCTAACAATCTCATAAAGCACAAAGAATTACTTTTTACTAACCTGTGAAATAATTATTCTGTGAGTCTTCAGCACAGGATGCCTATAACTACTGGACTGAGACTCAAAATAGGAATGAACAGCTTCTCAGTCTCCTGGTTTTGGGCTCATTTCTGTAGGTCTACATAGAAAAGCAGGCATTTATTTAAAACTCTACATTGCAGCAAGCAATAGTGCATGAACAACTAATTAGGAATAAATCTATTAAGGATGGACAACTAATTGCTGGACAGCAATACATAGAATGGGAGGGCTCATAACTCTATCAAACACTTTCTGAAACTGAATTTATTATGAAGTTATCATAACTAGAAAATAATGTGTTGTAGCTGTTCATATTCACACTAACCACAGCTTCAGCTAGAGAGTAATTTCTAATATCTTCTAATTATCTAATATCTTCCATAGAAATTCCTTTACTTGGGCAAAGGAAGAAAGCAGATTTTCCAGACAAAGGGATGGCATGACATGGCCTGGCCAGGGTAGCTTCTATTAAAGTGGCATAGTTTGTCATATCTGACAACCCACTGAAGAAAGTTATCACTAGTTAAGGGCCTGACCCTGCATTCCTTAAGTAGACAAAAATCCCTTTGAAGTCAATGAAGCATCCTGCTCAGATAACTATATCAAGATTTGGCAATTAATGAAAACTTCTAATTTCTTAAGTAGATTATAAAAGGTTTTCCCTGAAAAATAGCTATTATATGCTGCTCACAGCAACTCCTTCACAGTGTGAGTTTGCTTCCAGCAGCTCTTGCAGCACAGGAACTGTTTTTCACTAACTAGGAATTAACCAAAAGTCAAACTCACATTGTTTTCTATTTGCATTGATCTGCCTTAAGTGTTCTTCTCTAGCTGATGTCTAGTTCAAGGTTTTGACAGCTTTGCATTCAAAAGGTCAGTAAGGAGTCCTTGGGGCAATTTGATTTAAACCTTTAGCATTTGGCATACTCCCAAGCAGCAGTGCATAGGAGGAGGTATATTCACAGCCTCTAAAAGGTCATACTTCCCAGCCCTCAAAACAAAGCACCAATCAGAAATATTTCAGCTTATAGAAAATATCAGAAAAGCTAACGAACAATTATGAACACATTTGCCATTAAACTGAACTCAAGATGGCTTAAGAAAAACAAATGGTAATGTAAGTTTTTAGACTGTGATCTATTTCAACAGGAAGTTTTACATGCTGTCCCATTTGGGAAGCCTGCATTATCTGTCTTTCCTCAAGAGGCAGGCTCACTTACTTGATGTCTGTTTAGGTTTTCCAAGCTGCTTGGCCTCCCCCCTCTCCAAAATCCTAAGCCTCTCTCTGGGATGAGAACCTGAAACCTACAATGCAAAATTTGTTTGAAGTCTCATTAAGCAAGAAACCTCAAATTAAGGACAGCTCAGCAAAACAAAACATTTTTCTACAGAATCACGTGGACATAAACCAAGCATTACATGGAAGCTCTCACAAAGGGGATAATGAGGGAGTTGTTTGTACTCTGATTAACGTGCTAATGATATATGTTCCACAGAGAAAAAGCAATTAAGTCTCCACTTCAAAGAAAAATGATTTAGTGTAAGAGCACCAAAGCTTGTGCTTACATCTCCTACTGATTCTGTGATGCTGCAGAGCAAAATGGCAGCTGTTAAATGCTTAATTCCCATTTATAACCATGGAAGATGGTAGATGTGGGTTGTATTTTAAATGTATAGACATTACAAAAACATGCTTCTTTGCCACCGGAGGTATGGATCCTTGGTGGTGGTCAGAGTGCAGATGAGTTCCTCTCAGTTCACATCATAAGAACTGCACACTGAGTCTTTCAATAGTTGATCAGAAAGCTGAGATATTAAAACAAACTGCCTGATAAAAAGCAGAATTGCATAGAAAAATAATATCATAAAACCCTATGTAAAGAACTCAAGCACCACAACAAACTAATTAATGAGAAACAGAAAGGAAAACACATAAAAACAGACAGCAGGAAAAATGACAGACAGAAGAGTCTGCTCTCCTAATGGCTGACATTATTTTAGACCACACAAGAAATTAGTAAAATGAAGACAATATTTAAAAGCACACATATTCAGTTTTAAGTATTATATGTTTTAGCATGTTACCATTGCCACGATGCAATTCCCACCCTAGGGAATTGACGAGTGTCATGTATTTGGTAAGTAATGCTGAAATTGCACTGAAAGAAAAGGGAAATCTGTGCTAATCCGGACACACGTTCCACATTGACAGTATGCCAGAGGCAGCAGGATTTCAAGGACATGTGTGCAGATTTTTGTAAAGAAGTCATCAATTAATGAAATAGCACCAAACTGTTCTATGGATCTACAGAACAAACCAAATGTCAAGGCACTAGATAGCTTACAAAATAAGTGTGTGTATGAAATAATGAGGCTAGAGGGAGAGAAACAGGACAAAGAAGAAAAAGTAGTTGTTTAAACTCATGTATTTCACCCAGGTTTGATGCATTAGTCCTAGTCTCCAATAATAATGAAAAAATACTTGTTTGATACGCTACAGATTTTTGTGATTTTCAATAGTAATTAAAAAGAATTTAAGTCTTGTGTCCTGTCAAACTGCATAAGTGAAGACTCAATGGCACTTGCTACAGAAATTAGTGTTAACTTCCTCTTAACCCACGGTCCTACCTCATGATGCAGCCAGAATGCTGAAGAATCACCTGCACCACTTTGAGAAGTGAGAGACTTGATACAAGTAACACTCAACCTAAAAACCTCTCTGTTGAGAGAAATTCATTTTGAAGGGAAAATCCCACAGCATCCACTGCCCGAAACCTTCAAGTGAGTGTTGAATGTGTCTTGTTCATGCCTAAAGTCTCATTTCCCTACTACCAGACCTGTTACACAGACATAACCTTCAGAGTAAAGGGGCAATTTTAAGTTTTCAGTGCAAGTCTTTGTGGAGGTTAATCTATAAACTTGCCTTTTTTAGGCTAAATAAATTCTGTTCTTCAAAAGCATCATAACTGTTTATTCAGAAACATCCTTTACTATATAACTGCAATAATTAAGACACAAACACCACCAGCAGCCTTATTAAACATGCAAGAGAAATAGTTTAACTTCCTAGGGAAGTTTAGCCCCTGAAAAGTTTCCCAGAGGTTTCACGCCACCCCAACACATCTAAGCCCTGTGCCAGCAGCTCATGTCCCTGCTGTGCCCCATCACCCACTGACCCCAGGGGGCCTGGCCCAGCCATCTCCAGTGCTCAGGGAGACCCCACAGCCACTCCCAGCCCAACCAGGAGTCCAAATTCTGCTCAGTGGCCTTGCTGAGGGGCCTCTCCACAGCCTCTCTAGGCTGGCCAGGCACTGGAGCCTGACAGTGACCCAGAGCTTCTATAAAAACACAACGGGCACTTTTCCAAGGCTGCATGTCTCAGGCAAACACCAGGGAACAGCACTGCTGCATCTTCACAGCTCTGCAAAAGCAGCAGCATGTTGTGGTGGAACTACTGTCATGGCCAACCAAGGAGAATAAAAATTACTCAATTCTTGCTATTTTGAGATGACTGATTTGCACTTCAAAGAACTGAATCACAACTTATTAGAATAAACTTTTATTTACTGCTCTCAGGATCCTTATTTTATACTTTAAAGTATGCAACAAAACCTGCTACATTCAAATCTATACAGATTTACTGATATATCATTCACGTTTTACAAAACTGCATATAGATTTGGGAAATTTGTATAAGTTACCTTTATTTACATGTAATACTCTCAGTCCTAATGACCTAGTCAAAAGATAAAACAAAGTGGGATTTTAAATATCCCTTAAGACCCATTAACATTTGTTACATAATTTACATATCTTCAGAGATAGATGTGCTACACTTCCTTCTTGCATATTTATAAAGACTGTGACTAAACAGAAATTTGCTGGCCAAAGCTAGGTACTGTCATTTCCTCAGATCATATTGGTAATAAAATGTTAAAATTTGAGCAAGCCAGGTATACAAACCAATTTTTTTCTTTCAGAACCAAATTGCTAATTATTTCAACCAGCACTTGCTCAAAAAAAGTGTTACCATTAATACAAAAAATACCCACATTTACAAAAGAAATCAAACTAATATTTATATATGACAAGTTGATCTACAATAAATTGCACATTGTTGGTTATGACTTTGGTTATACTGTATTAACAAATTTGGTTTCTAGACTAACACTGGAGGAAAAAATACAAAAATGCAGCTGTAGAAACTAGCAACCTGTAAACATATCACAGGACCAAATTCTGCACCTGATCACATGTGCATAACCTCCATGCAGTTCAGAGGAGTTTGCACATAACAGACTGCTGAATTTGGCCCAGAAAACCCTGTAAACATGTTCTTTATTGTTATGTAGTGCAATACTGCAAGAATGGATAATAAAGGCCTCTAACTATCAGTAAATACTGAGTGATATTCATACAAATTTCACTTTAGGATTGATTTGTTGCAAAAGGCTGAATTGAAAATATTATCGTTCAACTACAAATTTATCAAAAAAAGTGATGAACACTCAACAAATCAACATCAGTATACAAATTCAAAGAAAACATGGGTATAATTTCTCATTAAAACTCAGAATTATGCTGCTTATCTGTTTTGTATAAAAATCTTGGGTTTGTTACGCTGTTCTAGCAAAAGCAAGTTAGAAACAGAAGTCTAACAACTGTGTCAGGAAGTCAGTGTTCTGCAAACAAATGTTTTCCAATGTTTTATCTAATATGCTGAATTATAAGGTGCTTTGAGCAGATCCGTTGCAAAGAGCCTGAAGCAGCACAGATTATGATACTGTAATACATGAAGTTTGTTGGGTTTTTTTGTTTAGCTGGGTTTTTTTAAAAACAGTTTGACAATTTCAGTTGTTCCTCTTAAAGCAGCAAATCGAATTTAAATCCTCTGCAAAGATTCTTCCCAGCTTTACTTCAGTAGTTTACTGCAGGGCAGTTTCAAATATTATACAAGAGGCAACTGCTAAAAACATTTTAGTTTTTGACTTACTTGGCACTGGCTGATCCAATGTGTATATTGCAGGTATCAGCAAATACACAAAACTATGGAAATGACAAAATACATGTTTAAAAGTTAGTGATTTTTAATACTTAATTATTTTACATGTGATACTATGAAGATTCAATAGCCATGTGGCTAAACATAATGGTAGTCCCTGGAAAATTCAAATTTGTTTGTAAACCCTTAAAATGAAATTGCAGCACTGGACCAACATAATTTATGTCTGTGTCTTAATCAACCCCATCAAAACCCTGAGTGTTTTCAATCGCTAGAAGAAGTTTATCCCATAAATCTTCAAATGAGTCATATGGAGGCAAATCCAAGCGATTAAAGCTGAAAAACAGATGAAAACTCTTAAGTATTTTATCACTTTTATTAGAGGTCATAATTTATCCAAATTAAATACTCACCAGGTATGAGCTCTTGGCAGTTTTTCAGGGGTACCCCACTGTTCAACTGTGAACAACTGTGGTCCATTTGAACCTGAAGAAAAGAACACATAAATTTTCACCCTATTATGAAATGCTTTTATAATCAGAGATTCAAATTATGACATATTTGGGAGCTTTGTAATCCAGTTCTGACATTAGAAGCTATTCATATGATTAAAATACATAGGCAGTAATAGTCAATAATCCCAATTCACTTGTATTTTAATTATTTCTTGCAATACCTCAGTTTCAGGAGACTTTTACACCTTAAGCTCAGAAACCTAAGACCTAAATGTACATGCATAGTGGCTGGCATTAAATTTTTCTGGACAAGACAATTTTATACTGTTATAAATGCTGCATGTAAAAACTTATACACGTTTATCACCATATGCCAAGCTTTATAATCCAGTAGAAAGTAGTTATTATATATATAGTGAAGTAAAAAGTTGTATATTGTAAAGTAGTATATTGTATATATAGTAAATGTCCACCTTTACCTAAACAACAAAGTAGAGTACCTGGGAACTTTTGGAAACATGACAATCATGTGTACTCCCAGGATGTTCTTATGCACCTAAGAGAACACTTTTAGCTAGCAAGGGCAGCCCCAGCTCCCTCTATCCTTCAACAACTATCTTACAGTATCACATCTCTCAAAGTTTCTTGAACTTTACTGATTTTTATCTTCTTTTTGCTAGGATTGGGATTAATTGAGCAAGATGGTATTTCTTATTTGGACTCAGATGTTTATAGTTCTTTTTTATTTTATAGTCTCACAAACCATGAGTTCTACAATACTTCAAGTTAACAAACTAAAAATGGAGTAGTATCTCTTTTTACAAGGCCTTTTAAGGATAAACTGTCCAATTAAGAAATGACACCTAAATTATTTTAACTCTTAACTCAATAACCAACCACCTGTAGCCTGCAATGTGGACTTTTTTATCCAATCATACAGTATTACCCAAACCCACGAAGAAGATGGGGAAGGACTAGCCTCCACCCTAAAACTTCCCTCATGCTTTATATATATTACCTATATTCTAAAACCTTAAACTAAGTTTTCCACCACGTGATATTACACACTTCTATTCAAACTACACATCCATAATCCCAGTTCTATAATTTAATTTTGGAAGCCTTCTCCACGGCCTCAGGTAAAATACAGTGCTCTGCTGGAGGTCAGTACCTGTTTGCACAGAAAGTCTAAAATTCTCCATTACCAGGGTTCCAACAGGACTTCTCAATTCTCATCAAGTAGATGCAAAAGAGCATTTTATAACTGTTTCCTTAAGCTGGGAGAAGACTTTGCAGTTAAAAAAATAGAAAGACAAACAATCCCCTGTCTTGTCACAGAGTATCTGTTCAGTGTGCCAGGGCGGGTTTGCTCCCGGCTGGAGCAGCAAAAACTCCTGGCTGTGCCACGAGAGGGAGATCTCCACCAGGAAGCTGCTCCAGGGCTGCACAGCAGGTGTGGGAAGGGAACAGCCCAGCAGCAGCACAAAATGCTGGATAACCACCACAGCTCTTCCAACACGAGGTACAGGAAATAAAACTGTTACCAGGGTTTAGTAAGGATGGCATGCTGGTCACAGTAAAGCAGAAATAACTTACGAGAAACAAACAAAGCACTGTGCTGGACCACTGCTAGTTGGATTTTCATTAACGAGGGAGTGAATCCAACTACAGAAGACTGCCCAAGGATATCCTAATCCCCGGGCAGAAGGAAGCCAAAAACTTCACCAGTTTCTTTCCCTGTATCAATTCTTAGTTCTATCTCAAGTAGTGTTTTCTTAGACAAATAAGAAGAGCTCCTGAGCAGCAGAATTCTGACTGGTTCCCCTGTGATGAGCATGTGCTGTGACACTGACAATGCCAAGACTCAGGAGCAGCAGCAAACACATGGCTAAGGCTGATGTGCACACAGTTCTTCCCACTGGAACTCAACTCATTTACTGATGGAACAATAAAAAAACAAACCATGTATTTGCAATGAAGACATGGAAAATTGGGAAGACATGATGGGTGGTTTTATTCACAATTCTTTCGTTTTATAAATGAATTAATGCCTTGTTTATAAAAAAGGAAATATTTAATCAAAGAGGCAAGTTAAGCTATTCAGTCAATTGCACAGCTTCTCAAGCACTTTTAGCCTTAATAAAGTAATCTAGCAGAAAACATAATAGCTGATGGCAGCTGGGAACAGACTTCCCCTAAGCAAAGCAACCCCACCCTCTGTGGGCTGCTCTATCTCCTTGCCTGCAGTCTGCCCACAGTGGCTTTTTTGACTTGGCTATTGAAACTGGCTCCCTGCTGTCCTCTGCCTGTTTCAGTCTCTGCGTTGTAAGTTCAGTACTTTTCTTCTGACTTTATGTTTAACTCGTGACATTTCAGTGGTCCCCTTTGGAGTATATCCTTACAAACAACAGCATCTGTACAAGCCTGCCTTGTGAGCAGATAAAAGCACTTGTGGAACTGAAGTTAACTGCTGATGCCAGCATGTCTTTGTAATCAGATCTTGGATAGCTGAGAATTTTCTTCAAGCTCAATCATGTGTTAAACAGGGATTTTTGCAGCTCCTGAGGACTTCTATACATTTAAAAACTTCCAAAACCAGAATTAAAACAGTATGTTCCCATATAGAGCATGGGAAACGTGATATAAGTGACTCTTCTCTAACTTTGTTTCTTATAACTGCCAGTACATACTAAATTTTAAAATAAAACTTGAAAAATAATTTGACAATGTCTGAAGTTGAACATCAGGACAATGTTGGCATCAAGTTCTTTGTTACTTAATTGTGAAGATAATCTTAAGTACTCACCATACAGCTCAGCAAACCCATTCATGGGAACACGTGATGTGCCAGTAACAAACTGAAGCAATCTTATTCTCTTTTCAGAGTCCATCATTAAGACTGCCTATGTATGATAATGATTACAATTAAAGATTTATTCTTAAATTAAGGTCTTAAGCTAGTAGACTTATCCAACATAGTATTTACCTCTAAATCACTATGATACACATATGCTTTTTTTTTTAGTGATACACAGTCTACTTCTCTGCTTAAAGCTATGAAGTCAAATTTCTAATGGCACTGTAACAAGAGTATGGTTACTGGCTTAGCAGGCTGTTAAAATGCTTCCCTTGAAGATTTGGCCCCCTACTTTCTTTGAAGTTTCTTGCTGTTATGAACTAGAAACCAAATTCCTGTAATTTATTAAACAGAAGAGTTTAACACCTCTTTAGTGTAACCATGCCAGGAAAACCTACACAAATATTTTTAACCCCACTCAGACAGGGATTTTTTGAAAAAGCAAGCAACAGTATTGCATTTACATTCTTACCATGCATCTCATTTTTAGTTTTCTTATTTTCTCAGGAATTTTAATGGTCAAATAATATTTACCTAACCTTTTAATGAATCAAACTATAAACTAGCAGAAAGGCAGCAGATTTTGAACATGTTTTCAATAAGAAAATATTAGAATTTCATGATACCTTCCAGAACCACTGTATTACTTGGTGGTTTATGTTGTAGCCATTTTTGTATTTTGTGTGTAGTTTCCAATCAGCCACGTCCACATCTCCCAATCCACACATTAATAACTAAACAGATAAAAAAAACACCAAAGTTTAAGTGAGTAAAGTAAAGTTTCAACATAATTTGTTTTCTTTTCCATGAGACACCTACCTCTAGCTCATTTTCATCAAAAATTTTAATCAGATCCTGTGGTATTAGTTCAAAAAAGCCCTAAAAAAAGAAGAGGGAAGTTTGTAAAAATCAAGGCAACATTATCTTAGCATTTTTAGCCATGGAGAAAGATATTTAGAGACTCTGGTAAACAGAGCCAAAGCAATATATGAAATACAGATGTTTGGATACCAGTAGTCCCCAGTTTTGATATAGTACTTTAAACTGATTTCTCACATCTTTACTGTGATACACTGAGTGATAAGTATGGAACTCTGAATATCATCTATGCAATATAATTTGTACAAAAAAGGGTAAATTGCCTAGTTTAAATCAAACTAATACAATTAAATAAAGTTTAATTTCTGCAGAGGTCATTAAATAGCTTGCTGTACAGCTAAAGCTGTCAGTCAGGATTGAGAAATGAGCAAATTTTTCAAGATGAGTTAAACACCTCAGTAAAAACATACAGAAATATTTTAACTCTGAAATAATTTAAAGCTGACACTACAAACAGTGCCTTTTTTATATACTTTTAACAAAAATACTAGTGGTTCTTCAGGGTGTCCAAAAAACCTTAATATCAGATGCAACAAACTCTTAGAAGAATTTATTATGTAATTAAAACTATACCTCTTTAAAGGCTGTCATTTGTTTCTGTACTCGGCTCACAAATCTCCACTGAATTACTAGACTGCAAAAAACAAAACAAAAAACAAACCCCAAATACAAATCATATTTAAAATAAAAGTGATTTATATACAAAGCAACAACTTGCTTTTGTAAATAAAGCTAACATATAACCCCCCTGAACTGGAGGGCAATCCAGTGAGGTACATTGCAAACAGCAGCCACTACTCACTGAATGTAGTCTCTCTTGTTCTTGTTGGTGACAACTATTTCTGATCCACCACTTTTCAGTTCATGTTGATGGGTCTAAATGCAATGCACAGAACAGGTATTAAATAAGTTGAATATATAACAGAATTCCTATATTAATATTAGGTAATTCATGCAACTCTTGAAGACTGCAGAATTTGAGAACTACAAGAAAGAGATCCAGTCACACAGGTCACCTAATAAATAGAATGTGGTACATTTTTTTTAAAAACAGAGGCATTATTGAGGGGTGCAATGGGAAACCTCCATCTTTTCTGACCTGCTACAACACACCACCCAAGACTGCACACAGGTTCAGAGTAAGGCACACTTCTCTAACTGTGTATTCTATGACCCAGCCCTCACTCCAAATCTCAAGGAAAAACAATTACAGAAACCACTTCTGCCATGATCCCAGTAAGTGAATCAGTATGCATCTCTCCTACAAAGTGACTTATACTACTAGAACCTCAGAAGACAAATATCTCATTTTCAGTTACCATGGATGGACATTCTCATTGCTTCTTCTTAGGATCGCTGTTGTTACACAAGACCACAAAGGTTATTATCTTTAGATTTAACTGGCAACTGTAATTTGGAAGTTTTATTCAAGACTTGTGGTATTTCTACATGACTTATCTTAAATAGCTTTGTACACAATAACAAACTTGTTTATTCTATTGGTTTCTAGTAAATCTTAAAGAAAGGAAACATGTTATCTGCCAGTGATTCCAGCAGTTTCCAAAGGAGCTCATCCTTTCCTGCCAATCACATAAACCCAACCTCTACTCCAGATCAAATAATGGATATGGATATCTTAGCCTCGGTTGCCTTCACAGCAACACCTGCATTTCAATGCAAATAGTATTCAACAAAAAAAGCACAAGCAATTTTTTTAAGCTCTGCTTATTTACAAGTCTTGTATCACACCAGGTTGAAAGCACTGCAAGAGTGGAAAGAGCTGAGTCAGCTAAAAGGTTTTCTTGACATCATACAGATAAAATCCCCTAATTTCACAGGTCAAGTATTTTCTTTCATGTTTTGTCTATTCTGCATTACACCAACATACTAACCTGACCAAAAAGTTCTTCATCAACTATGAATCTGAGGTCCAGTTCTGCTGGATCATTTTCAAGAATCCATCTCAGAGAATTGTAATATTCACTATCCTAAGAGAGAATTACGAAATGGTAAACACTAAATAAAGTAACCACCTTATAAACTGCAAGAGATTCCATGACAGTCCAGTGAACACTTCTGCTTAGGGTAATCCTATACTGGATACAGAGACACTGCAGTTGTACAAAGCTCTGAAGACCTTTGAAACCTGATTGCTCAGCAATCTATGCAAATGTCTCACATAGCAAAACAGAGGTAATATGGTTAGCACTATCTGAAGTAATACATTTTGGACCTCTCTTGTCTCTCATCCTCTATTTATCTTCTTTTTATTGTCAAGCATTACTACAAAAAACCTTTGGAAATGAAAATTAAGATAAAGCCAACCACATCCTGGCTCCATCCAAAGCAGTGTGACCAGGTCAAGGGAGGTGATTCTGTCCCCCTGCTCAGCTGTGCCCAGCTCTGGGGCCCCCAGTATAAGGACATGGAGCTGCTACAGTGAGTCCAGAGGAGGCCACCAAGATGCTACAAGGGCTGGAGCACCTCTGCTCTGGAGACAGGCTGGGAGAGCTGGGGATGCTCAGTTTGGAGAAAGGAAGGCTCCAGGAGACCTTACAGCCCTTTCCAGTATCAATACAGGAGCTACAGAACAGATGATGAGGGACCTTGTATTGGTGAGTGTACTGATAGGGTCAGGAGGGTAGATTTAGCTTGGATATTAAGAATTTCTTCCCTGGCCAGAGAAGCTGTGGCTGCCCCATCCCTGGAAGTGTTCAAGGCCAGGCTGGATAGGGCTTGGAGCAACCCAGTCTAGTGGAAAGTGTCCCTGCCTTGCAACCCAAACCACTCCATCATTCTAGAATACTGAACAAAAATCAAACCAAAACAAAACCACCACGAGACATCTATAAATCTATTACTCAGAAACAGACAGCAACTACATGCTGTAATCCTAATTGGCAACAAAACCAGTAACAGATTAAAAAGATAGAATAAAAATCACTTTGTCCATGAGTATTCTAGGTAAGAGCTATTATCAGGGAATCAACCAAACAAAAAAAGTCTAAGGGACATGTTGCTCCTCTAAAAATGTCAGATTGTATCACTCAAATATTTTCATTTCCTGACATGATTAATTTTTATAATCTAAGAAAAAAACTAATTTAAAAAAACAGGTTAAGATAGGAATCCTATAAGTATTTATATTCAATTTTAACAAACTCAGTGTCAAAAACATTTTAAGAAAACATCATAGAAAGTTTAGGTTCAAGTTTCCAGTACAACTTAACTGACTTGAATCTGAGTCTAAGTCTTTGATTTTCATTTTAAGTTTTAATTCCTATACAACATTCAGACTTATAAAAAACATAGCCTAAGATATCTTTGAATCATGCATTCTCAACCTTCACAATGTCATTAAAGATATATTATACATAAAAATCATAAGTTAACATGAAATTTATCTACATGATAAAGCAAATTACATACCACAGATTCCATGTCATGTAGTGTTATTGGTTTTTGGAGCATCATCTTGTAAAAAGGACGAATAAAAAAGGCTATAAAGAAGAAGAAATAAATTTAACAGGTGTAACCTAGGACTCAAAACATGTGCAATATTAATCTGAATATCACATTACATAAGATAAATACTAACCATCCAAAAGTTTGCCATGGTAAACAGCCATTCCAGCCACACGGCCTATGAACTTGAAATAAGAAAGATGATCTTCATTGCAAAGTCCAGAGTTTGGATTGATCTGCAGAGTATAGTTATCTCTGAAGTTGAAGAAGAGAGCAGGGAAGAAAAAGAAAAACAAAACATTGTACTATTGGAACAGTCTCACATTTGTAGGTCTAAAAGACATCACTTATTAAATCAGTTACTGCTTTTCATGATGATATCTAATATTAAACAATACACAATAGAACACTATTAGTGTATCACAAACAAGCACCACAAACTACTTTAGTAAGTTAGAGATAAACCAAAAATTAACTCCCATTCATTTTCAAGTAGAATAACATTGTCTGCATTACTGGTTACATACTCCTCTTCTGTATGCAGGAGATGGGTGCAAGCACATGCTTGTCCATGCAAAAATGCCATGGCTTATGTTAGACTGCTGTAAAAAGCCCCACAAGGACTGTCCCCATATTACTCTTCTGTCAAGCAACAGTGTGCAGATTATGGCAGTTATTATCAACTAAACCCTCCCATACATTTGCAAGGGTGGCAGGAACCCCATTTTTAAAGAAGGTATGAGAAATACAATTTCTTTTTCCAAGTTTTCACTCTTACAGAGCAGTACTACTTACGTAGCTGAATATTCAAACAATCCATAATAAGGATTAAACATTTCTTTAGAGAGAAGGAAGAACCACTCCCTGGCCACTCCTCCATAGTCTAAACCTTTTTCACCATCAAATTCAATCCAAAGTCTTGCTTTAAGGAAATCTGCTCTCTTTACAGCTATAATTCTTCTGTAAGAATCTTCAAGGATTGTTGTGCGATGTATTTTCATTTCAAACCTATTTGGAATATCACTCTAAAAAAAAGAATATGAAAACAAAGAATAATAAAACAAAACCTGGCATCTTACACTTCTGTAGAATATGCAAATTCTAAAATATAGACCAAGAGGGCAAAGAAACCCTTTCCTTACATAATTTGAAAACATAACACAATATGATTGAAAAGAGGCTCTATTTACCTACAATTCAACTGGCAAAGATAATTTCAGATACTAATTTCTATTTCATGCTAAGAAAATACAGTTAAAGTAAGCTCTTACTAGTACAGCATATGGGCAGTTGCTCTGCCTGCAGCATGGCATGGAGTCTCTTCTGACACTGAACATTTATCATATTACACACTTGATTAAAAACAGCTCACAGTTGACACAAAATTATCTGGAACTGTTTTACCTGACTTATATCACCTTCTAGTTCAATATTCTATGAGCCTAGGTGTCCTGTTCTCTTACTTAAGACAAAATCTACAGTTGTATTTAATTCTTAAAATACCACAATTATATTGTGTGGCTGAGCTCTCTATCACTTCTCAGATTAAGATACTGACATTTGAATGAATGTCGGTCTTGTTTGACTAGGAACACAAAAAACGAGGTGCATATATAATTGTGTGCAAATTACATGTCAGTTCAAAATGCAAAGACAGACTTGGCAAGTAGAAGGTGAAGCATGGATCTAAACTCAAATCATATTATTATATATGAAAAGTATCTCCCAAGGATGTAAAATTTGATTGAACTTGTGCAGACTCATTGTTATCTGGCTGTCCAGATGCTATTTACAGTCTTTTATGCTACATGTTAAAAATATACCTGGCAATGCCACTTCAAACCAGAGTTTGGAAACAAGATCCATAAACTTCAGATTTTAAAGCCGTAAAAATTTGTTGCAGTCATCCAGCCTGATCATTATGACAGCAGAGGTTTTTACATAGACAGACTAAAATTTATTCTGAGAACTTCTGAGAATTTTCCATATTCTGACTTTCAAAAACTATTCTATGCTTGATCAGTGATTACCAAACTTTTCTGTTGCCAGTCTTACTTTCCAGTTCACAATGTTTTCTACTTTTATTTAATTAGATTGTTTGCAGTTTCATCAGTGCATAGTCGCAAATCCTGTTGTTAAGAGTAAATGCTAATTGTTACCAAGCTGGTGATTCACAAACATATTTGTGATCAGACAGTAAATTTACCTTCCCTGTAACCTAAGCTTTTCCTTGTTTAGGGGGTCTAAGTTTCAAAACTTTCTGCTGGATTCCTATTGATTACTAACCTGTTTCTTCAATTTCTTTCTGAAGAATTCATACTTCCGCTTATAGTCCCTGGAGTAAGGCACAGCCTTTGGGGAAAAAAAAAAGAAAAAAACTCTCACGTGTCTTGTGAAACACAGACAACTCACTTAAATTCTGAGATAACAGGAATGCATGTTTTACTGAGTGCCAGGGGAGACTCCCAATTTATAAACACCAGGAATGAAAAGCACTTCTCTGTTCAGATCAGATCCAGAATTCATGCAGTACTTCCCCATGAGCTGGTGTGACTGCCTGAGATCCCCGAGTGGCCCAGATCAAAGTGACCAAAATGCCTTTGGTGACGTCCATAACACGTCCATTTCCCTGCTGTATCGTGAGAGACCTGGCTACAAACACCTCTATTTTCCATGGACAGGGAAGGTTGTTTACACACGCAGGCTATTAATAAACACAGATATCAGCTGAACACTAAAACCCATCTATAATTATAATGCAAACCATCTTTGCAATTAGTTCTGGTAATTTTGCACTTCAGATTAAGTACTGAGGCTGGATAATTATTTTTCAGTTGAAAATTAATTCTTCTTTAAGCTCTTTTTTTTTTTCCTTTTTTTTTTCTTTTTTTCTTTCTTTTCAAATTTACTTCATGAATTGAGCTAGTGTGGACAAAAAATAAATAGACTTTCTCACTCACTTCAAAGCCCTCCCCCCAGTCTACAAGGAAACTATCTTACTACCATGGGAACTGCTTTTTCTTGCTGACATTTAAAGACTATTTCCCCAGAAAGCTTTCTAAACAATCTTTCAGAAGAAATAAAAATGCTTTGTTCAGACACCTTGAAAGTTTCACTT
The DNA here is from genome assembly GCF_029582105.1 of Oenanthe melanoleuca. Lineage (NCBI taxonomy): Eukaryota > Metazoa > Chordata > Aves > Passeriformes > Muscicapidae > Oenanthe > Oenanthe melanoleuca. Next base: position 4,983,517 of record NC_079344.1, on the reverse strand, counting down.
TTTAGACCGACTAACTGATAAATGACGAGAGTTTGTTTGGATTCTATCAACAGTATTTCTGAAAAATATTAAAATCTACATTAGGAAAGCTTACTGGTCCAGTTATTGCCACATTCTGCAGTCGAGGATCCTCCCATTGTGTCCTCTTCGTATCTGCAAGACATTTTTTAATTAGTTCCATTAATTTAAATAATGTTTACAAATAAAATTATGAGCAGGGAAGAATACTACATTGTACATACTGTGGTTTATGAAGAATATTCTTCCATCTGTGTGAGTTCTCTCTTCCCACCCTGGCTGTAAAAAGGTAATATTTTTATTACACATTTTTATTCAATTTTTATTATAAATTTCTGATCATATAATGTGCATAGAACTCAACATGATCTGCAGTTGAGGGCATTTCTGCCCCATCTACCGTCAGCACTGAAATTCAGAATAGTATTTTTTGTAGGAAAAAAGCAGGCTGCATTTTATCATGTGCAAATTTCAATAATGCTAACAAACAGTTAGATGGTTTCATCTGCAAAACAAGGACAGAATGCTTTACTTACTGGTAATGGGCCCAGGTCGACTGGATCTAGGGAAGTCTTTCTCCTCGGATGAGCAGAAATTTTCAGTCTTGGATCTTCCTTTGAAAACAAAACAAGCAGCATGTTAAAATCCTTTTGCTGTTTTATTTTGCTTTTAATCTTTTTTTGCCTTTGTTAATGATTTTGTAAAGAATATGCCTAGTATCAATCAGGTAATGGTTGCATATTCTGCAGCCAGAAGAATCCTTGCAGATTCTCAGTCCTCCAGTAATTTACAATCATCTTCTAGTAACCTTTCACTACATTTTATTTACACATATATAAATATAAATCCCTCATTCAACTCAATTTTTGTGTAATTGAATCAAATTACTATTTCCACACAATTTCTGACACATCTTATACTTTTTGGATTTGGTGGAGTTTTTTGTTGTTTGGTTGGTAGGTTGGGGTTTTTTGTGGGAGCTAGGATGATGGTGGTTGTGTTAAATGAGGCCTTTTCATCCATCTAGAGAAAAGAATACTCATTTTGAATCAATTTAATGCATTTCTGCTTCCCTTTCAGCTGACAGTAACAATGACTTAGTCTTGAGAGGCTTAAACCCATCTAATAGCAGTGCCAAGTGGTGTGCAGTGCCCCTCTGTGGAACTGCAGCTGTACAGCTCCCTCACTTGCATGGTATTTGCACCTGGTCTACTTTTCTAAGCATTCACAGAAACTTGTGTTCTGCCCTGTGATAAATTCAAGGTAATAGATTTCCTCTTGAAGATATGTTTACAGAACTCATTTCTGTGATCAGCTCCTAAAAGCTACCACAGCTCTGCAATGTCATTTAGGACGGGCTTTACATCTGCGAAGCACATTCCTGTTTTCTTCCTTCTAACCTAAACTTTCAAGTACCAATACAATTAGTAAAATTGATAATCTTCTACTCATGACAGGTAATACAACTTGGCTTTTTTATTACATATCACTCAGACTCACACAGAATATTTAGGGTTGGAAGGGACCCACAAGGATTTTGAGGTCCATTTCCATGGCCTGTACAGGGACTGAATGCCCCAACCATGAAAGCCCCATCATGGCTTTATCAGCACCATGTGCTGACCATGCCTGTGAACAGACAGACACAGCTCCCTTGGCACTAAAAAAACACACAGAAGCTTGCTGAAAGCAGCAATGTTTTGATTCAAGAGGAGACAGAATTTAAGTTCATGAGAAAAGTCTTCCATTACCCATGTTGTGGTTTTGGTATTGTGGTCGATAAAGAATGGTCTCCCATTGGGTGCGTGTCGGACTTCCCAGCCTTTAGGGAGAAATCCTTGCTCCATTTCAGGCTGCTGCTGAGAAGACTGTTGTGATGAATCACTTGATGTTGCTTGTGGCTGTCTTCCTATAGAAATACTTTGTGCAGCTGACACCTGACTTGTTTCCACAGCAATCTATTGTAAATGACCAAAAAACATCATATCAAATCCAAGCCCTGCAAAGTAATATCATTTTTCTATTAACCTATATTTTTGAATTGTGAAAGCAGTTTCATAAAGCAAGTCCCTGATAGGTTTCATAATATCAACCACATTGACTAACAATCACTTATTGTGCTGAAGATTTACAGAAGCCTCTCAATCTCCTCAGTCAGCTACCACTCTCCAGAAGGGAGAGTGACTTGCCACAAACATCATTACTGTTCCTACCTCTCCATGCAGTCTCTCAGATATTTTATGTGGTACTTCACAGTTTGTCTTTTGCACGTTCTATTTCAAAGCCGTCTCTCCACTTCTATTACACAAGATGTTTAAAAGGTTCAGTGAATACAAACATCAGTAAATCGAAGACAGGCACAGTACCTGTACTACTGGTTTTATCCAGGTAGTGGTTCTAGAATTGTGATCTATATAATATGACCTTCCTTTTTCATCTTGTCGTTCTTCCCAGCCTGGGGGTAATCCAGATGAAGTAGGCAGTAACTAAATATTAGCGACAACAGAAGAAAAAACAATTAAGGAAACTATGAAACTTACTGTGAAAAGGTTTCCCTCTGACAAATTAAAACAACAAAACTATATTCCAGAAGGTTCATGACTTCTATGAACTGGATAAAATAGATAAGAAGTATTTAAGTCCTTCCTGAATAGTATGAAGTTACAGATTTTTATTTGTTTGTTTCAAACAAAATTCAAACTCCTCATGTAAAGGATGCATTTATATACCTGGTTTAGGCTGATCCAGCCTAATACTTCTGGCTATTAGATCACAGTTTGCAGTGTTACCATAAAAATATAATGGAATGTGGTATAGCTTTTCATTAGAAATAAACACTTATAAGGCAAACCATTTGAAAAACAAAACTCTTATCATCAGGGCAAGACTACTTCCTTCTGCAGGCTATGCATTAAGCTAATGCTAAACAAAGCTGAAACGTGAAAGCTTTACAGCTGAACTAGACCCACAATTGCCATTTTGTCAGGACAGCTGCTGGGCAAGAATGGCAAATTCTCATTTAAAATGTCAGCAGCTAACACAGCTAAAAGCCTGTGTTTTTTGAAAAATGACTTACTACTGGATGTGCAGGCTGCTCTTCAGGTCTGTATGTTTGCAGACTACCTCTTCTGCTGGAATGGTTCTTGAAGGAGTGGAGAGAAATGACACATTAGCTGTTACTGCAGCTTTAAAGATGGCAGCAAACAGCCAATAATGGTTATCACAATTCAAGTTATTAGAGTTTCCATCCTGAGCAAAGTGTTGCATTTGTTTTGAAACATGATTTAACATGATATTTTTCAAACTCTTGTTTAACAGCTAGAAACATCAAGTTCAGAGAGTCTATTATACTCTTAGGACAATAGAGGCTCCTGAAAGTTCAGAAAACTCTAGCAATACATATTTTGGCTTGTAAAACATTAATTACAAATAGTTATGGTACAATTGGGTTTACAGTATAAAACTTTTTGTGTTGTCAGTAAAGGCTGAGATAGAACAGAGCTAACACAATTTTCCAGAGAGTAGATTAGGTCAATAATGAAAGGATATGAGAGTGTGAGAGAACCAGTTTCAGAAGGGCAATTCAATCCCTGGACTTTGCTTAAATGTCCACCTTCCTGCCTAAAGACATATTTAGATCTCACTTGCTACAATTAGGCACCTGTATTTCATTTTGCATCAGAATTTCCAGAACTCTTTGAAGGTTTTTTTCCCCATCCACTTATTATTGGAGTACTTCAAAGAAAAAGCGTGATTAACTTCTAAATTTTTTTTATTTAGTGGAGTGAGGGTGGGGTATAATGCAGGTGAAAGAAGGCAAGACTGCCATTCTAGCTGAATCTGGCAAATAATTTGAACATCTGCCTCTTTCTTTGCTCAGGCCACCCAAGCAAGCTGAAATAAAACTTTCCTTGCAATGCATGGGATGCTGAATAGCAGAGATGGAATAAAGTCGTTACTCTCACTTGACTGTTTCCAGCAACACCAGTGATGTATTTGTACAACTCATATAAACATTGTCAATTACAAATTGATATTTGGAATGGTATTCTTAACATCACAAAAACTAATGATTATTTCCATACCAAAATCTAACAGACTAGATGGCCTGGGTCACCTCTACAGGCTTTCCTCAATGGACAGTGATTTCTCAGGTCATGTGTCAGGTTACAAAGCTGTTTGTGGAGCTCGGGTTTCACAGGACAGCTGAGCTTATTTAATTGCTTGCTACCACCAAAAAGTCAAGTTTCATTCTGGCTACATACTCCTGCTGTTTTCCCTCTGCTACTGTAGCAATTGTCAGACAACCTAGCATGCTGTTTCAGTTGCTCAAAGGGCAAAAAAGCAGAATTGAGGAAAAGAGAGTAGTTTTCTGCTGGGTTAGCATGCAGAACAGACTCTCACAAAGGTCAGGCAAGTTTCACAGCTGGCACAAGGGCTGTGGAACTGTATGAGCAAGCTCCCTTTTTTGCTGCTAAGGCAGCAACAGGTTTACTCAACCCAATCATAAAACCTTATCCCAATATCCACAATGAAAAATGGTCTTAGAATTTGTTCTAATGGGAAAAGTAAGCTTTCAGGACATAGAGATTTTGTCATTCATAGTTTTCAGCAGTTGACAACACCAGACTAAGAGGTAGATTTACAGACTGAAAAACAGTGCACACAAATCTGTTTCAACCTCAGGCAGAAAGCCATGTAAGCAAAGCAGTGAGGAAGAAAGTGCATGCTTAGATGGGATTCTACAGTAAAAAGACTATTCTTAAAGTCTGTGCATTTGAGAGGAAATTAAAAATACAATTCCTAAATAAAGTATTTATGGATCTAATTCTATCAGAACAGTGCGAAAAATAATTTACTGTGTAGGCTGTTGACTGGCCAGCAGCTGGACTTCCAGAGGTAGTAAGTCTGTTACTCAATTCTTCTGCAAGATGAGTCTGTATGTCACAGCTACTCTGTGAGAGAGGTATTTGAACATGCTGACTGCTGTACATTGTTGCTTCATCTTCAGTTATAATTTCCCAGCTCTTTAAAAGGAAAATAAAGAGAAAATATTTTTAAAAAGTAGTTCCAAATTACAATTAGTTAAGACAAGCTTTCTGAGTAGGCTACATTAAAAAATCACTTGTTGCATTTCAGCAGCATTTGGAGATTTATTGTTCTACCTCGGGGGAATCCCTGTTGTCTGTGTTTTCTGTATCCTCTGATATCTGTCGCCGGTGAGTGAACACGTGCTGGGCCTCCAGCTGCACATTGCCAAGATCTGCAGCAGCCACACTGTCCCTGGTGGGGCAAGGTGGGAGAAGTCAGCAACAGCAGCCCGAGTTTATCTTTCAACAGTAAGCTAGACTAACAGCAAAAACATACATCACAGTCATTTTGGCAGAAGAAAAAGAAACAGTCTGGACTACATAAATTAATGTAAACTGTTTAAAATGAATAAGCATTCATGTCCATGTGAAGTGTCAGCTGAAGAATAAGGTAACATTCCTAGGGAGTGGGGGAACAAAAAAAAAAAAAAAAAAGTGCAAACAATTTAACCAAGGCCCTGACGGGAAGAAAGAACAAGGCTGAAAAATGAAAAATTATTTATTTTCCATTCCAACAGTTGTTATCTTTCCAACTGCAACCAGTTTCAGTCAAAATTATCACTAGCCAGTGACCACTGCATCAGGGCTTCTAAATAAAAGTGAGAGAAAGCTCTCTACTAATTTTCAAGCTGTTCACTTTTTATTTCTCCTTGCTTTCAATGTAACTAAGGTGAATTACACTAACCAATATAAGACTTGAATTTTCAGGCTAAAAGACATACTGTGCAGTTGGTCTTTTCCACTGTGTTCTTCTGAATTCATGATTGACATAGTAGGTCCTGCCAAGGATGTCTTGTCTTTCTTCCCAGCCTGAAGGCAGAGGAGGAGATTCCTGCTGCTGCTGTTGTGGCTGGCTAGCAGCCTCTGGTTGGTCCAATATAATCCACCCAGGCTGAAAGACATAATATAACTACCTTTAATACTACAGAAAGTGAAAAACATATCTTAATTTATTAAGCCACTCCCCCTTTTAAGATGTAGTTGCATAACATCTTAAGTCAGTAAATTTGACTTTGGCTTTAGTGTGTGTATTTCTAAAAATGACAAGGCATATTATGCATGCAGAAATCTTATTTTTAACTCAGGATCCTTAAATATATTAGTACCAGAAGTTGTTAGTTTCAGGAAAATAAACAGCACTCACAGAATACATTAAAAGCTTAAATATTGTCATTTCATACACATGCTGCAAATATATCAGCCAGATGAATACATCCTTCTAAAACAAAGATTAATTACAGCAAAGGTGCTAATGCTGAATAGAGTTAAATCTGGAAAAGAAATCTATTAATGTACATTGGATGTGCTTAAGAAGATTACATATATATGGTTGGTAAGATCAAAATATCTCTATGGAGTGGAGAGAGTTATAAATTATAAAATGAGACAGATGTTAGTGTCTGTCTGGGGTCAAACAACATTAAACAGTACCTACAACAGAAACTTAAACACTTTAAATCGTATGCACAATACAGGCAATCACTTTTAACTGGTTTGTTTCTAAAACACTATTTACTGCTTAGTGATTCCTAACATTCATTTTTCAGCAATAAACACAATTTTTCCCACCTCTACTTCTTCAGCCTGTTCTGTGGTTTCTTCTTCAGACCCATTGTTTTTAGGTAAATAAGTCATTTTTAATCTAAGGTGGCCTTTAACTCTTGATTTATGGCTGCAGAAGAGAAAATAAAATTATCTTATTGTGCACTTGTAAAACAAAATAGCTGAAAAAGCACAGCTAGAGGATTATTCTTAAGTGTTCCAACACAAACTTGACTTTTTATAATCTAAATTAATTAAGTTCTATAATGGCATTAAGGCTTCAGACTTCTGAATACAGCAAGTATTTAAAATAATGCTGACTTTTTAGTATAACATCAATATCTTAGAAATGGCTGCTCAAATTTCTTTGATGGAAACAGAAAAGCTTAGAAAATGCATACATATTTACAACTAATTACATAAGACCATTGTGTAGCTACAAAAATTAGAATTCCCATGTGGTATTTACTAACCTTCTTGGATGAAGAACAAAATCCTTAAATGTATACGGTCTCTCCATACTTGGATTTTCTGTCTGGAATAAGAATTTTTTCCAAGAAAAATTTTTATCAAGAACTTCATATCAAAGAAAACTATCAGAAATTTACTACTGATTTCTTTAAAGGCCTTATAACATTTTAAAACTTAAATTACAGGTTCAGGTACAGTAACAGCAATACCACCTTTAATCTTAGCAGTAAGACCAACATTCTGGTTCAAGAACATAAAAACTACCTCAGTGTCTATGCACATTACAGAATGAAACACCTGCTCTTGGAAAGGGTTTGCCATGTTGCTACCCTGTTTTTGGACAGTTTCTGATAAATCTGTTAGTATCTGCTATGTTTTGAGACTTCAGAAGGAAATGAAAAAGCTTGGTTTTTTTCAATGTTCTTGGTGATATTTAAAACTAATTATCTGTTTTGCAAAAGGAATACAATAAACAGAAAAAAAATGACCAAAGCAACACTAGCTCTATTTTCCACTTACTCTCTTTTTTGTATCTATGTGAATAAAGAACAGTAAAAATAAATTTACAGACTTCAAAGAAATATTAAGACATGACAATAACTACAATCTCATCTTTAAGACTGTAAAACTATGGAAAAGCTAAAAGCACTCCAGTATTGAAAAACAAGGTAACCTACATTGTTTTATAAAGTTCAGAGCTGAAAAATCCCAAACAGATCTACAAAATAAAACAAACAACCCACAGAGCAGGAGAGTTTAATCACTTTTTATTACCAGTATTGTTAACTTCCTCATATGACTAATAGGGTGCATACAGAAATATTTTTCCCCTTTCATAGTCTTAAAAACAAATAAAAAATACAAACCGGTAACTGATAAAGAGGAATATCCACTTGTCCAAGAAAATCATCTCGAGTCTACAGAAAACAAAAACAAACATCACAGAAAGTTGAAAGCTGCAATGTGTTTTAAAAACATTATCCCAACACCCTGATAATGTAGCAATGCTTTCTTAGAACCTGAAGGCACCTCTGAATTATAGGCTTGTCCTGTACAGAGAGCAAGTTCTGATTGAACCAGCACTCAGAGCCTTGGACAGTTCTGCCTTCCCCAAAACAAAATTTGAGGGAGTTGGGGTGGAGATTTAGGCTGTTTACTAAATTGTAGAGACTAATGTTAACCAAACAGGAGAGTTGTTCAGCATCAGGACTGAGACTGTCAGCATCCCCAGCAGAAAAGCTGTCCTAAAGGACCCTCCTTCTAGGAGCACCCAACCATTTCCATAAGCCTAGACAGCTGTTTAGAACAAGCATGTATAAATGTTTTCTTATTTTCCAAATCATACAGCTATTGTCAAAGATAACAAGAAACGAAAGTGTTATCTGTGGCAAGTGCTTTGGAAGGTCCAGCAATTCCAGTTGTCCCACGCTTGGCACAAAAAATTGCTAGAATTATAAAAAAAGAACACCTTCTGTCTATGCACATTGCAGAGTTTAGTTTTAACAATGACCATCCAAAAGATTTTACCCTGACTTGGATGTCTGGACTGTCCAATTGGGACCAGAGTGTGAACATAGCAGCTGTGAGACTAGGACAGGGATTAATACACAGTAATGCTGCACACTTGACTTTTCACCATGGATTTTTGCTTGCCAAAGAAATTAAAATTTCAGTAATCTACATAGGTAATTTCAGTATTCACCAATAATCACCACCAGCAGCATTTGACTTCACTTTCTGCTGGATAACTGGAGCATGTGCTAAGTTGCTTCAAGTTAATTCATGATTTGAAAACCTTTGTGAACCTCCACAAAAGCAGGGAAATGTATTATAAGGGTCATTTAACATGAAGATATATCAGTGCCTGTGGAATAAACTCAGGTCAGCATGGAATTTTTTGAAGGTATGTATAAGCTTATGGCTTAAAGAAAAAAACAAAACCTACACTACAATAAGACTACACTTTTTTGCACAGACTGAGTAAGGAGCTGTAAAAGTCTTCGACTCTGTGCTTCATGTAACCTCTGAAATTCTAGGCTTCCTGATTTCTGCAGCTAACAAAAGATTCAGTGCCTATTCTTTCCTAAATCTGTTGCTGCATATATTCAAAGTAAGCACCCCAGAACTTTAATGTTTGTCCACAAAACTTTTCACCACAATGCTCTGTAGCTTGCTGACATCTATTTCCTTCACCTCAGGGCAAAACCATGTGTTTCAATTTTCTTCTGGAAAGCTTATTTAAATTTTCAATTCAAATGTTTTACAGCATTAATTCTATCCATTTTTCGGTCCCTCTGATATTAAAGTATAGGTATTTCTGGAAGTAGTTCTTTTTGCCTTAGTAATTCTGATACCTTTTTTCCTTAGCTCTGTTGTCCTATATTCATCCATTTAACCTTTAAGTCATACATGTATCTGGAGAACCAGTGTCTTACATGGGCCTCTAATTTTCGCATCTGCAAAAACTGCAACTAGATTGCCATAGGTGATAAAATGCTAGAAAACTGGAGATATGTCACTTTAAATTCAGTTTGCAGCGTGGATGTCATGTTCAGATCTGAAGGGGACAAAATGAAAATACATACAAAACATCCATCTTTTTAGTCCACAGAGTCGTTTGAGATAGAAAACTACAATAGGTTTCATATCTGAGGAACCTTCCCTGAACTACTGAAGGAAAACTTTCTGTGCTATTATACACCACAGGATTCTGAAAAAAAATAGGTTATCATTTTTGCCTATGAGGTTCTTTTTAAAATGGCACAGCACATACCTCAGACATGTTAAAAGGCTTAGTATTTGTAAAGTTCTTGGCAATCTTGAAGTGGAACATGCCTTCCAAATAAATTATTGGAATGTGGGACAAAAGTTTGCTCTATTTTAGAAACCCTCAGAACATTGTGTTTGTTACCAGCATAATTTAAGTATGGGCTCCTGTTATTCACTTTATTATTCCGCTGTCTCTCCTGCTATTTTTAGCAGAGTTAGCGTCGATAACCAACTCTTTAACAGTACTTTCTCCTCCAGCTAGAAAGCAAAACCCTGAGTGGAGATTTTTGTTGACCTCCAAACAACTAACACATAAATCAGATAGCAGGAATGATCTGCAGTGATGTGCCCCACCATGACAAGCTGACTAACTGCCTGCGAGAGGTGCCAAAGCAGCTTCGCAACAGACATCGCACACATGAACAACTAAATGCCAGTGGAGCTGAAACTGTTTGGATCTCTATTTCATCAGAGCACACAGCACACACAAGTGGGTCAGTTGTTCTTGTCAACTTCTAATTTCTTAACAGCCAGAGAACTCAAACTTTCTGCTTGGCATCAACCTCAATTAATGATATATACTGCACTAACAGAGAGGCCTTGTATTTTACTGATTCACTGGTTTAGTCTATAGAGAGTTATTAAAAACAGGTGAGGACAGACAGCTGCTGTACACAGTTCATTTGAAGAACTCCAGTGCAATGCCAAAGCAATCAAAGAAAAACACCAAAAGACAGTAATTCTGTTCAAAACTTATTTTCATCTATTTTACGAATATATGCTTAATGAGTTTTAGATTTTAGACTTTTTTTTCCTGCAACTCCCATCAGAAACTGCAGTAAGATTTTAAACACACATGCTTATCTGAGTCACACGTTTAAGAGCAGTACTGACAACATAACCCAAAAGTTATCAGGTTTGAAAATGGGTCACTGAATTTAATGTCATTCACTGGATTCACCACACAGCCTTTTGAAACAATTCTTGTATAAGACCAGGGTGTTGAAATAATAAGTATTTTCTCTACCAGTTTTTGTGACAAATGTTTGGTGGTATTAGTGCATTAATTAGAATCCAAGCATATTCCAATATTTTTCTGAATAAACTGGCAGCTAGTTGTGCACAGGTTTGTCTTTACACAGAAATCCACAGCTGTATGGCAAAACAAGAAAGCATACAGCTTTTATTGGAGGGAACATAAGTATCAATTCAAATTGAAAAAACAAACAGTGATCTGGACTATCGCTGCTTAAGAAAACATGAGCTCAATAGATGCCTTATAAAACCAACATTCTTCTTGTTTAAACACCCAAACATCAACATTAGTTACAAGCTTGATGAGAATGAAAAAACTTTCCTGAGCTACACTAGCAAATTCAAGTATTTTTCTTTTCATGCTGTGCTGAGTGCATTTTGTTCTCTTAAACTCTAGATTGAAAAAAGTGAGCTCTTTTTTCTTCCATAAAATACTGCCAGCATATGCTATTCATCATGGAAAAGTAACAGCTTCAAAAAAAACAAGATTCAATTATGACATTAAGATTGTACCAAATTCACGGATTCCACAAGTAATGTTTTCTCTGTCTTGCAATGCAATAAATACTTGGTTGTATGGAATTCATTACAGTTTCAGTCTCCTGTATTTTTAAGGGGGACCTGTGGATTGTGAGGAGATTTTTTTAAATGACATATAGGCCACGTAGGCATTTCTTTAGAGCTGGCATCTCTGACAGATATAAAACCCTATCAGCATTTTCAAAATAGGGTGAATACATACTGTTAGATCAAGGGTTATTACACAACATGTGTTTCTGCAGGACCTTCAGCCCTGCTGGCTGTTTCAACAGCAAGGTGTCAGCACAACATGCCTCAGCAGCTTTACCATCTGCTTAACAGACAGCATTTAGAAATGACACTGAGGTTATTTTCACTAATTCTCTCTCACTTCCAAAGACATTTTCAGGCTACTGCTTATCTAAAGACCAGAGAAAAAGCATCTTCTGTTTCTCCATTTATAGCTTACACATTTTATATGGCACCAAAATCTTACTGCTTCCTTAGGAGTTCATATTTACTTTACGGTACTTTTATAACAATCATATATTAGTCCACTCAATGAGTGCTGCTTTGAGAACTTGCCCTTAAAAGTTCATTAACAAAGCAACTTTAGATAGATCTTTTTTTATTTTATTTTTTTTTCCTTCACACAGTTCACAGGAAGGCAAGTTGTCTAATATAACCAAAGCATACTTCAGAAGAACAGAAACAAAGAACATGTCAAAAGTTATTAATGCATTGATTTTATTCATCAGGACTTCAAGTCCTTTGGTTTGATGTATGTATGTGCCAAACAAACTATCATATAAAAAGCAGATATATTACATTTCATGAAAAGTCAAAAGCCAATCCAGACTGTCCTCCTGTGTTAAATCTGCCAATATTCACCACAAAATATATCAAAAACAGTACTAAATATTTAATTAGATACTATTTCAACAAGTCATTCTTGACATCAAATTAGTTATCTTCCTAATAGTATAAAAACATAAAACTCTGGTATCCATTTGTGAAAGCTTTTTTGCCAAATCTTAGGACTTCAAAGAAAGTTTAAAAAATGAACTCTCATAGTAACAATTCCAGGCATGCTTTTACCTTCTCCATTTAACACTATGAAGTTTAAAACACAGAAGTGTAAAACTTTATCAAATGTTAAAACTGCATGTGCAATTTGCTCCCAGAAGTAACAACACATAAACCAGATATTGCAGATATTTAATACAGTGGCTAATCAACACATTCAACTGAAGGACTTGATACAGTCAATCAACTTTTTGCTTTTCAGAGCAAAACTTCTCATGAAGTTCACTTGATCCAGTTTAGGATCACGCAGAGGCATAAAGTCAGGTTGAAGCTGGAAGCTGCTTTTCAGCCCTAAATTAAATCAATTGGCCAGGACTGTACAGGGACCTGGCCACTTCTTAGTGAAGGAGCCTAGAGAAGGGCTGGATGCAGGCTGCATGGCCTCACCCTGCTCCAAAGTCAGTCCAGCAGTTTTCAATATCATTAAGTCTACTGTTGGTGCAAATGCAGCATCAACACTAACTCAGCTCTGCCCAGTGCCTTTGCACCAGCCCACAGCTGGTGGCCACTGCCAGCCACAGTGCAGCTTGCTGTGCTCTTCCACACTCAGCTTCAGTCCTCAGCCACTGCTGAACAGGAGCCTCAAGCCCCACCCATCAACCTCTCCCAGCCCCAGGCCCAAAACCCCTGCTGCCAGGTGTAAAGGTAGACACAGGACCTGGCTACAGCAGAACTCACTGGTTGGGCTTGTCTTAAGGTCTTGCTATGCTCAAGCTATAAATCCCACCTGTCCAAAACCAGTCTGCATTGAACTGACCTTGGATGCCTCAACCTCTAATGACAAAAGCTGACCCAAACACAAATACAAAACAGTATTACAATTTATTTCAGACAAGCTCAACAACACTACCAAAGCTATATTACACTTTTCACCTCAGACCTGGTTTTATTAGCCTGTAATTTGCCAGATGTTAACCACTTTAGATTTCTCATTAATAAGCTAAATATTTGTCCAAAAACAAACTTAACAGAAACAATTATTAGTAGAATAATTGGCTAATGTAGAAACTCTATTGAAAAATAAGTAATGTTCATAATAAATACTGGAATTCCTTTTCCTTCAAAAAGCCCTTGTACTTTCATGTTAGTAAGCAGGCCATCTCCTTTATGCTAGGAAAATCACTGATTGCCAGAGAAATCATCTAGGTCTGAAAGA